>NC_059143.1:610002-1245502 GCF_020740605.2 Lemur catta | reverse complement strand
AGCACCCAGCTTTAAGAGTGGCCGGGGTGGGCATGTGAGGGAGGGGCCCACGTTCTGCTGGAAGCTGCTTTTTGGGCTCCCTCCTGCAGGTCGGAGGGTGCTCATGCCTCCAGGCCTGCCCTCCGCCTCTTGGCGTCCCTCTGACCCCCCAGGACATGAGCACTCTCACCCTCTGTCATGTGTTCTCTCCTTTCTCTTGGGGACTCCTTCTGCTCCCCCGTGGACCCCGGTGCCTCCCCAGGCCTCAGGAAGCCATGTAGACCCCCAGCTGCGGGTCAGGCTCTCTGTCCCCATCCTGCCTTGCCCTGTCCTCCCAGCCTGACTGGCACTTTGGCTGAACCCTGTCCTTAGCTGAGGATGCCAAGGGCCTCAGGTGAGGAGGGTGGGGCAGGTCCTAGGACCTACTGTTGGAGAAAATCACTTACGTAATAGAAAAAGGATTCTTTCCACATATGCGGCCTGTGTATCTGTAGGATTCTGCACTGGGGCCAGGCACCAGAAAACAGCTAATAGCAGAGCTTTTTCCTCTGGGTCTTTCAGAGTCATCCTCACCAGGGTCCCTGCACCAGATGCCACCAGTCTCCTCGCCCACCTCCTTCAAGATCCCTTCTAGGAGCATAGACGACAGCCAGAGCATATTGCCCCTCTCAGACTCCCCTGGAGGCTTAAAATAAGACAGACTCCCGATTCTGGGCCCCCAGGCCCTGCAGCGCCTCCCACACCCCCTCTTGCCCACCGTCCTCTAGACTCCTCCGCCATCCCCACTCACAGGTCACTTCTCACAGCAGGGGCTCTGGCCTGTGCCTCCGTGTCCCAGAACCTGGACCATGTGCGGCTCAGAGCGGACACCAGGAGCTCTGCTCCCACAGCACAAACCCTTGGCCCAAGCGGTGCTCCCTGCCAAGGGCAGCGGTGACCTTGGGACAGAATCAGTGGCATTAAGGGGCACTCCAGCTTGCCCTTGGCCCCATGCCTCTCCCAAAGGGCTCTCTGGCAGAAGTGGCCAGCAGTGCGGGGTTGGGCTGGAGCCTGAGAGGAGATGAGAGGGTTCTTCAGAGACAGAGGGGCCAAGGGGCCCCCAATGTGGGAGCACACTCTTGCCTGGTGTGACTCCTCTGTCCCCACACAGCCTGGAGTGCCCCGTGCTCTGTGGAGGGAGGGTGGAGCTGGGTCCCGGAGGGACACTTGAGCCCAGCCCTGAAAGTCCAGCCCAGGCAGGACCAGAGCAGCCCAGAAGTGTGAGTGCAGAACCTGCTTCTGCCCCTGCCGCCGGGAAGCCAGCATGGGGAAGCCCGTTCCCACCACATGTTTTTGGGCTTGGTGACCAGCGCAGTCCTGGGTGTGTGGGGACACCCTCCCTGTTGGCTGACAGCTGGGGTCAGTGGCTACAGTCAATTATATTGGAAAGTGAAAATGTCTAAACCCAATGTGGAGTCTTTTCTGTATTCCCACTTAGATTTATTATAGAAGCAAAAAAACAGTAAAGACCAAAAAATAATAAAAACACAAAACCCACCAGCAACCGTTGCATTTGTGGGGAGGGGCTCTTCCCACGGATTGCTGACAGCAAGGGCGGGAGGGGCCCGGGAGCCGCAGCCTGCACACCAGGGCGGCGACCTCCGTCTCCCCCCCTGGCTGGGGTCCCCTCTGCTCTCCCGGCCGCGGGTCCCGCTGGCCCTGCCTGCCCTCGCCTCCTGGCTCCAGGCCGAGAGCGCGCTGGCAGGGCTGCTGCCGCCCCGCGGGCACCGCCAGCTTTCCGTCTGAGCCCCTGGAGAGCCTGCGACGCCGCGTCCGGATGGCCAGCGTCACGCCCCAGCTCGCGGCCACCATTAGGGCAGCCGCTCAGGGGTGCGCGGACGCTGCCGTCTCGCCAAGCGGTCTGCACCGCGGCCGGGCTCCCAGCTCGGACTCCCCTGACCTCAGGGTCCAGGCAGGCGCCGAACCAGCGAGGTGACCTCGGGCGCGCGCACCCCTCCCGCCGGTTCCCCGAGTGGCAGCGGGGGTGGCCCCGGGCCTGGGCTGAGCCGCGTGTCCAGGACGTCCGTGGCGCGGCCCTGCGCAAGTGGCTCGGCGGGCGGGGACCGAGCGGAGCGCCCTGGGGGACCACGCCGCTGGGCCGCCCTTCCTTCCGGTCGCCCGTCCAGGGGACTGGGGCTGATGGTCCTGCAGGGAGGAAGGTTAAAATCAAAACTTCACAGAGGGCTGGGACTTCAAGACTGGCATCAAGTTTATTATTATCTCTTGTTAAATATATTCTGTCTTTTCAGAGAACAAAGCCCTAGTAGATGTTCTTCCCAGGTACATGTTGGGGTGTGCAGTTAGGTGACAGGAGGGGAGGTGACACAAACAGGCGGTACGCACGCGGGTGGGGGCCTCAGAACCTCACTTGGGTTTTCTGCGGACAGCAGCCCGGGGCTTCCCCTGGAGAGGCCGGAGCGGCAAGTCCCACAGCCAGGTGGCAAGTCCCACAGCCAGGTGGCAAGTCCCACAGCCAGGTGATGTGCAGAGGGAGGGGAGGGGCACGGGGAGGAAGATTACAGTCATACAAGCAGGCAACTATCACAGAGCTAACACTTCACTCGGAGGGTCTGCTGAGCAAGCCCCGGTAGCGCGCAGCCGCCTGTCCTGCAAGCGTCTGTTGGAGTGGGGTCAGTCTTTGGGTACGAACCCGGAGGAGGGTCTTTCTCCTGGTGGGGGTGGCTGGGCAGTGTGAGCCGGGATGGGAGGCCTGGGCAGGATGGTCCCAGCCTTCAGGGGGTCTCTGGTGAGGGCGGAGGCATGATCTGCTAGAGTGTCCAAGTCAGGGCCCCCAGGGTCACAAGAACACCCACTGGCTGCTGAGTGTCACCATGCAGTGCCAGGGGGTGGGGGGTCCTCAGTGCCAGCTCCAAGGCCCTCCTGGGTGCAGCTCACAGCGCTCATTTCCTGTGGGGACCACCACGCCTGGGAGGCACCTCAGGGGGCAGAGCCACACCGGGCGGCCCTAGACCATCAGCCGATTCTCCACATTCCGGACCAGGTGGGGACACGGGGGGTCTTCTCTGGAGCAAGCGTCTGCTCTGACGGCCCCTGACTCGGGGCTGAGAATCGCTGCCCCGGGGGTCCCTTCAGACTGAATTTTGAAAAGGAAATTCCTAGAGAAAAAGACCCACTGGATGGTCCCTCTCATTCAGGGTCAGGGGTGCTGATTCACTCTGGAACTGGTCCCTCATGTACAGACGGCCACCTCATGGGACATTAGCTGTTTGGTTGGGCTCAGGAGGGGACCCTGATACCTCACTGTTGCTTTGGGCAAAAAACACAGCACCTCCCTTCGGCTGAGGCGGGGCTGAAGAAAGCTGCTCCCCGCGGGAAGGGCGGCTGCACGTGCCCGTGGGGGGCAGCGCTGTGGGCAGGGGCTGGGAGAGCCGGCTTCACCTGGCTCTACCTGGACCCCTGTGTGACTCGCAGACCCACACAGTCCTCATCAGAAAACGGGCATAGTGCCGCCTACCCACTGTGCTGAAAGGAGGGCACCGAGAGGGCATTCTCCATGGAAGTGCCCAGCTTGGGGCCGCTCCTGCGGACACTGAGCTCAGTGGCAGCTGAGTCTGAGGGAGACCAGGGCCGGGGCGGTGGCAGGGTGGCCCTGGGCAGGCGTGCTGCCCTGAGCCTGGAGTGCTGCTCTCCTAGCCGGGGAGGCTGTGGACAGGGAAGAGGGCACTTCTCTTTGGCCGGAGCTAAATGAGACGAGTGTCCGACCTGGGCCTCACGGCTCTCTGCTGGCCCGGCCGGGCACGGCCCCCAGCGGTTGGAGCCCAGGGCCAGCAGAGAGCAGGCCCCGGTCTGACGCTGCCTTAGCAGCTGTTGTCCCTGAAGGGCGCGCGCGCAGATGGGGCGCAGTGGTCCTCCTTGCACGGCTGTGACAGCTCCCCGTACTCGCTGTTGTAAAACACCTGGCCTCCTCGGGCTCCCGGGTCAGACCGCTGCTGCCTCCCTGAGGGGTCAGAGTGCGCCCTGGTCACATCCACATCCTGGCCAGGCCCTTTACAGCTGCCAAGACAGGGAAGATGCCGTAAGAAGAGGGAGGGGACCAGACCTGGGTCACGGTCTGAATGGAGTCACCAAAGACAAGCTGGAGCATGAAGCTGCTTACAGACTTTGAGAAACACGCACAGCCTGGCTTTAAAGAGCAAACCAGACTGATCTGGCAAACACTGGAACTTTCTTGGTCCCAAACCTGGACACGGGAAAGTGAAGAATGTCTGACTCATTCCCCAACCTGCTCCTGTTCCGTCTGGGCCCGCTCAGCGATGGCACCGATGTGCCCTCAGTCGTGCAAGCCAAGTGCCTGCGGGTGGTCCTTGCTTCCTCCCTTCCCTCACCCCACGTATCCATCCATCCGGAAGTCCTGGCCATTCTAACTCCAAAACACACGAGCACGTGTCTCCGTTCCCCGGCCCCCACTGTGGAACCAGCTGTGCCCTGCAGGCTCTGTGACCTCCTGCTGTTTGGCTGCCCATAGTCCAGCCTCGGAAAGATCCTTCAAGTTGGACACACCATTCTCGTCCTGACAGAGACGGTGCCTGTCACGCCCAGAATGAAATCCGAGCCCCTGCGCGCCCCCATCCTCGGCCATGCTCAGCTTTCACTGTGAGTGTTTTGAAGATGTTGATTTATTGTTTTGCTATTGAAAATGCTGCT
Source organism: Lemur catta (assembly GCF_020740605.2). Taxonomy (NCBI): domain Eukaryota; kingdom Metazoa; phylum Chordata; class Mammalia; order Primates; family Lemuridae; genus Lemur; species Lemur catta. The sequence goes on along the minus strand of NC_059143.1, from coordinate 1,240,819 downwards.
GGTTGTCCTTCTCTTTCTTCTTTGTAAGCAACTTGGTCTTTTTTGCCTGAATTCCCAGAATATTTATCTTGAAAGTCAAATAGTTCTACTAGGACACATCTCAGAGTTTACTGTTTTAGGCCGGTTTTCCCAGGTATCCTCCCAATACGTAGACTCAGGTCTTTTTTTATTTATTTAAGAGCATTATATGGAATTTTAAGTTTAAAAATATTAGCTCTGTTTTACTGTTTGTATTTTCTTCCGCGGGGACCCCAGTCTCACACGTCGGATCTCTTCTTGCCTGTCACTCCTTCCCATCCTTTGTGCCTCTTCATTTCCACCTTGACACTTTCGCATCCAGCCTGTGCTGGCCACTGTAGGTCTGGTGGCTCCTACTGTCCCTCTGGTGCCCTCGTCTTCTTTTTGAGGACTTATTTTTTAATTTCAATTTCTTTCTTGAATTTAGTCAGCTCCCATTTTATATCCTCACATTGTTTGCCAATTTCTAGTCTGAAGTTCTGAATTTCTGATTCTCGGTATTGCTGCTTATTGCACTATACATTTAATTCATGTTGGAGGGTTGTGTTACTTTCCCTCTGTTTCATTAAAAATTTTTTCTACTGAAAAGTTTTAATTCAAATTTTCTGTTTTATAATAACTCTGTGTGGACAGTGCTTATTTTTTCTGCTCATGATTATTCACATTGGCATTGGCTACACCAGAAGTAGCTTGGAAGAAATTTAGGTGGCTCCGAAGCTTTCTTCACTCAAAAGTGCTGTATGGGACCCGCATTCTCAGCATCTCCTCGAGTTCTAGACTGCATTCTTCTTTCCACGGCTCCACTCACGCCCTCTGTCACTCTGCCACCGGGGGCCGGCCGGTCTCCTACCCTGCTCCACGCAGCCGGGCTGGCCAAGCACAAGCCCTTGGTTTCCAGGTCTCCTTTCAGCGACAGACTCGGATGAACAGCGCACCACAGGCATCCCAGGGGGCCACGGAAGGGCTGGGTGATGCCACCAGGAAGTGAGGAAGAATAACTCCTGCGGGACAAGTGCTGACCAGTGGTTGACAGGAGACAGGAAAGGACAGGGCAGATAAACGCCCTCCTTCTCCCCAAGGGCCGCTCCAACATGCAGCCTATCCTTGTGCCTGTCTGGGGAATGCTCCCCACGCCCATGAACGCGCCTGCCCGTGGTCTGCGGCGCCTCTTCCTGGGTCACCATGGTGTTTCCAAGGGAAACACGTGTGTCCCTGTTGCCACTCCAGTGAGGTGCTGTTTCTGTAATGAGTGAATCCATGTGGGTGTGTATCTGTCTTCTTCTGAATTCTGGATACTGTCTTGCTTCTATAGGACCTTTATCCTCTGGAACTTTCTTCTTCCTTTGCCACCAAGCACCTGAGGTGCCGCACTCCCTCCTGACTCACTGCCCTCCCGAGACGGCCCCCGCAGTGCCTCAGACCTGACCAGGACTCCGCTCTCACCAGGTCAGCCTCCTCCGTCACCCTCCAGCCTGTGTGGCCACGGTCCCAGGGACCTGGCCATGCTCTCCTCCGGTGGGGCAGTACCCACTGGACTCTCCTGAAGAGCTGTGTTGTTTGCAGGAGGGTGGGTACAGGTTTGGAGTTAAATGGCACCATCCTCTGGTTTACCTTTTTACTTAATCACTTTTATTTGAATGACACAGCACTGTTTGGTAAAGAAACATTAGCCGAAAACTATTTCTGTAAATGTACGTATCACTAATTTCCTCAAACCAGGTTACTAACAGAAACCACCTGATAGAATCAATTAAAAAAAAAACACGGGAAGGAAAGATGCACAAAACAGACGCGGTCACTGATCCTGGGCACGGCCACCGCACCCTCTGTGCTGGCGGGATAAGCCACCAAGTGGTGGGTTAAGTGGTAGAAGCTCTAAATATACCTATACGAAAGGCAAAAACAACATCGACTATCTTCATGTTATGCAAATAAATACCTGTGGTTTAGGGTGAAATATTCAGTGACAACAGCATATATCGGTTCAGAAACAGTGTGGGGAGAAGTAAAGGATTTGCTCTGGAAAACTGTGCCAGATGACCCCAAAAGGGGCTCTTGACAGCGATGTCAAAGGTGCAAGTGGATGGTCTGAAGAAACAAGGAAGGACCAGTGTTTTTTAAATCATTGTGGGTCCTGTCATTTAAACAGGTGTGTATAAGTAAACGAATAAAGTGAACATTTTAAGTAGACACTTAACTCTTTTTTTTTCTATACTCTTAAAAGTTTAAATATTCAAGTTGGACGAAACTGCCCCCCACCCCAGGGATATCTTGCTGGGCAGACGGAGGCCATCGTCCGTCTGGGTCCCCTCCGTACAGGCATATGTGGGTATTTCTCTGTTATCAAAATACAACACCAGGCAGCTCAGGTTACAGCACGTGCCTGGCCTGTGTGACCACTGGGCGAAGTGCTGGGGTTTGGGGATGAGGGTGGCCTCCCCCTGGCTGGCGGAGGTGTGTGTCACACACGATTTCACAAAGCGCAGCATCTGAGCATCTGCCAGATGAAGGGGTGTCGGGCCAGCATGGTGATGGCAGGGGCTCCTCTGGGGTCGTGAAGGCCTTGGGTCTCAGGAGAGCTTGCCTTGAACACGCAGAAAGGCACCAAGGGGCCATGAAAGGTGTTGGGGAGAGTGAGGCACACCCAGCCCCAGCTCGCCTCGCTGGGCCACTGCTCCAGCCCCTCCTGGGGAGGGCAATGCCAATACCTGCAGGGAGGAGGCTCGGGAAGCCCTTACCTGAACCCGCCGGCTTGTCTTTGCCTGCTTGCTATCTGTTCAAACTCCTCTGAGGCCAGCACCATCCCACTGTCCGTCTGGTTGTCCTGAGTGCAGAGAACAAGCCACCGCTGCAGCCCCCACAAGACCCTCCCACAGGGCAACCGCCCCCAGCAAGGATGAGCCAGCAGTCACCAAGGGGACACATCTGGGTTTAGTGGGCCTTGCTCCCCTTCGGCCGTGGCTTGGCGTGGGAGCTGCAGAGTGCTGGGCACCCCCAAGGGCTCCGTCTGGCCCTGCAGGCACAAGCCTAGGTCCTGGGGGTCTGGTGAGGGCCCCCACTGTGCCCCACAAACCAGCCTCCTGGCCTTGCCCATCCCGGCCAACAGACCCACCCGGAGAGGGGTCTGTTTTCCCACTGGGGTCTCTGCGCTGCTGTGGCGGGGAGCCTGTGTGGGAGTCACAAGGATGCCGGGAAGGGACAGCTGGGGGACTGCAGCGTCACACGAGGGCAAGACTCAACTGTGCCATGACACATGCCATGACATTTTCAAGGGACAATCTTTTCTGTTAAAAAATGTCTGCACTGGTTTCTGTTACTTGCCTCAGGGGTTCCTGACACTGAGGCCCTGAGGCCGCCCGGCCCTGATCTGAGGCCTCGCCCTTCCCGTACCACAGAGGCTTTGTAGGCCGTCGGGGTCATGGGGAATTCTTCAAACGTCTTCACCCTGGAGGGACTCTGGCTCTGAGTCCCTCTGGCCAGGCACCCGGGAAAGGACACACAATTGTAGTATCTGTGGGGAGAAATCAGAAAGTGCTGAAGAAACGTACCCTAGAAACTCTCCTGAAAGCTGCCCCCCTCGCCTCCTGGCAAGGGCCCCCCTCCTGGGGCCTGGGTCTGGGTGCTGCCTGGGGCTCCTCCCCGGCCCTGCCTCAGACGGCCCCCACGCAGCCCCCATGGAGGGGCCGTGGGCATGCCCTGTCCCACCCTGACCTCGTGTCCCCCGAATCCACTGCTGTGCCCTGCAGGGAGAGGGGCACACGGCCTGGCCCCATGCAGTGTGGAGCTGGGCAGCACCCGTGTGGGCTTCACCCCACGCCAGGGCGCAGGCCTGGTGTGTGAGCCAGCTGGCCTGCCCACGTGTGCACACATGTGTGTGAGTGTTGAGTGGCGGGTAGAAGGAGCCTGGCAAGATCCAGCTGACTATTCTTGTCCCCAGGGCCTGGCCCTGCCCCATGCTGGGGCAGACAGGGCAGGACTCTCAGGACTTGGGTCTCAGTAGCGCTGGTGGGAGTGTGGACAGCACAACCTTCCTGGGGGGTAAGCTGCCAGGGCAAGAGGCCCCTGACCTAGAACTCTGAGAAGTCAGGCCAAGTTCCTGGAGTGTGGGGAGTGATCGGCCTTCCCTGGCCCCGGGGTCCCTGCCAGTGGCCCTACAGACTCACCCCGAGATGAATCAGTGATTAGATCCCGGGAGGAGTCTGGCCCAAACCCAGCCCGCTCTGCGTTTTCTCCCTGTGAGATGTGACATTGACGTTGGGCTGGGGGCTCCCGGGGACAGGACTGCATGGCAAGGAGGATGCCAGTGGGCAGAGAGGACTGAGGAGAGCAGACAGCAGCACAGCGGATAGACCCTGGAGGGCCGCTCAGTGGATGAAGCTTCCCAGAGCACCGCGGCCCCTGCGCTGTCACTTAAGACCACTGCTCTCTGGGTCGGTGTACCCTTGTCTCTCAAGTCGCTACAATTTGCTTTTCCTCCATGACTCAGCAGGATGAAATACACCCTGTCCACAGCCCTTTCCCCTGCCTCATTTTTGGACTTGGGCGGGTGGCTGACCTGGCGGCCAGGCTGTGGCGGTGTAGGCTCGGCGGGCTGTCCTCGGCATCGGTCTTGGTGACGTGCAGGGCAGTGGTGGACGCCTGCAGGAAGCTGCCCTCCTCCGAGCTCTGAGAGCTGCACAGGGCCCTGTGGTCCTCCTCCTCCTGGCGGGAACAGGAGAGGCAGCCAGGGCCAGAGACCGGCAGGTGCTGCCCCGTGGCCCCCACCCCTTCCTCAGCACCGCCTGGGGCTCCCGAGCCCTGACGTGGGGTCCTGGGGCTGCCCCAGCAGACATGTGCTCGGAGGACCGAACAGCTGGTGCCAGAGCCTGGTGGCTTCGGCTCTCGAGGCAGGCGAGGGGCAAGGCTGCAGAAGGCTCTCAGTGCCAGCCTTGCTCAGCTCCCTGCAGCCCTCCCGGTGCCCCACTTGTGGAAGAGGCAGGCGGGGCAGGCCGTGACTCAGCCAAGCAGCCTCACACCCACCCCTGGCTGTGCCTGCAGTCCCAGAAACCAGGCCGGGCACTTGCCACCTTCTTTGGGTGGATCCGGACCCAAAGTGCCCATCCCAGCCCCTGAGTCCTGGGAAGCAGGCCGCTTCAGGTCCTTCCCTCCAGGTCCCCGGGCACAGGGTGCCTGCCATGAGCTGGGTCCCCACCCTTGAGGAGCACCATGTGGGGAGGAGAGATGCCAGGACACGCACTTGAAGGGCCCATGTACTCGGGGTGGGGCAGGCGCAGGGCAGGCACCAGGTGCAGGGACGCAGCTCCATAATGCCCCCAAGAACCAGCCTGGGGCTCTCCGCAGACAGGGACAGGCTCTGACCATCCAAATGGCGTCCAGAGCCGGCACCAGTGGGTGTGTGCTCAGGAGGAAGATGCCTGTGTCTCGCCTGGGCATGCACTACCCTTGCCAGGCAGCTCAGAGGTAGGCAGAGTTTAGGGGGGCCAAGAGGGGCAGCCGGGGCCAGGAGGGCAGAGAGGGGGCTCACCTGCGGGTCCCCGGCCTGGAGCAGGTCCCCCAGGATCTCCACCAGCTCTGAAAACGCAGGCCTTGCCTTGGGGTCTCCAGACCAGCAGCTTAGCATGAGGCGGCGTCTGGGGGAAAGCAGGCTGCTGACTGTGGTCCGAGGACGCCCACCCTGCCCCCAGGCCCCCAGCCTTCCCTGGGGCCCTCACCCCTGCTCTGTCCTCCTGCTAGAGCCCCCCACCCCTTTCCAGCTGCCTCTGGCTCCTTCAGTGTCAGCTCAGTCCCTGATCACCCTGACTCTGGCTCCTCCCGTCGGGTGTTTCCAGAGCGCCTGGCCTCCCCGCCTGGTGCCTGTCAGTTATGCCGCGTGACTGTCTGTGTGTCACGAGGGTGGTGGCCAGGCCTGTCCTGCTGGCTCTGGCCTCCCCAGGGCCCCCTGATCATCTCAGATGCCCATCTCCATGGCCCATTCCCCACCCCCAACACCTGCAGGGTAGGGGAGACTCACATGGCAGGAGTGGCCAGCTCCGGGGCCCTCATCCGGGTGCCGTCTTTCAGCCGCTGGCAGAACTCCTCGTTGATCTGCACCCCAGGGTAGGGGGAGGCCCCTGATGGCAGGAAGGGGGGGTGGGTGGACAGCAGGCTGCTGACTGCTCAACCCAGCCCCCCAAATCATCCCTGTCCAGTCCCTTCCCTATGTTCCCCTTGGCAGGTGGAGATGGTGGCTCACCACGCTGCGCTAGTCCTGGGGGCCTGGGCAAGTCATTGTCTTCCCAGCGCCAGTTCTTTATGAGGTTAAGAGAGGATGATGCCACCTGCGTGTGGGCTGCCCTGAGCATCCACACATTTGGGACAGTTAGGAAATCACAGTCACCAGGATCCTCAAGGGCTGGGGAGCCACACAGAACCGGTTTCCACAAAGCCTCTCCTGCCTCTCCTGCCCCTAACACCACCTGCCTGCACCCTGGCCACCTCCAACACAGGAGGCCGTGGGCCTGGACACCCCTGGCCCTGGGTGCTCTCCTCTCTCCCTGGGCCCTGCGCCCTCACACAGGCCGCCGGGCCTCCTAGGGTCTTCTTGCACTTTTAGTTTTGGTAATAGCATGAAGCACTGTTTCCATTTGGTGATGTCTTAACTTTTCCTTTTGCTCATTGTCTCCCCTACCCTGGTGTGGGACTTCACCATGTTCACTGTGGGGCCCGAGTTCCCACGTGGGACTCGCATAAGTAGGTGTGTCAGCTGAGTCAGCACACCGGGCTCCCTCTGGGGCCTGGGGCCAGCTGGGGGCTGCCACATGAACAGGCTGGACCTGGCATGGGCTCGAGCTCGCACCCTCCAGGAGTGGTGCCTGCGGTGAGGGGTGGCCCACGTTGGAGGCAAAGTCCCCTTGAAGGCTGGGCCAGGCCGAGGAGAGGCGGGGGGCTCTTGGTGGCCCACGAACTACCTGCCTCAGAACCACCTGGTGCCCACCTCCAGGTGCCCAGTCCCTGGCACCAGAAAGACCTATCCTGCAGCTGGGAGGTGGGTGATGCCTGGGCCGGACAGCCCTACACTCACCCAGGGAGAAGATCTCCCAGAGCAGCACCCCAAAGGACCACACGTCGCTCTGCGAGCTGTACACCTTGTCAAAGATGCTCTCGGGGGCCATCCACTTCAGGGGCAGCCGGGCCTGAGGGCGACGGAGGGAGGCGTGTCCCGCGGTTGGTGGGGAGACACGGCTGAGGCCAGACTCTCAAGCACCCCCCAACAAGTCCCTTCTGCCTGGATCCAAGGCTTCTTCCCGCTGCTGTTCTCCTGGGTCTGGCCAGGCCCCTCTCTTCCTCTGAGCTTTCCCAGGACTGGGTGAGGGGTGCTCGCACCCAGGAAATGGCATCCCTGCACGCCCTCCTCACCTCCCCCGATAAACGCACTCCATCCATTTCCTCTGTCCCCACTCTAGGAGCCTGCGGGTCACTCCTCACCCCTCCCGTGGCTCTTGCTGCGTCCTCCCCGCCATCTCTCTCCCCCTCGCGGCCCCACCCTTCCTGCCTGGCCTCTGCCTCCAGCCCAGCGGCCCGTCCCGCCACGGCAGCTTTCTGGGCCTCCTGCAGATGCAAGCGAGACACCGGCCTCCACCCCGCGGCCACGCCCGGCCCGTCCTGGTCGCCCCTGCCCCTGCCGGCTCCCGAGCGACCGCGCCCTTCTGCGGGAGCGACGCCGCGTGGCGCCTCCGCACGCCCAGGCCCCGAGGGGCGGGCGCCGCAAGTCAGGGCCCTTCACGCGGACCGCGGCACGGTGGGCCCTGGCCGTGGACTCCCGTCTCCACTGCCCCATCCCGGGTTGCCTCCGTGGGCGGGTCGCCAGGGTCCCCTGTAGGCGCAGGCCCTCCCCCCGCGGTGGGGCTCCGGGGCAGTGCGCCCCAGAGGCCGGGCGTGGCCTGGCAGGCCCCTCCGGGACGGGAGGCCCGCGGCCCACCCCCCACGACTCGGCCCCGTCGGCCCTCCCCTTGGCGGCCCGCGCTCACGCTGCCCTTGCGGACGTAGTCAGGGTCTTTGTAGATGTCTCGCGCTAGGCCGAAGTCGCAGATCTTCACCACGTCGCTTTCGGACAGCAAGATGTTACGAGCAGCCAGGTCTCTGTGGATGCACTGGGGGCACAGGGGCAGGGGGCCGGGGGGTGTCAGCGCAGGCCTAGAGGGACCCACACCTGCAGCTCCAGGGCGGGGGTGGCCTGCCCGAGCCCCGCTCCTTCGGGGAAAGAGTCCCGTGCATCCCTCGGGGCTTCTTACAGAGAGGGCTGGTGGAACTGCGGGGGCGGCTGTGGGGTCAGACTGACGCCAGTTCCACACCCAGCTCCGCGAAACGGGAGACTCGCTAACGGCCCCCAGGGCCGAAGTTCGGGTGGGGCACATCGCAGCATGCTGATGGGGTGTGCCCTGCTCCCCTCTGGGGGGCCTGCCAGGGGGAGCTCACCTTGCGGGAGGCCAGGAACTCCATCCCTCGGGCCACCTGGAAGCTGTAGCAGACAAGGTCTTCCATGGTCAGGGGGCTCAGCCACAGGTCCTCGGCTGTACAGAGTGGGGTGGTCTCAGAGGGGGGCCTCCTCCATGACTTCCATCCTCTACCCAGCCCCAAAGGGAATGTTTGTTCACCCAGCCCTGGCTGCCTCCCTCCGGGCTGGGCCCCTAAGCAGCATGTCACCCCGTCTCCTACCCGTCAGCCCCACTTACTACTCACTGCTCAGTAGTAAGTAGTAAGATACCCACTTACTACTCCCAGAGTAGTAAATACTGCTGCACCTTGGGGCCTGTGAAGTTTAGCCTAAAGCAGCCTCCTTACATATTTACAGTTTGACCTAAAGGTTTCTCCATACGAGTGAACTGTAACCTAACTGGATATGTAAACAGACTGTAACCTGCTCTTGACCAGTCACTGAGTTTTGGCCACTCGAAGGCAGCCCAGTTTCCACCATGTTCAAATAAGGCAAATGCCAAACGATAACCAACCCAGCTGTTTCTGCATCCTACTTCTATTTTCTGTATGTCATTTTCCTTTTTCGGTCCATAGATCCTCTCTGACTCTGTGGGAGTACAGTCTTTCTAAACTGATTCTAGCTCGGGGGCTGCCTGACTTACAGATTGTCCTTTGCTCAACTAAACTCTGTTAAATTTTATTTGTCTAAGGTTTTTCTTTTAACAGATGGTGTCAGAAGTGAGACCTGAAGTCGAGCTCCCAGTGACCCCCAGGAGCACTGAGTGACTAAGCATTTTGCCCACTGTTCTTCACAGCAACTGGGGGTCACAAGTATGATCTCTCTTGGAGTCTGAAGCTCCAGGGATTTGTGTTTGGAGCCATCTGAGTTTGAGACAAGTTTTGATCTGAACTGGGTTCAGAAGTCTAACAAAAACTGGACTGGTAGTTTGATCTCTTCTGTCCCCATTTGGACACCTTTGATTCTGCTCTCTTGCCTGATAGCTCTCGCAAGGACTTCCAATACTATGTTGAAAAGTAATGGGGACAGTGGGCAGCCTTGTCTGGTTCCAGTTCTGAGTGGGAATGCTTTCAATTTTTCCCCATTCAGTATGATGTTGGCTGTGGGTTTGTCATATATGGCTTGTATCATTTTTAGGTAGGTCCCATTTATGCCTATGTTGTTAAGTGTTTTTATCATAAAAGAGTGTTGAATTTTGTCAAATGCTTTTTCTGCATCTATTGAGAGGATCATATGGTCTTTATTTCTGCTTCTATTTATGTGGTTAATTACATTTATAGATTTTCATATGTTGAACCACCCCTGCATCTCTGGGATGAAGCCTACTTGGTCGTGATGAATTATTTTTTTAATAAGCACTTGGATACGATTTGCTAGGATTTTATTGAGAATTTTTGCATCTACGTTCATGAGAGAAATTGGTCTGTAGTTTTCTTTTTTTGTTGCATCCTTTCCTGGTTTTGGTATCAATGTTATATTGGCTTGGTAGAATGTGTTGGGGAGAATTCCATCCTTCTCAATATTGAAGAATAGTTTATGACATGATGTTGTATCTGGAAAACCCCAAGGACTCAACCAAGAGACTCCTGGACTTAATTAACGAATTCAGTAAAGTCTCAGGTTACAAAGTCAATATACACAAATCAGAGGCATTCATATATGCCAATACCATTCAATCGGAGAACCAAATTAAGGACTCAATACCTTTCAAAATAGCAACAAAGAAAATAAAATATCTAGGAATATATTTAACTAAAGAGGTAAAGGATCTCTATAAAGAGAACTATGAAATGCTAAGGAAGGAAATTGCAGAACACATAAATAAGTGGAAATCCATACCATGCTCATGGATTGGAAGAATTAACATTGTTAAAATGTCTATACTACCCAAAGTAATCTATAGATTCAATGCAATTCCTATTAAATTACCAACATCATTTTTCACAGATTTAGAAAAAATAATTATACACTTTGTATGGAATCAGAGAAGACCCCGTATAGCAAAAGCAATCTTAAGCAATAAAAACAAAATGGGAGGTACTGATTTGCCAGACCTCAAACTATACTACAAAGCTGTGGTTCTTAAAACTGCTTGGTACTGGCACAAGGGCAGGGACACAGACCAGTGGAACAGAACAGAAAACCCAAATATAAAACCATCCTCATATAACCATCTAATCTTTGACAAAATAGACAAAAACATACTCTGGGGACAAGAGTCCCTATTCAATAAATGGTGCTGGGAAAACTGGATAGCCACATGTAGAAGACTGAAACAGGACCCACAGATTTCACCTCTCACAAAAATCAAATCACGGTGGATAACAGATTTAAACCTTAAACGGGAAACGATTAGAATTCTAGAAGAAAATGTAGGAAGGACTCTTACAGACATTGGTCTAGGCAAAGAATTTATGAAGAAAACCCCTAAGGCAATCGCAGCAACAACAAAAATAAACGAATGGGACCTGATTAAATTAAAAAGCTTCTGCACAGCCAAAGAAACAGTCACGAAAATAAACAGACAGCCTACAGAATGGGAAAAAATTTTCGCATACTACACATCAGATAAAAGACTGATAACAAGAATCTATTTAGAATTCAGGAAAATCAGCAAGAAAAAATCAAACAATCCTATCAAAAAATGGGCAAATGACATGAATAGAAATTTTTCAAAAGAAGACATAAGAATGGCCAAAAAACGTATGAAAAAATGCTCAACATCCCTAATCATCAGGGAAATGCAAATCAAAACCACAATGAGATACCACTTAACTCCGGTGAGAATGGCCTTTATCAAAAAACCCCAAAACAACACATGTTGGCGTGGATGCGGAGAGACAGGAACACTCATACACTGCTGGTGGGAATGCAAACTAGTGCAACCCCTATGGAAAGCAATATGGAGATACCTTAAACAGATTCAAGGAGACCTACCATTTGATCCAGCAATCCCATTATTGGGCATATACCCAGAAGAACAAAAGTCATTCTTTAACAAAGACACCTGCACCCAAATGTTTATGGCAGCACAATTCACAATTGCAAAGATGTGGAAACAACCCAAGTGCCCATCAATCCATGAATGGATTAGTAAACTGTGGCATATGTATACCATGGAGTACTACTCAGCTATAAGAAATAACGATGATACGACATCTCTTTGGTTCTCCTGGAGAGAGCTGGAACCCATTATATTAAGTGAAGTATCCAAAGAATGGAAAAACAAGCATCACATGTACTCACCAGAAAACTGGTTTCCCTGATCATCACCTAAATGTACATTGGGGAAGGATACCAATTGGATATCAGACTGGGATGGGGGTAGGGGGAGGGGATGGGTGTATGCCTACATGATGAGTGCGTTGCACACCCTCTGGGGAATGGTCATGCTTGAAGGTGCTGACTCGGGGAGGTGGGGGGGGAGGGGATGGTGGTATGACTACATGATGAGTGCCAGGTGCACTGTCTGGAGAATGAGAACGGACGCGCTTGGGACTCTGACTTGGGGGGATGGGCGGGACATGGACAATGTATATGACCTGAACTTATGTACCCCCGTGATGAGCTGAAATAAAAAACAAAAAAACAAAAAAACACTGGACTGGGTCCAGGACTGGAGCCAGTAATTAACTGGCTTGGATCAGTTAGAAGCCTCAGATGTCTGACTGGGTTAGGCAAAAAGCGGAATCAATGGCAAGACTGCAGGGCATGCACACTTCAGTTTTTAAAAATTTGCAAGAATTTTTGTATTCTACCCTCTTTGTTTCTTTTTCCTGTGTGCTTAGGTAGAGAAAAATCATTGGCTAAGTTGATCAATGGGATTTGAGAGCCAAAAATATATAGAAAAAATCAGCCGGGCATAGTGGCACATGCCTGTAGTCTCAGCAACTCGGGAGCCTGAGGCAGGAGGATTGCTTAAGCCCTGGAGTTTGAGGTTGCTGTGAGCTAGGCTGACACCACGGCACTCTAGCCCGGGCAACAGAGTGAGACTCTGTCTCAAAAAAAAAAAAAAAAAAAAAAAAAAGAAAATTAAAAAATTTTTTAAATTAAAAAAAAATAAAATGCATCCCTGGATGAGACTAATTTGGGGGCCCTCATTTTTAAATTCACTTTTTAAATTACACTTTTACTCCAGGTAAAAGTGAGATTCTTAATTTCTAAACAAACTGAGCACTCTACCTTCTGGATACATCTCTCTATGTATGCATAAATACTAGGTCTCAGAATAGCAAACACAAAAATAACAAAATCTTACAAAGATAATTTAAAATTACAGTAAAACATTCCAAATAAACAACACTGTAATTTAAAAAGTGCATTTAAAAATGAGGGTCCCCAAATTAGTCTCATCCAGGGATGCATTTTATTTTTTTAAATTTAAAAAATTTTTTAATTTTAATTTTAATTTTTTTTTTTTTGAGACAGAGTCTCACTCTGTTGCCCGGGCTAGAGTGCCGTGGTGTCAGCCTAGCTCACAGCAACCTCAAACTCCAGGGCTTAAGGAATCCTCCTGCCTCAGGCTCCCGAGTTGCTGAGACTACAGGCATGTGCCACTATGCCCGGCTGATTTTTTCTATATAATTTTAGTTGTCCGGTTAATTTCTTTCTATTTTTTAGTAGAGACAGAGTCTTGCTCTTGCTCAGGCTGGTCTCGAACTCCTGACCTCGAGCGATCCTCCGGACTTGGCCTCCCACAGTGCTAGGATTACAGGAGTGAGCCACCTCCCTCAGCCTTATATTTTTTTTGCAGACAGGGTTTCTCTCTGTTCCCCAACCTAGAGTGCAGTGGTGTGACCATAGCTTACTACAGCTTTGAACCCCTGGACTCAAGAGATCCTCCTGCCTCAGCCTCCTGAGTAGCTAGGACTACAAGCACTAGATGCTACCATGCCCAGCTAATTTTTTAATTTCTTGTAGAGTCAGGATCTTGCTATGTTGACCCAGCTGGTCTCAACTCCTTGGCTCTAGCAATCCTTCTGCCGTGTCCTACCAAAGGACAGGTACGAGCCACCATGCCCAGCTTAGGGATGCCCATTAATTTATAGAAGCTTCTAAAAATATTTCAATATTTTTATTCTCTCTTTTAAAAGACTCTATAAAAGATACATAAAAAGCTTAAGTGATTAATTAATAAAAAATTAAATCTACTAACCTTTTAGCTTAATTGCAATTCTGTCCCAAAAGCCAAAAAAAAAAAAAAAAAAAAAAAAAACAACTATCCTGGATAAAGTGTTTATAAAAAGAAAGCCCTCAGATCTTCTTTTCAGATCTATACATGCTGAGTCCAGACATAAGAAAATGCTTTCTTTGCCCTCTTCCCTAATGGGCTCCACCCTAAACACAATAATTTTAACTAAAAAGCAATAGCTAAGTTAAAAGACCACCTATTAAACTACACTGCTCTCCAAAATACACCTGTATGACATTTAGTCGACTATTCTAAAACCCTTTGATAAAAAAATTTACATCTATAAAAAGCTCCATTTATAAGAGTGTTTACCTCTATACACTAAAAACTCTTGCCGTTATTTTAAATTTACATATTAAGCCTTACTTTTGTTTAAGGTGCTTTTCCTAGTCATTTTGTCTTAACTAGATTTTTACCAACACCTTTTTCCTTCATTTGGGAAAATGATGACACAATATTTAGGACTAAAGTCTCATCTCTGTGCTTTTAAAATATAAATTTTCTACCTTATTTCACCTAGAGTTATCCTTTTAAAAAAAATTAGGATTGCCTAAGTAATAATTGCTTAGGACAATAAAACAGATAATTGAAAGATGAATTGTATAAATTAAAAAATGATTTAAAAGGCAACAAATAAAAATCCTTTATAAAAACTATAAGATCTGCTTCTATCTGTGTGTATCTGTATGTCTCTATGTGCTATATCTATGGGATAATATTCAATAAGTAAAAGTACATTTTAAAAATTGTTAATAAAATAAAAATGACTTCAAACTTGTCAGTTAAGTATAATTCAGACATTTTTGCCTGAGTCTGCTGGGTGAGACAGGTTTATGCTGCCTCTGCTACATGTTTTGAGGTCATAAAACTGGTTCTATAACATTTTTAATACTTGCTTAATTTGTGAGCTGTTTTTGGTTTTGAGCCTCTGGATTTTGGCGTCTAAACAGGTGGCCATGGTGAGGCCTGAGGACATAGTCTCAGCACCTAGACCGCCAACTGTAAGATAAAGTCAAGCTCAATATGGGCCCTACCTCCCCAGACCAGCTTTGCTTCCTGGCTATTCTGGGAGGGGTTCAATCCCTCAGATATTGTCTACACAGCTGTCTCATCTGTCGTGAGCTGTACACCTGGTATACAAATTCAAGAGGCAGAGGGCCCTGACTTTCATAACAGTCCTGGGGTGCCATGTGGCTAGCTGAGATCCAGGACGACTAGGAGAGACATTAAAGATGGTACCAGCACCACAGTTACAAATTTCTTTTCAATAATTTAAAATCTTAGCCGGGCGCGGTGGCTCACACCTGTAATCCTAGCACTCTGGGAGGCCGAGGCCGGAGGATCGCTCGAGGTCAGGAGTTCGAGACCAGCCTGAGCAAGAGTGAGACCCCGTCTCTACTAAAAACAGAAAGAAATTATATGGACAGCTAAAGATAAATATAGAAAAAATTAGCCGGGCATGGTGGCACATGCCTGTAGTCCCAGCTACTGGGGAGGCTGAGGCAGTAGGATCGCTTAAGCCCAGGAGTTTGAGGTTGCTGTGAGCTAGGCTGACGCCACGGCACTCACTCTAGCCCGGGAAACAGAGTGAGACTCTCTCTCAAAAAAAAAAAAAAAAAAAAAAAAAAGAAATTTTAAAATCTTAAAGTCATGTTATATTAAATTAAATAATCAGTTAAAATACTAAAACATTAGTTATTAATCATAGGTTTAAGCTTATCTGCTTTATTTTACATGACATAAAAACTATATTTAAATCTATTAATAAATAAAAATCTAAAAATCTTTCTAAAAATTATAAAATACTTTTTATATATAATATTTAAAAAAATTAAAACAATTAAAAATTATAAATAGTTTTCATCTATAAATACTAATATATGACAGTTCAAAATTATATCCTAAGGTTTTCATTAAAAATTAGTTATTAATAATTAATATTATAATTAAAACTACTAAATATGAAAAAATTCTATATACAGAGTATATAAACAAAAAAGATACTTTTGATAAAAAAGTTATAAAGACATAAAAATGTGTTTGTTAAAAAAATAATTTTGTCTACTTTAAAAGTTACTTAAAAGATTGTTTCAAAGAAAAAATAAAATAAAATATAAAAAATTTAAAAATTTATAAAAATTATAAAAGCCTTATAAAAATCTTATGTGATGGTCAAAAACTGAGATTGGATAAATTTATTTACAAAATTTTATTAAAATTCACTTTAATAATGATAATAAAATTTAGCTGTTTCTTTTAAAAAATTTCATGTAATAATAAGAGACAATAAAATATTTTTTTCACTTTTAAATTTTTTATTTAAAAAAATTTTTTTTCAAAACTAAGTTTTGTATATGATTGTTCACTTTTTGCATAAACTACAAAAGAAAGACAAATTCTGTCTCATGCTGTCTTTCTCAGGTCCATTAATTATTTAAAAAAACCGAGTCTCCTCTCTATCAAAAAATAAGTATTTTTACTTTTTAAAACCTTTTAATTATCATTTTGGCTAAATAAATTATGATTTTAAAATGACCAATAATCCTATTTTGGTTAAGTGTTTTAAACTTTTGATATATATGACAGTCTTCCTAAAATCAAATTTCGAATTGAAAATTAAGTCTTTTTTCTGACCTTATACTAACTCTCAGATGCTACAGAGGGCCCCTACAATATCCAAAAGAGAGATAACAAACAGGCTTACTTAACATGTTAAATTACATAAAAAACATTGTCAAATAAAAACTAATGTTTAGCTTTCTTCAAATTTTATACTTTTATAAATGTTATTGATATATATTCCAAAATTATATGAGATTCCTACAATTCTAATATGTCTTAATAATATATGCTATTGTCATAATTATGATAGGCCACAAAAATAACCCAATTTCCTTGTCAATTGTGTCTTTGACTATTTTAAGTCATTTCAGTTAATTATTTAAATTCTAATACATTCTCTGAAAGCTCTTTACAAGCAAAAAATATTCCAGAGTGTTATGTCTCTAAGGAGATTCATAAAAAGAATAAAAAAGACCCTGACAAACATTTATAAATACAGGTTTCTAATAACTTTAAAATCATATCATTTAGACTAAATAAAAATTCCCACAATTCTAATAAAGAGACTTACTGGTTTATAAAATTACTAAACCAAACAAAAAAAATTAATTAAATACCAAAAAAAGCCAAATTTTCATGCTAAATCAGCCAATTTTAAAATTGTTTAAATATACAATTTAAATTAACCTCATGGTCCAAGTCAAAATACCCGTGATAACCATCTAATAAGCAGGGCTATGTGCCTAAATTTTTTTTTTTTTTTTTTGAGACAGAGTCTCACTTTGTTGCCCGGGCTAGAGTGAGTGCCGTGGCGTCAGCCTAGCTCACAGCAACCTCAGACTCCTGGGCTCAGGCGATCCTCCTGCCTCAGCCTCCAGAGTAGCTGGGACTACAGGCATGCGCCACCATGCCCGGCTAATTTTTTCTATATATATTTTTAGTTGGCCAGATAATTTCTTTCTATTTTTAGTAGAGACAGGGTCTCGCTCTGGCTGGTCTCGAACTCCTGACCTCGAGCAATCCACCCACCTCGGCCTCCCAGAGTGCTAGGATTACAGGCGTGAGCCACCGCGCCCGGCCTATATGTGCCTAAATTTAGAAAACAAAGTTAATATTAAAAAAAATCCAAAATTAAGTGTGAATTTATCAAGAGCCTAGACAGCTACCTGGTCCTTCCTGAGTCCTTAAAGCTTCCATTATGAAAAACTCTACATTCCATGAGTCATCATAAAAAAATCCAAATTAAAAATATATATGTATTAGTGTGATATTAGCAGTCCAGATTACTAAGATTATTTATTTATTTATTTTTGAGACAGGGTCTTGCTCTGTCGCCTGGGCTAGAATGCCTTAGCTCACAGCAACCTCAAACTCCTGACCTCAAGCATCCTCCCGCCTCAGCCTCCCAGAGTGCTAGGATTACAGGTGTGACCCACAGCACCCAGCCTAACTGTCATTTTCAGTACATGATTATATAAAAGCTTTTCCATATAAGAGGACTAATACTATAACAATAACTAAAAGTTTATTTAAAAATGTTTCTCTCATCGGATATTTCTAAAAACTCTAATAATAAATACTTATTTCACTAGACAGGTTACAAAACAGGTATCACACACACAATAACATTAGACAAAACTAAATCTACTGAATTGCATTGGTCAAAGATATTATAAATTAATGACAATCAAATCTATTTCCAGTAAAAAACATAAGTTAACCCCTTATAAAATAGTCACGATGGCACTAAAAATCACTAAAAGGCCTATGCTCCTAGTAATAAAACCTCATATATCTTCCACTACTAAACTCTAATATGACTAAATACTATAAGACTTTAACACATTGTGCCAAAATATATTTTCATCGCATAAAAAAACTTTTCATGGTCCACTGGCTAAAGACAATCAGACCCTCTACAATATAAAACCTGAAGATTGGGTCTTCTAAAAATGGCATCAAGAAAAGACTGCTCTTGCCACCTGCACTACAACAAAACTTCGGGACCTTAAACCGCAAGTTTCTAATCTCACAACTTAAAGGGCCCCTTCAGAATCTTAAAACTATACACCCACTAATGATCTTAAGATAAAACTAACCAAAAAAGTTTCTCCCCCAAAACAGATGACATCCTAGATATAGACAACTTCTCAAGATCACAAATCAAGACTTCCCTACTATCGTGAGACTCTTACCTCTCAAGTTTTTCCTTACTTAATGACTCTATAAACAATAAAACTGAAAAAGGGGTCTTTCATATACACCCATGGGGTATACCTTTATTTGTAAAAAAATTTCATAGCCAACCTTATACCTAGACAACTTATACCTTAATAAATAAAAATTAGACCAATATCGATGAAAATTATTAATGATACCTTTATTACTCCATAATCAGTCAAAAACAAAACATCAGTTCATTAAGTTGTCTAAGGTGATTTGTAACCTACATTATAGGTTAAAAAAATTATCAAAAGGCCTTCACCCTTCTAAATGGACATCATTCATTAAGTTACTGTTTTACATCGTTTAAAAATAAATGTGGGCCGGGTGCGGTGGCTCACGCCTGTAATCCTAGCACTCTTGGAGGCCGAGGCGGGTGGATTGTTTGAGCTCAGGAGTTCGAGACCAGCCTGAGCAAGAGCGAGACCCCTGTCTCTACTAAAAATAGAAAGAAATTATATGTACAACTAAAAATATATATAGAAAAAATTAGCTGGGCATGGTGGCGCATGCCTGTAGTCCCAGCTACTCGGGAGGCTGAGGCAGGAGGATCGCTTGAGCCCAGGAGTCTGAGGTTGCTGTGAGCGAGGCTAACGCCTTGGGCAACAGAGTGACATTCTGTCTCAAAATAAATAAATAAATAAATAAATAAATATGACAATAATTAAAAATTTATCCCTCATAATAGACTATACCAGATTCTACAGTTACACAACAGACTTCTTTAAATTCTCTTACTAAAGTCATACTAAATAATAAAATTACTCTAAATATTTACTGACTGGGTAAAAAAAGTACGGTTACTGACATTACTTATTGCACATAGACACATTAAATATTAATAAACATTCAATTATAAAAAACTAATAAACAGACTACTTGATGAAAACAAATTCTTTATGACTCATTCTTTAATCTATTTACTTTTAATTATTTTAACAAAATACTCCAAACTCTTAATATTATCTTCTTAACAGTCATAATAATAGTCTCCCTGATATGCTATATTCTCTCAAAAGTTTTAAGTAATTAAAGCCATAAAAGATCAAATGGTCTCTCTGACTAAAACAATAAAAACTTAAAAAAAAAACCTGACTATGAGGACACCATAACCTATAAATAACATACTGAGACCAAAGACCCAAAATAATAGTAACTCAAAAATGTCTCCAAAGCCCTAAGTTTTGGTCACACTCTCACTTAAGTAAAAAATTTTAAACAAAATTATGAGGCCATTATTTTAGGCTAAACTCATATACTATGTCCCAACAGATCAGACCAAACCAGAGTCAGTCATACTAAATTTCACATAATCAAACTAAAACTTAAAAATAAAATACTACAAGAGTCCAGATTTTATTTTTCTCCTGAAAACAAAAAATTCCCCTGTAACCCTTCCAAAAAAACCATCTAAAGTCCTATTCCCACCTTACAAGCCCCACCCCCCGTTCTATTATTTCCCGTGAGATTTAAGACCAAATACATTTACAATAGTAACAAAATAACATCATATGCCTAAAATTTTGGTCAATCTCTCAAAATTAAGAAGTTGACTTAAAAAATTTATTAAATTATTTTTTAAGCTAAAACTATCTCCTTACATATTTTAAATTCAGCGTAAAGTTTTCTCCATACATAAACTATAACCTAACTAAATATGTAAGCAGACTATAACCTACTCTGTCTTTTCTTTTCTTTCCTTTGAGACAGGGTCTCTCTCCGTGGCCCAGGCTGGAGCGCAGAGGCGCCGTCGCAGCTCATGTCACCCTCACACCCCTGGGCTCAGACGACCCTCCTCAGCCTCCCGAGGAGCTGGGACGATGACCTACTCTTGACCAATCACCGAATTTCGGCCACAGGCAGCTAACTATTCAAACTGTGTTCAAACCAATCCAGCTGTTTCTGTACCTCACTTTCCTTTTTCTGTCCATAAATCCTGTCGCCATGCGGCTATGCAGCCACGCCGAGTCTCTCCAGACCTCGTGGTTCCGTGCTAACCGCTTACTCGATTAACTCTGTTAAACTGCAGGCTGTCAAGGGGTTCTCTTAACAAGCCTTTGCACCTGCCACTTGGCTCTGGGCTGGTTCTCCACCCTGTTTGCAAGGCAAACTCCTACTCATCCTGTGATGCCCGAGTCACAGGTCACCTCTCTGTGTAAGCTGTCCCTGCGGGTCGTCCCCTCCCAAGGCACAGTCCTTCACATACTCTCCCATGAAAGCCCCCACCGAGGCTGGGTTACCCCAGGGTGCCGGACCCCGAGTTTACCCGCCTGCCAGACTCGGCCAGGGAAGCCCGGCGCTGACCTTGCTGTGTCGGAGCAGCCCGCCGCGCGACGCCCTTGCCCATCGTCCGGAACCGCGCGAGGACGGCCCTGTCGCCGCCCCCCGGCCTCCGATCCGCCCTGGCGCCCTCCACCATGGCGCGGAAGCGCCTCCGCTGCTCCGGGGACTTCTCCTGCGGGCGCACACAGCACATCCGCGGCCGGGTCACCCGCGGCAGAGCCGTCGCGCCCGCGCTCGCCCGAGCCCCCGCAGCGCTCGGGGCCCCGGCCCGGCGCGCACGTACCGCGTGGGGGTCGAAGGCCTCCCGCTTGGCGCGCAGGAAGTTGGAGAGGTTGCCGTACTTGCAGAACTCCACGATCACCATGAGGGGGCCTGGGCAGGACCCGGAGGGACACGGCTTACTGCAGGGCCGGCTCAGTCAGGACGCCCGCCCGGCGCCGGCCACCGCCCACGCCACGCCCAGCAGCCCCTCCCCCCCGAGCGCACAGGGCCCCGCAGGCCTCGCCGCCCTCCGGCGCCGCGTACCGTTGGGCTTGGTGCACGCCCCCAGGAGGTTGACTACGTTGAGGTGGTTACCGATGTGAATCAGGATCTTGAGCTCTGACATCAGGGCGCGGTGCTCGCTGGCTGTAGCTCCCTCTGGAAGGGACACGAGGCCTGGCACGGCGCGCGGTCCCCCGGGCCTCTGCCCTGATACCTGCCCGCCCCACCTTCCCCGCCAACGGCTTAGCCAAGGCACACTGGGCGATCTTGGGAGCGGCTGTGGGGGAGGGGTGCGCAGGGCCTTCAGGACATCTTTTTGGCCCCACTGAGGCAGGGGGTTCCAGTGGGAGCCTAGCTCTGACTCCCTCCGTCTCCCTGTAGAACCCTGGGTGAGTTTGGCTCTGAGCCTCAGTTTCCCTTCTTGCACCACATTCCCCTGACCCACCCAGAGCTCCTGTTCCTCACCAGCTCATCCGCCCCTTGCACCCGCTGACCCCACACCTTTCAGCATTTTTACGGCCACGGTGTCACAGCCACTGCCCTTGTGGATGCCGAAAGCCGAGGCTTCTACCACCTTCCCGAAGGCGCCGTGGCCGAGCACTCTCCCTGTGGGGCAGGGAGCCGGTTGCAGGTGGGCCGTATGGGGGCGAGGGTGGGGACAGGTGGGCAGCAGGGCTGACCTGCTGGAGGGCCAGGAAGGCAGGCCCAGGAAGGTGGGCAGCTTCTCTGCCAAACAGGAAGAGCATGGGGACCAGGAGCGGGAAGAGGGGGAGAGGGGAGGCGAGCAGGAAGAACTTGCATCCTCCCCGCAGGTGTGACAGGCCCACCCTGCTCAGAGCAGCAGGAAGTGACCTCGCGGGGCCTGGGAACTGCGAGCCCTGGCCGCGGCTCCGGGGACCCATGCCCAGATGGGCAGGTCAGGCCAGGTGGGGGCCAGGCGGGCCTTCCTGGCACGAGTTCTGGGAATGAGGGGATTTCAGGCGCCCCAGCCTGCCAGACCCTGCAGCAGCTGCAGCTGCCTCTTCCAGGCAGGGTGTGGCCTCACCGAGGTGCAGCCGCTCCCGGGGGAACTCCCACTGGCTGTCGTCATAGGACAAGTATTCACACTGCTCTTCCAGAGGCACCTCCCCGGGGTCCATTATGATGGACAGGTAGCCCGTCTTGATGTCTGCGTGGGCCGGCTGGGGGCGGGGGTGGGGACAGCTTATTGATTTGGCCACACCACTGTGGCTTGGGTGAAACTTTGCCCACGACAGATGGCACTTCCTTCGGGGATCTCAGTCAAGGAGGGGACGGACTAACAACCGCTGCTACTGTTACAGCCCGGCAGCTACAGACGGGAGGCTTCCCAGGAGACAGACTGGGCTGCGGGGTGAAGCAGCGTGGGGACCCTATTCTTTCTTAATGACTGGCCGGGGTAGGGACTGGCGCGAGAGACCCAAGCAGGAGCCTGGAGAGGCTCGGCACGGGAGGGACGCTCACCCTCCTCAAGTTACAGAAGATGAGGAGGAGAAGGAACCAGAAGAACACGGCGATGACCCCGGTGCCGACGAGGATGACGATCTCCATGCTGCCTCCATCCTCCGAACCTGAGCGGACAGAAAGGGCCAGGTGTGCGCGAGGGAAAGGGCGCGCCTGCGGGAACGCCCCTTCTGGTGGGCACGACTTGTACAGGACCCCGCAGGCAGGCGCGGAGTGGGGGCGGGAGGAGAGTGGAGCGGCCCGGGCGGACGCCGGACCTTCCACGGCCACGCTGGCGGAGGAGTTGACGCAGCCCTTGGCGTTGCACACGCGGCACAGATAGCGTCCCGCGTCCTCCTCGCGCACGCGCTGGATGCTCAGCTTCTGGTTCGAGTCCGCCAAGTCGATTCCTGCAGGGGTGGGGTGGAGATACGAGTTCGAGAGGGAGAGGAAAAGGGATGATTGGCCTCGCGGGCCTCCGGACCCCGCCCTTCGCCTGGCCACCCTCAGTACCAGACTCTTCCTCCAGTAGCCTCTCGTCTTTGTACCACACAATGCTGGGCACGTGCGCTCCGGCCACCAGGCACCGCATCTCCAGAGAGTCGCTTACGTTCACTAGGAGGTCGGTCAAGTTCTGCGTGAGCCGAGGGGCTTCCAGGGCTAGGGGCAGGGTTCAAGAGGGAGCTAAGTGGAGTTGCACTAAGCAGGGCACCCCTGGACCGGGCCCTGCTGGCCGGGAACAGAGGGTGGAAGGAAGGTCAGAGTTTGCGCGCGGGCTAGAAGACGGAACCCCTCCACGGTGGGGTCGGGGAAGGGGACGCTGCTGCAGGCCCCAGGTTGTGAACGAACGCCCAGCGGCGTGCAGGGCTAGGGGCAAAGCCAGAAACAGCGATGGCTAGATGCGAAGCCTGGCCCCTCCCTCCTCACCCTGCACTGACAGGTATTTCTTGTGGCAGTGCTTGTCGTGGCTGCGCCGGTCCTGCACCTCGCACACATAGTCGCCCTCGTGCTCAGGTGCCACGTGGAGGATGTTCAGGCTGAGCGTGGCATGGCGCGCCCCAGGCGCCGGCTCCTCCAGGCTGGCGGCCAGCGGGGTGGCGAACAAGTGCACGTTCTTGCAGTCGAGCAGCAACGGGTTCCCTTGAGCATCGTGCAGCGTGGAAAGATTGAGGCGGTACCAACGCAGATGCTCGTACGTGTAGTTGTCCGCTCGGCAGCTCAGGCGCACGGCCTGGCCCTCTAGGGGTTCCTCAGACGGCTCGGATTCGATGCTGAAGCCATCAGGGATAGCTGGGGAGGGAGGAGGAACTCCTGTGACTCTGTCTCTGGTGTTCGTCCCACCTGCCACTGTGCCCATGACCGGCACCAGCGGGGCCAGCTCTCTGAAGTCAGCCCTACGGGGTCTCCTCCTGTCTCCCCTCCCTCTCTCTCCTGGAGGAGCCCAACAGGGTTGCGGCCCCCACCTCTCCCAGGAGTCCAGATCATCAGGAATTCCTGCTGGCCAGACTCAGTGGTGACTTGAGTCCTCATCCTTTCTTGCCACCACACCCCACCACTGTCCTCTTCTTGAGACCATTTCGTCATTAGCTTTTGTCTGTGTCACACTCCCAATTTCCTTTTGTCTCTCTGCCACTTCTTGTCAGGATCTTGTGGGCTACCCTCTTGCCCTATCTCCCAGGTGTTTTCTCTGCCTCCATCTGCCTGCAAGTACCCTCATCCACATCCCAGGGACTGTCCACTCCTGGGCATCTGAGCTCTCTTGAGGTCACTAGCACGCTTGAAAATCTGAGTCAGTTATGGACCTTCTCCCCAGGGCCAAATGCACATGCCAGCCGCAGGGCTCCAGGGCTTGGGGAGGGGGCAGGGGAGGGGGTAGAGCTGGGAGGAGCTGCGAGGAGCAGGGGGCCATCCTTGGGAGAGGTGCCTCCAGGGCTGGGGGCAGAGGGTGCCAATCCATCCCAGGGCACCAGTACCCAGTCCCTATGCCGATGGACCCCAAATCTGTCCCTCCCCACAGACCCAGGGGTCCAGTAAGCCCTGGATGTCTCTACTGAGTGCCCCTCAGACATCAGAAACTCAGTGAGCCCAAACCTGCTTCCTGACCCTGCACCCAAGCCTGCCTTCCCTGGGGGGTGGTCTGGCCACTCACTGGTCACATAGAAGTAGATCAGCCGCTCGTCCTGGCCCACTTTGTTGAAGACCACACACTTGTACATGGCGGACACGTTGGCATCCTGGATCACCAGCTTGCTCACAGTCTGGGCAGAGCACAGACACAAGGATCCATTTCCTGGCCAAGTTTGCATGACCCAGACCCTCCTTTTCTGCAGGGAGGTCACTGTGCCCACCACAGTAATGGGGTACGCTGAGGCTTTGGGCTGGAGACGATAAAAGCTCAGAGACAGGGCCAGGAATGGTGAGGGAAGAGGCAGGGAAGAGGAGAGGCCCTCGGGCCACAGAGAGAGGTGGCTTCCCAGAAAAGTCAATGGACAGTGTATGGACAGCTGACATAGGCTGTGATGACTTCAGAAGGTGGCATTTGGCAGGACCAGATAAACCTCTGGTTGTGATTGGGCTCAGTGTGTGGCCATGGTGAGGAGGGGCCAGGAGCCAGCCTGACACCTGGGTCAGTCCGAGCCAGGGTTAGAATTCAGCCTGTGGTCACAGCAAGGGGCCAGCCACTCCTGGATGGGGTCAGGCTGTGGCCTAAGGCTGGTCACTGTGTGAGACCTTTGTAATGTGCCCACATCAGTCCCAGGGCTGTCCACAGCACCCCTCCCCATGTCCAGGGTACTGGAGAGGGGTAGGGGTGGGTCCTGGGCTTCCAGAAGTACTCTGGTCTCAGGCAGTAGAAAGCTTGAGACACAGGGCAGGAGGGAGCGCCATAGGCCCTGCCTATCATCCAAAGACCATTCCCCGCCTCCTAGCCGGGCACTTCCTGGCCAGGCCTGGAACAGGAAGAGGCTCTGGAGGTGTGTAGGAAAACAGGAAGTGACCGTAGGAAGTGGGTGCCTTTGTTCAGTGTCCCCTCCTTCTCAGCATTGCCTGTAGGCTGGTCCAGTGGCTCCACAGCCTTCTGTAGAGAACAGGTCAGCCCCTAGCCCTGTGCCCTCCCAGCCTGTGGGTGGCTGGGACCCAGCCCCTGGCCTGGCCAGGCAGCCCTGGACCTCAGCTTCCTTGTCCGGGAAGCGGCTGGAGGTCCGGGCCTCCACCTGTGTGCAGGCGGGGAGCGGAGGCCCAGCGACTGCAGAAAGGGCACCGACTTGCAGCTGCCATCCCCAAAGCTCTGCAGGCCAGTTGGGAGCCTGGAGAAGGCAGGAGGGCCCCTTCCCAACTCCTCTGTCCTTCTCCCCAGCTCTCAGTGGCACGGCTGGCATGTACCTTATTCTTCCCCTCCACAAACTCAGTCCAGGTGTCCAGGCTCTCGATGGGGTTCACAGCATCTTGTGTGGTCACCTCCCTCCAGTCGTGGCACTGTGGCATGCGGTCCCGCTGCTGCCGGTGGCTGCTGGGACGAGGAGAGGCAAGGGCAGATCAGGGGTCCTGGCAGGGAGGGCCCCCGTGGAGGGGTGAAGGGGTCCAGCCTTCGCCACACTCAGAGTCATCTTCTCACATGGTCGTGGGTGAGGCTGGCCCTTGGGCCCAGGCGAGCGGGGCGGGGCTGTTTCTGGAGCACGGTCTCCCACCCTTCACGCCAAGGGGCCGGCAACCCATCCCGCACCGGCTGCCAGACGCAGCCTTCCTGTGCTCACCAGCCCCACGCACACATGCACCACTCTGACCTGCTTCTCTGTGTCCCTAACTGCAAAGGCCACCTTGGGTCTGCCCACCCAGCTCACTCAGGACAGCACAAGTTCCCACCCTGTCCCAGGAAGCCCTCTGCTGGGCCTCTCCCTCTCTTGTCCTCCTTTAGGAGCTGCCGCCTCCCTCTGGGCTGAATGTGCATCTCCTGCCGGATCAGGGTCTCAGGACCCCAAGGGGGGTTTGGTCTGCCTCTAGTGGAGGAGCAGACCGGGGCCCCCAGGGCTCCATCAGTTGGCACAGAGCATAATGATGGGGCATCAGAGGAAGGCAGATTTGGAGGTGCCAGCCGTGAGTTGCAGGCCCTGTGGTCTGGAAGAATCCCCTGTAAGCCTTGAACATTTTGGGGTGGCCCCCAGGCCATAGCCTCCCTCACTGTCCATGCTGGAGCCACAGCCCCTCTGCCAGTGGGGCTGCCCTGTCTCCTGTCTGGGGTCCCAGCTTCCATCCTTCCCAGCTTTTCGAACTTGGATCTCTTGCTAAAGGACAAACCTGAGCCATCATTCTCTTGCTCAGTGATCTTCACCTGACTCCCTAGTGCTTTCAAGACCCCTGTCCACCTTGGCACCCTCTTCTCCAGTCCCCTGATTGTCCGAGTACTGTCCCCAGCCTGTCTGTCCTGTGGACATCCAGCACAGTGTTGGGGAGCGGGGCTCAGCAGTTGGGTGGGCTCTGTTGCTTCCAGCTGTGAGCTTGGGGTAGGTTGCCTCCCTTCTCTGACCCTATTTTCTGAGCACTGCCTAGGTGAGCTGAGGTGTGTGAGCATGCCTGGTGTGCCCCGGGGCTCAGCACAAGGTTCCTAACATGTCCCAGGTCGGCCTGCTTGGTGCTCAGAGGCACAGCCTTTGGGCCTCTCCAGGTGGCGCCATGCGTGTCCAGGGGGTGGGGGCAGATCCCTGAGTCCAGCCCGGCCTGCTGGTGGAGGACTGACGCAAGGGAGGCTCTGAGCCTTGCTCAGGAAGCTGAGGCTGGGGATTGGCTACGGCTGAACTAGGGACAGGGCTCAAGTTCAGAGCAGGGCCCTGGGGAGGGGTATGGGCAAGGCCTGGGAAGTGAGGGGGCTGGGAAGTGGGTTCAGCACAGTTGGGGCTGGGGACCAGGCTGTGACATGGAGGAGGATGGGCTGGAGCCACACTCACAGGCTTCGCTGGGCAAACGTCTTGCAGGGCGTCCAGGGCCGCCAGTGCCACTGGATGCTGAGAGGTGGGGGCACCCCGTAGGCTGTGCAGGTGAGGGCTTGACGGCTGTGACGCGAATAGATGCTGGGGGAGGAGGCCTCCTTCTCGTGGATGTGGGGGGGCACTGAGGGCACAGCAGGTGGCCGGTCAGCTGGCCCTCATGCCACCCCCGCCCCCTCCCCCATCCCTGGCGCACCGTTCACCACTAGCTCCAGGCTGATGTTGCGCCTCAGGCCGGCCTCGGAGTTCCACAGGGCAAGGGTGTAGATGCCTGCGCTGGCCTCTGTTACCTCCTTGAGCACCAGGGCGTGCGGACTGTGGCGTCCGGATACTGCCTTTCTGTCCTTGTACCTAGCCCAGGAAGGGAGTTCAGAGGTCTGCATGGACCCAGCCCAGCCCCACACTGGCACTCCCGGCGCCTCCCAGTGGGAAGGGAGGGGGCGGCCAGGCCAGAGAGAGTAGCAGTAGATGCCGGTCTGGAAGCGAATGGCCTAAAGCTCTGGACATGGCCCCCAGGCCCCGTCTGCCAGGCCTGACAACCCGTCCCTGAGGTCTGCAGCAGCACCCCTGGCCTCGCCCCAAACCATCTGTGGTTGTGCCATCAAGAGCAAGGTGACCATGTCATTGCTTGAGACAGCTGCCTTCTCTCTGCCCTGCCTGTGGCCGTGACCCTGGCCAGCCTCCCCTGGCCAGGCTCACCTGGCCCAGCCCAGGAGGGTCTGGGCTTTGCCTTCAGAGACCCTGTCCTCTTTCTCACAGGCCATGTGAAGGGGTGAAGGTGCAGTGCCTGCAGAGCTCTCTGCCTCTGCCTCTGCCCTTCCTTGAGCTCTCCACATGGTGGACGCACTGCCCCCTTGCTTGGACGCTCTTCCTGCAGCTGGGAATCTTCACGGCTCCCTCCCTCCTTTGTTTGGGTTGGGGTATGCAGCCTTCCTGCTGTCCTTACAGTGACCCAGCCCCGCCTGCCCTGCTCTGCCCTGCATCCATCAGCACAGTGGGTTTCACACACGTGTCTGCTGACCAGCCATCTCCCCCACTGAGCTGGGATCCCCGAGAGGGCAGGTGCTCCACGGATGTTTCTGCACATGTGAGTCAGTGGATGTCCCACACCCCAAAGGGCAGCTGCCTCTGTGACCTGGGCTCTGGACCCTGTTTGGAGACCATCCTCCCTTGGGCGGGTGCCTCCCTCCCAGTGCGGGGTGTGCTAAGCCAGGGACGCTGTAGTGTGGCCTGGGAGAGACATGTCCCTTGGGCAAAGGCCAACAGTGCAGGAGCCACAGGGGCCTGCTCTCAACTGTGACACCACAGCTGGGATCTAGAAAAGATGGGACCGGCCTGGAGTTGCAGAGCAGACAGGGTGGGGCACAGCCAAGGCCACGTTGTCTGCCGGGCGCTGGTGCCAAGGCTAGAACCTGAGCCGGCCACTTGCTGGATCTGTGACCCTAGGCAAACCCGTTCACCACCCCAAGCCTCAGTGTCCTCATATGAACAGTGGGGAAATGAAATGCACTTTGCCGGGGTTGTGAGGTCTAACCGCATGTAGTGTCAGCACCGTGCTGGGCACGAGGCGGGCGCTTGCCCAGCCTGCCTGTGTGTTCTCCAGGGCTGCAGTCCCCAACCCTGAGCTGCGGACCGGTACTGGCCCGTGGCCTGTTAGGGACCTGGCCACAGAGCTGCGCCGCTCACCCCCCCGCCCCCGCCATGTTCCATGCACCTCAGGAAGGTGGGGCAGTGCCCGGCAGGAGAGCAGCAGCCGGCCAGCAAGCGGACCTTCCTCTGTATTTACAGCTGCTGCCCACCGCTCGTATCGCTGCCTCTTCCCTCACAACTCCCCGCCCCGTGGAAAAATTGTCTTCCATGAAACCGGTCTCTGGTCCCAAAAAGGCTGGGGACCACTGCTGTAGACCTTCCATCCACTCGCTGACTCACAGCCATCACACAATGAGCCACATAAAGGGTGGCCCCTATGGGGCTGTGGTGACCACGAGTGTCCTGGGGCGGGTGACTCAAGTGGGCACTTCCTGGAGGCAGGTGTTGGCCACGTGAGAAGAGAAGAGCTGGATGTGGTGGGAATGTTCCAGTGGAAAGCTGTGCTGAGAGGCAGCCAAGCTGCCTAAGGATTGGGCTGGACCCTGGACGCAGCAGAGCCGGCCCCTGCCCAGAGCACTGCAGTCCTCTAGGAGCCTCTAGAGGGTGTCTCTAGGGTCACACCTGTGAGTGATGCTCCAGGCTGTCTGAGTGCCCCAAGGTACTGCACCAGGTGCCCCCAGTGGACCCCGGAGCCTGTACCGTCAGAGGGAGGGTCACACCAGGCCCAGGGCCAGGGTACACTGGGCACCCCCAGGAGCAGCCTGCTTCTCAGCCTTGGGCTGGTGCAGGGGTCCTGGCTGTGGACACCTGGGCCTCGTATCACCCAGCACCAGAAAAAGCAGCCCTGCCAGGAGGGAGGTGCCCAGGCTGGAAGAGTGAGGGTCCTCGGGCTAGCTGGGGGAGGACAGAGTGGAGACACCTCCCGGGGGGCTGGGGATCAGGCAGGAATGCCCTGCCCCCATCCTGGGCTCTGCTTCCTTGTCTGTACAATGGGGACTTAGACTAGAGGGTGACCTGCCATGGCTGGGCTGTGTGGACTGCTCAGATGGCCTGAGGGTGCACGGTGGAGAGGGGAGGTGCTGGACCTTCTAGAGCCTGCAGGGAGCACGGGGTGAGGGCAGAACCACTGCTGAGGCATCCCCTCCCTGGGCCTCGGCACACCCACAGGGGAAGCCTCATCCTCTCAGCTGGCAGACTGGGAGCCTGGGCCCCGGCAGCCTGCAGGCCTCCTGGAAGCTCTTGTGCTCACTGTCATGCAGCCAGGGCCAGCCCAGGGCTGGCTCCATAACAATTTGTCAACCCCCCGGTGGCATCTCCACATTTCTGGATAGGAGAGTCCTGGGAGAGGCAGCCTTGTTGGAAGGAGGCCTGGGGAAACTGCAGCCATTGCTGCCGGGCAGGCCTGGAGTTGACTCAGAGTGCAGGTGGGTCTAGTGTCAGGGCCTCAGAGATGCTGAGGGGCTGCAGGCACAGCTGGACAAAGCCCCACACCATGCCACCACATCTATCATAACAGAAGCCAGCGTCCAACTTTAAACCTGTCACAGGTTGGCAGCAACCTGGGTCAACCTTCCTTCTAGCTGCAATACAATATTATGTGCATGCTCCCTGGGGGCTCTCCTTAGACAGGGTCCCACCACCCTGGGTGTTACGGTATAGGCCTCATAGGGAGGGCCAGGTCCCCAGTGGGTGTCAGGGCACAGGCCTGATGGGGAGGATGCTGCCCTTCTCAACCCTTGGTCTGTCCTCCCGTGCGCGGGCCTGGCAGGGTAGTGAGGGGAGGGAGCCTGGGCTGCTACCATTGGAACTCCGGTGGCGGGTATGCTGCCAGCTTCACGGGTAGCTTCACCAGCTCATCTCCTGCTGTGGCCTCCATGACTGGTCCCTTGAGCCACTCAACGCTGATGAAGGGCTTTTCTGCCGGACGAGAGGCACCCTCGTAAATCCAGGGCTGATGTATCACTGACAGGGATTCCCAGCCATGACCCTGAGGCCCCGGCAGCCAGATGTCTATAGACTGGGGCTCACTGTGCCATCTGAGAGCTGGGTAGTTCCTTTGCTCATGCCCCCTCTTTCCCTCTGGCTGGACTGCCCACACCCAGGAGCACCAGGACCTCTGGGCCAGGCCCACGCTGCACAAGGACCCTTGTTCCTCAGGCTTGATGATGCCTGACCACTGCCCCCCTCAGCCCATGCTGGGCGCGATGCCCCAGCTGCAAGCCATACCGTGCACAATGACCTCGGTGCTCTCCCGGAATCGCTGCATGCCATTGTTGGCCTCACACACGTACGGGCCCAGGTCATGCTGGCTGACATTGAGTATGGTCAGGATGCTGGACAGCTCCGTGTGCGTCTGCTGGGAGCGCCGCTCGGGCACCCACTTCCCCCGCTCCGCCTGCCACACCAGGGGAGCCCAAGGTCAGCAGGTGGGCTCCGCAGAGCCACCCGCCAAGGCACACGCCCAAGCCCAGCCAGCAGTGGCTCCGGAAGCCTTGGACCCAGACTCTGAGTTTTCCTTGGTGTGGAAAACTTCCCCATCAGACTAGGGGCCCTGGGTCTGCACACCCTCCACACCGCAGCCATGGGTAGTGATGAGGACTCCTGGGGACAGGAAGGCATGGGCAGCAGGAAGGCACTCCGGCAGGGCTGTTGACCTCACCTGCTTCCCTGGATAGTCCCAGTCAAAGGTGACACCCGAGTTGAACTCAGCCCACACGGTGCAATTCAGCACCAGCTTCTCCCCGACCAGCAGCTCCAGCGACTTCTTGGGGAACAGCTGGATGTCATAGAGCTCGTTGCCTGGTGACATACGCACAGTGACTCCCACACCCTCCCAGGACACTGCACACATGGATACCCAATGCACACAGAGCATAGGGTTAGGTGCCTGACACCAGCGTGGCGGTGACAGCACTGTTACTGGGAATTAGAGTGGGTCCCTGTCCTCCTCCCAGGGCGCCGGGAGCCATCACTGGGTGAGGGGCAGCTCCTACCTGTGATGTGCACGAGGAAGGGGTTGGAAAGGAAGTCCTGGCTGCCCCAGGTGGTCTCACACCGCAGGTACAGCGCATCCCGCAGCAACGCCGTGGCCACCCGCATGCCCCGCCGGTCATCCCACACCACCTCCTGCCCGTCTGGCCACAGCACTGAGCTTTGCTGGAGGGATATGGTCACCGTCAGCGCCTGGCTGCCCGCTTCCTCCTGTCCAGACTGCGGCCACCTCTCCCAGGCTGGGACAGGAGAGCCAGATCCCGGGGTGGGGCTGTACCGAGCGCAGCGTGACGTTGAGGCCAGGGACGGACACCCGGCAGGGCACCCACACGGAGTCCTTCCTGTCGACCAGGAGTGTATCGGGCTTGTTGATGAACGGCTGCTTGAAGTCTGCGGAGAGGAGCAGGCATCGGGCCGGGGCCGCAGAGGCCTGTGGGGCTGCTTCCGCCTGCTGGCTGCCCTCCTGGGCAGGCGAGTCCCCTTCGCTCCTCCTGGGGTCGGCAGGCTGGGACGGGGGGTCAGGCACTGGCCCTCCCCCAGGATCCTGCCCGGGCCCAGCCTGCCTCCCTCGCCCGTGGCCTCACCTCTCACAAACACGTAGGTGCTGGCGGCCGTGGTGCCCTCAATGCGGGCCTTGATGTACTTGTAGTAGCAGCGGTAGCTGCCCGTGCCGTTGGCCTGCGCGTCGTGCAGCAGCAGCACCTTGCAGTAGGGCCTGGCGTCTGTGCCCTCGCAGTCTCTCACCAACCCTGTGTCCTCCCCGTCCTTGTCCTCTGTGGCTGGTGCCTCCTGAGCCCCTGGCCAGGCCCACTCGAGGGGGTGCTGCCCCCTGGCAGAGGACGGGAGAGGTCAGGAGGGTCCCCAGCTGCAGCCCAGGGGCCGATCCCTGATCCCTGAGGCGCCTCCCTCACAGGCCAAGCCTTGTCCCTGCTGGCTGCACCTGGAGGATGGACCTGCGCGGGGGAGGGCGCTGCCCGGGCCCCCAGGCCTCTACCTGGCGCCCGGGGCTGTGCGCAGCCGGCTGGCCTGAGGAGAAGCCCAGGCCTGGAGTCACAGCTGGGGCCACAGGGAAGACGCCATCTCCGGGCCCCCGTGTGCGGGCCTGGGGCCAGTGAAGGGTGGCGGGGGTGAGAGCAGGGTGATGTGTGCCAGGTGAAATGCTGAGGGGTGAGTGTGGGTGAGGCCAGGGAAGGGCTTCCAGGCATCCACGTCCTGGGAGGGGGAGCCTGGCACAGCCTCGAGGCCACTCTGCCCTGGGAGGGCTGCCTTCCGGGCCCCCAGCCACCACCTCCCGCCTCCCTGCTGTTCAGCAGGAGGAACCCAGTACCTGCAGGAGATGGATAAGCTGTCACTGGTGTCGATGACGTGCACCTCCTCTGTGATGTTCAGGGTTGGGGGTGTCATGGAGTAGCCACTCACCAGACCTGGGGATGGACAGAAGTCAGGGTGGCACTGGGTCGCGAGTCCACGTGACGGCAGCAGACCTTCTCTGTCCACGGGGCAGACCCTGCTCTGGGGCGGGGGACAGCTCCAGCTCTCTGCAGGCACGGCAGCGCCTGGCCTCACCACATGCCCCCAGAGCAGTGCCAGCCCCCAGGCCCCAAGACAGCCAGTACCCTCCACAGGCTGACCCCTGTCTGCCCCGCAAGTGAGCCCTGACGACAGCTGGACTGAACCCCAACCTCTGGCCCTGGTGAGCCGAGCTGCTGGCACGAAGGAGAAGGAGAGGCGGGCCCCTCCCTCCTGGACTTCAGACCCACCCCAGACACTCCCAGGCCCCTGCCTGCCCTGCCCATGACTTCACCGTCCCCGGGCACCATGGCGTCCACCTCACAGATGTTCTCTGGCTGCGCCACAGCCTCCGCCCACACGGGGCTCCTGGCTGCCCTGCCTCCTCTGGGGTCACCCTGCCTGGGCCTCCCACCAACCCCCGGGGGCTTCCCACAGGGCTCCTCCTCTGACGCACAAGTAGCCTGGCCGGGGTGGAAAGCCACTGTGGCCCGCATGGCTGTAGGCTGACGGGCCAGGCTCCCTGCCCCTGCCCCTCCAGCCCACCACCCTGCCCCCAGGGGTACGGGGTGGGTGTATGCATGCGTGTTCGTGTTGACAGGTGCGGGGCTCTGTGTGTGTGTCTGCATCCGTGGGCCTGGGTCTGTGAATCTGTGTGTATTTGTGTGTGACTCTGTATGTACCTACGAGTGCTGCGTGTGGCTTGTGTGTGTGTGCAAGCATGCATGTTTGTGTCTCTCTGACATGCCAGCATGTGTGGGGGGTGGGATCCTGGGGGGGGTGGGAGCAGGCCCCCGGGGAGGTCTGGGCCTGGAACTCTGGCAGATGCATCCTGCCAGGACCATCCTGAGACAACAGGAAGGGAGGGCTGTGTGGCCAGAAGCCCAGCGCTGCGTCCTGTCCCTTCCCCCAAGTCCTTGTCCTCCTGGGGGGCACAGCCCACTGTCCTACCCCAGCCCCTTCCAGGCCCACAGGCCTGAGCAGTTCAGGGCAGCAGAAGTCTGGCTCTTCTGTCCTCCCCACTCCAGCTCCTTGAGGCCCCGGGGTTCCACCCTGCAGCTTATGAGGTGGGGTGGAAGCCGGGGAACCCCACGGTAGTTGGGGGGTCCTGACGTGCCCCAGGTGGCGGCACCAGAACAGCACACTCTACACAACAGGATATCATGCTGGCATAATTCGGGCAACACAGTCGCCAGTCAGTGTCTGTTGCCCACTCCTACCTGTCTCCCTCCCTCTGGGCCAAACCCCTCCAGGCACCCTGCACCGTGGGCCAGAGCTGGAAGGCCCTTAGGGAGCATCTAGACTCATTGAACGGACAGGGAAACTGAGGCCCTCCAGCCTCCCTGCAACACGGCGGCCTGCCGGGTCGGCTGCTCTGCCTGATCCCAGGGGCGCCTCCCCACACTCAGGCCGGCCGCCGCCCTGCCCTGGGCCCTGGTGGATGCAGGCGCAGCAGCAGGGTCTGGGCACTTGTAGCCCCTACCTTACACCTCTGGGGCTCCCTCCTCTCATGAGGGAGGGAGGGCCTGGGAGGGGCTGGGAGGGGACCCAGGAGGGCACCTTTGAGCTGAGCTTTGAAGGAGAAGTGGGTTTTTGTCAGGGCACTGAAAGTGCCTGAGGCCGTGCCAGGCACTGAGAGAGATGGCAAGTATGTGAGTGCCCGAGTGGAAGGGTGGTCTGTCCTTGGAGCTGCAGACGGCAGGGAGATGGCAGCTGGGCTGGACCTGTGGGGATGAAGGGCTGTGCCGCGCGATGGCCCAGCCAGCGGTCAGGAGAGAGGCCAGGCCGGTGGTGGGCGCGCTCGCTGGGGAGCCTGCATCCCCACGGCAGGGTCTGGGGTGGAGCTGGGCCTGGGGAGGCCCTGGCTCCCCGTCTTGGAGGTGCACATGCGGGCACACCTGCCGGCTCCAGAGCGATGGACACTGCCGGCCTGGCTCCTTCGGTCGCTCCCTTTGCGCCCAGGATACCGCGGGGCGGCCGCGCCTCGGGCTTCGAGTCCTGGGAGGCGCCAGGCCTCTCCCCACGCTCCCACAGTGCGGTTCTTCTCCCTGTCTTGAACGCTTTGCCTCGCGCAGCCTTTTGCCTGGGACGTCCCTCCTTCCTTCCTTCCCTCCCACGGACTGCCCTCTTCAGGGTCTAGTTCACACATCCTCGTCATCACTCGGGCAGCATCCGTCCGGTTGTCCTTGGGCCCCGCTAGAACACCTGTCAGACCGCACTGTGGACGGGCGGCCAGGGGGGTGGAGCGCTGGGAGCTTCCTCCCTGGAGGCCCCTCACCACCGAAGCAGGCGTCTCTGCGCTGCGCAGGGCTGCCCGTCATGCTTGCCAGCCTCCTCTGGGCAAGCTCTCCTTCCGCATTGGGTGCCCTGACTTACTCCAGTGCCCCGTGCCTTCACCAACCTTCCCCTGTGCCCTGTGATCAGCAGACTTTGCTGCAGACCTCCCTGCTTCTCTGAATGTCCCTCCTGCCTGACCTGAAGCCCGGCTTTCTGAGGACGGCATGCACTGCCCTGGGGTGGCTACCGCCGTCCACCTGCACCCTCCTGCGGCCCGCCCTGCCCCCACAGCAGCCCCTCTGAGGCACTGCCCTCTGCCCACTAACGCCGTCACCAGCAGCTATCCTGGTCACTTGCCCTCACTCTCTGCAGACCTAGCTCCTGGCCACCACCCCCTCCCCACCCCACCTCCCGCCACTCCCCATGACTTCAGCATCCCCACGATGACTTGCCAGCATCCTGGCCTTGGCAGCCCTGCCCGCCTCTCTTGCCAGCCACTCCCTTCCGTGGGCACACCCTGGACCTCATGCCCATCTCCTGTGTGTCCCTGGCTCGGGTGTTCTTGGCCTGCAGAGGCTCCATCCCGCAGGCCCACCCCAAGCCCCCACTGCTTCCTCTTGCTGCTGCCCATCCTGGTGCAGAGGGATCATGGCCTGTCACTCCGCTTGTTCCCTGGCCTCTGGCCCTGCATCTGACCCCATGACACCACACACCCAACACCACAGCACAAAGCCCCCTGCATGGGCTGCTGCCCCGTTTCCCTGTTTGCAGATGTGGCTCAGGGTGCGCCCTCCTCCCTCACCCTCAGCACAGACAGAGCAAAACCATCAGCTGTGGACACCTCATCTTCCTACATCGGACCCCACACCCAGCCTCTGACATTCTGTTCCCAGAACCAGGCCCTCCCTTGTACCCAGGGTCCCTGCCCTGACCTGGCTCTGAAGGTGACCCCTTTCTCTTCTGACAGCTAGTTTTTGCTAGGGGGGTCATCTCCCACACTCCCAGCCACTGCCCCTCTTCCTCCCCACTTCCTGGCCACTGCTCTGTGCCTGCCCCTTCCCCTAGTCTCCACCCACCCATGCGGTGCAGCCCCCAGCCCCTCAGACCCAGGGCCTCAGGGAAGGGAGCATCTGTGACCCCCCAACACCCAGTGCTGCTCCTCTGTCTTCTCGACCGCCCTGTCTCTGAAGTGTTCACACAGCCCCTGAGTCTGCCTCCAGCCCACATCACTGTTCTCAGCTCCAGCCTTAAGTATCCTGCACCCCACAGATGCCCGAGCTTTGCATTTCTGATGCTAAATTCCAGACTCACACTCCCCTCCCCGCCCCACCAAAAGCCTGTCCCTTGATAGCTCCAACCCCACAGCTCTGCCACTCCACCCTGTCCCGCTCACCACCAAGCCCATCTCAGCGCAGCCCTGCTCTCCCGGTGGGGCTGGCGCAGCTGCACTCCCCCAGGGTGGCCTCCTGGGCCTGCTCCCACCCTCGCGTTCCTTAGCGAGGTTTTGTGCTCAAGACCCATCAGTGACTTACCACTGCACTTCCAGGAAAGCCCACAGCCCTGACCAGGCCTGGCCCTGCCCACCTGTCCACACCCTCGTGGGCCAGCCTCGCCCTCTGTCCATGTGCCGCAGCTGCCGTGGCCTCATGGCTGGCGTCTTTCGTCCTCGGGCCTCAGCCCAGATGTGACTTCCCACCCCTGTGGAACAGCTCCATTTCTGCCTCCTGGCAGCTCGCGCCAGCCTTCTGGTCACAATTGTAATGATTTATTTGTTTGCTTGTTCATTTAAGTAATGTTTGTCCATGTCCTTCACTAGGCAGTGAGTTTCTGTGGGGTAAGGACCAAGATAGTTCTTTTTTTTTTTTTTAACCCCACTGTATGCTCAGCACAGCACTTGGCACAGAGGAAAGACTCAGTAAATACTTGCTGAATGAATAAATGGATGGATGGGACGATGGATAATGGACAGATGATGGATGGAGGAAGTCTGGAGAGATGGAGATGGATGGATGGAAGATGGATAAAGGGATGGATGAATGGATGGATAATGGATGGATGGACAGACAGACAGATGAGCTTCTGAGGTCTTCCTTTTGGTTGGAACTGTGTCAGGCCTTGTAGTTCTTTTGGGAAAGATACTTCCAGTTGTAAAGGACTGGCTCCCCAGTGACCATGCGAACCCCAGACTGCTCAGGAGCCAGAGCAGCTTCGGGCCTGAGGGCTGCCACGTCCAGAAACTCCATGACTGCCCAGCCCCCACTGCAGCCCTGAAGAAGGCGCATCCTTCCTGCCTGGCTGTTGTCTGTCTCTGCTGTCCTTCCCTTCCTACAGCAGGAAGCACTGTCATCCTGGCCCCTGCCACGCTCCCCCTGCCTTCCTGCTCCTGGCCTGGGAACTGGCTTCTTCCTTCCCCTGGCCAACGTGGCCCTGGCCCCCACGGCTGCAGCAGAGCGGAGTGGTTGGGCCAGGCACCAGGCCGAGGTCAGTGAGGCCAGAGTGCACATCTCCTCTCCTCGGTGCTGTCAGCGGCCCCGAGACACCCTCTGGCCTTGGGCCACGGGGACCCTGGTGTCAGCCACAGGCACAGCAGACTATGGGAGCAGTGCACGAGGGTCCTGCAGCCTCCCCTGGGGCAGCACCAGCACCCCTCGGGGAGGGACGGGCAGGGTGGGCAGGGAGTCTGCGGGTCAGGCACTGGCCATGAACTGGGCAGGGGTGGCCAGCCGTCAGCGCCTCATCTGATCCTCACAGCAGCCTGGCAGGGAGGGAGGGACCAACAGTCCAGCCATCAGATGAAGAAGCTGGGGCTCCAGGCCCCATGGCAGCTGTGCAGGAGCCCAGTCTGGCTAAGCCCAGGCCTGTCCCTGCCCGGGGCCAGGCTGCCTTCCAAAGGCAGAGCGCAGAGGTGCTCAGACTGGAACCTGGCCCCACCCCTCCTCTTAGCCCCCTGCTGTTAGCTTCAGAGACCCCCCACAGGCAGGAGGGTCCATGCAGGAAGGCATATGGCTGCTTGCACCCCCAAGCCCCAGCTGCCTCTACCACACCCCTCTTCCCGGCCCTGGCTCTATGAGCGGGTTGGCTGCAGGCCAAACCCTTTAAACCACTGATGCTATTTTTCAAGTTATCTTTCCTCCCGTCTTCTTTCTCTCTCTCTGCAAGCCAGGAGAAAAAAAAAAAGAATCAAAGTGTCTTTCCTGAGAAAACCACATGCAGGAAGAGCTGCTACAAGACAGTCTTGCTTTCATCCCATGGATGTCTGAGTTTGTCCCCCCCCTTGGCGCCAAACCTGCTTGTCCTGTGTCCCTTGGTCTGTACAGAATTCATGTTTTCTCAGCAAGTCCTCACTGGGCCCACCTGCATGGGATTTAAGGACATGCCCCAGGATGACGGGGTCCTGGCCCTCCTTGCAGTGCAGGGGTGAGGGCTGGCGGGGTGGCTTCTGGGTAGCTGCCTTGAGACTGATTGCCAAGCCCACAGGGAGTGGCTGGGCCCGGGTCCCAATACAGAAGGGGAAGGGAGACCCTTGCCTGTTGTCTCTCTGGCCCCTCCCCTCCTTCTGCCACCCTAAGCACCGGTCTCCCTACCTCCCTGACTGGGCTCAGGCCGCGGCTGTGTCGTGTGTCCTCTCCTGCTGCCTGTGCCCAGCCAGCCCTGTGCAGCCAGCCCTGACGCTTGTGGCTGAGTGCACCGCCCCTACCCTGGTGCCGACCACAGCATGTGGCAGGTCTGTGTACACAGGTAGCTCCTGGGGCTAGGATGTCATTGGGCCGAGGCTCTGTCCCCTGGTCCAGCATGGTTGGCCCAAGGGTGACATGAGGAGCATCTGTGAGTGCCAGGGCCCCTCCACACTCTGGTGGGCAGTGTGGCCCTGCCACGGCCACCCAGGGCCGGGCTCCTCTTTGCTCTCTCCCTGGGGTGCCTTGGAAGATGGGGCTGTGTGGCAGTCCTGCCAGTCAGACCCACGCTCTGGCGCAGCTGTGCCCAGGAAGACAAAGGCAGCTGGGGGCCAGGTGGTGCTCAGGATCTCGGGGCATTGGTCTTGGGGCTGGGCTAGGGACACATCTACACCAGCACCCTCTCTCTGCCCTCCTGGGGCCAGGTCTCTGCAGAGACCTGGCAGGAGGCGGCAGGGGTGTTCTGTCCTGGAGCCCATCCTGACCTGGCAGTCTCTGTGCCTCCAGAGCACAAGAGCCCCTCGGCTTCCCACCTCCTACCTCAATCCTGCAGGCCTCAGGTGGCTGGGGTGTGTGGGGCTGTTCCTGGAGTGTGCTCAGAGGCCCCTGCACCTGGCTGGGCATCCCACGATGCCACCCTCTGGCTGTATGGCCTCGGGCCAGTCACTTCCTCTCTCTAAGCTCCAGTTTTCCCATTTGTGAGATGCAGACGGTCCCTAGGATCTCTGAGACCCACAGACCACAATAACAGGACAGCACATTTAAGAACCAGAGCAAGAGTAAACGGTCACTGGCTCACGTACACTGGGTGCAAGCCTGTCTCCTGCCTGCTGAGTGCTTGGCTCAGCTTGGCTTGCCAAGCTGCTGCATCTCACTGTGATCCTGTGCCATGGTCAGGGCAGGGCAGGGAGGCCACGGAAAGCTTCACTGATGGAGGGGTTCACATGAGC
Source organism: Lemur catta (assembly GCF_020740605.2). NCBI lineage: Eukaryota > Metazoa > Chordata > Mammalia > Primates > Lemuridae > Lemur > Lemur catta. The sequence continues at coordinate 1,200,155 of NC_059143.1, read as the reverse complement.
CAAAATGGGTTCTGTAGACTGAGTAGGAGCTTGCTGGCCCAGGAGAAGGGCACCCAGGGCAGAGGAACGTGTGCAAAGGCAGGGGTGCTGGTGACCTGGGGCCATCAGGTAGATGGAGCAGTTAGAGCATGGTGTGGGGTGATGAGGCCACGGAAGAGGGCCCTAGTCACAGGTTTAGCCCAGGCCCCTGTCTGCTTGCTGCATGTAGCATCTTCTCCGGACGGTGGCACACCCGGGGCTCAACCCCACACTGTGCTCCCCACCATCCCCGACAGCTCTCCTGGTGCACCTGGGGACCCAGCGCTCAAACCCAGACCACACCCAAGACCGGCGAGCACAACTGGAGCCAAGGAGCACACAGCTGTCCACCCACCAGGTGAGCAAGTGCCAGTGAGGATGATGGTTCCTGGTGCCGGCAAGGCCGTGGGGAACCAGGCACCCACACGGTAATAATAAAAAACATCCAGACACTTTGGCTGCCAAATTCTGCTTATACCGATATGTCCTGTTAGAACAACAAGTGCAAATGCGTACTTAGCACTTCCTGCGTGCAGCACAGTCTCACGCACTCGTACATGTGACAGGCCTTTGCACGCCCCCGAGACAGATCCTGTGATTGCCATGTACAGATGGGAAAACTAAGGCACACGCAGGTTAACTCACCCGAAAGTACACTACTATTCAGAGATTATCTTTGGGGGACAGGATTAGGGGAAGCTACCACTTACTCCCCAGATGTCAGCACTATTTGCATTTCTGCAGTTTACAAAATGTAAAGGCCTTTGGTGGATCAAATCATCTTTCTTCCATCAGCCCTGGAAACCCGGCTCTCCCTCCCCCAGGCTGGCTGTCCAAGTGGCAGTCACCCCACCAGGCATTCCTGACCCCATTCATCCCCCAGAGCCAATTGCCACCAGGTCACATCCATTCTTAGAGCTGAAATGCGCTTTGCAGACTGAGTAGGAGTTTGCTCGGGAGGAGGGCAGCAAGGGCGGTGGCAGGAGAACCAGGCCCCTCTCCTCTCCTCGCCATCCTGACCAAGCACTCTGCACTCGTGGTGTGCTTGGTCTCTCTTCCTCCTCCAACACCACTGGCCCAGTCCTTACCCCAGGATCAGATGACCTTTCCAGAACACAAGCCCTTCTCCTACCCCAAACCATTCCCTGCCTCTGTGCTCCTGTGGGTGGGGTCTGAGCGCCCCGTCAGCCTCCCACCACCCATGGGGCTGCTCCAGCCCTGAGGACTCTGCCCGCCACGTGTCATCTATCTGGAATGGTCCCCGCACCCCGACGTCTCAGCCCGGTGCCGCCTCCCCAGAGTCCATGTTGAGGCTCCCCTCTCAGCAGCCCTGCACTTCTCCACAGCCCCACGCAGCCACGGGCCGACTGCGTTTGGCAGTGTTTCCGTTCAAGCACAAGCGCTTCTGCTTATCTTTGCATCCTGGCACTCCCAGTACTGGACTTGGCTGGTGGTTGACCAGTGACTGGCTCTGAGGATCTGAGGGACAAAAAGGACACCACATAATGTGTGGGCAGGTGCGGAGGTGGCAGGGAGAGGCACAGTGGCACTCCTGATGCTCGGGATGCCAAGTCCTGAGAGGGCACAGCAGGCAAGGGGGCACCAGGGTGAAAGGCAGTGCGACTGTCTGGGCCATGCTGCTTTTGCAAGGTCTCTGAGCCACCAAGAAAAAATGTCCACGAGGTGGTCCGAAATTTAGAATCCCCCCACCCTTCTAGGGCCTTCCCTGGGAAATGTGGACAACTTGCCCTCTGCGCCTGCCCTTCCTTTCCCTGTGGCCTCCACGCTTTCTGGGGCCAGATACCAGACACTATCACGTCCCTGAAATGAGCCATTTCACCCTTCTGGCCTTAATTTCCTAATCTCCAAAATGGACACAATAAGGTCTGAGTCACAAAGCTAAAACCTGTACACACCCTAGTGAGAAGCAATTTGAGTAACCATTTTACACTGAGGTGTGGCTCACGGCTAGACACTCCAAGTGCAGTGTTTGTGTGCACGTGAGCACGCACTCTTGCTGCTTAATACAAATGAATCTCCATTTGGCAGAACTTAGAGTAGCTTTGAGGATAGTGCTTGGAGTGGGATAAGGGCTTCCTCTAAATCTACCTGAAAATCTGGATTCCGCACTCCTAGGGGCATGCAGTGAGCAGGGCTGCAGTCTCCTAGGGCCCTGGTAGGCCCCCCACTTGGAGCAGCACCCCCTTCTGCCTGGAGTTCTCAGCAGGCTCCCAAAGGGCTCATCTGGATGGAGTAGAGGAAAGGCCATGGTCTGGGGTTGGGGTGTGCAGTGGGTGAGGCTGGGTGGATGTGGGCCTAGGGACGACCTTGGACTCCAGCAGAAAGGGCCTGTACCACTAGCCTGCGAAGCTGGTGATTATCTTTGGGGAGCCACTGAAGGATCACAGCTGTGTTTTAGAGCAGTCCCTTGGGGGTAGAATGGAGGCAAATTTCTGGAAGACCCTGCAAGTAGGGACTGGTGGTGAGGCTTGGCAAGGGCTGGACCTGTTGGGAGCATGGGCTGCCTGAGCACCCAGTGGGGGTGAAGACAGGGAGGGGGGACCCTAGCAGAAGCTGAGCTCCCAGTGCAGGGCAGCTCGGTGCAGCCAGCTGTGCCAGGCCGTTGTCCCGGCCTCCCTGGGGTCAGAGCTCTGCTCCCTGGCCGGCAGGACAAGCGGTGTTATCAGACAGCCCAGCTGGCTCAGAGATGGCCCCCCAGTGCTGCTAAATCGGGGACACCAGCTACTGCTGCAGGAAGAGGGAAATGCAGGCAGGATGTCCTCTTTTGTGGCCGATGAGTCCTTTCCCATGAACCCCTGCTGACCTTGCAGGCCACGTGGCTGGGCTCCCCCACTCGCCACTGGACCTTCGACCTGCGCCTGCCCAGGCCTCACCTCCGGCGAGGGTGGCCGGGCCTCAGGGCCCCAGGGGCAGGCCTGCGGCCCGCCCTGCCGGGCACCCTGCGCCTCCTCCAGCGATGAATGCTTACACCTTCCTGCTCCCAGACTGGTCCCCTCAGTGTGACCGGAAAACCGAGGTCCCAGAGGAAGCCAGTGTCTGAAAAGGATTGAAACTCAGGAATCCCTGGCTCCAGCTGGACACGTCGGCTGCCTCTTGCTCAGAGGTCGGCTTAGGGAAGGCAAGAGGTTCTCTGAACCCTTCTCCTTAATTATCCTCCACTCCGAGGGGCATCTCAGAGGGCTGTGGGGCACAGGCTACCCCTGGTGGAGAGAAACCTGCCCCATGGTGGAAAATGCCCAAACAATAGCAGGAGGGGTATAAGCTAGACACAGGGAAGAACTTCCCCCTCATGGCTAAGACTCCACTTAATTTCCCTGAGTTCCCTGACTCTCCTCTGCCCTGTCACACTCAAACACTCCCAACTTTCCTCCTTCCTTATTTGGCCTAGTTGCATCACCTGGGGTCTCCCAGGAAATTCTGCTGGACACGTCCACCTGGAGGCCATGCCTCCTCCTCCCAGGGTCCCCATCGGACAAACTGTCTCATGATCTGCCGTGTTTGCTTGAGCTAGAACCTTAGCCCTTCATCCCCCGTTACTGACTCTTCCATCCCTGCTTTTTCTCCTGGGTTCGTCCACCTGCGATTCCCTGGCGCCTTCCCTTCCTGGACAATAGCCTCCCTGCTGCTGCTGTTGCTGTGGTCTTCTCCCGTCTGTCGCCCCCACCTCCCACACACCCCTCCCAGGCTCTGGCCTCACCCGGCCACTCACTTGTCCACATTTGCCATCTGCACTGTCCTGCCTGGGCCTTTCCTTCCTGTGGAGCTCACAGCCACCAGCTGGGCCTCCCTGGGCCAGGGACACTTTCATCCCTGGGCTACAGACATCTGATGCCACGTCCGTGTTCCTGCAGTCTGGCACTCAGGAAGCCCCTGCAGGACGGGTCCGGGTCCAAATCTTCCCTGGGCCACCCTGAGCAGGCACCATAGCTTGTGGCTTGCACAGAACTGCAGTCTCACTCCCAGGGTGGGGGGTTTGCCAGACAGTCCACTTGTCACACCTTGCACCCCATCTGGGGCCTGGCCGTGCGACTGTGCTCCGTGAGGCAGCAGAGCCCCTTCAGCCACACTGGGTCTGTGCCTCAGGCTTGGTGGGTGCGTGAGTGGCACCAGCACGTGAGTCCCCCAGGCACCAAGCCAGGGCTGGAAGGTCCACAGGCACCAAGGGAGGTGGGCCAGCCCCCATGTCTTGCCTGTATCCCCGTTGACCCCCACACACCTGTCCCCACCTGGGCCTGGTTCAGGGCCGGGATGAGCAGGATGGCCGTGTATGACAGCCCAAGGCAAGGGCGAGTCTCCTCTGACCAGGCCAGCACAGGCTCCCAGCAGTCTCTGCTTCCCCTAATGTCCCTGAGCTGGCAGCCTGCGGTCCAGGGGTGCAAACAGCCTCTCTCTAGATGAAGCCCCAAGAGCCATCTGCCATTGGCCCTCTCCACAGGGACACTGCTAGGGCAAGACTGTGGAACTGGACTGGGACCCTGAGCCTTAAAGTCTAGCCCGAAAGCACAGCACCTCAGTGCTTGCCAGCCTGCACCACTGCTGTGCATGGGGAAACTGAGGCACAGAGAGGAGAAGGGAGGGCCCCAGCCTGCACCACTGCTGTGCATGGGGAAACTGAGGCACAGAAAGGAGAAGGGAGGGGCCCAGCCTGCACCACTGCATGGGGAAACTGAGGTGCAGGGGGGAGAGGGGAGGGGCCCAGGCCACACAGCCAGGGCTTCAGGGACAGAGCCAGGACAAAAGTCTGGTTCTATGACCTACGGCGCACTTTTAAGGGCAGCCGCAGGGCTCCCAGGCCTCTTGCCTGCCTCCCACCCGGCGCCCTTAGGCTTGCCTGCACCTGAGGGGTGTGCTTCTGTGGCAGCAGCCCCCACCGGGCCAGAGCTCCCAGGGTCCTCCTCAGCCCAGCAGGGGCTGCAGCAAGGGGCAAGGCTGAGGCTGGGGTGGTCTGTGTCTCCACTGGCATCTCCCTGACAGCCACACCCAGGCCCAGCCTGGGACAACCCATCCATGGCCCCCTGCTAACAGTCTCTTCCCCTTCATAGTCTGGTTTTGTGACAGTCAGCTGCACTCACTGCAGGGAATGGCCTCACCACCCTTTGCTCTGCCACCTCCCACTCTGCTCCACCTGGGAGCACTAGGACGCTGGCCTCTCCTGGTTCTCCTTACACCTGGGGAATGTTCCCTGTCTCCCAGGAGCCCCCTTCCTCTCTGGCCCCCTCTGCAGGGTCCCTTCCTGGACTCTCCTCTCTCTCTCCAGCTACCCAGCCCAGCCTCTCTCCTGAGCCTCAGGCACTAAACCCAGCTGCCTGTCAAATGTCTCCTCAAGGTGGAGGTTCTCCCATTCCTCACCCCTGCAGTCCAACAAGGGCCCTATTCACCCCTACCCTATACTCATGCAGTCACTCAACAAACACACACTGAACACCTGTGAAAGCCCAGCGCTGGGCTGGGTGCAGGCAGGAGAGCAGGGAACAGCCAAGGGGCAGCACCCTGATCAGACCTGCCCAACTCTGAGGCCCAGACAGCTGTCCCCTTCCCTCATTCCTAGGTTCAGCCACACCTCCCTCCCCTCCTCTGTCCTCAGCCCTTCAGCCTGTGAAGGTGCAAGGGTGAGCAGAGAGCAGGGCTTTTTTGTCTCTTACTTTGGGCCTCCCGGGGACCTTGGGGAAATTACATATATCCCTGGTCTAGGCTTCCCCATATGTAAAATGGGTCTAACAGTCCCTGTGAGAATTAAGAGATGAAGCATGCAAAACCAGTATTCAATTCCTATGGTGTGCAAAAATACCGAGGTCCCCATTCCTCCCAGCACTCCTCCCTCAAACACTGGGGACCAGTGAGTCCCCCTCCCACCCTTTGATTTCCAGGGACACCAGATCTTGGGTGCACGCTCAGCTCATCCTCTCGGGCCCCCACGCTTCCTCGCTTACACCTCTGCCCAAGCCCTCGGCCCCTCCTCGCCCTCCACAGTGCCGGTCTCCAACCCCACAGCCTCCGCCTGGGGTCTGGGTCTCTCGGCGCCAGAGCCATATTCCCAGCACAAACCCAGCCCTGCCTCTCCGGTGCTGAAGACCTCTCCGCGGGGGCCTCCGCCTCATGGTCCTGGCCCCTGGGGCCCCGGGAGGCCTCTTCTGGGACTGTGAGAGTTTACGAGTTGTCAACTCAAGACTGGCCTTGAGTTCCAATAGGCACCTGCGCCCTCTCCGCCTCCAGCACCCGGGTGACCCAGAGCCACCGCCCCAGGTCCCCGGCGAGCGCCCTCCGGGGGACCTCCGGGCAGCGACCCCGGGCGCAGACGCGCGGCGTCGGGAAGCGAGCGCGGAGTCCGGGCCGGGCGGGCATCGCCGCCTCGCGCTGGGCAGGGATCCCCGCTGCGTGGGGTCGTGAGCAAGGGAACGAAGCAGCCAGGCTAAGGATACAGCCCGACGGGGCCAGGCGCCAAGAAACCCGAGCCACAGGCCGAGGAGCGAAGTCGGGGACCCGGAGGACGATGCCCGCGCTGAGGCACAGCCCGGCCGCGCCGCCCCCGACCCGGCCACAGTCCCCGCCGCCCTTTCTCCATCCCGGCCGTCCGGGGCCCGGACCCGCCGGGCTCCATCTGGCGTCCGTGCCCGCAGGCTCCGGGCCGCGCCGTCCCTGGCCAGTCCCCTGCCCGCGCGGCCCCCCACTCGCCCTCCGCGGCCGGCCGCGCTCACCGTCGAGGACTCCGAGGCAGAGCCACAGGCGCAGGCCCGGCGCGGCGGCCCGCTGCATCTCCGCCCGCTGCGGCGCGGGTCCGACCCGGCGGCCGCGGCTCCGAGCTGCGAGTGAGCGCGACGCGGACCCGCGGGCGGGGCCGGGCCGGGGCGGGGCGGGGCGGGCCCTCGGGGGGCGGGCCGGGGGCGCCTCCGACCGCCCGGGCACCGCTCGGTCCCTGCCGGCCCCGGGGCACGTCCGGGCTGGCGGGGAAGAGCACCCGCCCGGCCCCGCCGGCGTCTAGCGTGCCCGCCCTGCTGCCCTCGGGGCTGCCCGGCGGGGGCGGGGGCGCAGGTCGCGCGGGTCGCCGTGCACCGCGAGGGGAACCGAGCCTGGCGGGCAAGGGCGGGCAAAGTGTGGCAGCGCGTACTTTTTTGTAATTGTTTTCAAGTGATAAATACGTTTCGAGGAAGCAAAAAAGCAGTACATGTGATTTAAAAATAGCAGCATGTTAAAGCTTTGCAAGCGTTCGGCAGACTTTATCTCCCTACTTACTTGGTGTCACGCCGGGCACCCCTGTAGCCGACCCCGCCCCGCAGGCCTGGCCTCCGCTGTAGTCGTCCCCGGATATTCTGCTCTGAGATCATTCACAAGTCCTTTTTAATGAAGTGACACTTTACTTGCTGACTCGGCAACCCTCTCACAGGCTTCCTTTCTCTTTTCAGCTTGTCTCTAGAATTTTCCTATTGAACAATAAATCCTGTGAAGGTGCGTGTATCAGCTTCCCTGCCCTGCTAACACTTTACTTCGTTCACACTTTTTCCACCCTCCCGCCACCCCCCACCAAAGTCCACTCACCCTTGCCAAAAACCAATACCAGATTTTTGATAACCATTACCAACTCTCTCAAGCACAAGTAAGAATTGGGCATGTGATTAAGTTAGAATCACAGATCAGTGGGGAGAGTTTAGATAATTTCATGAATAATGTTGGGCAACTAGGCAATCAAATGATAAATGAAGTGAGTTTTTTTTCCTCAATTACATATTGATTTTCTTCCATTTTTAAAATTTTAAAATAAATTTATTGTGAGATATAACACATTTATGGAAAGTATATATCAGTGTATTATAAATGTGAATTTTAAAGCAAACACCTATGTTTCCACTCCCCAGGTCAAAGGATCTAGAATGGCACTAGCATTCCAGAACCTCCCCTTCCCGTCACAAACCCCCAAAGTTTCCCACTATTCTGGCTTTCCTCATTATACACACACACACACACACACACACACACACACACACACATACATATATATACTGTTCTCTAGTTCTACCTTGGTCATAAATTAAGGGTCTATGTTGAGTAGGTCATTTTCTGGGCTTTTTGTCTAGTTGTCGATTTTTGTACCAATACTAACCTGTCTTGATTGACCATAGCTTTATAAAATCTTCATATCTGGAAATGTACGTTCTTCCAACTTGTTCTTCAAAAGTGACTTCGCAATTCTTCATAAGTTGCATTTTCATTTACATTTTAGATTCATTTTATTGGTTTCCACACACATGTGATTTCCTGGGATTTTGATTAGAGTGATCGTTTTGGGGAAAACCCAGTTTCTTTGAATCCATAAACATGGACCATATCTCTATTATAAATTTTTAAATATATAATTTTATTTTTAACACATTAACTGCCATGTGAGTTGTATTTAACTCACACTAGTTTTGATCCTGGGGCCTTGTGAAGCATATGTAACTCACATGTCTCTTCACCTTGGGAGCCACCAGAACTATTTTTCAAGTTGCATATAACTCACGCACAGAAAGCAATAAAAAAATAACAAATTTTTCATTAAATTAGAAGAAATCGCTTTGTTTTCAAAGTTTTTATTCTATTTTTGTAATAAAACACCATGGTCCAAAGGAAAAAATTTTTTTTCTAGTGTGGCAGTCAATGTGTTAAATTTTTAACTGAAACATTCTTGTACATATTAATGGGGTACATGTGTTACTTCAATGCATGTATACAATATGTACTGATCAAATCAGGGTACTTGTGATCTCCATCACCTCTAATATTTATTATTTCTTTGTGTTGAGAATGTTCAAATTCGTCTCTTCTACCTATTCTATTATATACAATAAATTGTTGTTAACTATAGTCTCCCTACTGTGCTACAGAACACTAGAACTTACTCTTCTTAACTGTAATTTTGTACCCATTAACCAACCTCTCCCTGTCCCCCTTCCCCATTCTCTGGTGACCAACTACTGTTCTATTCCCTACTTCTATGTGATCAACTTCTTTAGCTCCTGCATATGAGTGAGAACATGCAGTATTTGTCTTTCCATGCCTGGCTTATTTCACTTAACATAATGTCCTCCAGTTTCTTCCATGTTGCTATAAATTACAGGATTTCATTCTTTTTTTAATGGATCAGTAATATTGCATTGTGTATATATGGCACATTTTCTTTATGCATTCATTCATTGATGGACCCATATTTTGATTCCATATCTTGGCTATTGTGAATAGTGCTGCAATAAACATGGGAGTGCAGATATCTCTTCAACATACTGATTTCCTTTGCTTTGGATATATACCTAGTAGCGGAATTGGTGGATAATATGCTATTTCTACTTTTAGTTTTTTGAGGAATCTCCATACTATTTTCCATAATGGCTGTACTAATTTATATTCCCCCTTTCTCTGCATCCTTACCAGCATTTTTGATATTTTTTGTCTTTTTGATCATAGCCATTTGAACTAGGGTGAGATGGTATCTCATTATGATTTTGATTTGCATTTTACTGATGATTAGTGAGGCTGAGCATTTTTTCCCCATATACCTTTTGGCCATTTCTGTGTCTTTTTTTGGAGGGAAATGTCTATTCAGATCTTCTATTTTTAAATTGAATTATTTGGCTTTTTTTGCTGTTGAGTTGCTTGAGTTCTTTGTATATTCTGGACATTAATTCCTTGTCAGTTGGATAGTTTGCAAATATTTTCTCCCATTCTGCAGGTTGTCTCTTTATTGTGTTGGTTGTTTTCTTTGATGTGCATTTTAGCATAATGTAATCTTATTTGTCTATTTTTGAATTTGTTGTCTGTACTTTTGATACCTTACTAAAAAAAATCTTTGCCCAGACCAAATCCTGAAGGTTTCTCCTATATTTTCCTCAGTATTTTCATAGTTCCAAGTCTTACATTTAAATCTTCACTCCATTTTGAGTTGATTTTTGTATATGGTGAAAGACAGGACTCTAGTTTCATTCTTCTACACATGGATATTCAGTTTTCCCAGCACCATTTATTGAAGAGACTGTCCTTTCCCTAATGATTGTTTTTGGTGCTTTTGTTGAAAATTGGTTGGCTATAAAAGCATAAATTTATTTCTGGATTCTAGATTCTGTTCCATTGGTCTATGTGTCTGCTTTTGTGTCGGTACCATGCTGTTTTGGTTACTATAGTTTTGTAGTATATTTTGAAATCAGGTGGTGTGATGCTTCTGGCTTTGTTCTTTTTGCTCAGTGTTGTTTTGGCTATTCAGGGTCTTTTGAAGTTCCATACAAATTTTAGGATTGTTTTTCTAGTTTTTTGAAAAATGTGGTTGGTATTTAGGTAGGGATTGCATTGAACTTATAGATTGCTTTGGGTAGTATAGACATTTTAACAATATTAATTCTTCCAATCCACAAACATGGGATGGATTTCCATTTTTTTGTATCCTCTTCAATTTCTTTTATCAGTGTTTTGTTTTAATTGTGGAGATGTTTACCTCTTTGGTTAAATTTATTCCTAGGTATATTTTTTTGTAGCTATTATAAATGTGATTTTTTTTCTTGATTTCTTTTTCAGGTTGTTTACTATTGGCATATAGAAATGCCAGAGATTTTTGTATATCGATTTTGTATCCTGTCACTTTACTGAATTCATTTATCAGTTCTGACAGATTTTTGGTGGAATCTTTTGGATTTTCTAAATATAAGATTGTATCATATGCAAACAGGAAAAGTTTGACTTTCTCCTTTCCAATTTGGATGCCCTTTCTTTCTTTCTCTTGCCTAATTGCCCTAGGTAGTACTTTCAGTGCTGTGTTGAATAAAAGTGGTGAAAGCGGTCACCCTTGTCTTTTTAGATCTTAGAGAAAAGGCTTTCAGGGTTTATTTTTGTTTTGTGCTTTTTTTGTTGTTTGTTTGTTTTTATTTTTTCCCACCCCCACATGTTTGTTTTTAGAGACAGAGCTTCACTCTATCACTACAGGTTGGAGTGCAGTGGCATGATCATAGCTCCCTGCAACCTCCAACTCTTGGGCTCAAGTGATTCTCCTACCTCAGCCTCCTGAGTAGCTGGGACTACAGGTGCATGTCACCATACCCAGCTAATTTTTCTTATTTTTTGTAGAGACAGAATCTCTCTATGTTGCCCTGGCTGGTCTCAAACTCCTGCCCTCAAGCGACCCTCCTGTCTCAGCCTCCCAAAGTACTGGAATTACAGGCATGAACCACTGCTCTCAGCTCAAAGGCTTTCATTTGTTTCTCATTCAGTGTGATGTTAGCTGTGGGTTTGTCATATGTGGCCTTTATTGTTTTGAGGTACTTTCCTTCAGTACCTAAATTGCTGAGAATTTTTTTTTATCATAAAGAGAGATTGAATTTTATCAAATGCTTTTTCTGCGTTTATTGAGATATGCATCTGACTTTTGTCTTTTATTCTCTTGATGTATCACATTTATTGATTTGCATATGTTGAACAAGACTTGCATCCCTGGGATAAATCTCGTTGGTCATGGTATATAATCTTTTCAATATGCTGTTGAATTTTGTTTGCTAGTATTTCATTGAGGATTTTTATATGTGTGTTTATCAGGGATGCTGGGCTGTAGTTTTCTTTTTTTGCTGTGTCCTTGTCTGGTTTTGTTATCAGGGTGATACTGGCCTCGTAGAATGAGCTAGAAGTGCTTCCTCTTCAATTTTTTTGAGAAGAACTGGTGTTAGTTCTTTAAAATTTTGGTAGAGGGGTAGAATTTAGCAGTGAGGTCCTGGGTATTTTTGGTCTGATCTTTATTATTTCTCTTTTTTCCTACTGATCTTGGGTTTGGTTTGTTCTTACTTTTCTAGTTCCTTGAGGTGTATCATTAGGTTGTTTGTTGGAAATCTTTCTATTTTTTCAATGTAGGCATTTATTGCTATAAATGTCCTTCTTAGTACTGTTTTTAGTGTATTCCACAGGTTTTGGTATGTTGTACTTCTATTTCATTTGTTTCAAGAAATGTTAAAATTTTCTTCTTAATTTCTTCATTAACCCCATTGGTCATTCAGGAGCATGTTGTTTAATTTCCATGCGTTTTTACAGTTTCCAAAGTTTGTCTTGTTATTGATTTCTAGTTTTGTTCTATTGTGGTCAAAAAATATACTTGAGATGATTTCAGTTTTTAAAAGTTTCTTGAGACTTGTTTTGTGGCCTAACATCAGGTTATCCTGGAGAACGTTCCATGTGCTGATGAGAAGAATACATATTCTGTAGCAGTTGGATAAAATGTTCTGTAAGTGTCAGGTAGGTCCATTTGGTCTAGTGTGTAGTTTAACTGCAATATTTCTTTGTTCATTTTCTGTCTAGCTGATCTGTCTATTGCTGAAAGTGGGTGTTGAAGTCCCCTACTATTATTGTATTGCAGTCTATCTCCCCCTTTAGATGAGTTAATGTTTGCTTTATATATTTGGATGCTCTGGTGTTGGGCGCATATATATTTGCAATTGTTATATCCTCTTGCTGAATTGATCTCTTTATAATTATATAATGACCTTCTTTGTCTCATTTTACAGTGTTTTACTTAAAGTCTATTTTATCTGATAGCTGCTCCTGTTATCTTTTGGTTTCCCTTTGCATATAATATTGTTTTCCATCTCTTCATTTTAAGTCTATGTATGTCCTTATAGGTGAGGTGAGTCTTTTATAGGTAGCATATAGTTGGATTTTATTTTTTTATCTATTCAGTCACTCCCTGTCTTTTAATTGGTGAATGAATTCATTTACATTTAAGGTTATTATTGATAGGTATGGGCTTACTTCTGCCATTTTGTTAATTGTTTTCTAGTTGTTTTGTAGATCTTTTATTTCTTCCTTCCTCTCTTGCTTGCTTTCTTTGTGGTTTGATGGCTTTCTATTATGGTATGACTTGGTTGTTTTCTTTTAATTTTTTGTGTATTTATCATAGACTTTTACTTCGTGGTTATCCAGAGGCTGACATAAAACATCTTATAACAGGTTAATTTAAGCTGAAAATAATTTAATTTTGATTGCACATAGTCTCTGCTTTTACTCCCTCTCCTTTATGGTTTTATGTTTTTGATATTTCACTTAATATCTTCTTTTTTTTCTAAGCACTTTCTCTCTCTCTCTCTCTCTCTCTCTCTATATATATATGTATATTCTTTCATTTATTTATTTATATTAAGGAGTAAAAATGTTTTTGTTGTATGGATAGCTTTTATAAATGCTTTAGTCAGGGCTATTAGTGTGCCCATCACCTGAGTAGTGTTAATTGTATCTGTTAGGTAGATTTTTATCCCTCTGCTCTTCCCTTGTTGATTTACAACAATTTTTACTTTTTTCTGTGCCCATGTGTGCCCATCAGTTAGTTCCAAATTATTAGAGAGTACATGTGGTGTTTGTTTTCCCATTCTGGAGATACTTCACTTAGGATAATCATCTCCAGTTCCATCCAAATTGCTGCAAAAGACATTAATTCATTTTTATTTATGACTGAGTAGTATTCCATGGTGTATGTGTATATAAACACATACCACATTTTGTTAATCAACTCACGGACTGATGGGCACCTTAATATATTTTTATCATGTGTATCCCTTAGCAAATTATTGTAACTTTCATTGTTTTTAATAGTTTTGCCTTTGTCCTTTATCTTAGAGATATAATTGATTTACTCACCACTTTACAGTACTAGAGTGTTATGGATTATACAGTGTACTTACTTTTACCAGTGAGTTTTTTTTTAATTTCAGCATATTATGGGGGTACAAAAATTTAGGTTAAGTGTACTGCCCTTGTCCCCATCCCCCCCAATCAGAGCTTCAAGCGTGTCTATCCCCTAGACTGTGTGCATGGCACTCATTGTGTATGTATACACCCATCCCCTCCCCTGTCCACATCTGCCCGACACCCAATTAGTGTTATTCCTAAATGTGCTCTTAGGTGATGATCAGTGAAACCAACCTGATGGTGAATATATGTGGTGCTTATTTTTCCATTCTTGGGATACTTCACTCAGTAGAATGGGTTCCAGCTATATCCAGGAAAATACAAGAGGTGCTATATCACCATTATTTCTTATAGCTGAGTAATACTCCATGGTATACACATACTGCATTTTATTAATCCACTTATGTATTGATGGGCACTTGGGATGTTTCCAGATCTTTGCAATTGTGAATTGTGCTGCTATAAATATTCAACTGCAGATGTCTTTTTTATAGAATGTCTTTTGTTCTTTTGGGTAGATGCCCAATAATGGGATTGCTGGATCAAATAGTAGGTCTACTTGTATCTGTTTAAGGTATCTCCATATTGCTTTCCACAGAGGTTGCGCTAATTTGCAATCCCACCAGCAGTGTATGAGTGTTCCTGTCTCTCCGCATCCATGCCAGCATTTAGTGTTATGGGACTTTTTGATAAAGGCCATTCTCACTGGAGTTAAGCGATATCTTATTGTCATTTTGATTTGCATTTCCCTGATGATTAGAGATGTTGAGCATTTTTTTCCTGTGTTTGTTGGCCATTCTTCTGTCTTCTTTTGAAAAATTTCTATTCATGTTCTTTGTCCACTTTTTGATAGGGTTGTTTGATTTTTTCTTGCTGATTTTCCTGAGTTCTAAATAGATTCTAGTTATCAGTCCTTTATTGGATGTGTAGCCTGAGAAAATTTTTTTCCCATTCTGTAGGTTGTGTGTGTGCTCTCATGACAGTTTCTCTGGCTGTGCAGAAGCTTTTTAATTTATTCAGGTCCCATTTGTTTATTTTTGTTGTTGCTGTGATTGCCTTTGGGGTCTTCTTTATAAATTCTTTGCCTAGGCCAATGTCTATAAGAGTTTTTCCCACATTTTCTTCTAGAATTCTAATAGTTTCGCACCTTTTTAGGTCTGTTATCCACCATGATTTGATTTTTGTGAGAGGTGAAAGGTGTGGGTCTTGTTTCAGTCTTCTACATGTGGCTATCCAGTTTTCCCAGCACCATTTATTGAATAAGGACTCTTTTCCCCAGTGTATGTTTTTGTCTGCTTTGTCAAAGATTAGATGGCTATATGAGGATGGTTTTATTTCTGGATTCTCAGTTCTGTTCCACTGGTCTATGTCCCTGTTCTTGTGCCAATACCAAGATGTTTTAATAACCACAGCCTTGTAGTATAGTTTGAAGTCTGGTAAATTAATATCTCCCATTTTGTTCTTGTTGCCTAAAATTGTTTTTGCTAAATGGGGTCTTCTCTGGTTCCATACAAAGCATAAAATTATTTTTTCTATATCTGTGAAAAATGATGTTGGTAATTTAATAGGGATTGCATTGAATCTGTAGATCACTTTGGGTAGTATAGACATTTTAACAATGTTGATTCTTCTGATCCACAAACATGGTATTGTATTCCACCTGTTTACATGCTCTGCTATCTCTTTCCTCAGTCCTCTTTCATAGTTCTCCCTGTAGAGGTCTTTTACTTCGTTAGTTAAATATATTCCTAGGTGCTTTCTTTTCTTTGTTGCTATTGTGAAGGGTATTGAGTCTTTGATTTGGTTCTCAGTTTGACTGTTATTGGCATATATGAATGTCTCTGATTTGTGTGTATTGATTTTGTATCCTGAGACTTTGCTGAGTTCACTTATCAGTTCCAGAAGTCTCTTGGTTGAATCCTTGGAGTTTTCTAGATATAATATCATATCATCAGGAAAGAGGGAGAGTTTGATCTCTTCTGTCGCCATTTGGACACTCTTGATTCTGCTCTCTTGCCTGATTGCTCTCCCAAGGACTTCCAGCACTATGTTTAATAGCCGTGGGGACAGTGGCAACCTTGTCTGGTTCTAGTTCTAAGTGGGAATGCTTTTAATTTTTTCCCATTCAGTATGATGTTGGCTGTGGGTTTGTCATATATGGCTTGTATCATTTTTAGGTAGGCCCCGTCTATGTCTATTTTGTTAAGTATGCTTATCATAAAAGGGTGTTGAATTTTGTCAAATGCTTTTTCTGCATCTATTGAGAGGATCATATGGTCTTTGTTTTTGCTTCTATTTATGTGGTGTATTACATTTATAGATTTGCATATGTTGAACCATCCCTGCATCTCTGGGAAGAAGCCCACTTGGTCATGCTGGATTATTTTCTTGATAAAAACCTGGATTCAATTTGCTAGGGTTTTATTGAGAATTTTTGCATCTATATTCATAAGAGATATTGGTCTGTAGTTTTCTTTTTTTGTTGCGTCCTTTCCTGGTTTTGGTATCAGAGTTATGTTGGCTTCATAAAATGTGTTGGGGAGGATTCTGTATTTCTTGATGTTATGGAATAACTTTTGTAGGATAGACACCAGCTCTTCTTTGTACCTGTGGTAAAATTCAGGGGTCAAACCATCTGGTCTGGGGCTTTTTTTTGGGGGAAGGTTTTTTATTGCTGTTTCGATTTCAGTTCTTGATATTGGTCTGTTCAGGAATTCTGTTTCTTCCTGGTTGAGCCTAGGGAGGCTGTGTGTTTCTAAAAATTTGTCCATTTCCTCCATATTTTCCAGTTCGTATGCATAAAGGTTTCTGTAGAATTCATAGATGATAGCTTGTGTCTCTGTGGCATCAGTTGTAATTTCTCCTTTCATGTTCCTGATGGAGGTTATTAGAGATTTTTCTTTTCTTTTCTTAGTTAGTCTAGCCAACAGCGTGTTGATTTTGTTTATCTTTTCAAATAACCAACTTTTTGTTTTATTAATCTCCCGTATAGTCTTCCTGTTGTCCATTTCATTTAGTTCTGATTTGATCTTATCAATTTCACTCCTTCTGCTGGGTTTGGCATTGATCTGTTCTTCTTTCTCCAGGTTTTGGAGTCAATTCATTAGGTTGTCTATTTGTAAATTTTCTGTCTTTTGGGTATAGGCATTTATGGAAATAAACTTTCCTTTCAGGATTGCTTTAGCTGTGTCCCACAGATTTTGATATATTAGTGAGTTTTGTACTTTTATATGATTTTTGTGTTACTAATTAGCATTTTCTTCCTTTAGCTTGAAGAACTTCCTTTAACTTTTTTTTTTTTTTGTAATGCAGGTCTAGTGATGATAAACTCTGTTTTTGTTTGTCTGAGAAAGTCTTTATCACCTCTTTGTATTTGAAAGACAAGTTTTCTGGGCATAGAATTCTTGGTTGGCAGTCTTTTTGTTTGAGACTTTTGAATATATCATCTCACTCCCTTCTGGCTGATGAGATTTCTGCTGAGAAATCCACTCAGTCTTATGGAGGTTTATACATGATGATTTGCTCTTTCTTTGCTGCTTTCAACCTTGCCTTTAACTTTTGACAATTTTACTATGATGTGTTGTGTTGTGTGTCTTTTTGGGTTTATCTTATTCGGTGTCATATGGGTTTCCTGAATCTGGCTTTCTCATTCCTTTCCCAGACTTGGGAAATTTTCTGCCAGTATTTCTTTGAATATGTTTTTTGTCCCTTTCATTCTTTCTTCTACTGGTGGCATAAGTGTTTCTCTTGATGGTGCTCCATGAGTCACTTAAGCTATCTTCACTCTTTTTTATTTTGCTCTTCAGATTGGTTGATTTCCAGTGACCTGTCTTCAAGTTCACTGATCCTTTTCTCTGCTTTGTCTAGTCTGTTGTTGAACCCCTGTAGTGAATTTTTCAGTTTGTTTATGGCATTCTTCAGATATGTGATTTCCATTTGGTACTTTTTTGTACTTTCAGTCTCTTTGCTGAAGTTCTCAGCTTGTTCTTGCATTGCCATCTTGACCACTGTGAGCATCTTTATCTATTATTTTGAATTCCCTGTTGGTAAATCACAAAACTCCACTACATTTGGGTTAGTTTTTGAAGATTTATCTTATTCTTTTGTTTGGAATATATTCTCCTGTTTTTTCATTTTCCTTGATTCTCTGTATTGGTTTCTGTGCATTCGATAAGACACCAACCTTTCTCTTGTTAGACTGACCTGTGTGGGAGATAGTGTTCACCAATCCATGCAGCCAGAGACTTTAAGGTGCTTATCTAATTTTAGTGTTTGTCCAGACTGCTACTGCTATCTTAATTTTTTTTAAAGAGACAATTGGCCTGGATAAACTCAAATTCCTGGGCTCAAGCAATCCTTTTGCCTAGACCTCCTGGGTAGCACTATCTCTATTTTTGATGGCCTCCTGGAGTTTAGGATGTGCCATGTCTTGTCAGTTCCCTGTGATTGGTATGATAGGAGCCAGGCTCTTCAGCTGTAGCTGGGAGGGTTGGGGTGTGAGTTCCAGTTATTTCTTTTCTACAGGGCTGGGTGCAGGCATTTATCTCCCCCCCTCTCTGCACTAAGCTAGGGAGAGGATCCATGGCATTTGCCTATTTTACATTCAGGGTGCACCTTCTGATCCTGAAGAGATGGCTGCTGGGAGTGGGCTCATTATATGTCCACCTGTTTGTTTTTTGTAGTCTTGGGTCACTCAGGGTTGCAAAGCCCCCTGGACTTCTAGAACTGGGTCATTAAGGAGACAGTCTCTTGGGTGAGAGCAATGGACATTGTGGCATTCAGTGCATGGCCACACTCCTTCCAGAAAGATTAGAAAGGCCTGAATGTATCTCTGGGACAAGCTGGGGGCAGTTCTCATGACATGCCAAGCTCTGGGTTTGACTCCTAAAGGGCTACTGTTTGTTGGTCCTGTTAGCTTCCCCCATGCAAGTTCATTAGAGACCAGGCCATCCTGTAGCCACTGGGAGTGTGTGTCATAAGCCCCTTACAGAGAGAAAGTGAGAGCTGCATGTTCCTGCCGCTTTTCTATATTGCTCCTAGGAGGCTTATTCCCATGGAAGTGTTTGGATGCCCATTTAAAACCTCTTCTTTATTTTGGGTTCAAGGCAGACTCATATATGCCTAGTCCCTTCTTTCCCCAGAGCTACTAGGTTTAGGTTCGAGTCCTTTGAGGGGTAGCTTGGGGCACTCAATATGTGTCCTAAACCCTTTTGGAGGAGAAACAGGGAGTTGTGTTTTTTTTTTTTAATGTCTCTTCTCTGCTCTGCTCAGGGGGATGAAGTCCCTGGAGGTGCTTGAATGTCTATTTAAAGACTTCATTTTTTTCCCTGCTATCTAGAGAGACATGTATATGCTAGTTCCTTTTGTTCCCAGACCTAGGAACTTTATGATGCAGTATCTTAGGTGAATGTTGTAACAGTTGGGGCTCTTGGTGTGAGTGCAGACTCCTCCCAGACTGGTGGCAGGCTAATAACTCACTGTCTCTTTAACTCCCTAATGTACATTAGCTAGAAGCCAGGCTGCATAGCAGCCACTGGAGTGGTGTTTTGTAAGCCCTTTCCTGGGGAGTAGGGGAAAGCTGTGATTTTTTTCAAGTCCTTTCTCTGCCCTGCCCCCAAGGGGATAAGGTGCCTGCTTGTATAAGGGAGGTGCCTGCTTGTATAAGATTGACACTTTATTTTCTATGGTCTGGAGGGACACACATACGTCTAATCCCCTCTGCTCCTGCAGTTTAAATTAAGAGTCAAATTGTGGGAAACAGGGTTAAGGCCCTATATGTGAGGTCCAGACCCTCCTCTCCACAGGATGAGACTGGTGTTCGGGAGTCTTTCCCAATTTTATGGCACAGTGCCCAGGCTGGGGTCCATGCCTGGGTATGCCTCAGGTTTTCCTACCCATCTGATGTGGATGTTTTCTCAGTTGCCCAGTGGATAGGAGTGTCTTGACTGGTCTCTGACTTTTTCTGGGGGGAATTGATATGTGGATAGATGTTTATTTTGTACATTTATGGGAGGCGATAGAGAAAGTCAGAAGCTTCCTATTCTGCAATATTGGTGACAGAATATTCCTATCAACAAGGCATCATCTTGGAAACAGAGCAATCTCTCCATTTTTGGATATTCTTTAATTTCTATTAATGGTGTTTTATTGCTTTCTGTGTAGAGCTCTTGGACATTATTTCATAGATTTATGCCAAGACATTTAATATTCTTATGCTGTTGTAAAGATAATTATATGTTGATATTTCATTTTCTAATTGTTTGCTCTTTCTATACAAAAATACAATTGATTTTTAAAAATAAGGTAGTTTGTTTTTGTATATTACTGAGTTTTTACGTTTTTTATGTATTCTAGATAAAAGTCCTTTATCAGAAATATGATTCACAAATATGTTCTCTTAGTCATGGTTTATCTTTCCATTCTCCTTTATTTTTCTTTCTTTCTTTCTTTCTCCTTCCTTTCTTCCTTCCTTCCTCTTCTTTTCTCTCTCTCTTTCTTTCTTTCTTTCTTTCTTTCTTTCTTTCTTTCTTTCTTTCTTTCTTTCTTTCTTTCTTTCTTTCCTTTCTCTCTTTCTCTCTCTCTTTCTTTATTTCTCTCTCTCTCTCTTTCTTTCTTTCTTTCTTTCTTTCTTTCTTTCTTTCTTTCTTTCTTTCTTTCTTTCTTTCTTTCTTTCTTTTTCTCTTTTTCTTTCTTTCTTTCCCTCCCTCCCTCCCTCCATCCCTCTCTCTCTCTTTCTTTCTTTCTCTGTTTCTCTGTTTCTCTCTCTCTTTCTTTTCCTCCCTCCCTTCCTTTCCTTCTTTCTTTATTTTCCTCCCTCCCTCCCTCCCTTCCTCCCTCCCTTCCTTCCTTCCTTCTCTCTTTTACCTGGACTGGAGTGCAACCGCATCATCATAGCTAACTGCAACCTCAAATTCTGATCAAATTGCAATCCTCCTGCCTCAGCCTCCTGAGTAGCTGGGAGTACAGGTTTGCCCACACCCAGATACTTTTTAAATTTTTTGTAGAAATGGTATCTCCCTACTTCCCCAGGCTGGTCTCAAATTCCTGGCCTCAAGTGATACTCCCGCCTCAGTCTCCCAGAGTGCTAGGATTACAGGCATGAGCCATCATGCCCAACTTGTCTTTCCATTCTCTTAAGAATGTCTTTTGAAGAGCAGCAGTTTTAAATTTTGATGAAGTCTAATTTATTAAGTCTTCTCTGTTATGGATTATACTTTAACATTAATATGGCTGCTCCAACCTTTTTTTTTTTTGTATCACTGTTAGCATGGCATATCTTTTTATAACCTTTTACTTTTAACCTATTTGTGTTTTATATTTCAAGTGTATTTCTTATAGCCTGCATATGGTTGAGTCTTGCTTTTATATTCAGTTTGACACACTCTGCCTTTTAGTTGGGGTGTTTAGTCCTTTGAAGGTTATTATTGACATGGTTAGGTTTAAATTTTTCATCTTAACAATTGTTTCTCGTTTGTCCCATCTGTTCTTTGTTCTATTTTTCCCCTTTCTCTTCCTTTTTTTTTTTTGGAGTCAGTATTTTTTATGATTCTATTTTATTTCCTTTGTTGGCTTATTAGCTATTCTGTTTTCTAACTTTAGAGCTTGCTTTAGTGTTTACAGTATACATCTTTAGCTCATAATAGTCTACCTTCAAGTGATAATGTACAACTTCATGTAAATATAAAAACCTTTTAATAGCTTGTCTCCTTTCTCTCGTCTCAGCTTTTATAGTGTTATCATTCATTTTATTCATGCATACCATAAACCTCACAATACATTGTCATTATTTTTGTATAAGTAGTCACTTATCTTTTACAGACATTTTTTTAAATTTCAGCTCATCATGGGGGTACATAAGTTCAAGTTATATACAATGTCCATGTCCTGCCCATCCCCCCGAGTCAGAGCCTCAAGCATGTCCATTCACCAGACAGTTCGCCTGGCACTCACCATGTAGTCATACCTCCATCCCCTCCCCCCACCCCCCCCACCTCCCCGAGTCAGCACCCTCAAGCATGACCATTCCCCAGACGGTGCGCAACACACTCATCATGTAGGCATACACCCATCCCCTGCCCCCACCCCCATCTCAATCTGATATCTAATTGGTATCATTCCCCGATGTGCATTTAGGTGATGATCAGGGAAACCAATTTTCTGGTGAGTACATGTGATGCTAGTTTTTCCATTCTTTGGATACATCACTTAATATAATGGGTTCTAATTCTCTCCAGGAGAACCAAAGAGATGTCGTATCACCGTTATTTCTTATAGCTGAGTAATATTCCATGGTATACATATACCACAGTTTACTAATCCATTCATGGATTGATGGGCATTTGGGTTGTTTCCACATCTTTGCAATTGTGAATTGTGCTGCTATAAACATTCGGGTACAGGTGTCTTTGTTATAGAATGACTTTTGTTCTTCTGGGTAGATGCCCAATAATGGGATTGCTGGATCAAATGGTAGGTCCACTTGAATCTGTTTAAAGTATCTCCATATTGCTTTCCACAGGGTTTGCACTAGTTTGCATTCCCACCAGCAGTGTATGAGTGTTCCTGTCTCTCTGCATCCACGCCAACATGTGTTGTTTTGGGACTTTTTGATAAAGGCCATTCTCACTGGAGTTAAGTGATATCTCATTGTGGTTTTGATTTGCATTTCCCTGATGATTAGGGACGTTGAGCATTTTTTCATATGTTTGTTGGCCATTCTTATATCTTCTTTTGAAAAATTTCTATTCATGTTCTTTGCCCATTTTTTGATAGGGTTGTTTGATTTTTTCTTGCTAATTTTCCTGAGTTCTAAATACATTCTTGTTATCAGACCTTTATCTGATGTGTAGTATGCGAAAATTTTTTCCCATTCTGTAGGCTCTCTGTTTATTTTTGTGACTGTTTCTTTGGCTGTGCAGAAGCTTTTTAATTTAATCAGGTCCCATTCATTTATTTTTGTTGTTGCTGTGATTGCCTTAGGGGTTTTCTTCATAAATTCTTTGCCTAGACCAATGTCTGTAAGAGTCTTTCCTACATTTTCTTCTAGAATTCTAATAGCTTTTCTCCTAAGGTTTGGGTCTGTTAGCCACCTTGATTTGATTTTTGTGAGAGGTGAAAGCTGTGGGTCCTGTTTTAGTCTTCTAAATGTGGCTATCCAGTTTTCCCAGCACCATTTTTTAAATAAGGAATCTTTTCCCCAAAGTATGTTTTTGTCTGCTTTGGCAAAGATTATATGGCTATATGAGGATGGTTTTATGTTTGGATTTTCTGTTCTGTTCCACTGGTCTGTGTCCCTGCACTTGTGCCAATACCAAGCAGTTTTAATAATTACAGCTTTGTAGTATAGTTTGAAGTCTGGTAAATCAATACTTCCCATTTTGTTTTTGTTGCTTAAAATTGCTTTTGCTAAACGGGGTCTTCTCTGGTTCCACACAAAGCCTAGAATTATTCTTTCTACATCTGTGAAAAATGATGTTGGTAATTTAATAGGGATTGCATTGAATTTGTAGATAACTTTGGGCAGAATAGTCATTTTAACAATGTTCATTCTTCCAATCCATGAGCATGGTATATTTTTCCACCTATTTACATGTTCTGCAATTTCCTTCCTCAGAGTTTCATAGTTCTCCCTATAGAGGTCCTTTACCTCCTTAGGTAAATATATTCCTAGGTATTTTATTTTCTTTGTTGCGATTTTGAAGGGCATTGAGTCCTTAATTTGCTTCTCCGTTTGACTGTTAATTGGCATATATGAATGCCTCTGATTTGTATGTATTAATTTTGTATCCCGAGACTTTACTGAATTCATTGATCAATTCCAGGAGTCTCTTGGTTGAATCCTTGGGGTTTTCTTGATATAACATCATATCATCAGCAAAGAGTGAGAGTTTGATCTCTTCTTTCCCTATTTGGACTCCCTTGATTCTGCTCTCTTGCCTGATAGCTCTCGCAAGGACTTCCAATACTATGTTGAAAAGTAAGGAGGACAGTGGGCAGCCTTGTCTGGTTCCAGTTCGAAGTGGGAATGCTTTCAATTTTTCCCCATTCAGTATGATGATGGCTGTGGGTTTGTCATAAATGGCTTGTATCATTTTTAGATAGGCCCCGTCTATGCCTATTTTGTTAAGTGTTCTTAACATAAAAGGGTGTTGAATTTTGTCAAATGCTTTTTCTGCATCTATTGAGAGGATCATATGATCTTTATTTTTGCTTCTATTTATGTGGTGAATTACGTTTATAGATTTGCGTATGTTAAACCATCCCTGCATCTCTGGGATGAAGCCCACTTGGTCGTGATGGACTATTTATTTGATAAGCACTTGGATTCTATTTGCTAGGATTTTATTGAGAATTTTTGCATCTATATTCATAAGGGATATTGGTCTGTAGTTTTCTTTCTTTGTTGCATCCTTTCCTGGTTTTGGTATTAAAATTATGTTGGCTTGGTAAAATGTGTTGGGGAGAATTCCATCCCTCTCCATATTGGGGAATAGTTTATGTAGGAGGGGCACCAGTTCTTCTTAGTAGGTATGGTAAAATTCAGGTGTGAACCCATCTGGACCAGGGCTTTTCTTTTTGGGAAGGTTTTTTATTGCTGTTTCGATTTCAGATCTAGATATTGGTCTATTCAGGAATTCTATTTCTTCCGGGTTGAGCCTGGGAAGGCTGTGTGTTTCTAAAAATTGGTCCATTTCCTCCTCATTTTACAATTTGTGTGCATAAAGATTTTTGTAAAATTCATAGATGATGTCATGTATCTCTGTGGCATCGGTTGTGATTTCTCATTTCATGTTCCTGATGGAGGTAATTAGAGTTTTTTCTTTTCTGCTCTTGGTTAGGCTAGCCAGAGGTGTGTGAATCTTGTTTATGTTTTCAAAGAACCAACTTTTTGATTTATTAATTTCCCTTATGGTTTGCTTGTTGTCTTTTTCATTCAGTTCTGATTTGATCTTAATAATTTCTTTCCTTCTGCTGGGTTTGGGGTCAGTATGTTCTTCCTTCTCCAGCTGTTTGAGTCTATTCATTAGATTGTCTATTTGTAAGTTTTCTGTCTTTTTGATATAGGCATTTATGGAAATAAATTTTCCTCTCAGGACTGCTTTAGCTGTGCCCCATAGATTCTGATAAGTTGTGTCTCCATTGTCATTTAATTCAAAGAATCTTTTGATTTCCATCTTTATTTCTTCATTTATAAAATAATTATTCAGGAGAAGGTTGTTTAGCTTCCATGACGTTCAGTAGGAATGAGAGTTTCTGTTAGGGTTCATTGTTACTTTTATTCCGCTGTGATCTGAGAAAATGCATGGTATAATTTCTACTTTTTTAAATTTTTAAGACATGTTTTATGTCCTAGGATATGGTCAATCTTGGAGAATGTCCCATGGGCTGATGAGAAGAAAGTATATTCAGTGGATTTTGGGTAGAACGTCCTGTAGATGTCGGTCAGGCCCCTTTGTTCTAGCATTCCATTTAAATCTTTTGTTTCTTTGTTTATTTTTTGTTTGGAGGATCTGTCCTGTACTGTCAGTGGTGTGTTAAAATCTCCAACTATCACAGTGCTCTTATCTATCATTTTGTCCAAAGCAAGTAGGGTTTGCTTTATGAATCTGGGTGCACCTAAGTTGGGTGCATATATATTAATTATAGTAATGTCTTCTTGTTGAATTGTACCCTTCACCAGTATATAGTAACCATCTTTGTCTTTCATTACTTTTATTGATTTAAAAACTAAGTTATTGGAGATTAAAACAGCCACGCCCGCTTTTTTTGACTTTCATTTGCTTGAAATATTGATTTCCATCCTTTATTTTCAGCCTAAATGCATCTTTGCAGGTTAGATGGTTTCCTGAAGACAGCAGATACTTGGCTTGTATTTTTTTAACCACTGGGCTAGCCTATGTCTCTTGAGGGGGGAATTCAATCCATTCACATTTATTGAGAGAATTGATAAGTGAGACTGATTTCTGTTCCTCATGTTGGCTTGAATTTCCTTATTCTGTTTTCTCACTTGAGCCATTGTGATAACTGGGTTGTTTTCTTCTCATGATTAGTTTTATATTCGTGGGTCTTTCTTGTGCTGGTCCGTGTGAAGCCCTATTTTGAGTATTTCTTGGAGAGCTGGTCTTGTCTTGGTGAATTTTCTGAGTTTTTGTTTATCTGAGAATGTCTTAATTTCACCTTCATATATAAAGCTGAGCTTAGCTGGGTATAAGAGCCTAGGCTGGACATTATTTTGTTTCAGAAGAGTGAGAATGGGGCCCCAGTCTCTTCTTGCTTGTAAGGTTTCAGCTGAGAAATCTGGCATAATTTGGATGGATTTCCCTTTGTATGTAACTTGTTTCTTCTTCCTTACAGCTCATAGAATGGCCTCTTTAGTGGAAATTTTTGTCAATCTAATAACTGCATGACGTGGTGTCTTCCTATTTGGTATGAATCTGCCAGGGGTTCTTTGAGCTTCTTGAACCTGTATATCTAGAGTTTTGGCAAGACCTGGGAAATTTTCCTCAATTATGTCTTCAAATAGCTTATCTAGCCCTTGCTTATTGTCTTCTTCACCCTCAGGAATGCCGATAACTCTCACATTAGGCTTCTTCACATAATCCCACATTTCTTGTAGGCTCTGGTCATTTCTTTTATTTCTTTGCTCCATCTCTGTGATTGACTCATTTAATTGGAAAATGATGTCTTTGATCTCTGAGATCCTTTCTTCTGTTTGATCTACCCTGCTCTTGAGACTTTCCACTGTGTTTTGTAGCTCCCTGAATAAATTCTTCATTTCCAGGAGTTCAGTTTGATTTTTCTTCAATATTTCGATTTCTTTAGTGAATTTTTCTTCCAAGTCCTGGATCTTTTTTGTGGTATCTTGGTGTTGGTTATCCATTTTTTCTTGCATAAAATTCAGCTTACTTATGATCCATGATTGAAATTCTTCCTGGGACATATTGCTATTTCGCATTTTATTTGTGACAGTTAGTGGAGAATTAGTAATCCTCTTTGAAGGCGAGGTTTCAGCTTGATTCTTTGAACTCCCAGAGTTCTTTCGCTGAGGCCTTCCCATCTGGATCAATCCTTAGGTCCCTTCTTTCAGCTTTAGGCTGGACAGAGGCTCTCCGTGAACACGGATCTTGGGCTGTGCAGCAGCTCAGGTCAGCTGCGTCCTCTGTCACTAGGGGGAGCCCTTCAGGTGTTGTTCAGGATTTTGCTGCCTCAGCTGGGGGGCTGCTCCTGTTGGGTCCAGCCCCAGAGAATTAATTTGGCCCAAAACTGGTTTGAGAGTCCCGTCCCTGGGCTGATTTAATTGCAGATGGAAAGCGGCTTTTTCCTTGCCTCTTCCTCTCCCGAGGTGGTTTCTGCCTCTCTCTGCATGAAAGACAGTGGCTGGGGTGGGGGGTGCCCGTGTTCGCCCAGCGCTCCGGCTGCTGCAGCTCCCGGGGGCGACGGTCCGCCTGCCCCAGTGTCCGCAAGGTCCACGCTCTGCTCCCTCGCGACCAGGGAAGCCCTCAGTGTTCACGCAAAGGCAGAGCTCCTAGTGGGGGGCCATGGACTAGGGGAGGGAGCCGCCCGGTTCCCAGTCACTCCGCAGCGGCTAGGCTGGGGACCCTGACAATGGCGGCCGCCCGCCCACCGGTCGCTGGCGCTGGGGGCGAATGTTCAGGGTTCAGCAGGGACCGGGGGACCCGGGATTGTGGGAGCCCGGCCACCCGTGTAAAGGAGACAGTTCGGCATCCCCCAGGTGTCTTTTGCTGCAGCCTAGAGTGAACCCTCTCCCGTGGGTTGCAGTCCGCCTGCAGGGCTCCGGGGTTCAAAATGCCCCCCGCTATTGTCTCCTCTCCACAGAGCCCCGCATCTCCCGCAGTGATTCCGCACCGGCTTCAGGCAGATCCCTCAGTTTTTTCTTGCTCTGTGTCCCACGCTGATTCTCCGTGGGTTCACACCACTGTTCTGGTGGGGGAGTGATCCTCTAGCATTGTGGGAGACTGAGATCCATGCCTTCCTCTCCGGGAGCACGAATCCAGGAGGTCACCTCCACACCGCCATCTTCTGCCTCTAGCTCTTTTACAGACATTTAAATAATAAGAAAAATTCTTGTACATTTACCATTTCTGATATTGTATTTTCATCAGGTATCATTTTCCTTCTGCCTGAAGAACTTCCTTTGACATTCTTGTAATGTGGGTCTACTAGTGATAAATTCTTCCAGCTTTTGTATGTCTGAAAGAGTCTTTATTTCTTCTCTCTTCTTCTGGGACTACAGTTAAAAGTATATTAGACCACAAAATATTGTTCCATAGTTTCCTGAGACACTCTATTATTTATAGCTTTTTATTTATTTATTTAAAAAAACTGTGATATAATACTCATAGCATAGAATTTATCATCTTAATCATTTTTAAGTGTACAGTTCAGTGGTGTTAAGTACTGTCACATTGTTGTGCTACCATCACAGCCATCCATCTTCAGAACTCTTTTCATCTTGCAAAATTGAGATGAACTCTATACCTATTAAACAATTCTCTATTCTGTCCTTCCCTCATTCCCTGGCAACCACCATTTCACTTTCTGTCTGTATGAATTTGATTATTCTAGGTACCTCTTATAAGTGGAATCCTATTGTATTTGTTCTTTTGATGACTTATTTTTTGTTCTTAATTTACCTAGCATAATGTTCTCAAGCTCATCTATATCGTAGCATGTGTCAGAATTTTCTTCCTTTTTAAGGCTGAAAAATATTCCATTGTACATATATAACACACTTTGTTTATTCATTCATTTGTCATGGGACTTCGGTTGCTTCCACCTTTTGATTATTGCAAATAATGCTGCTATAAAAGATATCTCTTTTATTTCTTGCTTTCACTTCTTTTGAGCATATACTCAGAAGTGGAATTGCTGAATCATCTGATAATTCTATTTTTAATTTTTTGAAGAACTGCCATACTGTTTTTCATAGGGCTATAATATTTTACATTCCCAACAATAGTGCAGAAAGACTCCAATTTCTCCACATCCTCACCCATACTTGGTATTTTCTAGTTGTTTTGATAGTAGCTATCCTAATGGGTATGAGATGATGTCTCATTGTGGTTTTGATTTGCATTTCACTAATGATTAGTGATGTTGAGCATCTTTTCATGTTCTTCTTTGAGGAAATGTCTATTCAAGCCCTTTGCCCATTTTTAGGTGTTTGTGTGTGTGTGTGTATGTTTTGTTTTAGCACTTTTTCATAGTGTGTTTCAGTTGGATAGTTTCTATTGTTATATCTAGAAGTTTCCTGGTTTTTTTTCCTTCTGCAGTGTCTGATCTGCTGTTAAGCACTTCCAATGAATTTTTCATTTCAGACATTACATTTTTAAGCTACAGGATTTCATTTGATCTTTTTGTAAATCTTCTATTTCTATATTCATTATGTTCATTTGTTTTCTTTTTAAATTCTTCAGCATATTTATAACTGTTTTAAAGTCATCATCTGCTAATTCCATCCATCTTTCTCACTGATGGATTTGTTTTTCTTGAATTTTTTTTTTCGGATTTTAGGTCACATTTTCCTGCTTCTTTGCATGTCTAGTAATTTTTTATTGAATGTGAGATTTTGAGTATTATGCTATTGAATGTCTGAGTTTATTACATTTTTTCAAAGGGCACAAATATTTATTATGGCAGGCAGTTATTTGTAGATGAGCTAGATTGTTTTGACATTTATTTTTGAGCTTTGTTTTGGGGTGTGATACTCTCATACTAATGTCTTATCCTTTTTGAGTTCAACAAAGTCTCTCCATTCTGGCTTCATTCTGGCTATTGCTTCCAACCCTTTCTGTGTTGCTCAGCCTGTAGTCCTCTGTCCAGTCTCTTGGAGTTTTGCCTTGTGCAAAGGCAAATGCCACTTAAATTCATAAAGGAATTAAGGTGAGCCATTTGAAGATTTCTAGAGCATATCGTCTACTTAATTCACTATTGTCCTATACCTTGTAACACAAATTCCAGTTGTCTCAGCCTCCCTAATTCTAAGGTCTGTTTTCTCATCTCAGCAGGTCTGCCATGCTTTTTTGGGTTTCCTCTCCTTGTATCCTGATCCAGAAAATGGCCTTCACCAGAAAGTTGAGATATTTTTAGGGCTTACCTGATTTGTTAATTTCATACATTTTTGTCTAGTTTTTTTATTTGTTTATAGTAGGAAGGAAGATATGCCATGGTAAAAGTGGAAGTCTCATTTTGGCTTAATTTGTATTTATATTATACTAGATATTTGGATATTCTGTTTGTAAGTACCTATTCAACTCTTTTGCCTATTTCCTGTTGGTTTCTCTTTTTCTTATTAATCTGTAGGAGTTCTTTATGTATTCTTTTTTTTTTTTTTTGAGAGACACGGTCTTGTTACGTTGCCCAGGCTGGTCTCAAACTCCTGGCCTCAAGTGATCCTCCTGCCTTGGCCTCCTAAAGTGCTGGAATTACAGGCATGAGCCACCACACCTGTTCTCTTTATATATTCTTAATATAAATCCTTTGATGAGTATATGTATTACAAAAAATCATCTGCTCTATGAATTACCTTTGCATTATTCTAATGCTATCTTTAATTAATAATTTTTTTTTTTTTTGAGACAGAGTCTCGCTCTGTTGCCTGGGCTAGAGTGCCATGGCATCAGCCTCACTCACAGTAACCTCAAACTCCTGGGCTTAAGCAATCCTACTGCCTCAGCCTCCCAAGTGAGCTGGGACTTCAGGTATGCACCACCATGCCCAACTAATGTTTTCTATATATATTTTTAGTTGTCCAGTTAATTTCTTTCTATTTTTAGTAGAGATGGGGTCTCGCTCTTGCTCAGGCTGGTCTCGAACTCCTGACCTCGAGTGATCCACCTGCCTCAGCCTCCCAGAGTGCTAGGATTACAGGCATTAGCCCAGCCTAATTAATGAAATTTCTTTCATTCGTTTTTCACCTTTGTGGGCAGTGTGTTTTGTGTTCTATTCTAAAAATATTCTACATACTCCAAAGTCATAAAGATATTCTTTTCCACCTCTTTTTTACTCAATGCATAACAGTTTTTGCTTTCACATGTTAATTGACAATCTATTTGGAATTTATTTCTATTATGGTGTAAGGTGGGTATCAATACTCTTTTTTAGGTTGCTATTTCATTGACTTAGTAGAATTTATTAAAACAATCAGCCTTTGCCCACTACATTGCAGAGGCACATTTGTTATAAAGCATTTCACTCTATATGACTGGGCCTGTTTCTGGATTGTTATGTTTCGTTTATTTACTTGTCTATTTTTGTCCCAATGCTACATTTTTGTAATTACTGTGGGTTTTCTTTGTTTGTTTATTTTCTGAGAAAGCATCTTGCTCTGTAGCCTGGGCTAGAGTGCAGTAGTGTCATCATAGCTCACAGCAACCTCAAACTCCTGGGCCCAAGCAACTCTTTTGCCCCAGCCTCCTGAATAGCTGGGAATATTGGCATGTGCCACCATGCCTAACTAATTTTCTATTTTTTGTAGAGATGGGGTCTTGCTCTTACTCAGGCTGGTCTTGAACTCCTGGCCTGAAGCAATCCTTCCACCTTGGCCTCCCAAAGTGCTAGGGTTACAGGCATGAGCCACCATGCCTGACCTGTTTTATAATAATTTTTAAGTCTGGTAGTATTTGTCTTTGAAGTTCATGCTTTTTTCTATAGTGTCTTAATTTTTATCAGCTTTTCACATTTCCATATTAATTTCAGAATCAGCTTGTCAATTTTCAGAAGTGAAAAATCTACTAGAACTTTTACTGGAATTACATTGAATGGATTTGAAGAAGTTGTCATCTTAATTTTTAATTCGTGTATATGATATGCCTATCCATTTATCTAGTTTTTCTTTCATTTCTATCTATATGTTTTGTAGTTTTGATTTGCCATATTTTCATTGTAATTCAGATTATCACATTTTATAATTTCCAACATGATTTCTTCTTTGAATTATGGGTTTCAAAAATATATTGTGTAATGGATACTTTTTCTAGTCTTTGACTATCAGAAACAAAAGAAGGATGTTATTCACATTTCTTTCAACGTTGTACTGGAAGTTCTAGACAGAAATTAGGCAAGAAAGTTAAATAAAAGACAACAAAGGAGAAAAATCTAAATGTTCCATGTTCTTAATTTTTATGCTAGTTCTTTTTGTGTTACTCCTATAGTTATGTAAAATCCAATTACTTAAGTCAATATCAAAATAGTTAGAAATCTCTAACTTAGTATAAAAATGTAGTAGCCAAATGGGTTTATTGAAAGTGCATTGTATCTTATGCAAGAAAGTCTACTCTGTACTTAGTTCTACATGAATCACTCTCGTCTTTGGGTAGAGGTGGCAAATTAAGTAGAGTCTTTCTTCATTTGCATAAATACTGTTCAACTCTTCACACTATTTCTTTCATGTTACTATTCTTCCATTTGTGCTCCATTGGCTCAAATAAATATCCCTAGATACTTAAAAAAGACATCTAGGTTGAAAAGTAAAATGTAAAACTATGTCTTTTATCAAATGACATGATCTTATATACAGAAAATCCTAAAAATTACACTAAAAAACCCTATTAGAATAAACAAGTTCAGCTAGGCTCAGAATATAAGATCAATATACAAAAATCAATTGTATGCTAGACACGGTGGCTCACAAGTGTAATCCTGGCACTTTTGGAGGCCAAGGCATGAGGACTGCTTGAGGCCAGGAGTTGGAGATCTTCTTGAGCAAAATAGTGAGACCCCTTCTCTACAAAAAATAGAAAAATTAGCCTGGGTGGTGGTGCGTGCCTGTAGTCCCAGCTACTTGGGAGGTTGGGACAGGAGGATTGCTTAAGCCCAGAAGTTTGAGGTTGCAGTGAGCTATCATACCATTGCACTCTACCCTGGGCAACAGAATGAAACTGGTCTCAAAAAAAAAAAATCAGTTGTACTTCTATACACCAGCAATGAACAATCCACAAATGAAATTAAGAAAAACAATTTCACTTTAATATAAAATGAATAAAATATTTAGGAATGAATTTGAGAAAAGAAGTCAAACCCTTATAAACTGAAAATTATAAAACACAACTGCAATACGTTAAAAAAGATCTACATAAATGGAAAGATATTCATGTTTATGGGTTTGAAAACTAATATTATTAAGGTGGAAATATTTCTCAAAGTGATCTACAGATCCAATGTAATCCTTATCAAAACGACTTTTTTTTCACTGAAATGGATAAGCAGGTCATAAAATTCATACAAAAATTCAAGGTACACAGAATTGTCAAAACAATCTTGAAAAAGAAAAACGTTGGAGAACATATACTTTCTGTTTACAAAACTTACCATAACGCAATACTAATCCAATAGTGAGATAATCGCATAAGGTGAACATGAAGATCAATGGAATAGAATTGAGAGTCTGGAAATAAACCCTTGTATTTATTGTCAATTGACATTTTTTTCTTCTTCCAATTTTAAAAATTATAGTAAAATACATGTAATGTAAAATTTACTGTCTTAACCATTTTTAAGTGTAGAGTTCAGTAGTGTTAAGTACATACACATTGTCGTGTAACCATTATCACCATCCATCTCCAGATCACTTTTCATCTTGTAAAACTGAAACTCTATATCTGTTAAACAATAACTTCTCATTCCCATGCCTCCCCCTCCCAGCATCTGGCAACCACCATTCTACTTTCTTTTTTTTATTTGTATAAATTTAAGGGGTAAAAATGCAATTTTGTTACATTTATATATTACATAGGAGGAAGTTTGGGCTTTAAGTAGTACATCCATCATCCAAATAATGTATATTGTACCCAATAAGTAATTTCTCATTATCTGCTCCCCTTCTACCCTCCCCCACTCTTCCAGGTCTCCAATGTCTGTCATTCCACATTCTATGTTCATGTGTACATACTATTTAAGGTCCCACTCATAAATGAGAACATGTAGTATTTGTCTTTCTGTTTCTCAGTTGTTTTACTTAAGATAATGGCCTCTAGATCCATCCATAAGTGGATGTTGAAGTACATTGTTATATTGCTGTCTATCTTTGTTTAGGTCTAGTAATACTTGTTTTCTGAATCTAGGTGTTCCAGTGTTGGGTGCATATATATTTAGGATTGTTATATCCTCTTGCTGAATTGATCTCTTTATCATTATATAATATGAACTTCTTTGTCCTTTTTTTTTTTTTACTGTTTTTGATTTAAAGTCTGTTTTAACTGATATAAGTATCACTACTCCTGCTCACTTTTGTTTTCCATTTGCAGAGAATATCTTTTTCCATCACTGTACTTTTAGTCTCTATGTGTCTTTAAATGTTAGTTGAGTTTCTTGTAAGCAGTATAAAGTTGGATCATGTTTTTTAAATCTATTGTGCCAAAATGTCTTATTTTATTATTTTTTCTTATTTCAATAGATTTAGGGGTATAAGTGGGATTTTGATACATGGAAGAATTGTATAGTGGTGAAGTCAGCGCTTTTAGTGTACCCATCACCTGAATAGTATGCATTGTACCTGATAGGTAATTTTTTGACCCCTCAGCCCTTTCCCACCCTCCCCTCTTCTGAATCTCTAAAGTCCATTATACCACTCTGTATGGGACCATGTGTACTCCCACTTATAAGTGAGTATGTGCAGTATTTGTTTACCTGTTCCTGAGATACTTCACTTAGGATTGTGGTTCCCATATTCATCCAAGTTGCTATGAAAGACATTATTTCATTCTTTTTTATGGCTGAGTAGTATTCCATGGTGTGTGTGTGTGCATGTGTGTGCATAACATACCACATTTTCTTTATCCACTCATCAGTTGATGGGCACTTAGGTTGATTTCATATCTCTGCAATTGTGAATTGTGCTTCTGCGAATATATTTTAAATGGAATTCAAGGTTAATATCAATATATGAGGTTTTGTTTCTGTCTATTGTTAATTGTTGTCTAGTTGTTTTATAAATACTTTGGTTTTTTTTTTTTGTTTTTCTTTGTCTGTTTGTCTTTGTGATTTGGTGGAATTCTGTTGTGTTGTGATTTGACTCCTTTCTCTTCCTTTGTGTGATGGTTTTATATGACCTGTGAGTTTTATACTTTAGTGTGTTTTTATGATGGTGAATATCAACCTTTCTTTTCCATGTTTAGGATTCCTTTGAGCATTTCTTATAGGGCTTGTCTAATGGTGATGAATTCCATCAGCATTTGCTTGCCTGGGAAAGATTTTATTTCACCTTCATTTATGAAACTTAATCTAGCTGGATATAAAATTCTTATGGCTTTTTTCTTTCGGCACTTTGAAAATCTTATCCTATTATCTTCTGCCTTGTAAGATTTCTACTGAGAAGTCTGCTGTTAGTCTGATGGGTTTTCCTTTGTCAGTTACTAGATGGTTTTCTCTTGCTGATTTTAGAATTCATTCCCTCATGCTGACTTGAGAATCTGATGACTGAATGGCATGATGGAGTCCATTTTGCAACGTATTTATCTGGGGATGGTTGGACCTCCTCTATCTGGATGTCTAAATCTCTTCTTAGAGTTGGAAAGATTTTGTCAATTATTTCCTTAAATGAGCTTTCCTTACTTTTTGCTTTTTCTTCCCCCTTGGGAATACTGATAATTTGTAGGCTAGGTTGCTTTATGTAGTCCCATACATCTCAAAGGCCTTCTTCATTCTTTTTAAATTTTTTTTTCTTTATTTTTTTCTGAGTAGGGTAATTCAAAAGAACTGTC
This sequence comes from Lemur catta, assembly GCF_020740605.2. Lineage (NCBI taxonomy): Eukaryota > Metazoa > Chordata > Mammalia > Primates > Lemuridae > Lemur > Lemur catta. The sequence goes on along the minus strand of NC_059143.1, from coordinate 1,164,717 downwards.
TTTAAGTTCTGAGATTCTTTCCTCTGCTTATCTAGTATATTGTTGAGGCTTTCAAACATATTTTGTAATTCCTTCAATGAATTGTTCATTTCCTGAATTTATGGTTTTTAAAATTTATTTTATTTTTTATTTCAACATATTAAAGGGGTAAAAATGGTTCTTTTTTTTTTTTTTACATGGCTTGAGTCAGGGCTGTAAACTCTGTTTTTTAAAAAAAGACATTTATCTTCTTGGTAAATTTCTCATTCATACCCTGAACTGATTTTTTTTTATTTCTTTGTATTGGTTTTCAGATTTCTCTTGCATACTATTAAGCTTCTTTACAATCAATATGTTGAATTCCTTATCTGACATTTGAAGGAATTTTTTTGGTTAAAATCTGTTGCTACAGAATTATAGTGTTCCTGTGGGGGTGTCATAATACCTTGCTTTTTCATGATTCCTGTATCTTTATACTAATTTCTGTGCATCTGGAGAAGCTGTCACGTCTTATTTTTGCATTTACTTTCATTGGGCGGGGGGACTTTTTTTCCTTGAAGGTGTGACTATGATGCACTTTGGGTAGGGCCGTTTGGCTTTGCTTCTGGGCGCATGCATCAGTGAAGACTGTGTGACTCCTTGGCTACATATAGCCTTAGCGTGCCAGTTGCAGTAGCAGTGCACCAGGTCAGTGAGTGGGCTCACTACCTCCTTAGCAGTTGGGGTGTTGTGGTCAAGGGGGTGGCGGTGGTCACTAGTAGCTTGCCTTGTAGTAGGCACTGTGCTCTTGTGTCAGCAGTTTCCGTAATGGCCTGTGAAGGTCGCCTCCAGGCCAGTAGGTGGCACTTGCAGGTAAGAGCCAGCTGTGGTGGTAGCGGTAGGGTTTATCTGTGACCTTTATTAACTAGGGGAAGTGCTTGGGTGTCCCAGGTCGTGGGTTGGGCTGTGGACCCCTCAGGGGTCCTGGATCCTGCACTCAGCCTCGTACGGGGGGCAGGGGTGGGTGGCGCTGCGCCCCGAAAGGCCGCACTCAGGCGTCCGACGGGGCGACGGGGCGTGCCAGCGCGCACGCTGGCGAGGCGGGCAGGGCAGGGCGGTCCTCGGCGAGGGGCGGATCCCGCGCGGTCTCGGCGCGCCCAGGGAGGGCAGTCCCGGTGCCCCAGCCTGGGCGGGTGAGAGTGCAGTTCACTTCCCGCTCACACCCCAGACGGGGCTGGGATTCGGGGTCAGTTGTCGCTGTGTGCCGCTAGTCCCTAACGCAGCCCCGGCCTCAACAGCTGTTGCCCAGGTCAATGCCACAGCTCCCCAGCGACTGTCCCCCGCTGCGGGCCCAGGTGCGTGTGGGAGCCCGGTTCCCCCGCCAGCACCTGGGGCCCGCGCTGCGCTCGAAGCTCGGCCCCGGCTCCCGGGGCCCCTCCCCGGCTGCAGCCCCGGCTCCGAGAGCCCCCGGCGTCTCTGACCCTGAGAGCTGCGGCCCGCGCCGGCCTGCAGCTGGGACGAGAGCGGCGGCCACGCGGGCGCCCCGCCTGGGCCTCCTCACAGCTCTCGGCCGAGTCACATCCAGGTGCGGGAGGACCGAGGGGCCGCGCCGCGGCGGGGATTGCGAGCTCCCTCCGCGGGGAGCCGGTCGCTCCCGCTTTCCCGCGCCGGGCGTTTGCACACGGTTTTCTGCCGGCCCTGCACACGTGGGCTGCCTTCCTCCCTCTTCCCAGATTCTGGAGTCTCCTTTCATTGGTCTTTGAAACCCCAGGTTTCTATATTCCAAGTGTGACTGTCCACCCACTATTTTAATTATTCTGAGTGCACCGGGGTGCTGGAAAGGCCTCTAGTCAGCCATCCTGGGAAAAAACCAAAACGCCGTTCTACTTTCTGTCTGTTTTGACTTACCTATTACCCAGGTACTTCATATAAATGGAAGCATAAAGTACTTGTCTTCTTGTGACTTGGAAGTATTTGTCCTTTTGTGACTTTTGGAAAGGTTCCAATTGCTCCACATTCTGGTCAGCACTTGTTATTTTCTATTTTTTAAATAGTGTCCATTCTAATGGATTTGAGGTTGTAGCTTGTGATTTTGGTTTTCATTTCATTTATGATTAACGATGATCATTTTTCGTGTGCCTATTGGCCATTTTTATATCTTTTTTTGGTCTTTTTTTCTCTGAATCAAGGGTTCTGTTGCTGTACATTTTTATATCTTATTTGGATAAATGTCCAATCAAGTCCTATGCCTACTTTTGAATCAAGTTATTTTTGTTGTTTTTCAATTTTAGGAGTTTTCAATATATTCTGGACACGAATGCCTTTTCAGATATATGATTTGTGTGTATTTTCTCCCATTTTGTGAGTTGCATTTTCTGTTCATAATGTGTTTTGATGCATAAATTTTTAAATTTTCATGAAGCCCAATTTGTCTATTTTTTTCTTTTGTTTCTGTGCTTTTGGTATTTATATTATATCCAAGAAATCATTGCCAAATCCAATGCCATGAAAGTTTTGCTCTATGCTTTTTTCCAAGATTTTTATAGTTTTATGCCTTACATTTAGGTCATAGGTCCATTTTGCATTAATATTTGTATATGCTGCTAGGTATGAATCCAATTCATTCTTTTGCATATGAATATCCAGTTTCCCAGCAATATGTCTTGAAAAGACTGTCTTTTCTCCATTGGTCTTGGTACCCTTGTCAAGAGTCATTCGGCCATACATGTGAAGATTATTTCTGGACTGCGTATTGTATTCTGTCAGTCTGTATGTCTGTCTTTATGCCAGTACCTCACAGTTTTGATTACTGTACCTTTGTAGGAAGTTTTGAAGTCAGAAAGTGTGAGTTCTCCAACCTTGTTCTTTTCAGGATTGTTTTGGCTACTCCATATAAATTTTAGAATGTTTTTTTCTATTTCTGGAAAAAACATCATTGAGATTTTGATAGGGATTGCATTAAATCTGTAAATCACTTACCTTTGGTAGTATTGATATCTTAGTAATATCAAGTCTTCCAATCCATGAGCATGGGATTTCTTTCCATTTATTTATGTCTTTCAGAAATGTTTTTTAGTTTTCATTGTACAAATGTTTCGCCTCATTGGTTAATTCTTAAGCATTTTATTCTTTTTGATATTATTGTAAATAGAAATATTTCTTCTTCTTCTTCTTTTTTTTTTAGAGACAAGGTCTAACTTTGTCACCCAGGTTGGAGTGCAGTGGCATGATCATAGCTCACTGCAGCCTCGAACTCCTGGTCTCAAGCGATCCTCCTGCCTCAGCCTCCAGATTAGGTAGGACTACAGGCACACACCACCATGTGCAGCTAATTTTTAAATTTTTGTGTAGAGGTCAGGTCTCACTATGTTGCTAAAGCTGATTTTGAACTCCAGCCTCAAGAAATCCTCCCATTTTGGCCTATCAAAGTGGTAGGATTACAGGCATGAGCCACCATACCCAATCCAAAATATTTTCTTATATTTCTTTTTGAATTGTTCATTGTTGGTATATAGGAAATGCAACTGATTTTTGCATGGTTACTTAGTATTCTGCTTTGCTGAAGTCCTTTATTAGTTCTAATAGTTTGTGTACATGTGTGTGTGTAATCCCTAGGGTTTTCTCCCTATAGGATTGTATTATCTGCATACAGAGATGATTTTACTTCTTCCTTTCCAATTTGGACACGGTTTATTTCTTTTTCTTACCTAATTTTTCCATCTAAGGCTTCTAGTACTATGTTGAACTGAAATGGCAAAAGTGGAAATCTTTGCCTTAATCCTGATCTTAGAGGAAAGGCTTTTGCCATTGAGTATAGTATTTGCTGAGGGTTTTTCATAAAAGTACTGTAGCTTAACACAAAGCTACAGTAATCAAAACAATGTGGTATGGTCATGAAGACAGACATATATACCAATGGATTAAAATAGAGAGTCCAGAAACTACCCCCCCATATATGGTCAAATTATTTTATTATTACTATGTAGTTTCCTTCTATTTCTAGTTTTTTGAGAATTTTTATCATGAAAGGGAGTTGAATTTTGTCAGATGTCTTTTATGCATCAATTGAAATGATTTCTATAATTTGAATGTTTGCCTTCCTCCCAAAATTCATGTTGAAACTTAATCCCAATACAACCATATTAAGAGGTGGGGTCTTTAGGATGTGATTGAGCCATGAAGGCTCTACCCTTGTGAATAGATTAGTGTCTTATAAAAGGGCTTGTGGGGCTGAGTTTGCCCCTTTAGACCCTTCCACCCTGTGAAGACACATCATGGATCCTCTCTGGAGGATGCAGCAAAAAATTGCCATCTTGGAAGCAGAAAGCAACTGTCACCAGACACCAAATCTTCTAGCCCCTTGACCTTGGACTTCCCAGCCTTTTGAACTGCAAGAAATAAACTTCTGTTCTTCATAAATTATCCAGTCTCAGATATTTTGTTATGGCAGCACGAATTGACTAAGACAATGATAATTTTTTTCTTTATTCTGTTAATGTGGAATATTACATTAATCAATTTTCATACATTGAATTACCCTTACAATCCAGGAATAAATCTTACTTGGTCATGGTGTATAATCTTTTAAATATGCTGCTATATTCAGTTTTCTAGGGTTTTGTTAAGGATTTTTGCATTAATGTTTATAAGCAATATTGGTCTGTAGTTTTCTTGTAGTATCTTTATATGGCTTTGCTATCATCATGCTGGCTTCATAGAATACATTAGGGAGTGTTAACTCCTCTTAAATTTTTTGGAAAAGGAATAGGATTGGTATTAGCTTTTCTTTAAATGTTTGGCAGAATTCACTGGTGAAGCCATCAAGTCTAGGACTTTTCTTTGTTGGGAAGTTTTTGATTACAAATTCATTACTGACTTCATATTATAGGCCCTTTTGGATTTTCTGTTTCTTCATGATTTAATCTTGGCTGGTTTTGTGTCTCTAAGAATTTGTCCATTTCATCTAGGTTATCCAATTTGTTGTGTACAATTGGCTATACTACTCTCTTACAATCCTTTTCATTTCTATAGAATCAGTACCAATGTCCTCACTTTCATTTTTGATTTTAGTAAGTTGATTCTTCTCTCTTTCTTCCTTAGCCCATCTAGCTAAAGTTTGTAACTTTGTTGATATTTTTAAAGAAACATCTTTTAATTTTATTGATTTTCTCTATTAATTTTCTGTTCTCTATTTCATTTACCTCTGCTTTAATCTTTATTATTTCCTTCCTCCTGCTAGCTTTAGTTTTAGTTTGTTCTTTTTCTAGTTTTTTAAATTATCAAGTTGTTGATTTGAGATCTTTCTTGTTTTTTAATCTATTAATAAGTGTTTATATCTATAAACTTCCCTCTTATAATTGACTGCTTTTGCTGTGTCCCATAATTTTTGGTATGTTGTATTTTGTTTTCATTTGTCTCTAAGTATTTCCAATTTCCCTTGTGATTTCTTCTTTGATCCATTGATTGTAAAAAAGTGTGTTGTCTAATTTTCACAAATTTGTGGATTTTCCAGTTTTCCTTCTGTTACTGATTTCTAACTTCATCCTGCTGTGGTTGTAGAAGATACTTTGTATGATATCTATCCTTTAAAATATATTGAGGCCTAATTTGTGGCCTAACGTATGTTCTGTCCTGGAAAATGTCTCAGGTGCCCCTGAGAAGAATGTGTGTTCTGTTGTTATTGGGTAGATTTCTCTGTATATGTCTGTTAGATCTAGTTGGTTTATTGTGTGTTCAAGTCCTCTATTTCCTTACTTATTATCTGTCAGGTTATTCAATCTGTTAAGGTGAGTAGGTTATTGAAATCTCCAAATATTATTATAGAATTATCTATTTCTCCCTTCAATTTTGTAAATTTTTGCATCATGTGTTTTGGGACTCTGTTATTATGTGCATAGACTTGTAAATGTTAATATCTTCTTGATGCATTTACTCTTCTATCAACATCTAATGTCCTTCTTTGTCTCTTGTAACAATTTTTGCCTCGAAGTTAATTTTATTTTATATCAGTATAGCCACACCAGCTCTCTTTTAGTTACTATTCACATGGAATAACCTTGTCTATCTTTTCACTTCAGACACTATTGTGTCTTTGGATCTAAAGTGAATCTCTTTTAGACAGCATATAGCTGGATCATGTCCTTTTTAAAATTTATTTTTCCAATCTTTGTCTTTTGATTGGAGGTTTTAATCCATTTACATATAAAGTAATTACTGATAAAGAGGGACTTCTGTAATTTTTAAATTTGTTCTATATATGCCTTATAGATTTTTTGGCCCCTATTTCCTGGACTACTGTTTTCTGTTGTGTTTAGCTGAAAATTTTTTGGTTGTGAAACACTTAAAATCCTTTCTCCTTGCTTTTGTGTATATCCTTTAGCTATTTTTTGTAGTTACCATGGGAATTACATTTAGCATCCTAAATTCATAACATTGTAATGTGTATAACACTGTAATTTGAATTTATAACAGCTTAATTTCAAATGTTTTAAAACACTTTGTTCCTTTAACTGCTCCATCCCCAACTATTGCAGTTCTTGATGTCGTAGAGTTACATTTTTATACATCATGTGCCTAAATCATAAGCTAATAATTTTTAATGCATTAGTCTCTTAAATTATGTAGAAAACAAAGTATGCAGTTATAAAACAAGTTACAGTAATATTAGGTTGCATAGTTGTGAATGTATTTACCTTTACTGTGACCTTTATCTCTTCATACAGCTTTGAGTTATTGTCTAGTGTCCTCTCATTTCAACCTGCAGAACTCTCTTTAGCATTTCTTGCAGGCAGGTCTAGTGGTAAGAAACTGCCTCAGCTTGTGTTTATCTGATGTTGTTTTAATTTCTTCCCCACTTTTCATTGATAGTTTTTATTTTTCTTTTAGCACTTTGAATATGTTAGCTCACTGCCTTCTGGCCACCAATGTTTCTGATGAGAAATCTGTTGATATTCCTATTGAAGATCCCTCGTTTGTGATGAGTTTCTTCTCTCTTGATACTTTTAACATTCTCTTTGTCTTCCTGCAGTTTGATTATAACATGACTTGGTATGGTTCTTTTGAGTTTATTCTAGTTGGGGTTTTGAGTTTCTTAGATGTTTATATTCATGCCTTTCATCAAATTTGGGAGTTTCTGGACGTTATTTTTTCATATTCTTTGCTCCTTTTTGTCTTCTCCTTTTGGGAGTCCCACAGTGCACATGCTGGCCTGCTTCGTGGTGTCCTCTTAGGTCCCTTAGGCTCTGTTCACTTTTCTTCAATCGTTTTTCTTTTTGTTCTCCAGACTTGATAATTTTCACAGTCTTATCTTTAAGTTTGCTGATTCTTTTTTCTGCCTGCTCATATCTGCCTTTGAGTCCCTCCAGTGAATTTTTCCTTTCAGTTATTGTGCTTTTCAGTTCCAGAATTTTTTAGTTCTTTTTGGGTTTTCTGTCTCTTTATTGATATTTTTATTTTGTTCTTACATCTTCTTGCCTTTCTCCACTTTTTGAGCATATTTACGACTGTTGTTATAAAGTCTTTGTCTAACAGATCCCCTTCCCAGTCTTTCTCTAGGACAGTTCCTGTTGATTTACTTTCCTTCCTTTGGAAGGACCATACTCTCCTCTTTCTTTGTATGATTTCTGACTTTTTTGGTTGAAAACTAGACATTTTAATCTAATCATTTGGTAACTCTGGAAATCAGATTCTCCTCTTTTCCTAGGGTTTTGTTACTGTTATTTTTTTGTTTTACTGATTTCTTTTGAAATTGTGTAGGCTTTCTCTGTGCTGAGGAATAGCTTTGGTATAACTTTAAGGTCTTCTCAGTTTTTCTCTGAACCTGCAATAATTTCCCCTGTGTAGGCAGTTGCTTTTGAAGGTCCTACTCTTTGACGTCTGTCTCCCAAAAGGTGAAAAAAGAGAGAGAATAATGGACAAAAGGCCATTTAAATCCCTTGGAAGTCACTTCAGCCAGAAGAGGAGACCAACAACAATAGCTGCCACCTCTTTGTCTGTACCTCTGATCAGATGCAGCAATCAGTAATCAGAGCACAGACACCCAGTTTCTGGAGGACAGAGTCACTGATGCCCACCCTGGCTGCTGTAAGCTGCTTCAGGAACATGTGCACAGCTGCCTGCCATGAGGCTGAGGGGTGGGGAACAGGTAGCTGCTACTGTGCTAAGAGCTGATTGACCAAAATTAACCACAACTTACCATCTAAGCCTTTTCCTGGAAGTTGCAAGGCTTCAATAGAGTTAGAGTTCCATTTACATCAGACAGATTCTGCCAGTGCCATTGTCTAGGGGGAGAAAGATTTCTGGTGCTTCTTATTCCTCTATCTTCCTAGAATCCCCTCCTCAGTCAATTTATTTTTATCAGTGCTCCTAAGACCATACGCTGGGGAAGAAATAGCATGTTCAACAAGTGGTGCTGATACCACTGATAGCCACAAGCAATGAAGTTGCACCTCTACCTTACATTACATGTAAAAATGAACTCAAAATGGATCAAGGCCTAAATATAAAAAAGAAACTATAAAACTCTTTGAAGAAAACAAAGGGGCAAATCTTCATGACCTTGCTTTTCGTGCTGGACTCTTAGATATGACATCAAAAGCACATGCAATGAACGAACAAATAGATAAATTAGACTTCAAAATTAAGACTTTTTTGTGCATCAAAGGATACTGTACGTGAAGACAACCTACAGAATGGGAGAAAATATTTGCAAATCATGTTTGATAAGGGGCTTTATCTAGAATCTATACAGAACTGTTACAACTTAATAATAAAAAGACCACAAGTAACCCAATTAAACATGGGCAAAGGATTTTAATAGATATTTCTCCAAAGAAGATACATAAATGACCAATAAGCACATTGAAAGATGCTCAACATGATTATCCATCAGGGAAATGTAAATATAAACCTCAGTGGAGTACACTTTCACTCCTACCAGGATGGCCATAGTCAAAATAATTGAAAATAAAAATTGTTGGCAAGGATGTGGAGAAATCAGAATTCTCATATGCTGCTGGTGGTATAGCCACTCTGGAAATAGTCTGGAAGTTCCTTGAAAAGTTAAACATAGAATTACCAAATGACCCAGAAATTTCATGCCTAGGTTTATATCCAAGAGAAATGAAATTATATGTCCATACAAAAGTGTGTACACAAATATTCATAGCAGCATCGTTTAGAATATCCCAAAGGTGGAAACAACTCACATGCCCATCAACTAATGAATAGATAAATAAAATGTGGTATAGTTACACAATGAAATATTATTTTGGTATAAAAAGAAATGAAACATAACATGGATGAACCTTGAAAATATTATGCTAAGTGAAAAAAGCTTGTCACAAAAACATATATAATATGATTCCCTTTGTATGAAATATCCAGAGTAGTAAAATATATAGAAACAGAAAGTAGATTATTAGTTGCTTAGGGCTGGTGGGAGGTGGAAGGGGAATGGGAGCATAGAGGGGTGATAACCTGAAGAGTACAGGGTTTCTTTCTAAAGCTACAGAAACATTCTAAAATTGATTGTGGCGATGGTTGCACAACTCTTTGAATATACTAAAAGCCACCTTAAATGGGTGAAGTATAGGGTATGTGAATTATATCTCAATAAAACTGCTACCAAAAAATTGGCAGCATAATTTTACATAGGCTAAATAGTTAATAAATACATAAACACTACAACAAATGTGGTATTTTACCCTGAACAAGACCTCAAAGTTCCTTGTGAAGTGGTTGTTGGAAGGGTTGTAGTTTATAGATTATTGTGAAGTGGTGGAAGGGAGGTTACTTGAAATCAGATGGGGTGGAAAATCGTTAAGCCAAATGTGTAAGGGTATGGCTCATAGCACACACAGTGAAGTGGCTGGTAGGTGTTGGAAGTGTGTGCATATATGCTTTTTGTGCACTTCTACATGGCTTAATCAGCTAGACTGGGTGTACTTTTATGAATTCACTTAATGTTTCTTGCAAATGAAATCATGTGTGAGCAAATGCAAAGTTTGAATTATGCTCAAATTTTCCCTAATATATCATTGCATTGTATAAAATTAAAATATTCAAAACAGGCTTATAGCAGAACTGACTGTAGTTGTGCCCTTATATTTAAAATGTGTCTTTTGTAAATAGCATATAGTTGGCTTAAAAAAAAAAAACCCAGACCAACAATCTTTGACATTCGAGCGTTTTTTATTATTACATTTTTTCTTTCCTATTAAGGTAGTAGATAGCAAAGATGGCTACCATCCCTTACTTCCTGCTATATCCACACACTTTTACAATGTGAATTTGCAGCTTTTCCTACCAAGAGTTGAAGTCGATTTTTCCTCTCTTTGATTATGAGATAGCTTCTTGTCTTACTTTAGCCAGGAGAATTCAGCAAAAGTGACAACATGAAGACCTTGTCCATTTACACTCTTACAACCCTGCCACCACCATACACAGTATGCTCAGAGCAGCCCACTGGAGGATGGGAAGCAGAAGTAATGGCTCAGCTATGAATTCCAGATGAAATGTTTTAAGGCACAGAACAAGAAAACATCCTGAGAACTAGAAGCCTTTTGATTTGCCAGTGTTAGGTGCTAGAAAAAGAAATAGATTTGGTTTGAACTCTGGAAAAGGCCAAGCTTGGATGTCTCACACCATAGAGTTTGTAGAATACAGCCACAAAGTAGGGAAGGAAGCAGCCATGGCATAAGAACCATTTCCCACTGGGAAAACTGTGCATGTCGTGAGTGGACAGGAAGAAGAGAATGAGACAGGGCCTGAGTGGGAGTTGGATGAGGCCTGGGCCCTTCAAAGGACTTGGTGTCCCCCGTACTTGGGCATTGGCCCAGGGAGGGGCAGGACACACGATGGTGGTTGGAGGACGTCTTGGGCTGTGTAGGCAGTGCCTTTTGTGCTTGGGGGTTATGACGTGGGTGCTGCACAGAAACCCACATCCAGCACAGTGCTGAGCACCGGGCCTTTAGAGAGTAGATGCCCGAGGGTCAAGAGAGATGCCCGGAGGGGTGGGTCCAAGGCAGCCTCCCAGAGAGAGCCCTGCTCAGTGCCTGCCACGGACGCTGAAGGGAGGTCCCTGGGCCAGTTCCCACAACACAGACCCCTGCAGCTGTGGCCTGGAGGAGGCAGCAGGGCAGAGCACTAGGTCGGCCAGCCACACTCTTGAGTGGTCAAAGACAGAGGAGACCCCAGCCCTGTTGGAGTGTGAACTCCGGGGAGCCCCTGAAATATCTAAACGCAGATCACTCTCAGGGAGGAAGGGGAACCCTGGAGGCTGGGGAGAACCACGGCAAACCAGGCCTTTCCCCAAAGGAGCCTGAGTCAGCCTGGGAGGGATTTGAGAATGAATCGGCTAGAAATGGCTGAACAAACTGTAGGTGACAGTTTGTTTGTTGACACCATCTACGAAAATGGGGGGTGGTGACTGAGAGTAATTTCGTTCAATTATGGATACAGAAATATGTATTTCTGTGCCTCTGAGTTACAGTGTGCAATGTCAAAACCTCCACATTTGTGTGAGAGAAAGGAACCCCAAGAGGGGATTTGGTTAAATTAATTAACATAGCTGCAGCACGAAATTCCAGACAGCCGTGGAAAGGATGTGATTAGTCTACATGCACAGAGGCAGCGAGATGGCCTTGAGATGTCATTATGTAAAAAAGGCAGGTGACAAGCAGACGTGCAGCGGAACCCCCTGTGAGTGAGCGAGCTGAAGGAGGGATGAGGGAAGAAAGGGAGGCAAGGAGCGGGCGGGAGGGGTGAGTCCCGGGACTGCCAGCCCTGCTGTCTGCCCTGTGGCCGGGAGTGGGGGGCTGCTGGCCCCGGCCTAGGGGCGCCCATCTGAATGAGGGCAAGGAAGGCCCCCTGCTCCCCTCCCCCCAGCACAGGGCACGCCTGTGCCTTCATTTCCTTGCAATTGGCCCACATGGGGACAGTACCCCATCCTCAGATATCTAAAGGGCAGTTGGGGGGAACAACATTTGATTCCTTCTATCTGGCTCCAGGGGCAGATTTACGAACAATGCACCAAATTTTTAAGGTGGTTTCATTTTATTTGAAGCAATGTGCTTCTGAAAACATAATTCAAAATCTCAATTCCTCAAGACTAGTTTTTCGCTTAGATTTTGTGTATGTGTGTGTGTGTGTGTGAGTGTGTTTTGGTGCCCATCTGTCTACGGCTATTGCCGTGTATTTCTACTTTAATACTTTCGCCTTTCGTCTTCTCACGACCTTGACCTCGTGTCTTCTACCTCCGGGACTCTCAAACTTTGATTGCTGTGCGTGTTTCCCGGCTGTGGCCCTGGCGCTGCGGCCTAACGCGCACGCGCCGCACCCCACGTGCGCGTCCGCCTCTGGGCGGGAGGAACCGACCTAGCGGCCCCCAGGACGATCTGCGGATGCCTAAATGGCGCCACCGTGTGGCCACTGTGTGCCATGACATGCCCGAGACCTGTCGTCTTTGAAATCGCTCCTCCAATTATTATCACTTTTTAAAATCTGGAGTGATTCACATTATCTTTAAAAACTATGCACACGGCGAACTTAACGAATGGCTTTTGGCATGCAATTTTAAATTCACATAACTTATGCCTATGGAAAATAAGAGCACACCCAGAGATAAAAGTTGAGCTACTTAGAGGAAAAGCTGCACAGACCTTCTGAGAGAATTGAGAGTCAATCTTCTCCCTATTTTTCCACTAGTTCTGGGAATTTTTTTTTTTATTTCAGCTCATCATGGGGCTACAAAAGCCCAGGCTATATACACTATCCATGTCCCACCCATCCCCCCGAGCCAGATCTCCAAGCGTGTGCATTCTCCAGAGAGTGCGCCTGGCACTCACCATGTAGTCATACCTCAATCCCCTCCCCCCACCTCCCCACCTCCCCGAGTCAGCACCTTCAAGCATGACCATTCCCCAGACGGTATGCAACGCATTCATCATGTAGGCATACACCCATCCCCTGCCCCCATCCCCCGTCTCAGTCTGATATCCAATTGGTATCATTCCCCGATGTGCATTTAGGTGATGATCAGGGAAACCAATTTTCTGGTGAGTACATGTGATGCTTGTTTTTCCATTCTTTGGATACTTCACTTAATATAATGGGTTCCAACTCTCTCCAGGAGAACCAAAGAGATGTCGTATCACTGTTATTTCTTATAGCTGAGTAATACTCCATAGTATACATATGCCACAGTTTACTAATCCATTCGTGGATTGATGGGCATTTGGGTTGTTTCCACATCTTTGCAATTGTGAATTGTGCTGCCATAAACATTCGAGTACAGGTGTCTTTGTTATAGAATGACTTTTGTTCCTTTGGGTAGATGCCCAATAATGGGGTTGCTGGATCAAATGGTAGGTCTATTTGAATCTGTTTAAGGTATCTCCATATTGCTTTCCACAGGGGTTGCAGTAGTTTGCATTCCAACCAGCAGTGTATGAGTGTTCCTATCTCTCCGCATCCACACCAACATGTGTTGTTTTGGGACTTTTTGATAAAGGCCTTTCTCACTGGAGTTAAGTGATATCTCATTGTGGTTTTCATTTGCATTTCCCTGATGATTAGGGATGTTGAGCATTTTTTCATATGTTTGTTGGCCATTCTTATATCTTCTTTTCAAAAATTTCTATTCATGTCATTTGCCCACTTTTTGATAGGGTTGTTTGATTTTTTCTTGCTGATTTTCCTGAGTCCTGAATAGATTCTTGTTATCAGTCCTTTATCTGATGTGTAGTATGTGAAAATTTTTTCCCATTCTGTAGGCTGTCTGTTTATTTTCGTGACTGTTCCTTTGGCTGTGCAGAAGCCTTTTAATTTAATCAGGTCCCATTCGTTTATTTTTGTTGTTGCTGTGATTGCCTTAGGGGTCTTCTTCATAAATTCTTTGCCTAGACCAATGTCTGTAAGAGTCTTTCCTACATTTTCTTCTAGAATTCTAATCGTTTCCCATTTAAGGTTTAAATCTGTTATCCACCATGATTTGATTTTTGTGTGAAGTGAAATCTGTGGGTCCTGTTTCAGTCTTCTACATGTGGCTATCCAGTTTTCCCAGCACCATTTATTGAATAGGGATTCTTGTCCCCAGAATATGTTTTTGTCTATTTTGTCAAAGATTAGATGGCTATATGAGGATGGTTTTATATTTGGATTTTATGTTCTGTTCCACTGGTCTGTGTCCCTGCACTTGTGCCAATACCAAGCAGTTTTAAGAACCACATCCTTGTAGTATAGTTTGAAATCTGGCAAATTAATACCTCCCATTTTGTTTTTATTGCTTAAAATTGCTTTTGGTATACGGGGTCTTCTCTGATTGCATACAAAGTGTATAATTATTTTTTCTAAATCTGTGAAAAATGATGTCGGTAATTTAATAGGGATTGCATTGAATCTGTAGATTACTTTGGGTAGTATAGACATTTTAACAATGTTGATTCTTCTGATCCATGAGCATGGTATGTTTTTCCACCTATTTACATGTTCTGCAATTTCCTTCCTTAGAGTTTCATAGTTCTCTCTATAGAGGTCCTTTACCTCTTTAGTTAAATATATTCCTAGATATTTTATTTTCTTTGTTGCTATTTTGAAGGGTATTGAGTCCTTAATTTGGTTCTCCGATTGAATGTTATTGGCATATACGAATGCCTCTGATTTGTGTGTATTGATTTTGTAACCTGAGACTTTACTGAATTCATTAATTAATTCCAGGAGTCTCTTGGTTGAGTCCTTGGGGTTTTCCAGATATAACATCATATTATCAGCGAAGAGTGAGAGTTTGATCTCTTCTTTCCCTATTTGTACACCCTTGATTCTGCTCTCTTGCCTGATAGCTCTCGCAAGGACTTCCAATACTATGTTGAAAAGTAATGGGGACAGTGGGCAGCCTTGTCTGGTTCCAGTTCTGAGTGGGAATGCTTTCAATTTTTCCCCATTCAGTATGATGTTGGCTGTGGGTTTGTCATATATGGCTTGTATCATTTTTAGGTAAGTCTCGTTTATGCCTATTTTGTTAAGCGTTCTTATCATAAAAGGGTGTTGAATTTTGTCAAATGCTTTTTCTGCATCTATTGAGAGGATCATATGGTCTTTATTTTTGCTTCTATTTATGTGATGAATTACATTTATAGATTTTCGTATGTTGAACCACCCCTGCATCTCTGGGATGAAGCCTACTTGGTCGTGATGAATTATTTTTTTAGCAAGCACTTGGATACGATTTGCTAGGATTTTATTGAGAATTTTTGCATCTATGTTCATGAGAGAAATTGGTCTGTAGTTTTCTTTTTTTGTTGCATCCTTTCCTGGTTTTGGTATCAATGTTATATTGGCTTGGTAAAATGTGTTGGGGAGAATTCTATCCTTCTCGATATTGGAGAATAGTTTATGTAGTATGGGCACCAGTTCATCTTTGTATGTGTGGTAAAATTCAGGTGTGAACCCATCTGGACCAGGGCTTTTCTTTTTGGGAAGGTTTTTTATTGCTGTTTCAATTTCGGTTATTGATATTGGTCTATTCAGGAATTCTATTTCTTCCTGATTGAGCTTGGGAAGGCTATGTGTTTCTAAAATATTGTCCATTTCCTCCACATTTTCCAGTTTTTGTGCATAAAGATTTTTGTAGAATTCATAGATGATATCATGTATCTCTGTGGCTTCAGTTGTGATTTCTCCTTTCATGTTCCTGATGGAAGTTATTAGAGATTTTTCTTTTCTGCTCTTGGTTAGTCTAGCCAGTGGTGTGTCTATTTTGTTTATCTTTTCAAAGAACCAACGTTTTGTTTTATTAATTTCCCTTATGGTATTTTTGTTGTCCTTTTCATTTAATTCTGATTTGATCTTAATAATTTCTCGCCTTCTGTTGGTTTGGGGTCAGTCTGTTCTTCTTTCTTCAGCTCTTTGAGTCTACTCATTAAGTTGTCTATTTGTAAGTTTTCTGTCTTTTTGATATAGGCATTTATGGAAATGATTTTTCCTCTCAGGACTGGTTTAGCTGTGTCCCATAGATTTTCATAAGTTGTGTCTCCTTTGTCATTTAATTCAAAGAAACTTTTGATTTCTGACTTGATTTCTTCCTTTATAAAATAATCGTTCAGGAGAAGGTTGTTTAGCTTCCATGACTTTGAGTAAGAATGAGAGTTTCTGTTAGGGTTCATTATTACTTTTATTCCACTGTGATCCGAGAAGATGCATGGTATGATTTGTATTTTTTAAAATTTTTTAAGACATGCTTTATGTCCTAGGATATGGTCAATCTTAGAGAATGTCCCATGAGCTGATGAGAAGAATGTATATTCAGTGGATTTGGGGTAGAATGTCCTGTAGATGTCAGTCAGGCCCATTTGTTCTAGCATTCTATTTAAGTCCAATATTTCTTTGCTTATTTTCTGTTTGGAGGATCTGTCCTATACTGTCAGTGGGGTGTTAAAGTCTCCAGCTATTACAGTATTGTTGTCTATCATTTGGTTCAGATCAAGTAGGGTTTGCTTTATGAATCTGGGTGTGCCTAGGTTGGGTGCATATATATTAAGTATGGTTATGTCTTCTTGTTGAATTGTGCCTTTCACCGGTATGTAGTAACCATCTTTGTCTTTTATTACTTTTGTTGGTTTAAAAACTAAGTTATTGGAAAATAAAACTGCCACACCAGCTTTCTTTTGGCTACTGTTTGCTTGAAATATCGATTTCCATCCTTTTATTTTCAGTCTAAATGCATCTTTGCAGGTTAGGTGAGTTTCCTGAAGACAGAAGATACCTGGTTTGTGTTTTTTTTAATCCATTGGACCAGTCTATGTCTCTTTGAGTGGGGAATTCAGGCCATTGACATTTATTGAGAGAACTGATAAGTGGGACATATTTCTGTTCATCTTGTTGAGTAGAACTTCATTGCTATATTTTCTCTCTGGAGCCATTGTGGTGGCTGGAATTTGGTCTTTAGCTCTTGAGTGGTTTTACATTCATGGGTCTCTCTTGTGCTGATCCATGTGTAACTCTCTTTTGAGTACTTCTTGGAGGAGTGGTCTTGTCTTGGTGAATTCCCTCAGTCCTTTTTTATCTGAGAATGTCTTAATTTCTCCTTCGTATTGAAAACTTAGCTTGGCTGGGTACAAGATTCTAGGCTGGGCATTATTCTGTTTCAGAAGAGTGAGAATGAGGCCCCAACTTCTTCTTGCTTGTAAGGTTTCAGTTGAGAAATCGGACGTAATTCTAATGGGCTTTCCTTTGTATGTTACTTGTTTCTTTCTCCTTACAGCTCGAAGAAGGGTCTCTTTAGTCGATATTCTGGTCAGTCTGATGACTATGTGGTGTGGTGTGGTGTTTTCCTATTTTCTATGAATCCCCCAGGGGTTCTTTGAGCTTCTTGAACCTGTATATCTAGAGTTTTAGCAAGGCCTGGGAAATTTTCCTCTATTATGTCTTCAAATAGCTTATCCAGCTCTTGCTTATTATGTTCTTCACCCTCAGGGATGCCAATAACTCTCACGTTAGGCTTCTTCACATAATCCCACATTTCTTATAGACTCTGATCTTTTTTCGTATTTCTTTGCTCTATCTCTGTGACTGACTTATTTAATTGGAAAGAGTTATCTTCAATCTCTGAGATTCTTTCTTCTGTTTGATCTACCCTGCTCTTGAGACTTTCCACTGTGTTTTGTAGCTCCCTGAATAAATTCTTCATTTCTAGGAGTTCAGTTTTGTTTTTCTTCAATATTTCAATTTCCTTAGTGAATTTTTCTTCCAAATCCTGGATTTTTTTTTGTGGTTTCTTTGTGTTGGTTATCCATTTTTTCTTGTATATTATTCAGCTTATTTATAATCCATAACTGAAATTCTTTCTGTAACATGTTGGTATTTTGAATTTGGTTTGTGTCGATTGGTAGAGAGCTGGTATTTCTCTTTGGGGGCGAGGTTTCCGTTTGGTTGTTTGTGCTCCACATAGTTTTCCGCTCAGCCCTTCCCATCTGGATCTATCGTTAGATGTTTTCTCACAGCTTTAGTCTGGCTAACAGCACGCCTTGTACTCTGTTCTTAGGCTGTGAAACAATCTAGGTATGTTGCTTCCTTTGTCTAGAGGGGGAGACTGTTGTGTGTTGTTTAGAGTTTTGTCTATCTCAGTTGTGGGGCTGCTTCTGATGGGTCCAGCCCCAGAGGATTGGTTTGACCTAAGACTGGTTTGGCAAGTTAAGTCACTGTGTTGTGGACTTTCAGTTAGCAGGCAGGATTCACACTATTTGCAAGCAGAAAGTCTCTTTTTTTTTTTCCTGTCTTTTGGTTCTTCCTCTAGAGGGGTGGTTTCTGCCTCTTTCCGCAGGAAAGACATTGGCTAGGGGGAGGAGGCAGTGCCCTCGCTTGCTCAGTGCCCCAGCTGCTGCAGCTCCCACAGGCAAAGGTCTACCTTGTCCCAATGGCCCCAAGGTCCAGGCTCCACACTCTTGCATCTGGGGAAGCCCTCAGAATTCACACATGGGCGGGGGACCTAGAGAGGGTCCATGGACCAGGGGAGGGAGCCACCCGGGGAGCTGCCTGGCACCCTATGGCTCCGCTGCAGCTAGGCCTTGGACCCCACAATGGCGGCTGCCCGCCCGCAGATCACCGGCACTGGAGGGGAATGTTCAGAGCTCGGCAGGCACCAGGGCCCACAGCAGCTCCCGGCTACAGGGCCGGCGAACAAGAAAAAGAAAAAAAACACTCTATAATTCTGCGATCCTTCGCGGCCCCTCGCCTTAGCGCTGCTCCGCACCTGTCCCTTTAAGCATTGCGTCGCTGCGGAAAACCCCCAGAGTCTAAGCTCCTTCCCGCTTATGTCACCTGTCCTCGGAGATCCATGTCTCCCACGGTGATTCTGCACCGACTTCAGTCAGATCCCTGATTGAGTGGGTGTGCAGGTCAGTGGGGAGAACAAGCCACTTTGCTGTGGGGCTGAACCCCCTCACTCGTCGGTGAGGCGGGTACAGCCGTCCCGCACTCCGCTATTTTCCGTCCCGCACTCTCCAAATTATCTTGGTCCTATTTCCCATTCGCCTCTGTTTTTTCTTATTCTCTGTGTCCCACATTGATTCTCCGTGGGTTCACACCACCATTCTTGTGGGGGAGCGATCCTCTAGCGTCGTGGCAGGTTAAGATCCATGCCTTCCTCTCCGGGAGCATGAATCCAGGAGGTCACCTCCACTCCGCCATCTTCCCCCCTAGTTCTGGGATCTTTGTACCCAGAGAAGAGAACCTCTCTTTAGAGAAGGTGACAGGTCCAGTAATGGTCATTCTACTTATTGGGTACTGACTGTGAGCCAGCCTCTGTGCTAAGTGCGTCTCGCATGTGTTGATTTACTTACTCATTCGACAGTTATTTATTGTGCTCCTACTATGTGGCAGGCACTCAGGTTAGAGGGGTAAATGAGAAGGAGGTTCTTGCTCCTTTGTAGTCCTTTAGCCTCTCTACAACCCTCTGAGGTATGCACTATGTTAATAATCTTTGCTTTGCATGTTCAGAAAGTGAGGCTTGCAGTAGCAAGTGGACTTGTGCAGTGGCAAGTGGACTTGTCTAATGTCAGTGCTTTGGAGATGCCTCTGCCACCCCTGGTCTCCAGCCGAGGCCGTCTCCTGGGGAAGGGATCATGTGGGCAGAAAGGGCCACAGATGTGAGGAACATTGCCTGGCATGCCAGAAGATCTTTCCACATCCCGTCTTCTATGAATTTTCCACTCACTCTCTCACTCAGCAGGCACACTCAATCCTGTACAGCGAGCTCTTGGAGACATACATATGAGCCATGCATCAGGGCTCAGGAGTGGGAACCTTACGTTGAAAGGGCCTTGAGAAGTGGCTCAGCTCACCCTGCAGCCTACCTCAGCACCTTCAGCACAGGACTGTGCCTCTGGCTTCGGGATTTCTAGCGATGAGGGCTCACCCCTTACAAAGCAGCTGGGGAAACAAGCCCAGCTTCCCTTCATATTTGAAGAAAAAAGCACAAGTCTCACAAAGAAGTGAATATTCATTTCGAATTAGTATTTTATCCACATAAGATAAGACTTAGGTAATTTCTTCGCCAAAAAATGACACATACGTAAAACTCATGTATTGAGTAGCCCCTCCAGACCCCCTGTGAAGCTCTGTCACCTACGATGTGTTTTAAAGTTGCACATGAGCTCAGTCTGTTTCTGGGCACTCTGTTTTTTCCATTGGTTTATTCATCTATCTTTGTGCCAGTACCAAACTATCCTATTGTGGCTTCAGAAGAAATCCTGATATCTGGCACAGCAAACCACATCTCTTTATTGTTTTCTTTTGGAAGTGTCTTGGGGATTAGAAATAAATTTTGCATGTTTGTTTTAATATAGGTTTTTATTACTCAAATATGGCAAAGCCAACAGAACTGCAGATGACTGCCATTGAAAAGATAGCTCGTTACTCACAGACACCAAGAGGAGGAGATGGTACACCAGGGTTGGGGGAGTACACAGGAAATACCAGGGTGAGTTGCGGGGTGGAGGGAGAGGGGGACTGTGGGCAAGAGCATTGACTGCAGTTTCTGAAGGAAGGAAGGGGTGAGGCAGGGTGAGCAGGCTTAGTAGTGGCTAGTGTGGATAACTTCAGGGGGCTCTGGGGCACGGGTTGTCCCTAGTTGTTTGATACCTGGTGCTGGAGTGATTAGGTGGGTAGTGGCCGAGTGTGACAGTCTGACAGAAGAGGTGGCAGGTGTGAGCTCTGGGTTGGCTGGGTTACATCTGAAAGGCTGGCTCGCACATGAGTTGCTTACTGTCTCTAGGAACTGGCTAACCTTGGGAGCAGACAGCCCCTCCAGGTTCAGCAAGGCCCTAGATTTTAAAGCATCAGACTACAAAAAATAGTCATGGTTAATAAAGTGTCTATTTAAAAATCTATTTTAAAATTTACCCATAATAAAGTTCCTTGTGATGTACAGTTTTATAAATTTTGTCAAATGCATAGATGGTTTTATCAACTACCACAACCAGGATGAACAATTTTATCACTGTCCCAAATTCTTTCATGCTCTCCTGTGTAGTCAGCCCCACCCTGGAAACTACTGTCTCCATCCCTTTAGTTTGCCTTTTTTCAGAATATCACATAAATGGAATCATGCAGTAAGTAGGCAGCCTTTTGGGTGTAGCTTCTTTTACTTAGCACAATGCTTTTGAGAGTCACCTAAGTTGTTGTATGTATTAGTAATTAATTCCCTTTTTATTGAGGTAGAATTCACTTAACAAAATCCTCTATTCTAATCATTTTAAAGTATACAATTCAGTGGCATTTAGTACTTTACAATGTTGTGCAATCATTATTACCATTATCTATTAATAATTCCAGAACACTTTCATCACCCCAAAAGGAAATCCTATGCTCATTAGACAGTCATCAGCCCTGTTTCCCCTCTCCCTAGATGCTGGCAACCACAAATACGCTTTCTGTCTCTGTAATTTGCTTATTCTAGATATCTAATATAAATAAAACTATACAATATGTGACCTTTTGTGTCTGGCTTCTTTCACTTAATATAATGTTTTCAAGGTTCATTCATGTTGTAGCATGTATCACTACTTCATATTATAATGTCCCCTAGAACAAATTTCAATGACCACTGTATGTTTTTATAATCCTTTCCCCTTAACTACTTCACCTTTTGAGTTGTTTCCCAGAAATGGCAAGACAAAGGAGCTGGGATTCTGAGGGCCCCTGGGCAGACTTCCCGAGGCCAAGACTCCCCAGGCCCCACCACCTGCCGGCAGCGCACGTGGCCCCTTGTTAGTTACACCACCTGCCCCAGCGCACGTGGTGCCTCCTTGAAAAGCCATGAGCTCCTAATATTAGTCAGACAGGTGGATTTGAGGCAGCTTCTCTCATTCTCCATATTTTTTAATATGAAGACATCTTTTGTATTAAAAATTCCTTTCTTCCTTAGCAATCCTCGTTGTTTCAGTATCTGGATCTTTTTGTGACGAGCAAATGAACCTAGGCTGAAGCCCCCTTGTGGTTTAGACAACAAAGCTTCTTATAATTAAATAATATTCCATCCTATGGATGTACCACAATTTGTCTATCCATTCATCCACTGATGGACATTTGGAATGTGTTTAACTTTTGGTTATTGTGAATAGTACTGCTATGAATATTTGTGTACAAGTTTTTGTTTGAACATCTGCTTTCATTCTTTTGGGTATTTAGGAGTGGAATTCCTGAGTCATATGGTAATTCTAGCTTAACAAGTTGAGGAGGCATCAAAGTGTTTTCCTCAGCGGCTGCACCATTTTATATTCCCACCAGCAATCTGTAAGGGGCCAGTTTCTCTACACCTTGACCAACATTTGTTATTTTTTGTTTTGTTGAATATGGCCATCCTAGTTATCTCACTGTGGTTTTGATGTGATTTCCCTAATGACTAATCACATTGACTATCTTTCCATGAGCTTCCTAGCCATTTGTGTGTCTTTTTTGGAAAAATGTCTATTCAAGTCTCTCTTAGTCCATTTTGTTTTGCAACAAAGGAATAGCTGAGACCTAGTAATTTATAAAGAAAAGAAAAGAGGTTTACCTGTCTCACAGTTCTGCAGGCTGTACAAGAAGCATGGCACTAGCCTTCTGGTGAAGGCTTCAAGGAGCTTCCAGTGGAAGCAGAAGGTGAAGGGAAAGCAGGGGTGTCACATGGTGAGGGCAGGAGCAAGAGAGGGAGGGAGCAAGGTAGAGAGCGGAGGGAGGCCCCAGTCTCTTTTTAACATCCAGCTCTCCTGGGAACTAATAGATCAAGAACTCACTCATTACCTCAGGGAGGACACCAAGCCATTTGTGAGGGATCCACCCCCATGACCAAAACGCCTCCCATTAGGCCGCACCTCCAACATTGGAAATCAAAATTCAACATGAAATTTGAAGGGGACAAATATGCAAACTATATCAAAGTCCTTTGTCTGTTAATTTTTTTTTTTTTTTTTTTTTTAGAGACAGAGTCTCACTCTGTCGCCCAGGTTGGACTACAGTGGTGCAATCATTGCTCCTTGCAACCTCGAACTCCTGCCTTTGCACATTTTTTTAATTGAGTAGCTTGTCTTTTTTTTTTGTTATTGATTTGCAGGAGTTCTTTATGTATTCTGGATACCAGAACCTTATCAGATATATAAAATAATTTTCCAATATTTTCTCCTATTCTGTGGGTTGTCTTTTCACTGTTCTGATAGTGTACTTTGTTTTTTTTCCCCATAGAAAGCAGAAAAGTAATTTATTGCAAAAGATGGCAGAAATAAGAAATTCATCCTGAAAATAATTTGCTGTAATTCTGTTGGGACAGATCTTCGCTCTGAACATGACTTCGCTCCTACTGACTGCCCCACTGGAGTCTTGTCTTGCAGCAGTTTTTAAACACTTTGCTGATTCCAATGTTGTGAGAAGGCAGGAGCCACCGTCAAATCCACAGATGCTCAGAAGAGTACACAAAAATTTTGTAGAGTTGGCACAGTTCAGGTTAAGTAGGCACATAATTTGTTACAGTGTAAAAAAGTGAAGGAAAAAAATACTGCATTGTAGAATAAGATATTCAAGTGTGGTATGAATGTTTAAGGCAGTTGATGCCTAAATTGGGCAAGTCAAGGAAGACGGTCTGGGTTTGGAGGTGATTTTGCTTCTAGAAGGAATTTTCTTTTCATGACTTCAAAGACTGAGCACTGTGGAGCATGTCTTCTTCCTAAAGGCCAATGATATCTCAGATACTAGATGGCTTCATTTTTCAACCGTGGTCCAAAGAGAGGATTGAGTTGGGATGGAATTGCAATCAGCCAAAAGAGCAGCAAAATGAACAGGTCACCAACGTGGCGATGATAACTCCCTGGTTAGGGCCCTTAGGGATGAACCAAGGCACAAAGAGGCCCACGAAGCCCCAGAACATGCTCATCACGACAAAAGGCACCGTGAAGCCATGGTATGCCATGGTGGCATGGGAGCTGCCAGTCTCTGCCCCACCACTTCACTTTGGTCCCACTGTGATAATGTGTTTCAAAAGGCACAAAATTTAAAAATTTTCATGAAGTTCAGCATCTTTCCCCCTTTGGTTGCTTTAGATGTCAGCTAAGAAATCAGAGCTGAATCCAGAGTCACAAAGATTTACTCCTTGCTTTTATTCTTTGAGTTTTATAGTTTTAGCTTCTACATTTAGGTTTTTGATACATTTCAAGTTAATTTTTATTCATGGTGTGAGATAGAGGTCCAATTTCATTCTTTTGAATGTTGAATATCCAGTTTTCTCAGTACTATTTATTTATTATTTTACCTATTCCTTTTTGAAATATCAGTACCATTTATTGAAGAGACTGGTTTTTCCCCACTGAGTGGTCTTGGCACCCAGGTTGAAAATCAATTGACCATAGGTGTTTGAGTTTATTTCTGGGCTCCCAGTTCTATTCCATTGATCTCTATGGTTTTCCTTCTTCCAGTACCACGCTATCTTGATTACTTCTACTTTGTAGTAAGTTTTGAAATTGGGAAGTGTAAGTTTTCCAACTTTGTGTTTCTTTTGCAGCTGTTTTGGCTATACAGGTTCTTTTGAAATTCCATAGGAATTTAGGACTGGCTTTTAAATTTCTTAAAAAGAAACTGTGTATGGATTTTCATAGGGATTGCATGGACTTTATTATAGATTGCTTTGGGGAGTATTGCTGTATTAGCAATGTTGAGTCTTCTAATCCATGAACATGGGATATCTTCATCTATGTTTGTCATCTTTGATTTCTTTGACTTTTTTTTTTTGGTTTTCAGTGTGCAGGTCTTACACTTCCTTAATTAGATTTTTCCTAAGTATACTATTCTTTTTGATGCTATTGTAAACTGAATTGTTTTCTTTTCTTTCTTTCTTTTAATTTTTTGCAACAGAGTCTCACTCTGTTGTCCAGACTAGAGTGCCGTGGCATCAGCCTAGCTCACAGCAACTTCAAACTCCTGGGCCTCCCAAGTAGCTGGGATTACAGGCATGCAACACTATGCCCGGCTAATATTTTCTATATGTTTTTAGTTGTCCATATAATTTCTATATATTTTTTAGTAGAGACGGGGTCTCACTCTTGCTCAGGCTGGTCTCGAACTCCTGAGCTCAAACAATCTGCCTGCCTCGGCCTCCCACAGTGCTAGGATTACAGGCGTGAGCCACCACACCCGGCCAACTGAATTGTTTTCTAAATTTCCTTTTTGTTCATTATTAGTGTTTAGAGATACATTGGATTTTTGTGCCTTGATCTTGTACCTTGCAACTTTGCTAAATTTATTTATTTGCTTTTTTAGTGCATGGATTTTTTTTTTTTTTTTGAGACAGAGTCTCACTGGGTTGCCCAGGCAAGTGCCGTGGCGTCAGCCTAGCTCACAGCAACCTCAAACTCCTGGGCTCAAGTGATTCTCCTGCCTCAGCCTCCCCAGTAGCTGGGACCATAGGTGCACACCACCACACCTGGCTAGTTTTTTCTATTTTTAGTAGAGATGGGATCTCGATCTTCCTCAGATTGTTCTTGAACTCCTGAACTCAAGCTATCCTCCTGCCTTGGCCTCCCAGAGTGCTAGGATTGTAGGTGGGAGCCACTGTGCCTTGCCAATGCATGGCTTTTTTTTTTTTTTTTTTTTTTTTAGGATTTTCTGTAATAGGATCATGTCACTTGCAAATAGAGATAATTTTACTTCTTCATTTCTAATTTGCATGTCTCTTATTTCTTTATCTTGCCTCACTGCTCTGCCTAGAACTTCCAGTACTGTCAAGATCTCCAACTATTATTATAGAACTGTCTATCTCTCCCTTCAATTCTGTCAATTTTTGCTTCATATATTTTGAGGCTCTGTTTTTAGATCCATATATTTATAATTCTTATATCTTATGATGGTTTTACTCTTTTATCAACATCTAATACCTTTCTTTGTCTCTTGTAACAATTTTGACTTATTATAGTTTATTTTGTCTGATATCAATATAGCCACAACAGCTCTCTTTTGGATCTATTTGTATGGAATATCTTTTTCCACTCTTCCACTTTCAAACTATTTGTGTCTTTAGATCTAAAGTTAGCTTCTTTTAGACAGTATGTATTTTTATTGTGTTTTTAAAAAATGCGTTCTTCCAAGCTCTGGCTTTTAACTTAACTTTTAAATTAGAGCAAATGATTTAAAGTAATTTAAATATCCATAAGGAGGGGCTTATTTTTGTTTTGTATTTGTTTTCTATATTTTATATTATCTTTATTCCCAATTCCTCTATTATTGTCTTCTTTTATTATTAATTTATATTTTTTAGTGTACCTTTTTGATTCTCTTGTCATTTCTTTTTCTGTGTATCTTTTATTTTTTAGTGTTTACACTGGGGATTAAAATTAACATTGATTTATAACAATCTAGATTGAATTAATACTAACTTAGTTCCAATAATATACAAAACTCTGTTTCTATGCAACACATCACCCCCTTATGTTGTTGTTATCATAAGTTACATCTTTATACATTCTGTGCCATTATTATAGATTTATAATGATTATTCTATGCATTTGCTTCTAAAATCATATAATAAAAAAGAGGAATTACAAACCAAAAATATAGTAATACTGAGTTTTACCTTTACCTATGTGGGCACATTTACTGGTGTTCTTATTTCTTCATACAGCCATGTGTTATTGCCTAGAGTGCTTTCATTTCAGCCTGAGGTACTTCTTTCAGCATTTCTTGTAGGGCAGGTTTGACAGAGATGAACTCCTTCAGCTTTTGTTAATCTGACAATGTCTTAATTTTTCCTTCAGTTTTGGAGGATAATTTTGGTTGATGTAGATTTCTTGGTTGACAGTTTTGTTCCTTTGGCACTTTAACTGTGTCATCTCACTGGCTTCTGGCCTCCATGGTTTCTCATGGGCAGAAAGCTGTTAATCTTATTGAGGATCTTTTGTATGTGAAGAGTCACTTCTCTCTTGCCACCTTTACCATTTTTTCTTTGCCTTTTTCTTTGACAATTTGTGTGTATCAGTGTGGATCTTTTTGATTTTATCATACTTGGAGTTTGAGCTTCTTGGATGTGTAGATCCTGTTTTTCATGGAATTTGGGAAGTTTTTGGATGTTATATCTTCAAATATTCTTTCTATCCCTTTCTCTCTCTCTTTCTGCTTCTGGAACTACTATGGTACATATATTGATACTCTGATGGTGTCTCACAGTCTCCAAAGATCTGTTCTTTAAAAAAAATTCCTTTTTCTTTCTGCTCCTCAGAGTAGATAATCTCAGTCAATTTATTTCATGTGTGCTGATCCTTTTTCAGCCTATTCAATTCTGTTGTTGAAACTCTTTAGTAAATTTTTCATTTCAGTTATTTTACTCTTCAGATCCAGAATTTCTGTTTGGTTCCTTTTTCTATACCTTTACTGATATTGTATATTTTATTGCATATTTTTTCAGACATCATTATCCTGTTTCTTTTTTTCAATTTCAACGGGTCCTTTGAAAATCTATAGAACTGCAGTTAATCTTAGTTTATTGATCTTGTATACTGAAACCTTGTTAAACTCACTGATTAGTTCTATCTGTTTTTTTAGATTACATGGAAATTTCTGCATAGAAGATCATGTCTTCTGTGAATAGAGAATTTTACTTCTTTTCCTATTTTGGTGCTTTTGATATTTTAGTCTTTTTTTTTTTTTTTTTTTGAGACAGAGTCTTGCTGTGTTGCCCAGGTTAGAGTGAGTGCCATGGCATCAGCCTAGCTCACAGCAACCTCAAACTCCTGGGCTTAAGCGATCCTACTGCCTCAGCCTCCCCAGTAGCTGGAACTACAGGCATGCACCACCATGCCTGGCTAATTTTTTTCTATATATATGTTTTAGATGGCCAGATAATTTCTCTCTATTTTTTAGTAGAGACGGGGTCTCGCTCTTGCTCAGGCTGGTCTTGAACTCGTGACCTCAAGCAATCCACCTGCCTCGGCCTCCCAGAGTGCTAGGATTACAGGCGTGAGCCACCGTGCCCGGCCTTGATTTTTCAGTCTTGACTTATCACGTTGCCTGGAGTCTCTAGTGCAATATTGAATTTAAGTTGTGTGAGCAGATGTTCTTGCTCTGTTCCGATCCTAGGGGATGGCATTTAGTCTTTCACTGTTAAGTGTGACATCGGAGGCTAAACACTACAGGGCAAATAGACTTCACAGGAAAGGCATGAAACAAACAAACAAACAAACAAAAGAGCAAAAGCAATAAGCCCTGGGAGATACAAATTCAGAGTTGCTACAATATATTTTATAGAATGTCTGGTATTTGACAAAATCTATGAAACATGCAAAGAAACAGGAGTGTGTGATTTATACATAGAAAAAAAAAGGCAGGCAAAAAAACTACCTTCAGAAGGCTCAGGTGTTAGCTTTAGCAAACAGACTTCAAAGCAGCTAGTATAAATATGTTCAAAGAACTAAAGAAAACCATAGTTAAACAATTAAAGAAAATTAAGGTGACAATGACTCATCAAATGGAGACTGTCAATAAAGAAGTAGAAATTATTTTTTAAAATAAATCAAATGGAAAATTGGGAGTTGAAAAGTAAAATAATTGATATGAAAAAGTTCTAGAGTAGCTCAACAGTAGATTTGAGCTGGCAGAATAAAGAATCAATGCACTTGAAGATAGATAAATAGAAATTATCCAATCTGAAAAACAGAAAGCAAAAAGCATGAAGAAAAATGAACATGTCTCTGAGTCCTGTGGGACACAATTAAGCATATCAACATATGCACAATGGGAATATCAGAATAAGAGCAAGAGAGAAAATGGCAGAAAAAATATTTAAAGAAATATTGATCAAAGACTTCCCAAATTTGATGCAAAACATTAGTCATATATCCAAGAGGCTCAATAAATGCCAAGATATATTCAAAATAATCCACACTTATACCCCATCATAGTCAAACTCTTAAAAGCCAAAGACAATGCAAAAGTTTTGAAAACAATGAGATAAAATTGACTTGTCATGTACAGAGTAACAATAACAGCTGACTTTTCACCAGAAGCAATGGGGGGCACACATATGCAATAACATATGCAACATGCTAAAAGAAAACTTCCCGCTTAATCTAGAATCCCATATCCAGCAAAATTATCTTTAAGAAAAGATCAGATGTGTGCAGTGTGGTATGGCTGTAGACAAAAACTTATCTTTCAAAAAAAAGTAAAATATAGACATTATCAGATGAACAAAGACTGAGAGAATTCATTACTAGCATATGTACATTACATGAAATACTAAAGCAGGTTATTTTATTCTGAAAAAAGTGGCATTTCATTTGAATCTACATGGGGAAAGAACACTCATAAATGTAATTAGATAGGTTACTATACAGTACAATTATATTTTTCTCCTTTCTTCTTACCTGATTTAAAAACAGTTGCATAAATCAATAATTATAAATTATATTATTGGCCTTTTAGCATACAAAGATGTGATGTGACAATAATAGCATAAAGTAGGAGGTAGGGAATGAAGCTATATCCAAGCAAGAATATGAAACAAGATAGTATATTGAATCCATAAGAAGGAATGAAGTGTACTGAGAATGATAAATAAGTAGACTGATACTTAAATCTCTATAAATACATTTTTTCTTCTGTTAGCTTCTATAAAAGACATGCGATTATATAAAGCAAAAATTATAACATTGTATTATTGGTTTATAACATATATAGATATAATATAGATGGCACCTGAAAGGAGCAGGAATAAATGGAGCTATATTGAAATAAATTTTCTGTATTTTACTAGAATTGTTAGTATCAATATGAAGTAGACTCTGATAAGTTAAAATGTATATTATAATCAGTAGAGCAACCATTATAAAAATAACTAAGAAAATAGTTTAAAAATAAACAAAAGAGTTAAGATGATACACTAAAAAGATTTCACCTAATATAAAAGAAGGAGGCAGAAGGAGAAACAGTAACATAAGCATCATACAACATATAGAAAACATAGCAAAATGGTAGATATAGCTCTACCCATATTAATAAAAACAATAAATATGAATATATTAAGCAATTAAAAGGGAAAACATTTTTCAAATTGTACAGAAAAACAAGATTCAACTGTATGCTGTGTACAGGAGATACTTCTGATTCAAATGTACAAATAAGTTAGAAGTAAAATTATGAAAAAATATGTCATGCAAACAGCAATATAAAAGAACTGTCAAAATTACCTTAATGTTAAAGAAAATAAACTTTAAGACAAAAATATTGCTAGAGACAAAGATAATTTGTAATGATCAAAGTTAGAATTAATAAAAAAAATATATGATTCCAACAACAGTGCCCTAAAAGACATAAGGCAAAATGGCCAGATTGAAGGAACACAAAAACTCCATAATAATAGTTGGAGTCTTTAATACTCACTCCAAATAATGTATAGAACAATTAGATGGAGAATCAACAGGGATGTAGAATATTTGAACAATGTTATATATAAACTACACCTAGCTGAAATCTATTGAATACTCTACTCAACAACACCACAATGCATACATACTCTTCTCAAGTGTACATGGAACAATCTTCAGGACACACCATATACTATACCGTAGAACAATTCTCATAAATTTAATTAAATAAATAAATGAAATAAATTTATAGATGTCAACAAGAGGAAATTTAGGAAATACACTAATATGTGGAAATTAAGTAGAATACTATTATGTACCAGTGAGCATGAAAAGAAATCACAACAGAAATTAGAAAATATTTGAGCTGAATTAAATAAAAAATGTAACATCTTGAATTTATGGAGTGCAGATGAAATAGAGTTTAGAAGGAAATTTATAGTTTGAAACACCTATATTAAAAAAGAAGATTTAAAATCAATAACCTAATATTCCATCTTAAGAAAGTAGAAAAAGAAGAGGAAACTAAACCCAAAGCAAGAAGAAGGAAGAAAATAATGAAGATTGTAGTGGAAACAAGCGAAATAGGAAAGAGTAAAAGAGAAAATCAATGAAACTAAAAGTTAGTTCTTTGAAAACATTAAAAAAATTTTGACAAACCTTCAGTTAGATTAATCAAGGAAGATGAGAAAAGACACAAATTGCTAAAATCTGGATGAAAGAGGGATATCACTACCAACCTTGCAGAAATTTAAAGGATTTTAAGGGAATACCAAAGATGTCTTTATTCTGACAAATTAGATCTCTAAGATGAAATGGAAAATTCCTAGGAGGACACTAGTTGCCAAAATTGAATCCAGAAGAAATAGAAAATCTACATAGACCTGTAAGATTTAAAGATTGGTAGTAATTAGGGTGTGGATATGGCTATTGGGGGACACATTAGAAGGTCTTGTGGTGATAGTAGACTTCCGAATCTCAGTGTGTGATGGTTATGTGAATCTACAGATATCTACACATGTGATACAATGTCATAGAACCATGCACACAAATGAGTGCATGTAATGTGGTAAAATCTGAATAGATTCTGTACATTGTACCAATGTCAATTTCCTGGTTTTTAATATTGTACGATAACTGTGCAAGATATTACCATTTAGGGAAACTGGTACACACGACCTCCCAGTACATTGTTTTTTGCAACTTTCTGTGAATGTGTAGTTATTTGAAAACAAAGAGTTAAAAAAAAAAATCTTCCCACAATAAAAAAGCCCAGGCCCAGATGGCTTCAATGGTAAACCCTACCAATAATTTAAATAGGAAATAAGAACAATCTTTCACAAACTCTTCAGAAAATTGAGGAAGAGAGAACATTTTCCAACTCATTCTGTAAGGCCAGTATTATCCTGAATACCAAACCCAAATAAGACATCACAAGAAAACTATAGACCAATATGCCTCATGAATCTAGATGCAAAAAACCTCAACAAAATATAGGGAAACAAAATCTGGCAAAATATAAAAATGATTATATGCCATGACCAAGTGGGATTTAGCCAAAGCATGCAAGGTTAGTTTAATATTTTTTAATATCTTAAAATCAATTAATGTAATTAACAATATTAATAGAATACAGGACAAACACTGCATGATCGTCTCAATAGATGCATAAAAACATTTCACAATGTCCTAGGATTGCAAAAAAATGGTTTCACAAAATCCATCATCTACTCATAATAAAATTCTCTGCAAACCAGGAACAGAAGAGAATTTTTTTAAGCAATAAAGGGAAATTGCAAAAATCCCACAGCTGACATGATACTTAGTGGTCTTAATAGGGAAAGACTAAATACTTTCTCCCTAAAATCAGGAACAAGAGAAGGAAGTCCATTCTTACCACTTCTATTCAAATTTGGGGCTCTATTTAGTGCAATTAAAGAAGAAAAAATGTCCAGATTGTAAAATAAGTAAGTGTTTTTATTCACATGAATGCACACACATTCACACAGTTCTACAAGTTTTTAGAAGAGTTAAAGAGGGTTGAAAAACAAAAATTAATTGTATTTCTATGAACCAGCAATGAATAGTACAAAAATGAAATTAAGAAAAATAATTATGTTCACATTATCAAGAAGAATAAAATACTTAGGAATAAATTTAACAAAGGTGTGCAGGACTTACACACTGAAGACTACAAAACATTGGTGCCAAAAGTTAAAGAAGATCTAAATAAATGTAAAGATAGCTCATATTTATGCATCAGAGACAATATTCGTAAGATGGTAATATTCCCAAAGTTGATCTACAGCTTCATGCCATCTTTAACAAAATCCCAGCCTTTTGGAGAAATTGACAAGCTGATTATAAAATTCATATGGTAATTAAAGTAACCAAGAATAGCCAAAACAATCTTGAAAAAGAACAAATTTGGAGGACACACACTTCTCAGTTTTAAAACTCACTACAAAGCTACAGTAATTGAGAGAGTGTGGTAGTGGCATAAGAAAAGACACACAAGTCAATGGAACAGAATTGAGTTATGTTTATAGTTTATTGATTTTGGACAAATGTGCCAACACAATTCACTGGGGGAAAGGATAGTCTTTTAAATAAAAGATGCTAATTCAACTGGATGGCCACATGCAAAAAGATGAGTATGGACCCTTACCTCACAAAAACACAAAAATTAGCCAAAGTGGATCATATATCTAAATATAAGAGCTAAAACTGTAAAACTTCTAGAACAAAAATAGGGATAAATCTTCAAGATCTTGAGTCAGGCAAAGATTCTTTGGATGTAAAACCAAAAGCACATGTGATGAAAGAACAAAATAAATAAGACTATCAAAGTTCGTTTTACTTAAGATTGCTTTGGCTATACGAGGTCTTCTCTGGTTCCATACAAAGCTTGGAATTATTTTTTCTAGATCTGTAAAGAATGATGCTGGTACTTTGATAGGGATTGCATTAATTCTGTAGATCACTTTAGGTAGTATGGACATTTTAACAATGTTGATTCTACCAATCCATGAGCAAGGTAGACTTTTCTATCTGTTTACATCTCCTACAATTTCTTTTCTTAGTGTTTCATAGTTCTTCCTGTATATGTCTCTCACATCTTTCATTAAATATATTCCTAGATATTTAATTTTCTTTGAGGCTATTGTAAAAGGTATTACATTTTTGATTTGAATTTCAGCTTGACTGTTATTGGTGTACCAGACTTCAAGCTGTACTACAACGCTATAGTAACTAAAACAGCATGGTACTGGCACGAGAACAGAGATGTAGACCTTTGGAACAGGACTGAGAATCTAGAGATGAAACCATCTGCATATGGTAATCTAATCTTTGACAAAGCAGACAAAAATATTCGCCGGGGAAAAGAATCTCTTTTCAACAAATGGTGCTGGGAAAACTGAATAGCTACATGCAGAAGATTGAAACTGGATCCCCACCTCTCACCTCTTACAAAAATCAATTCAAGATGGATAACAGACTTAAACCTAAGGCATGAAACCTTAAGAATTCTACAAGAAGATGTTGGGAAGACCCTTTCTGACATTGGGCTACGCAAAGAATTTTTGAAGAAGATCCCCAAAGCAATCATAGCAGCAACAAAAATAAACAAATGGGATCTGATCAAATTGAAAAGCTTTTGCACAGCCAAGGAAACTATCATTAGAGCAAATAGACAGCCTACAGAATGGGAGAAAATATTTTCTCTCTGCACATCTGATAAACGGCTGGTAATAAGAATCTATCTAGAACTTAAAAAAATCAACAAGAAAAAATCAAACAACCCCATCAATAAATGGGCAAAGGACATGAACAGAAACTTTTCAAAAGAAGACAGGATAATGGCCAGCAAACATATAAAAATGCTCAAAATCTCTAATCATTAGAGAAATGCAAATCAAAAGCACAATGAGATATCACCTAACCCCAGTGAGATTGGCCTCTATCAAAAAATCCCAAAACAACAAATGTTGGCGAGATGTGGAAAGAGAGGAACACTTTTACCCTGCTGGTAGGACTGCAAATTGGTGCAACCTCTGTGGAAAAGAATCTGGAGATACCTCAAAGAGCTAAAAATAGAAATACCATTCAATCCAGCAATAGCACTATTAGGCATCTACCCAAAAGAGCAAAAGGCATTCTGTAATAAAGACATCTGCACCTGAATGTTTATGGCAGCACAATGCACTATAGCAAGGATGTGGAAACAATGCAAGTGTCTGTCAATTCATGAGTGGATTATTAAAATTTGACCTAATTATTAAAATTAACCTGGCATTTGTACCCTGATAATATGCTGAAATTAAAAAAATAAAGATATGCATAAGTGAATATTTAAAAATAGATTTTAAAAAAAGATAATACTATTATATACTGATTGCTTTAAATCATATTAAGTCATATGTGGAATACATTCCATTCTTGAATATTATCTCTTTACCAATTCTTAATAAATGATATATCCATGATCAAAGCACAAAATAAAAAAAGGACTATCAAAATTCAAAACTTTTGTGCTTCCAAAAACACCATCAATTAAATGAAAAGACAAGCCATAGATTGGGAGAAAATATTTGCAACTTATTTGATAAGGGACTTGTATCCAGAATACATAAAGAACTCAAACTCAGTAATAAGAAGACAAATGGCCCTATTTAAAAATAGGCCAATTATTTGAATAGGTATTTCACTAAAGAAGGAATATGAGTGGCCAATTCTCTCATGAAAAGATGCTTAGTATCATCAGTCATTAGGGAAATGCAAATTAAAACCACAATGAAATATGATTTCTCAACCAGCAGGATAGCTACAGATGGGGACAGACAATAACTGTTGGTGAGGATGTGGAGAAATGGAAATCTTCATACATTGCTGGTGGGGATTTAAAATTCAGCAGCCACTTTGAAATAAACAGTTTGGAAGTTTCTTGAAATGTTAAACCTAGTGTTTCACAGTGAGCAGATCTATGCAAACCTACCCCCAAACTTTGTGGAAGCTGAGAGGCCAAAGAAAGAGGCTGACATATCTAGTTTTTCAGAAAGAAACATTTTTTTCATTAAGAAAATAGGGACTTAATGAACAGAAGCCATGACGGGCAGCTGCCAGATGATGGATCTCTGTGCCATTATCCGTGAGACCCAGGGCTTATATGCCATAGGAAGGAATGTGTAGGACAACTGAAGTAGCCCCCTCAGGGAAAGACAAGAATACTACATGAACCTGCCTAAGGGCAGGATTTACAGTAACAGTAGATGAAATAGAAATCTTAGAGGCATTCCTGAACAGAAATCAACATGGCAGATTAGCATCCAAGATGGAGTTGCTTTAGTCTCCACACATAGATTTACTATAGCACCCAGCAATCCAACTCCTCTGTCTCTACCTCCCAAAATGAAAATGTGTCCTCCAAAAGACTTGTATGCAAATCTTCATGGAAGCATTGTTCACAATAGCCAATAAGAGAAAACAACTCAAATGTCCATCAACTGATGAATGGATTAACAAATGTGGCATATCCATACAATGGAATATTTTTTCAGCCATAAAAAGTAATTAAGACAGAGGAAAGACCAAGTGGAGACACAGGGAGGAGAAGAAAGGCATCTATGAACTAAGGAGAGAGGCCTCAGAGGAAATCAGCTTTGCCAACACCTTGATCTAGAACTTCTAGTCTCAAGAATTGTGAGAAAATAAATTTCTTTTGTTTATATCACCCAATACGTGGTACCTGGTTATGGCAGCCTTAGCCCATTAAAACAGATTTTCCTACTGTTAACTGGAGGGCTACTGCAGCAAATACATAAAAATGTGCAAGTGGCCTTGGATTTGGGTAATGAATGGGAAGAGGCTGGAAGAGTTTTGAGATGCATATTAGAAAGGCCTAGATTGCCTTGAAGAGGCTGTTGGTGGAAATATAGATGTTAAAGCTGATTTTGGTGAGGGCTCTGAAAGAAAAGTGGAGAGCTATAGAGAAAACTTCTATTGTTTATATATTTAATATATATATACACACATATATTCGTAACATTTATAAGAATTATTTATATGTGTACATCATCATGAAGAGAATATCAGTAGAAATATGAATGTTAAAGGAGCTTCTGGAGAGATCTTGGGTGGACATAAGGAACATGTTATCAGAAACTGGAGGGAAGACAATCCTTATTATAAAGTGGCAAAGAACTTACCATAATTGTGTTCTAGTGTTTTGTGGAAAGTAGAACTTTTAAGAGATAAACTTGGAAATTTAGCTGAGGACATTTCTAAGCAAAATATTGTAGGTGTGGGTTGGTTTCGCCTTGTTGCTTATGGTAAAATGTGAGCAGAAAGAGATAATAGAAAAAGGAATTATTAAATGAAAAAGAACCAGAACTTGAAGATTTCAAAAACTTTCAGCTTACTCATATTGCAAAAAATGAGAAAGTGTGCTCTGAAAAGAACACCGAGGGTGTAGCTGGACAACTTTTACTAAAGATACTATAGGCATGTGACTTCTGGATCCAGTCAGCCATCTCAGTAGAAGCATTGCCAGCTTGACTGGCAAGGACGGAGGTGGGATGAGATGACAGAAGGCTGCCAGACTCCTGGGATTCCACAGGCAAGGAGCAGTGTGCTAGAGCTCCCTTCTTGTGAACATGCACTACCCTCCAAGAACAGGGAAAAATAACCTCAAGGGTGGCTTAGAGGTGAGGAGGGCTGCCACTGCCACCATGGGCCCAGGGAGCACAGGCTTGGGCAGGACTGTCTCCTTCTCAGTTCCAGGGGAGTGGGGGCTGCCACCCAGGGCCAAGGGGACAGGGCCACCTCCTTGGTGGGTCCAGAAGACAGATCATTAAGCCAAAGAGAATTACTCTGGAGCCTTAAAATCTAATGAAATTTTCCATAATAGCTTATTAAAATTAGCTGCATTTATTAATGTCTATAAATATGTGTAGAAATATTATAAACAGGAGGGTCAACATGTAAGTTAAGTGCTATTTTTATATAATAAGTTAAATCTTTGAATAAATTTTAAAACGTCTAATGGGATTTGCCCTGCTAGGTTTTGGACTTGCTTAGGACCCTCATTCCTTTCTTCTTTCCAATTCCTCCTCTTTGGAATGGGAATGTCTGTTCTATGCCTGCTCCATCATGATATTTTGGAAGTAGATAACTTGTCTGGTTTCGTTGGTTCACTGTCAAAAAGGAATTTTGCCTCAGGATAAATCATACATCTAGTCTCACTCACTATACCTTATTTAGTTGTTACTTAAATGAGACTTTGGAGTGGGTTAAGATATTTGGGGCTGTTGGGATGGGATGAATGTATTTTGCATCCAAGGACGTGAATTTTTGGAGGGCCAGGGGGTAGAGCATTATGGGCTAAATTGTGCCCCCTCATTCATATGCTGAAGTTCTAATCCTCAGGACCTCAGAATGTGACTGTATTTGGAGACAGGGTCTTTATTGAGGTGATTAAGGTTAAATGAGGTAATTGGGTGGGCCCTAACCAACATGACTGGTGTCCTTATAAGAAGAGGACACTAAGACACAGACTCACACAGAGGAAACACCATGTGAAGACACAGGGAGAAGACAGCCATCTACAAGCCAAGGAAAGAGGCCTCAGAAGAAACCAAACATGCTGACACCTGGATTTCAAACTTCTAACCTCTATATCTGCGAGAAAATAAATTTTTGTTCTTTAAGCCACACACACACACACACACACACACACACACACACACACACACACACCCAAAAAGCCACAAAAAGTAATGACGTACTGATACATGTTACAATATAGATGAAGCTCAAGAATTTTATGATAAGTAAAAGAAACTACATGGGTAAGACCATATATCATAAGAGTCCATTTACATGCAGTGTCTGGAAAAGATCAAATGTACAGACAGAAAGTACATTAGTTGTTGCCAGGGCCTGTGAGTGAGAATGGGGAGTGATTGCCAGCAGGCATGAGTTTTCTTTTGTGGGTAATGGGAATGTTATAAAATTAGATTTTAGCAAAAGTTACACACTTTGTAAAGTTACTAAAAATACTTGAACTGTAATCCTAAAATGAGTGAATTTTACAGCATGTACATTATACCTCAATAAAGCTGATAAAAAAATTAGTGTCTGAGGCCAGGCACGGTGGCTCAGGCCTGTAATCCTAACACTCTGGGAGGCTGAGGCTGGAGGATCGCTTGAGCCCAGGAGTTTGAGACCAGCCTGAGCAAGAGCAAGACCTCCATCTCTACAAAAAACAGAAAAATTAGCTAGGCTTGGTGGCGCATGCCTGTAGTCCCAGCTGCCAGTAGGATAGGCAGGCAGATGGCTTGAGCCCAGGAGTTTGAGGTTGCTGTGAGCTATGATGATGCCACTGCACTTTAGTTGGGGACACACCAAGACCCTGTCTCAAAAAAAAAAAAAAAAAAAAAAAAAGATTAATGGTTGAAAAGAAGTATTCAAGATGGTATTTTGTAGGATAGCAAAACCATGATTATATTTTACTTTAATGTACCCAAAAGATGTACTTGTGATTGAATATTTAATTTGTCCAATTGATAAATATATTTAATTAAATATTTAAACATTAAAAAAAAAATTTTTTTGACAGAGACTCGCTCTGTTGCCCGAGCTAGAGTGCTGTGGCGTTAAGCTCACAGCAACCTCAAACTCCTGGGCTTAAGCAATCCTTCTGCCTCAGCCTCCCGAGCAGCTGGGACTACAGGCATGCACCACCATGCCCAGCTAATTTTTTTTCTATATATATAATTTTAGCTGTCCAGATCATTTCTTTCTATTTTTAGTAGAGACGGGTCTCGCTCTTGCTCAGGCTGGTCTCGAACTCCTGACCTTGACCGATCCTCCAGCCTTGGCCTCCCAGAGTGCTAGGATTACAGGCGTGAGACACCGTGCCTGGCCTAAACATTTTAAAATTTGAATGACATTTAATATAATTCTAAAAATTTCCTCTAAACATCTGGGATAATTCCATTCATATTGTGGTAGCATATAAAACTCCATCATGAATTTTTCTCTTATTTCGTTTTAGAAAGGGCTTTGAAAGAAGCACAGCAAATTGATAAAACATTGAGTCAATATTGATAAAATCGTTTAAAGTCAAACTCCCTAATTTTAGAATCTTTTTGTATATCTCATTAATGGACAACCTTTTGGATGCTGGGTTACACAAAGTCCCTGGGAAGAGCAGAGGGTGGGGGCGGCGACCCTGGCTCACGCACGTCCCCAGGGCCGCGGTCTGTCCCTGTGGCCCTGGGGAAGGGAGGGCCGACGCGGGGGCGCAGACCCCCAAGCTTCTGTCTCGCGTGGACCCTGTTAGGCGAGGCCCGGAGCCCCCGTGGCTCCGTTCTCCGGCTCAGGGAGCTCCGTCCCGTCCCGCCCCGACGGGACAAGGCCGGCCCCGCGCGCCTCTCCTCGCTCACGCGTTCCGCGGCCGCGTCACAGCCCGCGCTCCCGGCGGGGAGCGCTTTGCTTCGGGCCGTCGGCAGCTAACGGAAACCTCTCCGAGCCATTGACTCCGTTTGAAGGACCCCACCGTGCAGAATTGTCCCCATGGGCTGTTACCTGAGCCGGGCTCGCCCTTGCCCGCCGCGCCCCGCTCTGCGCGGCGGGGACCAGCAGGAGGAACCCGGGCGCCTGCGGCCCGCGCACCCCACCCCGCGTGTTCCCCCAGCCGTCCGGGTTAACTCAGCGGCCCAGTGCCTGGAGCTGACTCGCAGGCTGTCATACGAGGATCGTGTGGCTTCACCCCGTCGTCCTCAGCGCCGGCGGCGGCTCGTTGTAGTCCGCAGGCAGCGATACCCCATGGAGCAGGCCCGGTGTCTGTACCTGCGGGTTTTTTCCTTGGCGCCCTGGAGGGGCCGTCGGCACCAGCCAGTGCTGTCTGCTTCCAGCTCCAGGATGCTCTGCACCTCCGTGATCCTGAAGATGGCATCTGCTAAGGACAAACTGACGCTCCATGTGGCTCTGGAGCAGTCGGTTGTGTACGTATGGTCCTCACTCACTGACCACCTCTCAAACCCTCATGCAAAGGAGGCCATGGTGAGGGCACTTAAAGAGAGGAGTCAAGTGGGAGCCGAGGAGGAGAAAGCCCTGACCACCGTGGGTGACAGGAGGAAAGGGCTAGCAAAGCACCAGGAAGGCCACATGGGCCTTGAAAGGCAGGATGGCCCACGAAGGGGCTCAGATGGCGGGGGGAGTGCACAGTCTGCATTTCGCAGCCTGATGGTCAACGGCGTCCTTTCTTCCTTTGTGCCCAGGCCTGGGCCTCTGAAGACAGACTTCTGGCATAATAACCCAGCAAACAGCCTGCTTAGGAAATCCCAGACCTCCTTCACAAGCACTCGCAGCAGACAAAATGCCATCAGCAGTTCATACAGTTCCACTGGAAGCTTCCCACTGCTGCAGAGGAGAAATGGTGCAGGCACCACTGGGTTCCCCAGCGCAGCCTCGTCTGGTTCCCAGGTGACAGAAGAGAGCACCAGCGAGGAATGCCCTCAGGCTAGCACTTTAGCCTCAGTGGTACCACAAAGGAAGGTCAAGCATGAAAGGGTTGTAGATGCTCCCTCAGGGCAGAAACAAA
Organism: Lemur catta; assembly: GCF_020740605.2. Taxonomy (NCBI): domain Eukaryota; kingdom Metazoa; phylum Chordata; class Mammalia; order Primates; family Lemuridae; genus Lemur; species Lemur catta. The sequence goes on along the minus strand of NC_059143.1, from coordinate 1,123,782 downwards.
ACCTGAGGGATTGCTGTCCTCCATTTGACAGTTCCAGGCCCCAGAAGCGCAAGATTTCTCTGCTGCTGCCCTATAGAAGAAATGACCCACTGATCCTGCCCCCACCCCCCCAGCTAGGTTATCGAGTCACTGCTGAAGACCTTGACTCAGAGAAGAGAGCAGCCATCCAGTGCATCAACCAGGTCTTGAAGGGTAAGACTGAGGCCATACCCACCTGCAGCGCCATTCAGCCTTCCCATTCTTCCACTCTGCCTGCTTCTAGGGCTTTCTGCACAAGTCCCCCTCCAGTCTCAGCACTCATGCACAGTGCAAGTGCTTCAGCAAGATTGCAGAACTACCCAGGCCCCCGGGCCTTCCTATAATCTGCTGGTGTGACTGCCTCTATGGGCTGTTTGTCCTGGTGCTCCTCTTCACTTTGCTTGGCCTAGCTGTAAAGAACTTGGTTCCCTTTTCCCTGGCCCACCAGGAGTCTGTTCCCCATACTTCGCTGCTTGGGCCTTGCTGGTTCCCTGGTCAGGCTTTGCAGGAGATGACTGTGAGTCTAGCTTTGCTCTTGAGGGAGCCCAGGAGACCCAGTCAGCCCAGGGAAGCTCTGGTGGACCCAAAAAGATGGTTAACTCTCCCCAGAGGGATAGTGTTCTATTCCCATCCTCGTTTCTGCCAGATGTGCCCAAAGGTTGGGTGGCTGGAAGTTGTTAGCCTGGCTGACCCCCGTGGTCAGGATCTTTGCAACAGCAGAGGGAAACTTTGGACAAGTTTTCCTCCATGCAGGAGAAGGCGGGACACCTGCTGCTGCTGCAGCTGCCTCTTCCTGCCTCTCTCATTTGCTTAATTGGGCCCTTGTCCATCTTTCTTACACAAAAAATTACACACACAGAGGAGTTTTTGTTTATTTACCAAATGTTCATGTGTCTTTTCTCTTTGAATTAGTGGATGAAGAATTGAATTATTAATATATGTGTGGTGGCACGTTTAGCCGGACTTAACTGTGTTACACTCTCTGTGGCCCAGCAAATAGGACAGTCATACCACTGTCTGGCTCTAGGTCCTGACTCCTGATTTCTGCATCTTGAGTGTATGGGATGGCAAGCCATGCACAGGCCTCTTCCTTCTGCTTCTCACCTGCCCACTTGACCTCACTGTGAGTTAGATCTGTGGTCTCCAACCCCCAGGCCCCAGACTGGTACCTGTCTGTGACCTGTTAGGAACCAGGCTGCACAGCAGGAGGTGAGCAGTGGCTGAGTGAGTGAAGCTTCATCTGTACTTACAGCTGCTCCCCATCACTTGCATCACCACCTGAGCTCCGCTTCCTCTCACATCAGTGGTGGCATTAGATTCTCATAGGACCTCAAACTCTACTGTAAACTGTGCATGCGAAGGATCTAGGTTATGTGCTCCTTATGAGAATCTAATGCCTGATGATCTAAGGTGAAGCTGAGGGTGTGATGCTAGCACTGGGGAACAGCTGCAAATACAGATTATCATTAGCAGAGAGGTTTGACTGCACAATAAATATAATGTGCTTGAATCATCCTGAAAACACCCCTCCCTGGTCCGTGGAAAAATTGTCTTCCATGAAACCAATCCCTGGTGCCAAAAAGGTTGGGGATCACTGTTGTAATTCACTCAGGCTCTTATTTTTTATTAATATTATTTCATTGTTTCTGCTCCCTTTGGGTTTAGTTTGCTCTTTATTTTTGCCAGTTTTTTAAGATGGAAGATTAGACTATGGATTTGAGACCTTTCTCTTTTGTAATATAGACGTTTAAAGCTATAAATTTCCCTTTAAGCACTACTTTATTGACATCTCAAAAATGTTGATATGTTATGTTTGGATTACATTCTGTTCAATATATTTTCTAATTTCTCTTGTGATGTTTTCTTTGATCTATACATTGAGAAATGTGTTCTTTAACTTCTAAATATGTGGTGATTTTCCCACATTTCTTTCTTTTTTTAATTTGTAATTTTATCCCATTGTGGTCTTCAACATACTTTTAATTATTTCAATTCTTTTAACTTCATTGGGATATTTTAATGGCCAAACATATATTTTTCCTGGAAAATGTTTCATATGTCCTTGATAGTGTGTTTTACTGTTTTGGGGCAGAGCATTCTATGTTAGTTAGGTCAAGTTTTTGGATAGTGTTGTCCAATTGTTCTTATCCTTACAATATCCTGTCTAGTTTTTATTCAATCAGCTATTGTGACTGGGCCTTAAAACATTCAACTATAATTGTCTTATTGTTTATTTCACATTTCAATTCTGTCAATTTTGGCTCCATGGATATTGGGGGTCTGTTGTTAGCTGCATATAAGTTTTAAATTGCTATATCTTCCTGATTATTGATCCTTTTATCATTATGAAATATCTCTTTCTCTGTAGTAATAAAGCCTTAAAGTTAGCTTTGCCAAATATTATCACAGTTACTTTGGCTCTCTTGTGGATATTGTTTGAAATTAATATCTTTTTCCATTTTTTTAGTTTTAGCATATTTGTATTTTTTAATGTAAATTGTTTTTCATAATTCTGCATACAATTGGACCTTGCTTTAAAAAAAGTCTAATCTCTGCCTTTTTTTTTTTAATTTCAGCTCATCATGGGCGTACATAAGTTCAGGTCATATACATTGTCCATGTCCCGCCCATCCCCCCGAGTCAAAGTCCCAAGCGCATCCATTCTCATTCTCCAGACAGTGCGCCTGGCACTCATCATGTAGTCATACCACCATCCCCTCCCCCTCCCACCTCCCCGGGTCTACACCTTCAAGCATGACCATTCCCCAGAGGGTGTACAACGCACTCATCATGTAGGCATATACCCATCCCCTCCCCCCCATCCCAGTCTGATATCCAATTGGTATCCTTCCCCGATGTGCATTTTGGTGATGATCAGGGAAACCAGTTTTCTGGTGAGTACATGTGATGCTTGTTTTTCCATTCTTTGGATACTTCACTTAATATAATGGGTTCCAGCTCTCTCCAGGAGAATCAAAGAGATGTCGTATCATCGTTATTTCTTATAGCTGAGTAGTACTCCATGGTATACATATACCACAGTTTACTAATCCATTCGTGGATTGATGGGCACTTGGGTTGTTTCCACATCTTTGCAATTGTGAATTGTGCTGCCATAAACATTCTGGTACAGGTGTCTTTGTTAAAGAATGACTTTTGTTCTTCTGGGTATATGCCCAATAATGGGATTGCTGGATCAAATGGTAGGTCTACTTGAATCTGTTTAAGGTATCTCCATATTGCTTTCCATAGGGGTTGCAGTAGTTTGCATTCCCACCAGCAGTGTATGAGTGTTCCTGTCTCTCCACATCCATGCCAACATGTGTTGTTTTGGGATTTTTTGATAAAGGCCATTCTCACTGGAGTTAAGTGGTATCTCACTGTGGTTTTGATTTGCATTTCCCTGATGATTAGGGATGTTGAGCATTTTTTCATACGTTTTTTGGCCATTCTTATGTCTTCTTTTGAAAAATTTCTATTCATGTCATTTGCCCATTTTTTGATAGGATTGTTTGATTTTTTCTTGCTGATTTTCCTGAGTTCTAAATAGATTCTTGTTATCAGTCTTTTATCTGATGTGTAGTATGTGAAATTTTTTTCCCATTCTGTAGGCTGTCTGTTTATTTTCATGACAGTTCTTTGGCTGTGCAGAAGCTTTTTAACTTAATCAGGTCCCATTCGTTTATTTTTGTTGTTGCTGTGATTGCCTTAGGGGTTTTTCTTCATAAATTCTTTGCCTAGACTAATGTCTGTAAGAGTCTTTCCTACATTTTCTTCTAGAATTGTAATCGTTTCCCGTTTAACGCTTAAATCTGTTATCCACCATGATTTGATTTTTGTGAGAGGTGAAATCTGTGGGTCCTGTTTCAGTCTTCTACATGTGGCTATCCAGTTTTCCCAGCACCATTTATTGAATAGGGACTCTTGTCCCCAGAGTATGTTTTTGTCTATTTTGTCAAAGATTAGATGGTTATATGAGGATGGTTTTATATTTGGGTTTTCTGTTCTGTTCCACTGGTCTGTGTCCCTGCCCTTGTGCCAATACCAAGCAGTTTTAAGAACCACAGCTTTGTAGTATAGTTTGAAGTCTGGCAAATCAATACCTCCCATTTTGTTTTTATTGCTTAAGATTGCTTTTGCTATACGGGGTCTTCTCTGATTCCATACAAAGTGTATAATTATATTTTCTAAATCTGTGAAAAATGATGTTGGTAATTTAATAGGAATTGCATTGAATCTATAGATTACTTTGGGTAGTATAGACATTTTAACAATGTTAATTCTTCCAATCCATGAGCATGGTATGGATTTCCACTTATTTACGTGTTCTGCAATTTCCTTCCTTAGCATTTCATAGTTCTCTCTATAGAGGTCCTTTACCTCTTTAGTTAAATATATTCCTAGATATTTTATTTTCTTTGTTGCTATTTTGAAAGGTATTGAGTCCTTAATTTAGTTCCCTGATTGAATGGTATTGGCATATATGAATGCCTCTGATTTGTGTGTATTGACTTTGTAACCTGAGACTTTACTGAATTCGTTAATTAAGTCCAGGAGTCTCTTGGTTGAGTCCTTGGGGTTTTCCAGATACAGCATCATGTCATCAGCAAAGAGTGAGAGTTTGATCTCTTCTGTCCCCATTTGGACACCTTTGATTCTGCTCTCTTGTCTGATAGCTCTCGCAAGGACTTCCAATACTATGTTGAAAAGTAATGGGGACAGTGGGCAGCCTTGTCTGGTTCCAGTTCTGAGTGGGAATGCTTTCAAGTTTTCCCCATTCAGTATGATGTTGGCTGTGGGTTTGTCATATATGGCTTGTATCATTTTTAGGTAGGTCCCATTTATGCCTATGTTGTTAAGTGTTTTTATCATAAAAGGGTGTTGAATTTTGTCAAATGCTTTTTCTGCATCTATTGAGAGGATCATATGGTCTTTATTTTTGCTTCTATTTATGTGATGAATTACATTTATAGATTTTCGTATGTTGAACCACCCCTGCATCTCTGGGATGAAGCCTACTTGGTCGTGATGAATTATTTTTTTAGCAAGCACTTGGATACGATTTGCTAGGATTTTATTGAGAATTTTTGCATCTATGTTCATGAGAGAAATTGGTCTGTAGTTTTCTTTTTTTGTTGCATCCTTTCCTGGTTTTGGTATCAATGTTATATTGGCTTGGTAAAATGTGTTGGGGAGAATTCCATCCTTCTCGATATTGAAGAATAGTTTATGTAGGATGGACACCAGTTCATCTTTGTATGTGTGGTAAAATTCAGGTGTGAACCCATCTGGACCAGGTCTTTTCTTTTTGGGAAGGTTTTTTATTGCTGTTTCAACTTCAGTTCTTGATATTGGTCTATTCACGAATTCTATTTCTTCCTGATTGAGCTTGGGAAGGCTGTGTGTTTCTAAAAATTTGTCCATTTCCTCCTCATTTTCCAATTTGTGTGCATAAAGATTTTTGTAATATTCATAGATAATGTCATGTATCTCTGTGGCTTCGGTTGTGATTTCTCCTTTCATGTTCCTGATGGAAGTTATTAGAGATTTTTCTTTTCTGCTCTTGGTTAGTCTAGCCAGCGGTGTGTCTATTTTATTTATCTTTTCAAAGAACCAACTTTTTGTTTTATTAATTTCCCTTATAGTATTTTTGTTGTCCTTTTCATTTAATTCTGATTTGATCTTAATAATTTCTCGCCTTCTGCTGGGTTTGGGGTCAGTCTGTTCTTCTTTCTCCAGCTCTTTGAGTCTATTCATTAAGTTGTCTATTTGTAAATTTTCTGTGTTTTTGAAATAGGCATTTATGGAAATGAATTTTCCTCTCAGGACTGCTTTAGCTGCATCCCATAGATTTTGATAAGTTGTGTCACCTTTGTCATTTAATTCAAAGAATGTTTTGATTTCTGACTTAATTTCTTCCTTTACAAAATTGTTATTCAGAAGAAGGTTGTTTAGCTTCCATGAGTTTGAGTAGGAATGAGAGTTCCTGTTAGGGTTCATTATTACTTTTATTCCATTGTGATCTAAGAAGATGCAGGGTATGATTTCTATTTTTTTAAATTTTTTAAGACTTGCTTTATGTCCTAGGATATGGTCAATCTTAGAGAATGTCCCGAGAGCTGATGAGAAGAATGTATATTCAGTGGATTTCGGGTAGAATGTCCTGTAGATGTCAATCAGGCCCATTTGTTCTAGCATTCTGTTTAAGTCTACTATGTCTTTGCTTATTTTCTGCTTCAAGGATCTGTCCTGTGCTGTCAGTGGGGTGTTAAAGTCTCCAACTATTAAAGTGTTGTTGTCTATCATTTGGTTTAGATCGAGTAGGGTTTGCTTTATGAATCTGGGTGCACCTAGATTGGGTGTATATATATTAAGTATGGTTATGTCTTCTTGTTGAATTGTGCCTTTCGCCAGTATGTAGTAACCGTCTTTGTCTTTTATTACTTTTGTTGGTTTAAAGACTAAGTTATTGGAAATTAAAACTGCCACACCAGCTTTACTTTGGATACTATTTGCTTGAAATATCAATTTCCATCCTTTTATTTTCAGTCTAAATGCATCTTTGCCAGTTAAGTGAATTTCCTGAAGGCAGCAGATACTTGGTTTGTGTTTTTTTATCCATTGGCCCAGTCTATGTCTCTTGAGTGGGGAATTCAGGCCATTGACATTTAGTGAGAGAACTGATAATTGGGACAGATTTCTGTTTATCTTATTGGGTATAACTTCATTGCTATGTTTTGTCTCTTGAGCCATTGTGGTGGCTAGAATTTGATCTTTAGCTCTTGGGTGGTTTTACATTCGTGGGTCTTTGTTGTGATGATCCATGTGTAACTCTCTTTTGAGTACTTCTTGGAGGAGTGGTCTTGTCTTGGTGAATTCCCTCAGTCTTGTTTATCTGAGAATGTCTTAATTTCTCCTTCATATAGAAAGCTTAGCTTAGCTGGGTACAAGATTCTAGGCTGGGCATCATTCTGTTTCAGAAGAGTGAGAATGGGGCCCCAACTTGTTCTTGCTTGTAAAGTTTCAGTTGAATAATCTGGCGTAATTCTAATGGGTCTCCCTTTGTATGTTTCTTGTTTCTTTCTCCTTACAGCTCGAAGAGGGGTCTCTTTAGTAGATATTTTAGTCAGTCTGATGACTACATGGCGTGGTGTTTTCCTATTTGGTATGAATCTACCAGGGGTTCTTTGAGCTTCTTGAACCTGTATATCTAAAGTTTTAGCAAGGCCTGGGAAATTTTCTTCTATTATGTCTTCAAATAGTTTATCCAGCCCTTGCTTATTATCTTCTTCACCTTCAGGGATGCCTATGACTCTCACGTTAGGTTTCTTCACATAATCCCACATTTCTTGAAGACTCTGATCTTTTTTCTTATTTCTTTGCTCTATCTCTGTGACTGTCTTATTTAATTGGAAAGAGTTATCTTCGATCTCTGAGATTCTGTCTTCTATTTGATCTACCCTGTTCTTGAGACTTTCCACTGTGTTTTGTAGCTCCCTGAATAAATCCCTCATTTCTAGGTGTTCAGTTTGGTTTTTCTTCAATATTTCTATTTCTTTAGTGAATTTTTCTTCCAAATCCTGGATTTTTTTGTGGTTTCTTTGCGTTGCATATCCATTTTTTCTTGTATATCATTCAGCTTATTTATAACCCAAGACTGAAATTCTTCTGGTAACATGTTGGTATTCTGAAACTGGTTTGTGCCAATTGGAGGAGAGTTGCTATTTCTCTTTGGGGGTGAGGTTTCCGTTTGGTTTTTTGTGCTCCCCATATTTTTCTGCTGAGCCCTTCCCATCTGGCTCTATCGTTAGATCTTTTCTCACAGCTTTAGTCTAGTTAACAGCACGTCTTATGCTCTGTTCTTAGGCTGTGAAACAGTCTAGGTATGTTGCTTCTTTTGTCTAGAGGGGGAGACTGTTGTGTGTTGTTTAGAGTTTTTTTCTATCTCAGTTGGGGGACTGCTTCTGATGAGTCCACCCCCAGAGGGTTGGCTTGACCTAAGACCAGTTTGGCAAGTTAAATCACTGTGTTGTGGACTTTCAGTTAGTAGGCAGGATTCACACTATTTGCAAGCAGAAAGCCTCTTCTCCGTCTCTTTTTCTTTTTTTTTTCCCCCCTGTCTTTTGGTTCTTCCTCTGGATGTGTGGTTTCTGTCTCTTTCTGCAGGAAAGACACTGGCTAGGCGGAGGAGGCGGTGCCCTCACTCCCTCAGTGCCCCAGCTGCTGCAGCTCCCAAGGGCAAAGGTCTACACTGTCCCAGTGTTCCCAATGTCCGGGCTCCACACTCTTGCGTCTGGGGAAGCACTCAGTGTTTACACCTGGGAAGGGGACCTGGAGAGGGTCTATGGATCAGGGGATGGAGCCTCCTGGGGAGCCGCCTGGCACCCTATGGCTCTGCAGCAGTTAGACCTTGGCCCGCACAATTGCTGCTGGCCACCCGCAGATCACTGGCACTGGGGGGCAATTTTCAGGGTACGATAGGAATCAGAGCTTGGGGCCTGGAGCACTCAGGAGTATACAGTAGCTCCTTGGCTGGAGGGCCACTGAAAAGGAGAAAAGAAAAAGAAAGGAAAAAAAACAAAAAAACAAAAAAAGAACCAAACAAACCTCAAGCAAACAAAAAACCGCTATAATAATACTGAAAAATAATAAAGTAAAAAAAGAGAAACAATATGAATAACAAGAAAAAGAAAGAGAAAACAAGAAAGAATAGAGAAACAAAGTAAGAAAGAGAGAGATAAAAAAAAAATTAAAAAAAAAAAAAGAAACCCCTGTTATTCCGCGATCAAGAGTCTTAGCTCTTTCCCGCTGATGTCTCCCATCCACAGAGTTCACTCAGGGCCACAGCTCTTGGCGTTGTGTCACGGGCTATGAAAGAGGGGGTGCGCAGGGACCCGCGTGGCCCCCTATGGATCGGTGGCGGCTAAGCTGTGGGAACCAAGATGGCGACTGCGCGCCCTCCGGTCACGGGAGCTGGGGAAGAGTGTTCAGAGCTCAGCAGGCCCCAGGGCCCACAGCAGCTCCCCGGCCAGAAAGCCACCGTAGGAGAAGAACTGAGCGAAAAAAAAAAAAAAAATCCCGCTTTAATATTTCACGCTCGCGGGCCCCTCCCCTCGGTGCAGGTCCGCGTCTGTCCCTTTAAGAGATAGGGCACCATGGAGACCCACCAGTGTCCAAGCTCCTTTCCGCTTATGTCTCCTGTCCACAGAGTTCACACAGAGCCATGGCTCTTGGCGTTGTGTCACGGGCTATGAAAGGGGGAGTTGCACGGGGACCCGCGCGGCCCCCTATGGATCCGCAGCAGCTGAACTGTGGGAACCGAGATGGCAACCGCGCGCCTGCCGGTCGCGGGCCCCGGGGGAGAGTGTTCGGAGCTCGGCAGGCGCCAGGGCCCACAGCGGCTCCCCGGCCAGAAAGCCGCCCTAGGGGAAGAAAAGAGCAAAAAAGTCCCGCTTTAATATTCCACGCTCGCGGCCCCTCGCCTCGGTGCAGGTCCGCATCTGTCCCTCCAAGAGATAGGGCACCGTGGAGACCCGCCCGAGTCCAAGCTCCCTCTCGCTTATGTCACCTGTCCTCGGAGCTCCACGTCTCCCGCAGTGATTCTGCACCGATTTCAGTCAGATCCCTGACCGAGTGGATGTGGGGGTCAGTGGGGAGATCAAGCCGCTTTGCTGTGGGGCTGAACCCGCCTCACTCATCGGTGAGGCAGGCACGGCCGTCCCGCACTCCGCTGTCTGTTTTCCGTCCCGCACTCTCCAAATTATCTGGGTCTGATTTCCCACTCGCCTCTGTTTTTTCTTGTTCTCTGTGTCCCACGGTGATTCTCCGTGGGTTCACACTGCCGTTCCTGTGGAGGAGCGATCCTCTAGCGTTGTGGCAGGTCGAGATCCATGCCTTCCTTTCCAGGAGCACGAATCCAGGAGGTCACCTCCACTCCGCCATCTTGGGAAGCCCCCTAATCTCTGCCTTTTTATTGACCATTTCAATATATTTAGATTTAATGTAATTATTGCCATGGTTGGATTTAACTTTTCCATTTTGCTATTTATTTTCTATTTGTCTCATGACTTTTATCTGTTTTGCTCCTCTGTTCCTCCTATATTGTCTTTGTTTATGTTAAATAATTTACTTAGTGTATCATTTTGATTCACCTCTTTTTTTACTTTTTTTAAGTAAAAAATAAGTTTCATGTGAAACCTGTTCACAAGTGTTCATAGCAGCTTTATTTATAACAGCCAAAACCTGGAAAGTAGCCAGAAGTCCTGCAATGGGTTAAACAACTGTGCTACATCCATACCATGGGATACTCTTCAGCAAGAAAAAGAAACAAACTATTAATACACACAACTTGGATGGATCTCAAGGGAATTGTGATGAGTGCATAAAGCCAACTCCAAAAGGTTACATAGCCATGATTCCACTTAAGTAACCTTCTTGAAATAACATAATAATTATAGAAATGGAGAACAGGGTCGACAGGGGTTGGAGAAGGAGGGGGAACAGATGGGTATGGCTATAAAGAGATGTTGCAAGGGAGCCTTTTGGTGACGGATCAGTGCTGTGCATTGATTGTGGTGGTGGTTACATGAATGCACATACAGTAAAATTGCATAGAACTATCCACATTCAAACAATGAATGCATGTAAAACTAACGAAATCTGAATAAGGTTTGTAGTTTGTAGCCATATCATTTTCCTAGCTTTCATACTTTTATTTGTGACAACCTTGTCCAGTTTTATCATCGCTTTAAAAGTTTTAATTTGGGATTAGTGATATACCACAGAAATGTACAGGAAGGTCCTGTGCCCCTGTCATCCAGTGTTGACATTGTGAATAACTATAATATGATATAAAAAACAGAAAATGGACGTTGGAACAATCCATAGAGCTGTTTCAGATTTCACAATTACACATGCATTCATTCTGTATATTATCTATAGCTGTGGTCCCCAACCCCCAGGCCAAGAGCCAGTACCAGTCTGTGGCCTGTTAGGAACCAGGCTGCACAGCAGGAAGTGAGCAGTGGGCAAGTGAGTGGAGCCTCATCTGTATTTACAGCCATCCCCATCGCTGGCATCGCTGCCTGAGCTCTGTCTCCTGTCAGATCAGTGGCAGCATTAGATTCTCATAGGAGCATGAACCCTACTGTAAACTATGCATGTGAGGGATCTAGGTTGGTGCACATTCTGAGAGTCCAATGCCTGATGATCTGAGGTGGAGCTGAGGCAGCGATGCTGGCACTGGGGAGTAGCTACAAATACAGATTATCTTAGCAGAGAGGTTTGACTGCACAGTAGATGTAATGCACTTGAATCATCCTGAAACCATCCTCCCACCCCTTGGTCCCTGGAAAATTGTCTTCCATGAAACGGGTCCCCAGTGCCAAAAAGGTTGGGGACTGCTGCTCTATAGCTATATGCAGGTTTTTCACATGTGTAGCTTCATGTAAAAACTACTACACTTAAGATATGTAACTAAACCATCATCACAAGATTCCCTTTGTTCAGGGGTGGGGGTGGATCAGAAACCACTGTGCTGGGGTCTCCCCATGCCACTGGTGAGGGACAGGAGACATGGGGCTTCACTGCTGCTGCTGCTGCTGCGGGCAGTTGGGGCTGCTTGTTGGTGACCTGGTTGTGGAGTGGGGGTTGGGGTTCTCCACTAGTTCTCTGCTGGGCTTCCCCTTTAGGTTCTAGGTTGCAGGCCTCTCTGGCACCAGGTCTTTGGTATGTGGGAGATGGAAAAACCCCCTCAGGGAACACATCACCTGTCATTCCTCAAGCCTTGAGGTCCCTCATCATTCTGTTTTCTTATTTCCAGCTTTCAGAGTCCTATTATTGTTGTCTGTTTAATAATTTCCAAGGTATTTTGTTGTATTGGAGGGGAGGAGCAGGGACAAGTTGGTCTACAGCATGTTGTTTTGGAGCCAGTGACTCTACCAGTGCTCGTTTGGGAGAGGATTTGCTGACCTCACTCAGCCATTCTGGAAGCCTGAAATCCTTAAATCAGCTTAATGATAAATGTTCTTACAAAAGTTATATCGACTGCATCTTTATGTCCTCCTCACAAGGGTCCTAGCACAGTCCAGATACCCTTGACTACTCCCATTATATTTTTATTGTTAGACATTTGTGTTTTTAAAATGGATAAAGAAATTAATTACATTGTAAAAGTATACATTTCTGTGATCATTTTTATTGTATTCTTGGTCTGTTCTCAAGGCCTACCTTTATTCTTGCTGAAATAATTCTTTCAATAATTCTTTTATGAGGCTACATGGAAGGGTGAACCCTCTTAATCATTCTATGTCTTCAGTGACTTTATTTAGCCCTCACTTTTGGAAGATAATATGGATGGGTGTAAAGTTTCCAGGTTGACATGTAAGCCCCCTTACCACCCTGACACTAGGGCATGGTCATCGGAAGACACAGCAAGTTTTGGGCAAGTACATTTCCATAGGTAAGACTTTGGGTTCTGGTGCCGGGGAATTAGTCATTAAAATGTCAGTTCTCATACATAGCAGTATGGGCCTTGGGTAAGTTACAGATCCTCTGTTTTCTTATACGTAAAATGGGGATGTTCAGGAAAAGTAAGGGTTACAGAGTGCTTTTGTGTGTCCTCTGTGATGCCACGTGCTTTTTACCCTCAATACCCCGTTCATCCCTCTTTTCATAATCACTATTATTTTTGTCTTTTACAGATGACGGAGTTAAGACCAAGAGCAACTAAATAACTGGAGGATGGCCACACTCAACCTGAGCACCTAGTCTGTACTCTGTACCTGTAGTGCAATATCATATTCCACATAGGGTCATTTTGATACTTAAATAAGATAATCGTCTAGAGTGCTAGCTGTAGTGTCTGACGTATGCTTCAGTGTTGGGTACTGCTGTCTCTTATCATGACTACGGCCCCCTTGTCAGCCCCAGCTATGGCCCACACAGCCCCTTAGAGAATCCTCAGGAATCATGGATCTGTGGGCCTCAGTGATTAGGGGTCTGAGCTGGTCTATGGAAGTCAGAGATTGGAGGGCTGTTCATATAATGATTCGGGAACATGGGAAGGATCAGTATTTAGAGGTCTTCAGGAATTAGGCTTCACTGGAGGCAGGAACTAGGCTGACTGGGCTTGGGGACCAATGATTATTTCCCTGGGGGTCAGTGGGGGCAAAAAAGGTGGGTGCCCCTTCTTTTAAAATGTAGCATTTTAAAAAATCCTCTTCCCCCTTCTCTCCCTGCCTTTTATCCAATGTTAAAACTTTCCCATATGAGTGTATATGTATAAACATATAGCCAGAAGTTGGTTTTACAGAGTGGGACTATAATGTACTCATTTCTTTCCATTTTACTTTCCTCTCTTGACAACACATCCAAGAGATCTGTACCAGTCAGCTGATAGATATCTAGCACATTCTTTAAAAACCCTAATCTTAACTCTGAGGCACTAACCCAAACCCTAACCCTAGGGTTTTGGATCTAAGGCCTTTAACCCTAAGGCTGTAACCCAGAGGCTTTACCCAATCCTAACTCCACCTGTAACACTAATCCTCATTCCCAGATCCTACAAACCCTAACTCTTAACTCTGAGGCCCTAATCCGTGGTGAAATAAACTCCTATTCACTCTGCTGCTTACTATTGAGAAGCACCAGGAAATATTTTGCAGAACATCTTTCTGTGTGATCTTTACTTAATGATTATTTTATTTCCTTGGAATGGATTGCCAGGAAGGAGATTACTGGGTATAAGGCTGGATATATTTTAAAGCTATTGGACATTGCAAAATTATTTTCCAGAAAAACTGAAACATGTTTCCTTCTGTAACATATAAGAAGTCCCATTTTCCTGCATCATCCCTGGAAATATGATTTATCACTTAGCACTTGTCCCCATTTGAAGTAGCCTTTGACCAGGGGAGGTGGGTGGGAAAACGAGTGGCCACCCATTCACCCCCAAACCTGAAAGGACTTGGGTGGGCGTAGGAACTCTTCCTGAGATCTGCATGGGCAGAAAGGAAGGAGGCCTGGGAAAAGGGGATTCTGACACCCTTGCTAGAGTTCTCTGAGGGTCCCTATGGGCCTCCCCCCCCCCGTAGAAGTGAGTGAGGCCCTCAAGGGCCAGAAGCCAGGACAGGCGGCCGGCCGGCAGGTTGAGCAGGGCGCTGACTCTGCCTCTCTTGAGTTCTGCCATGAGACCTCCTGGGTCCGACCATCAGGTGGCTCCCCAGTGAGCCAGCCGGACCAGGCCAGGGGTGCTGCGGGCGGGGACTGCATTGCACCTCTAAGTGAGGCGCCTTTCCCGTTATAAATGAAAACAAATCTGTTTTATTGGGGGTGGAAAATCCAAGCAAGAAGGGGCAGAATTTGGCAAGAAAGAATGGGGCCACAACAGGCAGAAACCTGAAAGAAACCACAGGGATCGTGGAAAAAGACACAGGAATCCGGCAGACACGGCAGGAACCAGGAGCTGAACCAGGCTCCCTGCAGTGGGGTCCCCGCCCCCAGAGTCTGTGCTCCGGTAGGGGCGGGGCATGCGAGAGCGCGGAGCGCAGGTCCTGCTCATTTGCATACGCCCCGCCCCCACCGGTCCGGGTCCAGGCTGACCTGCCACCGAATTCCTCCGTCCCCGAATTTGCCCTCCTCGCCAAGGCGCAGAGGTCTGCCGCAGGGGTGCTCCGGGCGGGGGAGGGTATGAGGAGGGCAGAGGGCTGTCTTAGGGCTGCGACCCCTCTTTTGAAAAGCGCCGGGGTGCATTGACACGCGAGCAAACCCATTTTTAGAGCATCTGAAAATAGAGAAAAGTTGAGAGTTTGTAGAAAAGGAAATGTGGAGGCGACAAGGGAGAACCAGGCAAAAGGAGTAAAGGAGTAATGGCCAGGAAGAAGACTGGCGTCGGAGCGTGAAGAGGGCACAGGGGGAAGAAGCGGGGTGCCGCCACCCCACTCCTGCGTCTTGCAGCAGCCACTGGTGGGAGGTTCACGGTGTGGGCGACCAGCCTCCCCCGCGGGAGTCACGCTTGGGGAGAAGGGAAGGGGGAGCAGAGAGGAAGCCTAGGACAGTGACCAGGGAGGGTGTGGGGCAGCACTAGGGGTTAAAGGAGGTTGGGGCTCAGCCCTGAGGGAAGCAGGGGTGCAGGGAGCCTGGCGGTGGGAGATCCCTGCGGGGCCGGAGAGGGCTCTTCCTGCCTGTCTGGGATGAGAACACTCACCCTGGAGTGGCTCCCAGAAAGAGGAGGCACAGTCCCTGCCTGGGTCCTTTATCCCTCAGTGCCCTCAGGGACACTCCCAAAATTTGTCACTGGCATCTATTTCAACTTCTCTCCCCTCTGGAGGGAAGGAAATGGGGAAGGCAATGAGAGAGGACCAGGTAAAAGGGCTAAAGGCTGGAAAGAGGGATGAGTCCGGGCACAGGACAGACCTATGTGATTCAAAACATCTGGGAGAAAAATCCAAGATGTTTATAAGGTTTTGAAGCCAAACACTTTTACTCAACCTTCACTGCAGCTTGGATGCTCTCTGGTCCGCTCCAGCATCTCAATCCAACAGGGCTTCCACTGGCAAGGCAGGTGTTGGCCAGCAGGCAGGGCCCGGAGCGCTTGCTGAGGCCTGGGGCTCTGCTGGGTCTGGGTGGAGAGAGGCTGGCCGTGACCGTCCTCCCCAGGCCAATAGGGACCCTGCTGAACAGGAACAGAGAGCCTTAGCGGCAGATCAGAGGAGGTGGACATCCAGGGACCTGGAGAGGAAGGACAGGGCATCCTTCCCAATGCTCCTGGGAGGACGTTTGAGTCTCTGCTGCTTTAATGAATTCACAAATTTAGTGGCTTAAAACACACACTCATTCTTTTGTATTAATAGTTCTGGAGGTCAAAAGTCCCAGTTCAGGTACACTGGGCCTCGGCTGAGTTACCCAGGGCTCCAGTTCCCACAGCTCCCCCTCTTGCCTCCTTTCCTACCTTCTGCTCTTCTCGCTTCCCTCCACTTCCCCTCATGGACATTCTCACCTAGACCATTCCAGTCCCCTCTGTCCTTCGCTGTCCTGGTCCTTTTCCTGGCCCCTTATCTTTAAGGCACCCATGTAGTTGTCTTACAGGGAGCGGAACTCCGGGCACAAAAAGAAGTCCTAGGGAGCGGTGGGCCTTATCCGGCCCTGGGTCTCAGGATCCAGGGCAGAGTCCCCCACTGTCTTCCTTCCGCCGCTTCCCGCCGTCCCCCCCCCCACCCCGCCTCCCCGACACCTCAGGGCAACCGGCATCCAGGCCACAGAGCGCCAAATCTCCATCTCCAGTCTGGGAGGGCTGGCTGTCGAGGACGTTCCCTGACCTTACCCCAACCACCTGCAGGTGAAACTGCTGTGTCCTCTCCTGCCTCTCTACCCCTTCTCCTGAATCCCGGCTGCAATGCCTACACCCTTCCCAGGGAAGTCTGCTCATCCCTCCATTCTGGGCTAGCCAAACCTCCGCATTTCGGGAGGACTGGTTGCCCGGCTCAGAGGCCGCAGGAAGGAAGCCTTTGCCCAGGAGTCAGCGCTGCCTGGAGGTGAGCAGCTGGCTGGGAAGGGGAGGGATTCCCACCGGGTCTCCTGGTGGGATGGTTCTCAAGGCAGCGGATGCCAGGGGCTGCCGTGGAGGCAAGGGATGCCCCTTCTAAGTCCTGCGGGGGCTCACTAGATTTAGCCTCCCAGAAGCAAAGTAGTAGAGTCAGCAGGCACCTCACTAACGTCTAAGTACTAAGTTTTACTCCACAGATTCCTGCCTAACAGATGACTCCTGCATTGGCAAGATGAGGGAGCCGTGGTGCCCAGTCTAGTGCAGTGCTGGGCTCCTGCAGCCCTGCTCCTCCTCCCCTGGACATGGCAGCACAGAACCACCACACCACTGCCACACACACAGCCTGTCTTTGCTGGTCTCAGACTGGCTACCTGGTCAGAGGTGGGGAATCCAAGAACTGGAGTCCAGAGACCTCAGGAAGCACCTTGTCCCACATCAGGCAGCTCTTGCTGGGGCAGGCCCCTGGGTGGCAGGGTCATTGCAGCAGCCTCTGTCCTTGCCAACCTCATCCTTCCAGGGACTAGCTCCCCAGGGATACCTGTCCCCTCTCTAGAGGTGGCCGAGGGCAGCCCACAGTGTTCTTTGACAGGATCTGCTGTCCTCAGCATCAGGTGATGGGTCCTGGAGCTGGATCAGATTGAGGTTTGAGTTTTTGCCGAGACTACTTTGTAGGCTGGGCTGTGGCTTCCATCGGAAAGCACATGGTGTCTGTCATCTTTCTTTTTATCGCGTTGGAGCCATGGAAGATCATTGTCTAGATCCCCTTTTCATATGTAATTGCAAAGTAGTGATATTCTGTCGGTCCTCCTAAAGCTACTGCCTGCGGTACTCCTATACATGCAACTCTCCCTCATCAAGTAACGGGCACTATTCTACCGTCATCTTACTCAACCTCACCCTACCCGGGAGGCCTCTCGGCTGTGGTTTCCTTACCTCCCACATCTAATCTAACATCAAGTTTTGACATTTGTCTCCTAAATACTTCTAAGTTCCCTCAGGTCTTTCCAGATCAGTTGCTCCTATGGATATGGATATGGACAGTAAATATTAGATTAGCCCCTTATGATAATTTCCTAATTAAAATAACAAGTGCATATCCTAAAAAATCTTGCCAATGCCAGTGGTACCTGTCCTACAGAATGGAAAATCCTCAATAAATGAAGGATGTGACTTGCCCAAGAGACAGCTTTGAAACATAAAGCAGACCTTCTCATTTTGACTGCCTGCTCCTTCCTCAGGGTCCCTGGTACTGAGAGGCAGTGGTGGTTTCTGGGCTTGTACCTGGGGAGGGAAATCAGGCTGTGAGCTTACCTGGAATCCATACTTCACCTCCACAATGTTTTTGCTTATTAATCCCGGATTATTAATTTCTTATAAATCCCTAATTATTATATTAGTAAAGTGTAAAGACAAAGCAGGAGAAAAGCGAGTCAAGGCAAAAGAGAGAAACAGAGGCAGAGCCCCACAAAGAGAGATAAAAGTTCAGTGCATGGTTAAGACAAAGTAGATTTTTAGCTGAAGCATATTTCTAAAGATAAAGAGCGATAAAGAGTGATGAAGGGGTCAATACAGCAGGAAGATGTAACAATTACAAATGCATATGCAGATGGTACTACAGCTTTAAAATACATTAAGCAAAAACTTAAAAATAAAGGGAGAAATAGATAAAATCATAGTTGGTGATTTTAATAGTAGAACTAGACAAAAAACTATTAAGAGTATGGGAGATCTAAGTGACAGTATCCATTACCTAAACATAACTGACGTTTCTAGGACATTTCCATCAATGACTGCAGAACACATTTTTATTTATTTATTTATTTATTCATTTCAGCATATTATGGGGGTACAAAAGTTTAGGTTACATATATTGCCCTTCCCCCCTCTCTGCAGTCAGAGCTTCAAGCATGTCCATCTCCTAGATGGTGCACATCGCACTCATTATGTATGTATGCACCCGTCCACTCCTCCCCCCGACATCTGCCCAACACCCAATTAATGTTATTCCTAACTGTGCTCTTAGGTGATGATCAGTGAAACCAATTTGATGGTGAGTACATGTGGTGCTTATTTTTCCATTCTTGGGATACTTCACTTAGTAGAATGGGTTCCAGCTCTATCCAGGAAAATACAAGAGGTGCTATATCACCATTATTTCTTATAGCTGAGTAGTACTCCATGGTATACATATATCACATTTTATTAATCCACTCATGTATTGATGGGCACTTGGGTTGTTTCCACATCTTTGCAATTGTGAATTGTGTTGCTATAAACATTCGGGTGCAGATGTCTTTTTCATAGAATGTCTTTTGTTCTTTTGGGTAGATGCCCAATAATGGGATTGCTGGATCAAATGGTAGGTCTACTTGTATCTGTTTAAGGTATCTACATATTGCTTTCCACAGAAGTTGCACTAGTTTGCAGTCCCACCAGCAGTGTATGAGTGGTCCTCTCTTTTCACATCCATGTCAACATTTATTGTTACGGGACTTTTTGATAAGGGCCATTCTCACTGGATTTAAGTGGTACCTCACTGTGGTTTTGATTTGCATTTCACTGATGATTAGAGATGTTGAGCATTTTTTCATATGTTTGTTGGCCATTCTTCTGTCTTCTTTTGAAAAATTTCTATTCATGTCGTTTGCCCACTTTTTGATAGGGTTGTTTGATTTTTTCTTGCTGATTTTCCTGAGTTCTAAATAGATTCTTGTTATCAGTCCTTTATTGGATGTGTAGCATGTGAAAATTTTTTCCCATTCTGTAGGTTGTCTGTTTGCCCTTGTGACAGTTTCTCTGGCTGTGCAGAAGCTTTTTAATTTAATCAAGTCCCATTTATTTATTTTTGTTGTTGCTATGATTGCCTTTGGGGTCTTCATAAATTCTTTGCCTAGGCCAATGTCTATAAGAGTTTTCTCCACATTGTCTTCTGAAATTCTAATAGTTTTACACCTTAGATTTAAGTCTGTTATCCACTGTGATTTGATTTTTGTGAGAGGTGAAAGATGTGGGTCCTGTTTCAGTCTTCTATATGTGGCTACCCAGTTTTCCCAGCACCATTTATTGAATAAGGATTCTTTTCCCCAGAGTATGTTTTTGTATGCTTTGTCAAAGATTAGATGGCTATATGAGGATGGTTTTATATCTGGATTCTCAGTTCTGTTCCACTGGTCTGTGTCCCTGTTCTTGTGCTAATACCAAGCTGTTTTAATAACCACAGCCTTGTAGTATAGTTTGAAGTCTGGTAAATTAATATCTCCTGTTTTGTTCTCATAGCCTATAATTGCTTTTGCTAAATGAGATCTTCTCTGGTTCCATACAAAGTGTAAAATTATTTTTTCTATAGCTGTGAAAAATGATGTTGGTAATTTAATAGGAATTGCATTGAATCTGTAGATCACTTTGGGTAGTATAGACATTTTAACAATGTTGATTCTTCTGATCCATGAACATGGTATGGTTTTCTACCTGTTTATGTGCTCTGCAATTTCCTTCCTCAGTGTTTCATAGTTCTCCCTGTAGAGGTCTTTCACCTCTTTAGTTAAATGTATTCCTAGGTGCTTTGTTTTCTTTGTTGCTATTGTGAAGGGTATTGAGTCTTTGATTTGGCGCTCAGTTTGACTGTTATTGGCATATACGAATGTCTCTGATTTGTGTGTATTGATTTTGTATCCTGAGACTTTACTGAATTCGCTTATCAGTTCCAGGAGTCTCTTGGTTGAATCCTTGGGGTTTTCTAGATATAATATCATATCATCAGCAAAGAATGAGAGTTTGATCTCTTCTGTCCCTATTTGGACACCCTTGATTCTGCTCTCTTGCCTGATTGCTCTCTCAAGGACTTCCAGCACTATGTTGCATAGCAGTGGGGACAGTGGGCAACCTTGTCTGGTTCCAGTTCTAAGTGGGTGTGCTTTCAATTTTTCCTCATTCAGTATGATGTTAGCTGTGGGTTTGTCATATGTGGCTCGTATCATTTTTAGGTACGCCCCATCTATGCCTGTTTTGTTAAGCGTTCTTATCATAAATGGGTGTTGAATTTTGTCAAATGCTTTTTTTGTGTCTATTGAGAGGATCATTTGGTGTTTGTTTTTGCTTCTATTTATGTGGTGAATTACATTTATAGATTTGCATATGTTGAACCATCCCTGCATCTTTGGGATGAAGCCCATATGGTCATGATGGATTATTTTCTGGATAAGCACCTGGATTCGATTTGCTAGGATTTTATTGAGAATTTTTGCGTCTATATTCATAAGAGAAATTGGTTTCATAAGAGAAATTGGTTTTTTTGTTGTTGTTGTTGCATCCTTTCCTGATTTTGGTATCAGAGTTACGTTGGCTTCATAAAATGTTTTGGGGAGGATTCCATCCTTCTCGATGTTGTGGAATAACTTTTGTAGGACAGGCACCAGTTCTTTGTATGTATGGTAAAATTGTGGTGTGAAACCATCTGGTCTTGGGCTTTTCATTTTGGGAAGGATATTTATTGCTGTTTCAATTTCAGTTCTTCATATTGGTCTGTTCAGGAATTCTATTCCTGGTTGAGCCTAGGGAGGCTGTGTGTTTCTAAAAATCCATCCATTTCCTCAACATTTTTCAGTTTGTGTGCATAAAGGTTTTTATAGAATTCATAGATGATATCTTGCGTCTCTGTGGCATCAGTTGTAATTTCTCCTTTCATGTTTCTGATGGAGGTTATTAGAGATTTTTCTTTTCTGCTCCTAGTCAGTCTAGCCAAAGGCGTGTCTATTTTATCTTTTCAAAGAACCGACTTTTTGTTTTATTAATCTCCCATATAGTTTTCCTGTTGTCCATTTCATTTAGTTCTGATTTGATCTTATTGATTTCTCTCCTTCTGCTGGGTTTGGGGTCAGTCTGTTCTTCTTTCTCCAACTCTTTGAGTCTAATCATTAGGTTGTCTATTTGCAATTTTTATGTCTTTTGGATATAGGGATTTATGGAAATAAATTTTCCTCTCAGGACTGCTTTAGCTGTGTCCCACAGATTTTGATGACTTGTGTGTCCTTTGTCATTTACTTTAAAGAATCTTTTGATTTCTGTCTTGATTTCCTCATTTGTAAAATAATCTTTCAGGAGAAGGCTGTTTAGCTTCCACGACTTTGAGTAGAAATGAGAATTTCTATTAGGGTTGATTTCTACTTTTGTTCTGCTGTGATCTGAGAAGATGTATGGTATAATTTCTATTTTTTAAATTTTTTTAAGACATGCTTTGTGTCCTAGGATATGGTCAATCTTAGAGAATGTCCCATGAGCTGATGAAAGTAATGTATATTCAGTGGATTTTGGGTACAATGTCCTGTAAATGTCAGTTGGGCCCATTTGTTCTAGCATTCTGTTTAAGTCGATTATTTCTTTGTTTATTTTCTGTTTGAAGGATCTGCCCTGTGCTGTCAGCGGGGTGTTGAAGTCTCTGGCTATTATGGTGTTGCTGTTTATCATTTGGTTTAGATGAAGCAGGGTTTGCTTTATGAATCTGGGTGCACCTAAGTTGAGTGCATACGTATTAAGTATAATTATGGCTTCTTTTTTTAAAATGTTTTAAAATTATGTCTTCTTGTTGAACTGTACCCTTCACTGTTATATGATGACCATCTTTGTCTTTCATTACTTTGTTGATTTAAAAACTAAGTTGTCTGAAATTAAAACCACTACACCAGCCTTCTTTTGGCTTCCATTTGCTTGAAATATGAATTTCCACCCCTTTATTTTCAGTCTAAATGCATCCTTGCAGGTTAGCTGAGTTTCCTGGAGACAGAAGATACTTGGCTTGTATTTTTTTAATCCATTGGGCCAGCTTATGTCTCTTGAGTGGGGAGTTCAAGCCATTCATGTTTATTGAGAGAACTGATAGATGGGGCAGATTTGTGTTCATTCTGTTGGGTAAAACATCATTGCTATGTTTTCTCTCTTGAGCCATTGTGGTATCTGGCCTTTGATCTTTAGCTTTTGAGTAGTTTTACATTCGTGAATGTTTCTTGTGCTGGTCTATGTGCAACTCTGTTTTGAGTACTTCTTGGAGGGCTGGTCTTGTCTTGGTGAATTCCCTCTGTCTTTGTTTATCTGAGAATGTCTTAATTTCTCCTTCATATAGAAAACTTAGCTTGGCTGGGTACAAGATTCTAGGCTGGGCATTATTTTGTTTCAGAAGAGTGAGAATGGGGCCCCAGTCTCTTCTTGCTTGTAAGGTTTCAGCTGAGAAATCTGGTGTTATTTGGATGGACTTTCCTTCATATGTTACTTGTTTCTTTCTCCTTACAGCTTGAAGAAGGGCCTCTTTAGTGGATGTTTTGGTCAGTCTGATGACTGCATGATGTGGTGTCTTCCTATTTGCAATGAATCTCCCAGGGTTCCTTTGGGATTCCTGTACCTGTATATCTAGATTTTTAGCAAGGCCTGGGAAATTTTCCTCAATTATGTCTTCAAATAACTTATCCAACCCTTGCATATTATCTTCTTCACCCTCAGGAATGCCCATAACTCTCACATTAGGCTTCTTCACATAATCCCACATTTTTTGCAGACTCCAGTCTTTTCTCTTATTTCTTTGCTCTATCTCTGTGACTGACTTATTTAATTGGAAGGTGTTATCTTCGATCTCTGAGATTCTTTCTTCTGTTTGATCTACCCTGCCCTTGAGGCTTTCCACTGTGTTTTGTAATTCCCTGAATAAATTCTTCATTTCCAGGAGTTGGTTTGATTTTTCTTTAATATTTTGATTTCTTTAGTGAATTTTTCTTCCAAGTCCTGGATTTTTTTTACGGTTTCTTTGTGTTGGTTATCCATTTTTTTCTTGCATATTGTTGAATTTTCATACAATCCATGTTTGAAATTTTTCTTCTGTCATTTTAGTGTTCTGAATTTGGTTAATGTCCATTGCTAGAGAGCTGGTGTTTCTCTTTGAGAGTGTGCTTTCCGTTTGATTCTTCATACTTCCAGAGTTTTTTCACTGAGCCCTTCACATCTGGAGACAGTGGTTGCTTCCCACCTTTCAGCTTTTGTGTGGAAAGTGACACACCTTGTGCAGGCTCTGTTCCAGTGAATGCTGTAGGGGCAAGGCAGTTCACTGATGCTGCCTGACAGTCTAGGTGTGTTGCTTTCTCTGTCACTAGGGGAAGCTGCTTATGTGTTGTCAGGGTTCTTTTTTTTATTTCAGTATATTATGGGGGTACAGAAGTTTAGGTTACATATATTGCCCTTGCTCCCCACCCCCCGAGTCAGAACTTCAAATGTGTGCATCCCCTAGATGGTGTGCATCACACTCATTATGTATGTATACACTGTTCAGGGTTCTTCTACCACAGCTGGGGTGCTGCTCCTGGTGGGAGGGGTTACTTGGGGAGCCTGTTTTGGACTCTTGCCAGCTTTTCTTTTCTTCCCCCTGGCCACTGATCCCACTGTTGGCAGCCAACCAGTCCAGCCCCAGGGTTCTTATGGTGTCCATAGACCTAAAATCAGTCTGATGAGTTAAGTCACTGGGCTGACGACTTTTGAGCCACACTGGTTGCAAAGAGAAAGTGGCTTTTTGTTGTCACTCCCTATCTCCAGAGGTGGCGCCTACCACTTTCTGCATGAAAGATGCTGGCTAGGGGAAGGGGGTAGTGCCACTGTTAACCCAGCGCCCCAGTGGCTGCAAATCCTGCAGGCGATGGTCTCCCCTGCCGCAGTGCCTGCAAGATCCAGGCGCTAGTCTCTCACAACTGGGGGATCACTCAGAGTTCACACACCAAAACGGGATCATTGACCATAGGTCATGTTAGGGTGGATCTCATTGTGAGAGTCTCTGGGCTGGGGGAGGGGAGCCACTCGGCATGGTATCACACCACAGTGGCTAGGCTGTGGACCTCCAAAATGGCAACTGCCTGCCCACGGAGCGCCAGAACTTGGGGGGTGATTGTTCAGGGGTTGGCAGGTGGTGGGTCAGGGGGCTGTCATCAGGATGCCCCCTTGTCTCTTTTATGTCACCTTTCCACAATCTCACGCCTGTTCAGCAGGAGCTCTTGCTCTTTCTGATACACCCTGAACAGGCCTATTAGTCTGTGGCAGTTTCCAGGTTAGAGTCCCCTATTTAGTTTTCACCTCTGTCAATCTGGACCTGCTGAGTAGTAGAGGCAAGTTACCTGTCTCCTAACTGCCTCCAGCGGTAGCACAGACCAGTCCCTCCCCTGCCCAATGCAGTTCTGGCACATGGTTCGGGGAGTTCAAGATGCTTCCCACTAATGTCTCCTCTCCACAGAGCCCCACATCTCCCATGGTGACTTTGCACTGACTTCAGGCAGATCCCTGTCTGAGTGGGTTTGGAGGCCAGTGGGGAAGCAAGACGTTCTCCTGTGGGACTGATCCCACCTCACTTGCTGGCAAGGTGGGCACGGCTATCCCAAGCTCTACTCTCTATTGATTGTCTCACACTCTCCAGATTTTTCGCGATCTTATCTCCCATTCATATTTTTCTTTTTTTTTATTTCAGCTTATCATGGGGGTACAAAAGTTCAGGTTATATACATTGCCCATGTCCCGCCCATCCCCTGAGCCAGAGCTTCAAGCACGTCCGTTCTCCAGACAGTGCACATCACACTCATCATGTAGCTATAGCCCCATCCCCTCCCCCCATGCCCTATCCCCTCGAGTCAGAACATTTCAGTGTGTCCATTCACCAGACGGTGGGCAATGCACTCATCATGTAGGTATACACCCATCCCCTCCCCCCACCCCCCACCTCAGTCCGAAACCCAGTTGGTGTTATTCCCAAATGTGCACTTAGGTGATGATCAGGGAAACCAATTTGCTGGTGAGTACATGTGGCGCTTATTTGTCCATTCTTGAGATACTTCACTTTTCCTTTCTTTCTTTCTTTCTTTTTTTTTTTTTTTTGAGACAGAGTCTCACACTCTTTCCTGGGCTAGAGTGCCGTGGTGTCAGCCTAGCTCACAGCAACCTCAAATTCCTGAGCTCAAGTGATCCTTCTGCCTCAGCCTCTTGAGTAGCTGGGACTACAGGCATGTGCCACCATGCCTGGCTAGTTTTTTTTCCTATATATTTTTTAGTTGTCCAGCTAATTTTCTTTCTATTTTTAGTAGAGAGAGGGTCTCACTCTTGCTCAGGCTGGTCTTGAACTCCTGAGCTCAAACGATCCACCTGCCTTGGCCTCCCAGAGTGCTAGGATTATAGGCATGAGCCGCCATGCCCGCCCCGATTCACCTTTTCTTTTTCCTGCTTTTTGTGTCCCATGCTGAATCTCCATCAATTTACAATGCTGTTCTTGTGGGGGAGCAATCCACTCATGTGTAGCCAACCGAGATCTATGCCTCCCTCTCTGGGAGCAGGAATCCAGGGAGTTACCTCCACTCCGCTATATTTTCTCTGCAGAACACATTTTTAAAAGTGCATATGTGTCATTTACCAAGGTAGATTATAAGCTGGGCCATAAACAAGTCTCTATAGGTTTCAAGTGATTGAAATTTTACAGACATCTAGAAAAGCATAAAATACTTGAAAATTTCAAAACACACTGTGAAACAACCCATGGGTCAGAGGAAAAAACTCTCAAGGTAAATGAGACAAGAATTTGAAACAAATGATAATAAAAACACAACATATTGAAATTGTGGGTTGCTGCTAAACCTTAGGGGGGAATTTATAACTTTGCATGCTTACATTAGGAAACAAGAAAAGTCAAGATCAACGATCAAAGCTTCTACCTTAGGAAGTTAGAAAAAGGTGCCAAATTAAATGCCAAACAAGCAGAAGAAAAGAAATAATGATGATTGAAGTGGAAATTAATGATACATAAAACAGAGAATAGAGAAAAATCAGTAAAACGAAAAGCTGGCTCTTTGAAAATATCAATACAATTGCCAAATACTGTCTAGGCCTAAATTGATACAAGGAAAAAAACCTCTATATAATTCTGTAATCTATTGAAGAACTTGAATTCCTTTCTACAAAAAAGTTCCAGATTCAAATAGCTTTACTTAGGCGAGTTACATTTAAGGAATAAGTAATATCATTTCTACAGAAATTCTTTAAGAAAACAAAGAACACATTTAATGAAGCCAGTATTGCTCTATCTAAAACCAGGGTAATATATTACAAAGGGGGGGGGGGAACAACTAAAGACCAACATCACCCATAAATAGACATGAAAATCCTTTTTTTAGAACAGACAGACAACTGTTTTATTACACATTTAAATCAGAATGTGATGTGCATCTCAGACAGCTGCTAAGAGATTGCAAAGAAAAAAGAAAAGTCACCTTAATTAGATCTCAATTAGAAGACTTGACAGCACCATTTGTCATATATAGTTCACCCTAAATTCACCTGGTAATTGGCAAGGCCACCTGTGTTTGCTAGTTGATTATACTCAAAAGAAAAAAAAAACTTTACATGTGTTCATGATAGAAGATATATACATATTTTTAATTTCAGAATATTATGGGGGTACAAACATTTTGGTTACATATATTGCCTTTGTATCACCCAATGCAGAGCTACAAGTGTGTCCATCCCCCAGTATGTTCTGCACCCATTAGTTGTGAATTTACCCATCCCTTCCACTCCCCCTCCCACCTACCTGGCACCCAGTGAATATTACTTCTATGTGTGTACCCAAGTGTTGATCAGTTAGTACCAATTTTTTTTTTTTTGAGACAGTGTGTCGCTTTGTTGCCCTGGCTAGAGTGAGTGCCGTGGCATCAGCCTAGCTCACAGCAACCTCAAACTCCTGGGCTTAAGTGATCCTACTGCCTTAGCCTCCCGAGTAGCTGGGACTGCAGGCATGCGCCACCATGCCCGGCTAATTTTTTTTTCTATATATATTTTAGTTGGCCAGATAATTTATTTCTATTTTTAGTAGAGATGGGGTCTCGCTCTTGCTGAGGCTGGTCTTGAACTCCTGACCTCGAGTGATCCACCCGCCTTGGCCTCCCAGATTGCTAGGATTACAGGCGTGAGCCACCGCACGGGCCAGTTAGTACCAATTTGATGGTGGGTACATGTGGTGCTTGTTTTTCCATTCTTATGATACTTCACTTCCAAGAATGGGCTCTAGTTCCATCCAGGATAACACAAGAGGTGCTAGTTCACCATGGTTTTTTTATGGCTGAGTAATACTCCAATATACCACATCTTATTGATCCACTTGCATTGATAGACACTTGGGTTTTTTCCACATCTTTGCAATTGTGAATTGTGCTGCTATAAACATTAAGTGAAAATGTCTTTATTATAGAATGACTGTTTTTCCTTTGGATAGATGCCTAGTGGGATTGCTGGATCAAATGGTAGTGCTATTTTTAGCTCTTTGAGATATCTCCAAATTACTTTCCACAGGGGTTGTACTAATTTGCAGTCCCACCAGTAGTGTAAGAGTGTTCCTATTTCTCCACATCCATACCAGCATTTGCTGTTTTGGGACTTTTTGATAAAAGCCATTCTCACTGGAGTTAAGTGATATCTCATTGTGGTTTTGATTTGCATTTCCCTGATGATTAGAGACGTTGAGCACTTTTTTATATGTTTGCTGGCCATTAGTCTGTCTTCTTTTGAGAAGTTTCTGTTCATGTCCTTTGCCCACTTTTTAATGAGGTTGTTTGATTTTTTTCTTGTTGATTTTCCTAAGTTCTATACAGATTCTTGTTACCAGTCCTTTATCAGTTGTGTAACATGTGAATATGTTGTCCCATTCTGTAGGTTGTCTGTTTGTTCTAATGATAGTTTCCTTGGCTGTGCAGAAGCTTTTTAATTTGATCATGTCACATTTATTTATTTTTGTTGCTGCTGTGATTGCTTTGGGGGTCTTTATAAATTCTTTGCTTAGGCTGATGTGTATGAGTTTTCCTAACATTTACTTCTAGAATTCTTAAGGTTGAGTTGTTTTTTGTTGAACTGTAGGAGTTTTTTTTATAGATTCCTTATTGTATATATGACTAAAAAAATATATATTTTTGAGACAGTCCCATTCTGTTGTCCAGGCTAGAGTACTGTGACATCACTCTAACTCACAGCAACTTCAAACTCCTGGGCTCAAGTGATCCTCTTGCCTCAGTCTTCCGAGTAGCTGGGACTACAGGCATGCATCACCATACCCGGCTAATATTTTCTATTTTTGGTAGAGATGGGTCTTGCTCTTGCTCAGGCTGGTCTCAAACTTTTGAGCTCAAGTGATCCTCCTGTTTTGGACTCCCAGAGTGCTAGGATTACAGGCATGAGCCACCACACTCTGCCATGATTTAAAAATATTATCTCCCATTTTGTGGGTTGCCTTTTAACTCTCTTGATAGTGTCATTTTATACACAAAACCTTTTAAGTCTGATATAGCCCCATTTATCTATTTTTACTTTTGCTGCCTGTTGGTGTCATATTCAAGAAATCATAACTAAATCCAGTGTCATGAAGCTTTAGTGCTATGTGTTTTTCTAAGGTCTTATATCATTAGCTCTTTTTTTTCATTTTTTTTATTTCAGAATATTATGGGGATACAAATGTTTAGGTTACATATACTACCTTTGCCCCACCCAAGTCAGAGCTTCAATCATGTATGTTTAGGTTCATTTTGAATTAATCTAGTGTAAATATGGGTCTGACATGATTCTTTTGCATCTAGACATACAGTTTCTCCAGCATTGTATGCTGAAAAGACTCTCCTTTCTACATGGAATAGTCTTGGTAAATTTTTAAAAAAACTCTGGTCATTTATATGGGTATTTATTTCGGATTTCTATTCTATTCTATTGGTCTATATGTCTGTCTTTATGCCAACACTACATTGTTTTTATTACTGTAGCTTTGTAATAAGTTTTGAAGCCAGGAAGTTTGAGCCCTCCAACTTTGTCCTTTCTCAAGATTGTTGTGGCTATTTGGTTTGCTTTGAGATTATATATGAATTCTAGAATAAATTTTTCTATATCTTCAAAAAAAGTCATTGGGATTTTAATATGGATTATATTGAATCTGTAGATCACTTTGGGTAGTACTGCTGTTGTAACACTGTCAAGTCTTCAAATTCATGTACATGGGATGTCTTTCCATTTATTTACATCTTTTGAAATTTATTTCAAGAGATTCATTTTGTAGTTTTCAATGTACAAGTTATTCGCTTCCTTGGTTAAGTTTATTTCTATGTATTTTATTTTTTTGGATACTACTATAAATGAAATTGTTTAATTTCTTTTTGAATTATTCATTGCTAATGTATAGAGATCCCATTAATTTCTGTGTGTTGATTTTGTATCCTGTAACTTTGCTAATTTGTTTATTAGTGTTAGCAGATTTTCTTTTTTTGTGGGATACTTAGGGTTTTCTACATGTAAGATCATGTCTTCTGCAAACAGATGTTTTACTTTTTCCTTTCCAATTAGGAAGGCTTTTATTTATTTATTTTGCCTA
This sequence comes from Lemur catta, assembly GCF_020740605.2. NCBI lineage: Eukaryota > Metazoa > Chordata > Mammalia > Primates > Lemuridae > Lemur > Lemur catta. Next base: position 1,093,813 of record NC_059143.1, on the reverse strand, counting down.
ATATCTCTGGCTGGAACTTCCTATATTGCACTGAAGTGACAAAAGTGGACATCCTTCTTATATTCCTGATCTTAGAGGAAAAGCTTTCAGTTTTTCACCATTGAGTATGATGTTACCTCTGGATTTTTTTTATATATAGCCTTTATTATGATGAAGTATTTTTTTCTCTTCCTAATACTTTGAGTGTTTTTGTTATAAAAATGTGCCAAACTTCTTGAAATTAGTCAACTGAGATTCCGTATGTCTCAAAGCTTTTCTGTCCTTCATTTTCTCTATTACTACCTTCCTATGTGTTCAGTGGATATTTTGCAGTGCCATAGTTTAATGCCTTTATCATTTTATGTATTTACATTTTAGAGATATTTTCTTTGTGGTTATCATGGGGTTCCATATAATATTCTAAAGTTTTAACAATATTTTGTATTTCTCCCAAGTTAACTTCAGTTGAATGTGAAAACTTGTTGAAGGCTCATCTAACTCTTTCTTTATGTTGTAGATATCACATATTAAATCTTTATATATTGTGTACCCATTAACATAGATTTATAACTATTTTTATGAATTTTTCTTTTAAATAGTATGGAAGTAAAAAGTGGAATAGAAACCAAAATTACAATAATACTGGTTTTTATACTTGTCTATGTATTTTCCTTTACTAGAGATCATTATATCTTTATATGGCTTTAAATTACTATCTATCATCCATTCATTTAAACCTAAAAAACTTCCTTTAGCATTTCTTGTAGGACATGTCTAATGGCAATAAATTCTCAGCTTTTATTTATCTGAGAATGTCTTAATTTCTTCCTCACTTTGGCAGGGTATTTTTTCCAGATATAGAATTTTAGTTGACAGGGTTTTTTCTTTTGATACTTCAAATATATCATCCTACTGCCTTCTGGTCTCCAAGATTGCTGCTGAGAAATCTGTTGATAATCTCATTCAAGATGGCTGTACATGACACATCACTTTTCCTTGCTGCTTTCACAATTCCCTTTGCCTCTGTCCTTCAAAAGTTTGATTGTAGTGTATCTCAGTGTGAGTCACTTTGGGTTTATCCTAGTTGGAATTGTAGAAATTTATAGATTTGTAGGTTCATGTATTGCCTCAAATTTGGGAATTTTTCAGGCATTATGCCTTTAAATAATCTTAGGGACACTTTTTCTCTATCCTCTCCTCCTGAGAGTCCCATAATACATATATGAGTCCTCTTGATGGTATCCCATAAGATTCTATAGGCTCTGTTTGCTTTTATTATTTTTTCTTTTTGCTCCTTGATGTGATAATTTCAATGTGTTGTCTTACGGTTTGTTGATTCTTTCTTCTAACTCAAATGTGCTGTTGAATCCCTCTAGAAAATTTTTATTTCTGTTGTTATACTTTTTAGTTCCAGAATTTCTGTTTCGTTCCAAATTTATACTTTCTGTCTCTCTATTAATGTTCTCATTTTGTCCGTGCATTACTTTACCAATGTTCTACAATGCTCAGGCTGGTCTCAAACTTTTGAGCTCAAGCGATCCTCCTGTTTTGGACTCCCAGAGTGCTAGGATTACAGGCATGAGCCACCACACTCTGCCATGATTTAAAAATATTGTCCATGTTTTACTTTAGCTCTTTGAGCTTAAAGATGGTTGTTTTGAAGATTTTGTCCTGTAAGTCCAATGGATGGGCTATCTCAGGGATGGTTTCTGTTCATTTATTTTGATCTTATGAATGGCATGTACTTTCCTGTTTCTTTGTATGCTTTTTGATTATTTTGTTGCAAACTGGGCACTTGAATATTATAATGTGGTAACTCTTTAACTCAAATTCTACTCCTTTCCTAGGCTTTGCTGAGCTGATTTTGCTTTTATGTTTTTGAAGACTATAATAGTTTATTTGTTTAGATCTTTTCCCCACATTATTTTCAAAAAACCTGTATTCCTCTTTGGATATGGTCATTGAAGTCTCTCTTCCTTTAGCCCATGTTTAGCTAGTGTTTTGATAGCAGTTTTCTTGTATGTCTTGACCACATACTTTTTCATTCTTTTCAGGTTAACTCTGGGATAGAGCACTTGAACACTTAGCCAAGCTTGCACTGAAACTAGGGATCAGCCTGAGGTAAAAATGTAGAGTCCTCTCTGGGTCTTTTATGGTCATGTGTATTGCCCTGGGCATGTGTGTGACTTTCTAAATTTCCCTGTACACATGGGTGCTTTTGAATGTCCTCATTGCCCAAAGAATCTTTCCCAGAATTTTTTCTTGGGGCTTAGGCAGTCTAATTCTATGTTTGAAACACAATCTTTTGTCCCAAGGACCTGTAGGTTGTTAGTTTGTTTTGCAGTGTTTTTGCAATGCCCACTGCTTTTCAGGCTGAGTTCCAAGTCAGGCAAAACAAAGGTCAACACCTTGCATCACCCCTTCAAGTAAACCCCAAAATTGTTACAACAGACATACCCAATGATTTGTGAATTGGCTGTGCTCTGCTCCCTCTGGAACCAGGGACTAAAGTGCCACACTGTGAACACAGGCCACCACCAATTTAAGATTGCTGCCAGAAAGGGTGGGAGTGGATCAAAGGCAAGTAAAAATATTACAACATTTTCCTAGCATTTTCAAGATTCTTTTTCTTGTTTTAGCATTTACTGTAAGTAGTTGACTATTTTCCAGAGTCCTGACAAAACTGACCTGACAGTTACTGCTTGTTTTTCTATAATTCTATAGAGGAATGATAGCTTAGAGTTGCCTAATGCACTATTTTTATGATGTAATTCTCTCTTTAAAAAAATAGGCATATAGTTATAGGCCCTCTGAGCACTGTTTTAGGTGCATCCCATAAGTTTGGGTATGTTGTGATATGATTTTCATTCATAAGATTTTCATTCATATCAAAGTATTTTCTCATTTACCTTGTGATTTCTTCATTGCCACATTGATCATTTTATTTTATTCTATTTTATTTTTATTTATTTTTTGAGACACTCACTTTGCTGACTGGCTAGTGTGCAGTGTTGCAATCACACCTCACTATAACCCCAAGCTCCTGGGCTCAAGCAATCCTCCTGGCTCAGACTCCCGAGTAGCTAAGACCACTGGCCTGCATCATTAATGCTTTTTATTTTTTGTAGAGATGGGGTCTTTCTATGTTTCCCAGGCTAGTATTGAGCTCCTGGCCTCAAGTGATTTTCCTTCTTGGGTCTCCCAAAGTGCTAAGATTACAGGCATGAACCACTGTACCTGGCTCATTTATTAAAGTAATTAATTTATTTGTTTAGATTTAGACTCCTGATCCATTGACTGTTTTAGAATATTTTTCAGTTACCACATATTTATAATTTTCCCTAGTTTCTTTCTGTTATTACTTTCTAATTTTATTGCTTTTGATGAAAACACAGTTTATATTACTTCAGTCATTTTAAATTTATTGATGTTTGTTTCATTACCTACTATATGGTCTATCCTGGAGAACGTTCCATACGAACTTGATGAGAATTTATGTTCTGTTGGCTTTGGGTATAATGTTCAATAAATGTCTGTTAAGTCTATTTGCTTTATACTGCTGTTCAAATATTCTATTTCCTTGTTGATTTCTGGCTTAGTTCTTCTATGCATTATTGAGACTGGAATATTGGAGTTTCCTACTATTATTGTTCAATTGTCTATTTCTTCCTACATTTCTGTTGTTTTTACTCCATGAATGTTGGTGTCTGTTCTTGGCAGGATATATGTTTATAATTGTTATGTCTTTGATGAATTGACCATTTTAGCATTATAAAATGTCTTTTTTTACTTCAAGTAACATATTTTTGTTTTAAAATCTATTTGTCTGATATTATTATAGTCATTCTAGCTTTCTTGTAGTTGCTGTTTACATGATATGTCTTTTTCCATCTTTTTACTTTCAATCCATCTGCATCATTGACTCTAGTGTTCCTCCTATAAGCTGCACACAGTTGGATCTTCTTTTTCCATCCAGGCTTATTATATCTGCCTTTTGATTGAAATATTTAATCCATTTTAATTCATTTGTGGCTATTATTGATATAGTGGGATTTTGAAGCAAAGCCCTGCCATCTCCCAGATAACTACTCTCCTTTTGAGAAAGGGCTTTTGGCTTGCTGCTGCACCTTAGCAGAGACTGAACGCTTACCCATAAACCACCAAGTTGCCATGGGACCTGAGCTGCCCATGATGAATTCGGTATTGTCTGACCCTCCAGGACACAAAGTTGGGCATGCACAGCAGCACTTCATTATGAAATGTTTGTGGTATTTACGAGATCTGGCCTGAACCAGCTCTGAAGGCATAAGTTATGTGAGGAAATGGCCCAAATGCCCACAGTCTTCACTCTTGCTGCATCACCTTCTCCCTCCCAGCTTGCACTTCTACCCTCAGGGTGGACTTTCCTGTGATCAGGTGATCGAGGTAGGGAAAACTAGGGCTGGTTTATAGATGGCTGTGCAGATATACCAGGCACCACCCAAAAGTGGAGGGCCACATCACAGCAGCCTCTCTCTGGGACATCCCTGAATGACATGTGTGAAGATAAACCCTGTAGGTGGGCAGAGCATTGAGAAGTGCACCTGGTTGTTCAAGGGCTTTGACCAATGGTTTGGCTAGATGATCATGGACTTAGTAGGAGCTGACTGAAAAATTGGTGACAAGGAAGTCTGGAGAAGAAGTATGTGAACAGACCTCTCTGAACGGGCAAAAATATAAAGATATGTCCCATTGAATGCTTAACTAAATGGTGACCTCAGCAGAAGAGTATTTTAATAACCAAGTGGATATGATGACCAGTTATGTGGATATGATTTAGCCTCTTTCCCAGCCACCTTGTCACTGCACAATAGGCTCATGAACAAAGTGGCCATGATGGCAGGTATGGAGGTTATGCATGGGCTCAGGAACACAGACTTCCACTCACCCAGGCCAACCTGGCTATACCTACTGATGTGTTCCATCTATGAGCAGCAGAGACCAATAGTGTCCCCACATGGCAGTATTCCCTGGCATGATCAGTCAGCTGCCTGTTGATAGGTTCATTACATTGAACCACTTTCATCATGATGGAACAGCCTTCTATTCTCATTTGTAGTAATAGATACTTGCTCATTACCTGACTTCAAGTTATATTACAATGCTATAGTAACCAAAAAAACATACTACTGGCATAAAAGTAGAGACATAGACTAATGTACCAGAACAGAGAACCCAGAAGTAAAACCATGGAGCTATGACCAACTGATCTTTGACAAAGCAGACAACAACATACACAGGGGAAAGGAAACCCTACTTAACAAATGGTACTGGAAAAATTGGATACCACATGTAGAAGAATAAATAAAACAGGACCTCTATTTCTCACCATATGCAAAAATTAATTCAAGATGGATAAAAGACTTAAATATAAGGCATGAAACCATAAAAATTCTAGAACAAAACATAGGGAAAACTCTTCTAGACATTGGTCTAGGCAAAGAATTTCTGACTAAGACTCAAAGGCAAATATAGAAACAACAAAAGTAAATAAATGGGACTTAATGAATTAAAATTCTTCTGCATAGCAAAACAAATAATCAACAAATAGACAACCTACAGAATGGGAGAAATATTTGCAAACTACATCCAACAAAGGGCTAATATCCAGAATATACAAATAATTTAAACAAATCAGCAAGAAAAAACAAACAACCCTATTAAAAAGGAGGCAAAAGACATGAACAGAAGTGTTTCAAAAGAAAATAGGAAAATGGCCAAAAAACATATGAAAAAATGCTTGACATCACTAATCATCAGGGACACGCAAATTAAAACCATAGTGAGATACCACCTTACCCCTGTCAGAATGGCCATTAATAGTAGGTCATTAAATATGAAATGTCTGATTTTGAATCAAAAGTTTAGTTTATTATATCTCAAACAAGAAAAAGAACAATTAATCAAAGTATGCACCTAAACTATCGACACAGTTTTTCCATCTTAACAGTAGCTTGTTTATGCCAGCAGCAAAGAGGCCTTGGGAGCAAGTGGTGATGAAATCACAAAAGGTGTTTTTCATAGCTTGTTGAGAATTGAATATTTTCCTTGCAAGAAGTGATCCAAAGCCTGGAAGATGTGGGAGTCAGTTGGTACAAGGTCTGGTGAATACAGTGGATGACACAAAGTTTCCATGTCCAGCTTCTGTAGTTTGAGCAGTGCTATTTTTGCAACATGTGGTCTTGCAAATGGATTGGCTTGTCTCTACTGACCAATCTTGGCTGTTTAATAGCAATCATCCTCATCATTTTGTCCAATGGGCTGCAGTAGACATGTACTGTCATTGACCAGGTTTCATGAAGCTGTAGTGGATAACAGCAGAACTGGACCACCAAACAGATGCCATTAGCTTTTTTTGATGAATATTTGGTTTTGGACTGTGTTTCAGCACTTCACCATTATCTAATCATTGTGCTGAACACATGTGATTGTCAAAAAGAATCCATTTTTCATCACATGTGACAATACGGTATAGAAATAGTCCACCTTTATGTCATGACAGCAAAGAAAGGCAAGCTTCTAGATGAATTCTCTTCTGATGCTCATTTAAGTCATGTGGTACCCATCTATCCAGCTTGTTTACCTTGCTGTTTGCTTCAAACAGTCCAATATTGTTGGAATAGTAACACCAAACCTTGCTGCTAATTCATGAGTAGATTGAGATGGATTTGCTTCCACTACAGCTTTCAGCTAGCTCATCATTATCGACTTTGGTATCAGGTTGTCCACGTGGCTCATTTTCAAGATTAAAGTCACCAGAACCAACTTCTCTAATCATCTATGTAATGTGCATTCATTAGCCACATTCTTCCCAAACACTTGCTTGATACTTTTTTTTAAAAGGGAAGAATAAGAACATTTATTATTTCTTTTTATTTCAGCGTATTATGGGGATACAAATGTTTAGGTTACATATATTGCCCTTGTCCCCCCTCCCCCACTCTGTGGAAAGCAATACAGAGATACCTCAAAGAGATACAGGTAGATCTAACATTTGATCCAGCAATCCCGTTACTGGGCATCTACCCAAAAGAACAAAAGACATTCTATAAAAGAGACATCTGCACTCGAATGTTTATAGCAGCACTTGCTTGAAATTTTGAGCTGTCTGTGCTGCACTGGTTCCATGATGGAACTCATATTTAAAAATAACAAATTTTTGGCTTACCTATGGTTTCACAAAAATTGGTCTAAAAATAAATTTGAAAGATAATCACAAACTAAAACAAGCATTTGAAAGAATGAGGATGTACCTCCACAGTAAAAAAACCCCAAGAAGTGTCAAAGTGAAATGTCAGCGATATCAACTGTCAAACTTAGTACTTAAGGAAATAGGACATTTCATATTTAGAAAGTAAAAAAAAAAACAATAGATGCTGATGTGGATGCAGAGAGATAGGAGCACTTATACACTATTGGAGGGACTGCAGGTTAGTACAGCCTATATGGGAACAATATGGAGATTTCTCAAAGAAATAAATGTCAACTTATTATTTGATCCAGCTATTCTACTGCTGTTCCAGCTATTCCACTGCTGGTTATCTACCCAAAGGAAAATAAGTCACTTTATAAAAAAGACACCTGCACTTGAATGTTTACTGCTGCACAATTTACAATTGCAAAGATGTGAAATCAACATAAATGCCCAAGATTCATGAGGGTATAAAGAAAATGTGGTATATATATATATATATATATACACATACCATGGAGTACTACTTAGCTATAAAAAGGAATGAAATAATGAGAACATTATCCTAAATGAAGTATCTCAGGAATGGCAAAACAAACACCACATGTACTCTCTAATAACTGGGAGCTAAATAATGGTGCACATGAGCACAAGGAAGTGTAAAGAACATTGGAAACCAAGAAGGGGGAAGGGTGGGAGGGGGTGAGGCATGAAAACTTACCTATTGGGAACAATGAACACCATTCTGGTGATGGGTACACTAAAGGCCCTGACTTAAGCATATACAAGCTATGCATGTAACAAAAACATGTGTATCCCCTTAATATTTTGAAATAAAAAAAGCACAAAAATTAAAAAATGAATTTTCTACAAGAAGTACATCTAAAACATAATGATATCAGTCAAATAAAACAAAAATATGGAAAAAGATATATTATGAAATTTATAACCATAAAAAATCTTGTTATAACTAATATAACTATTAGTTGTATTAATATCTCAACCTCAAAACTATAAATAAATAGGGTAACATCATAACAATAAAAGAATCTATTCATAAAAGAGAGATAATCAAGTTTATATTGCTCAATAATATGGCTTCTATTTTTCTATTCTTTGAGCACTATTCCATGCCTGACACTGTTCTAGATACTTGTAAACATTGAAAAAAACCAAAATATTTTATCTCATGTAATTTGAATTCTAGTAGGATGAGAAAGTTCATAAAAATAATCAGGATAAGTGGAAAAAGTATATAGCATATTAGAAAAGGACAAGTGCTGCAGAGAGAGTAACGTAAGTCAAAGGTATCAAGAGGCTGTGATGTTAGTTGAGGCACTGAATGCAGGCCTCAGTAAGAAGATGACATTTGGGCAAAGATGTTAGGGCTGATGGGACTGAGCCATGTGGAAATGGGAGTCAGAAAGCATAGCCAAAGGCAGTAGTAAGCCAGGAGGGCTAGGGGCAAAAAGGAAAGCAGTGGGGCTGGGAAGAGTAGTAGGAAGTGGTGCCCAGCAAGGCAGTGGAGTTTCCACTTAAGCAACAATGACTACTTGATCTCACAAGGCTGACTTCTGCCCCCACTTCCTATACTGGTCTTTGCAGCATCACCAGTTATCTCTCTTTAGATTGCCAATATCTGTAGGACTTCTCAGCCTTTTTGTTAATTGTTATCTCTGCAGGGTGCGACATACTTGACCTCCCCCTGCTGCTTATAAATATCTTGGATCTAGCGCAAGAGTTAGACAGTTGGGAAATTAAGGGGAAGAAGATCATAAAAGTCCACACAAAACCACTGTAGCCAGTTTCTACCATAAATTGCACTGTTAAAACACCCAGTGTGACACAAAGCCCCCCAGCAAACAAAGACACTCCTATCAGGCATGACATTCTGAGGGCTTAGTGATCACCTCCCAGAGGCCAAGGGCAAACAGCAGAACTGTTTTGGGGAAGCTTAAATTCTTTAATCCATACCAGTTAACACCTCATTCCTCAGTTTCCTTTCCTGACTCTCTCTTACTTCACCTCAAAATGCTGGAGATTTTCAGAGCATTCTCCCAGTCCTCATTCACTTCTCTATATATACTCTCCCCCTTGATGATTTCAGTCTCATGTCACTTAACATATTGCTTGTTGATTACTTTCTACTTTTTAGTGTAGGTCTACATTCACATTGAGACCATTTTATGGCCTGGGATAATGTCTATCACAAAAAATGTTTCATTTGTGATTGAAAATAAATATGTATTCTGCTGTTGTCAGTTAGGTCAGGTTGATAGTATTGTTCATCTTCTACATCATTGTTGATTTTCTGTCTAGTTGTTCTATCCATTGTTGAGAATTAGGTTGTTTCATTGAGTTTTCTTACAATCATATTCAGAATTCTTCCTCTGTCAGTTTAATTGTATCATGTAAGTTGGTATCAATTGATGGAGATCGAATATTTTCTTTTGGAGGTGACTTTTCTCTTGGATCTTTCATGTTTCTGTGTTCTTTTGCTGATTCTTTCTAATCAGGCTACTTTGTCAAGGATTGGGGGTGCTGGGACTGGTTTATAGACTTAATTCTGGAACTCCAAAGGGATGTTCCTTGACAATGCTGGGGAGATGCGCTCTGGCCCTGTATTGTCTTAGAGGTGTTTTAGCCTGTTGGGTTATGTCTGACCTGTTGTCTTCACCTTCTACTTATGGAGATTAGTGAGTTTGGATCCCTTGCTTAGATCCCAGGAGTTGGATCATTCTTGTGTGTGTGACTCCACTGCTGACCACTAGTTTGAGGTGGAAGACACTGTGTTGGGCTATGAAGTTACTCTCTGTTTTGTTGCTTGTAGCTTGCATGGAGGAGTCGGTTATCAATGTATTCAAATACCTTTGTATTGAGCTCTAAACCCCCAACTGAAATACAGGTGCCTCAATCTTTGGGGAATGTCATGCCACTCCCAAGAGTTACTTGAGCCCTGTTACCACTTTAGGTGGGGTGAGAAGAGCAACAGGTGCCGGCGAGCCTAAGAATGTATTCTTCAGATGTTGTTTGGCCTGCAAGTAGGGGAGAGCTGCTAATATGTTATTCGGGACTCTTTTGCCACTCTTATAAAGGAGCTTCTGATGGGAGGATGTCAATTGGTGAAATTGCTAAGGACTCTGGTCAAGATTTTCCTTCCCAGACCACAAGCCCCTAATCTGGCAACAACCTGGGCACCAAGGGCAAGCCCTTGCATTAAGATCTTATCAGATGATCAAAACCAACCCATTGTATCAAGACAGCAATCTGTCCCCTTTTGCTTAGTTCCAGGGTCCCACAGATTCAAGCTAGTCACACAGGGAAAGTGACTTTTCACCGTTCTCCCTGCCTTCAAGGGCTGAGTCTGTCCTGGTGGGCTGGGGGAGGGTGGTTGGTTGAGACTTCTGCAAGACCCAGCCCGGAAAATGTCCTTTCTCCTTTCTCCCTCCCTCTGAAGGCGGGGTCTGCCTTGTCAGAGGGGAAGATCACCGTGACTCGGGGAAAGGGCACTTCCTGGGGCATCTGGGTGTCTCAGCCCAGGAAGTGGTTACTTTCATTACTCCGCCCCTCCAAGGGTGGAATTTGTCTAGTTGGTATGAAGTACACACCTCGGGGCTGCTGGAGAAGCCCTGCCCAAGGCCACTGAGGGACCCAGATCTGGAAGGGGCTTGCCTCACTACTCCACCACCTACAGAGGCTGGGTCAGTCCCTTCAGCGTGAAATACCAGTGGCTTTGTCGCAGCCAAGGGCCCTCCTCCACCCCTCTGTGAGTCTCAGCCCTGAAAGCAGCATTCCTTACCAATCTGCCCTTCCCAGGGTGCAGTTTGTCACTTTGGCAGGAGACACTGACAACCAAGTTGCAGCAAAGAGATGACCTTGGGTTTCAGCTCAAAAAATGGCCTCCTTCACTACTATACCCTTTCAGGCATATGGTCTGTCCCACTAGCGCAAAATAGCCCAGTGGTGGAGACAATGCAAAGGGGTGGTCGTGATCAACCGCGGGTCACAGCTCGAAAAGTGGCCTTTAGGGTGGAGTCTAACCCTTAGGGGCAAAGCACCACAGCGGTGGAGCCGCAGGAAAGTGGCGATGGCAATCCCACAGTGGGTCTCAGTTTGAAAAGTGGTCTCCTTCACAACTCCACCCTTGTAGAGGCAGACTTTGTTCCTTTGGCGTGAAACAAAGGCAGCTGGGTGGGATGGGGAGCCGCCGAAGACTGCCTGGTGACTCAGCCAAGAAAGTGGCTTCTCTCGTTATTCCACTCCTTCAAAGGTAGGGTTTGACCTGCCTGCAAGAAAAGGCCAGTGGCTGGGTTGGGAGAGAAAGCGGCTTCTCCCATTACTCCACTTCTCCCAAGGGCAGGACCTGTTCTGCCAGGCAGGGGCAGGGGCGTTGCCTGAGTTCGTTGCCTGGGCAACACGCCACTGTGATTTTAAGCTATGGACTCCCAAAATGGTAGCTGCCCACGCAGAGAGCCAGCGCTGGAGGCAACTGTATGGTGGGTAGCGGGGCTGGGTTTGGCATGTTGTCACTAAGAGCCACCTGCTGAGCTCACCGCTTCCCTAACACCCTGACTCAGGACTGTTCAGTGGGAGGGAAGTGTACTCTGTCCCACTCTGTGCCAGCAAAATCTTCAGCGATTTTCGAGGACAGAGCCTCCTTTTTGGTGTTCACCTCCCTTGTTCTGGTCCTGGCGGCCTCCTGAAGTGAGAAGCCTGTCTCCAAGCTTCCTCCTGCGGAACCAGGAAGTGTCCATTCGGACCAGTCCCTTCCCTGCCCAGAGCAGACCCGCACAACGCACTGGAGAGTTCAGAATGTTTCCTGTTCCTGTCTCTACTCCACACAGCCTGTCTGCCTGTGCTACTACTTAGCACTCACTTTAGGCACTTCCCTGCCTGCATGGATGTGGAGGTTGGTATAAGGCTGGTGGTGGGCACCCCTACCCTCCCTAAAGAAAGAAAAAGAAGAAGCCCACAAGACCCACCAAAAATAACTTCTAGGCCCAGCTAAGTTAAGGAATAACCACACCTGGATGTTCACCCAGATAAGAGAAGTTTTGGTTCCTGGAGTCCACACATACCACCAGCCCTTCCTGGAGTCCACACATACCACCAGACCCTCCTATTTCTCAATATCTGCCCTAAAACTGCAACGGAAAATTCCCCACTCTTTGTGCCAAAACTCTTCACGCCAAAGAAACCCCCATCCCCCAGCTCTAAAAACATATATAAGCCCACTCAAAACTTCTGGGCAATGCGACTTCTTGGGCCCCTCTCTGGGGACCCGTGAACCTTGCCTGGGAATGCTCAAATAAAGCCTCGTTGCTTGCCCCTTTCCACTCTGCTCCTCTTTCTTTCTCTGGCGCCAACTATCCAAAAACCTTACAGTCGGTGGAGGAAGAGTTGCCCTCATGTGGGTCAGATCATACTGCTCCTGCCGGCCACCGCACGGCCGTCCCACGCTCTATTCCCTGTTATGTATCTGACGCTCTCTGGACTTTGTGGTCGATTCTCTGATTCACCTTATTTTTTTCCAGCACTGCTTGTCCCGCACTGCTTCTCTGCAGATTCATGAAGCTGATCCTGTGGAAGAGCCATCCACTCGTATGTAGCTGTCCATGTTCTTCACCTACTACTCTGGGAGCAGAGAGCCAGGAGGTCACCCCTAATCCGCCATTTTCTGGGCCCCCAAGTTAATGCATTGCTTTACTTTCTGCAAGACACCCCTAGGCCTACACCTAATGGATGTGGTGAGCATTATAGGAGGGGGAAAGGGCACTCCTCAAATCATGGTTTGGGTGTGGCAAAGTCATAACATGTAACCAAAATATTTGTACCCCCATAATATCCTGAAATAAAAAAAATCTTCAAATTAACGTTTCAAGATCTTCAGATATTGTTTTATAAAACTGTAGAAAGTAATGAAGGCTGTTGGGTGAAGAATAAAGGCGAGCAATTGCTTTAGAACAGATAATAAAATATGCAACAATGCTGCCATCTACTGCTTCAGCTCTTTGTCCTTTTCAGATAATACAATACATACTTCATGTTTTAAAATAAGAAGAATATGTGATTTATGTGTTGTCTTAAAGTGATTTTATACAGATGTATATATCAAATAGCATTTGAATACAAATAAGGATTTCTTATATATCATATGTCATATAATAAATAAGAGTCTGTTATATGATTATCAAAAGAAAACAAAAACAAGAATTACCTAAGAGCAGATGATGAAGAATGGAACAATGTCAGCATGGTTTATGAATGGGTCTGCATGAAATGCTGGCACCTGCTGAAAGTGAGCCACACTATAATCTAAGTGAGAACTTTGATCAGTACATCTGAATGTAGCTTTGGGTGGAAGCAGACATGGCTGGATGTATGGCTATACAATGATTTATAGGAAGTAGTTAACGGTTTTTCCAGTTGTTCAGAGACTTGTAAAGGTCTGGGGAAAGCATATATGGAGAGATCTTTCAGAATGAACACACAAGATGAGAATGTGGGCATGTGAATAATCACTAGAGGTCATCTACTTCAAGAAAGGTTCTTAATACTTACTTGAACAAAAAGAAACCCCAACCCATGGAGGTCCATCACCCTTTTTCCTTAGCTACTCTAGAGATTACTCAGGGGGCTGTGTATAACTGACAATGGTGCCAGGAATGGAGGCTATGTGTAAGCTCAATGGCATGGACTATTTCTCATGAAGCTACTCTGCCCACTGCTAGAACTGTGTCGAAACTGCCAACACTAAAGGCCAACATGGAGCCTTTCCTATCCATCATTCTCTGGAGAGTGTAGCTAGCTTCCTGAGGGCAGGTTTATGACATTGGGTCCCTTCTATCATAGAGGGGAAATAAAATTATCATCACTGTAATAGAGCTTATTCTACATACGGGTTTGCCTCCCCCCTGCCATACTTCATCACCATCATCTATGGACTTCTGAGATGCCTCACTCACCATTAGGGTATACCACATAGCACTCTCCCAACCAAGAAACAAATTTCAACGTAAGAAAAATGTGGCAATCAGGTCCATGTCCATAAAAGGTATTGCTTTTTCCATGAACCACAATGCCTAGGAGCTAGTGGCCTGATAGACTATTTGGATGACCTACTGAAAAGTAAGCTATCTCACCAGCTTACAGACAACAACCTATGGGGTTGGAATATTGTGTAGCATGCAGTGTATGCTTTGTGTATCTGGTGTACTTTTCCCACAAAGCCAGAATACATGGATGAAGAAACGAAGGTGCAGAAGTGGATGTGAACATAGTAACCCACTCAGGTTTTTCTTCTCACCCTTGGACTCTGATGCTTTTAAGGTCTTAGTTCCCAAAACAAGGGGTCCACCAGAGGACACAACAATGCTTATGACTTCATCTGGTGGGATTCTCATGCCATGATGATAATGAATTGATAATTAAGAATATTAATTTCTCATCTGGTGTGAATAATCCCAATTATCAAGGGAAATAGGCTTGTTGCTAAACAATGGAGACAAGGAAGACATATTTGGAATTAGTAGAGTTCTCTGGAGTAATTATTAGTACTGCCATGTTTGATAGTTAACATCATTGGAAGACTATAACATCCAACAAAGACAGTTTCACCTTAGTGACTGCTTCGTATCTCCTAGAAGTGAAAATTTGGTTTCTCTCACCAGATAGTGGTTGAAAGGAAAGGTAACATGAACTGGGTCACAGAAAAACAATGTGACTGAAATCAACACCAACAGTGGCCTCATGATCCATTGCAGAAATGAATATTGTGGCTGTTATGAATATTTTTATGCATATATTAACCCATTATTTTCAATTTCCCTCATAGGCCATAAGACTCAGAAGTTACTCTTAGACTAGATGAAAACGGTGCATTACCTGGAGTTCATGGACTTGCAATGAACACAATGACTGGCAGGACTTGTAGCCCTCTTTCTGGAGAGACATGAGTGTTGTCTCACGTAAGGTGAAAGCCTGAACTTTGTATGAAAGATACGAATTCATAGAGAAGGGATGCAGAGTGGACTAGGAATGAAAGGTGCCGTCTGAAGCCTATTTGTCTGCCCTTCCCGATGGGCTCAGCTTTTCACTGGGGTGAGTTCGGGGATGGGAGGAAGTGCTGATGACAGTGCAGGCTGCATTTCCTTGGCTTACACATCCACTGAAGATTACAGGACAGAATCAAGAGATAAGGCAAGCTGCCGCTTCCCTCCCACTCTATTTCTGGTGGCACCTGGGGCAGGAGCTGTGTCCTTTCTGGAGCTCCAAGTCTTGTTGGACTGGCCTGCCATGCTGGTTGTGTTTCTTCCAGGTGATCCTACCCAGCAGGTTCCAACAATACTAACTCTTCCTTTTATCAGTCAAGTCTAGGATGTTAGTGGCTTCATGTTACTGCTAAATCTTGGGGTTTCCTATACATCTCCTGTTTGGATTCTCAGCCCTTTCATCACATATATCGACAATTTCCTGCATTAAATGGTCTCTATTGTAAATACTTAAAGTTGTTTCTATTTTCCTAGTTAGACACCTTCCAACAACAGAGTGCTCCTTGACCTTCTGAAAATTCAGATGTCATCAGCTTACCCCACTGTCGTGAATAGGCTGCCTTCGTAAATGTTACGTATTTGATCAGAGCATCCATAATATTTATTTATCCAGTTCAGGATTTCTCAAGCTCAGCACTGTTGACATTTTGGGCCAGATAATTCTTTGTTGTAGGGACCATCCTGTGCGTTGCACAATATTTGGCAGCATTTCTGGCCTCTACTTATCAAATGTCTGTATCACCTCATTCCCAGGGTATGATAAGAAAAATGTCTCCAACAATTATCAAATGTCCCCTGCAGGGGTGAAGAGTAGAATAAAATTGTCCCTTGTCCCTTGTTGGGAACCACTGCTATAATTAAAAAGATGATCTAAAAAAACCCAGCATGGTTATTTCTTTTTCTCCTTTTAAGCAATGATTTACATTTGAACTAATCCCTGCCTGTTGTGTTTTGATATGGTTATAATGGTCTAGTTCAATACAGATGGCCGCAGCCAATCATATATATGATAATTTTATTTTTTCAGTCTACACTTTCAGTCACTTGCCAATACAAAATGTTCATCCTATATGAATGAAATGTTGCATGTGATACCACAAAGACATTTCTGAGGCATTCCAACCCACGTGCTGCCATCTTACATGGACATCTTACTGTATCTATTCATTCATTCAATCCACATTTACTGAGTATTTACAGAGTGTTAGGCTTATTTATAAGAATATGAATGAGCAATCTGAGGACAAAAGTACTGCTTCCAGTCCATCATAATTGGGCATAATAGCATGACATCCACAGCCTAATCAAAATAGTGATATTTGATTTTCTACTCTCCTTCTATGGAATTAAGCGGAGAACTCTGGAGGCTCACTGAGTTCAGCTACATTTTTCTCTACTTAACTCACAGTTCTCTTTAATCATTTTTGTAATCTTTAAATATATAACCTGTCTTACACTCCCCAAAATCAAACCTGTGTATTCATATTATTCAAATATATCCTCTAGAATTATGTTATAAACTACATTAAATTTGACATATTCTATGGCCTTGCCCTGAATGGTCATGGAATTTTTTTTAGTTCTAAAGAACAGGAATCCTTAATCTAGTGTCTGGTCTCTGTGTATTCATTATGTTTAACTGGTTGTTCTTGTTTTACATATGTTCCTCCACAATGGAAAAGTATTCCATCGTTCATTACTGACTAAATCCCCTGTAGCTCGCTATGCCTGACCGCTTCAACAGTGGTGAGCTGAGAATGGTGATGGAGATGATGAAGGAGCGGCTACAGCCATGAAGCTCCTTCATAAATGTAGTAAGATTGTCATCAGTGTTATTATAACACCAGAGGTGTATTTGGAGGCATTTGAATACATCAGTAACTGTTCACTGAGATGAGAAGGGAGTAGCAGTGGGACACAGAGTTACTTGCCAGTGAGAAATTCCTTGACCAGAGGTGCCTCTAAGGGATGGTTGTTTCCTTTTGGTGAGTCCCCACCCAGAAAGGGTCCCAGGAATAGTGAGAGGACAGGACACAGCAGATATCCTGCCCCATCCCGCGGAAAAGTGAAAACAGTGCAGTTGAAACAAGCACACCCAGTTCTGTGTCCTATGATTACCTCACCTGCCCTTCCAGCTCCCCATCTCCCTATATCTGCTCCTTTCCCATCACCCTCCTGACTGCTTTCTTCACATCCTTGTTCCTCAGCGTGTAGATCAGGGGGTTGAGGGTGGGCGCGAGGATCATGTAGAGCACTGCAAGTGCTTTGCTCTGGTCCTGGGAGTAGTTGTCCTTTGGCTGCAGATACAAAAACATTATGGTCCCATAGAAGAGTGAGAACACTATCAGGTGGGAGGCGCACGCAGGTCCCAAAGGCCTTTTTCCTTCCTTCTGCTGAGCGCATTTTCACTATCACCCTGGCAATGCACACATAGGAGATCAGGATGATAGAGACAGGCATGCCTAGGATGATCAGCCAGGCAATAAACATTTTGGACTCTGTTGGGCCAGTATCCACACAGGAGAGTTTAACAATGATCAGCAGCTCACAGAAGAAATGGTCCACATGCCGGTTTCCACATCGAGGTAGCACCATGGCCACTGAGCACTGTAGGAAGGAGTTGGCAAAGCCAGAGGACCAGGAAGCTGCTGCCAGCAGGTAACACAGCCTGGGTTGCATGATGGAGGCATAGCGCAGAGGCCAGCAAACAGCAACGTAGCGGTCCGCTGCCATCACCGCCAGGAGCACACACTCTGTGAAACCAAGTGCCAAGGCCACCCAGTACTGAACCATGCAGCCGGCATAGCTGATTTGCTTGTTGCCTCCCCACATGTTTACCAGCATCTGGGGCATGATGCTGGTGGTGAAGCAGAGGTCAAGCACAGAGAGGTTTCTGAGGAAGAAGTACATGGGCGTGTGGAGACGGGCATCCAGGATGGAGAGCGAGATGATGGCCATGTTACCTACAAGGGTTATGCTGTAGAACATCAGGACAAAGAGGGAGAGGGCCAGCTCCAACTCGGGCCTTTCAGAGAAGCCCACCAAGATGAAACCTCCACCGGCACTGTCATTGGCTGTTTCCATCTCCTCCTCAGCACTGATCCTGGAGTGAGACCCCAGGCCTCTGGCAGGGGTTCAAGGGGAGCAGGCAGGTAATTAGTACATGTAATGGATTTATTGCATAAGCATGAGCCCTGCATATGACCCAAATTCTATTTTATTCTTGTTTCTTCTTCCCTTTTCCAACTTATTTCCCCCTGCCACTGGATGAGACTCCAGCAGGTTCCTGGCCTCTGTGGTAATACAAGTATTACGGCCACTCTCAGTTATTAATCAAATCTAAATTCACTAATTTGGAAGCCCAGTCTCACAGACACTAAAAACTCAGAGCCTCATTTAAGAGTGAGGGGCTATGGCAGCCCCTCTCTTCCTACCCTTCTCTGCCAGCATGTCTGTGCTGGCCACAGGGTCCTCCTCTTTGAGCCATGTGCAGAGGAATGGAAAGGGTTAGAAGAAAGCTCTTACTCTTCCAAGACAGCTTTCTGCTCTCTGGGCATGGCAGGTGTTTAAAGAGCTGACTCTTCCCTCAGGGGAAATGTGTGGCTTCCTCAGAGGCCTGCAGTCCCCAGCTTCTCTTTCTGAGGCAGCCTATGCCACCTTTTGTAGCCTCTGGGGATCCAGTGTCCCCTTGCAGTGTTCTGCTACTTGGTCCCTTTCTCATCACCGCTGTGGCCCTGCTGGGTAAGACTCAGGACAGCCCTGCACACGGCCCTCTTGACACACAGGAAACCCTTGTTATCTTTTGCCTCAAAACAGTTGCAGCAGTGAGGACTTGCCTGGTTCCACCCCTGTAGCAGTTGTCAGCACTTTTCTTATCCTACAGAATTTCCGCGCGAGTTGGGCTTGGTTCTCTCTGCCTCTCCTAACTGTAATATTCATTTATTGATGTCTCCAGGTAGCTCTCTGCTGGAATTGCCCACCGGGAGACCTCTTGAGGTGAGACGGCAGGAAGCCTCAAAATGCTACTTTCTGTTTGGAGGGGATGGCCTTGTACTCACACCACCCCTTACTCCAAATAAACCTTCACAATTGTCTCTTCTCTCCATTCTCTTAACGCTGTTTAATTTTTCGAGTGGATGAAGCTACTGTGAGTGAGTTGCCAAGAATCAAAACTATTTTTTAAAGTTATTTTCTTATAAATTCTACGTATGGCTGTCTCTCTCACACTGGCTATAAAACTTCAGTAAAATACAAGGCAGAGAGAGACGATGAGAAGAACCAAGATATTGGTTCTTATGTGTCAAAGGCAGTGGGTCATTCAGTGAGAACCTTTTTGGGGTAGCTTCTGTCCATGCCTCTGAGTGAAAAGTGAGTCATACTAAGGTAGCAGATCACAAAGAAATGAGCAAGAGGGCAAAGGATGAATTGCAAAGAAACTCACCATGAAAGAAACCAAAAATTCAGTAACAAATTCATTCCACTTGAATAGAAGTTGAATGGGAAATCAGGCAATGAGTTGAAAGATTATTTCTGTATTTGTCATTAACAACTTTCTGTTGGTTCTCTCTGTGACTCCTCTAGTTGTCCATCTGCTGTTAAACAGCAACACTTCATAGTGTTGCCTTCGAGACAGAGAGCCATTGGCTTCAAGAAACGATGAGATATCCAGGGCTCTCCAGTTTTATCTTCCCCTCCACTGATCATGCTGAGATTAAGAGAGACTTTTTCTTAGTAAAGACTAGCCTTCCTCCCTGCACTGGCTTGCTTCCTTTCCATTGGCTTGGAGGTTGCTAGTAATGCTCTTTGTCATACCTTGGACCGAGCACGTTGAGGTGGTCAGGACAGGGTGCTGGGGTATGCTCAATGCGTTTCAGTATTTTCTACCATCAGTCTGCTTCATTGGGTAGGAAAAGTTTTACATACTATAACACTGAATAATTTTATACTAATCCATACCTAAATTTAAAAATCACAAGGGAAAATTACCGGGAGGGTGAGGAGATTAGGAAAGGAAGATTGATCTGAGTAATTTGGGATTGAACAGAAGCAAGAAGGACACACGCAGGAAACATGAAAAGAGTGGATTCTCAGTCACTCTAGGGCTGGAGTTCAGAGGGGTCACAGGAAGGACAGGAGGTGGACAAGTAGCTTAAGGTGGTGTTTATTTTGTTCATTGTTAAATCTCTAGCAGTTGCCAAATGTTACATTCAGTTAATATCTCTCCAAAGATCCCAAGTGTGTGATCTTTGGATCAGATATGGAATGTCTATATTCTGTTTGACCCACATAGAAGTTTTAAAATTGGGGCTTTCTTTTTAAAAATTGATATCTCTAGTGTCTTATAAAAAATATAAGTCACTGGTACAACTAAGCTGATGTTCACCTAACACACTAATTTATTGGAGTAACTTCTGAACAGTTTCCAGCCCTCGCCATTGCCTAGCCCCTTCTGCTCCAGCTGTGGTACATGTCCAGTTTACTTGTCCACTGGCTGCAGGCATGCGAGATTGGATCTCATGCCCCTGCTGTCTAAAGAGATCTTGCATCATGTGACTCTGTGGCCCCTTCAAAACCAGACAGCTCCAGTCAGGCCCATGAGGAATCTGCAGGTTTCTATGCTTTTTGTTGCAAACTCTTTCATGTTCTTCCTGGAAGGAAGCTTGGCATATCTTATAAATCTGAATAACATGAACTTGGCCAGCAGAGGCATGGTCACAAAATCCCATAGACTGGTGGAGAAGAGAACTCATCTTTGTTTTCTTTGGCTACTTTAAAATGTTTATTACAAGCATCAGCTGTGATGAAAGTCACTTTTTACTCTTTTATGTCATAGTAATTGAATCTCATAGTGGCACTAGGAGGTAGTTAGAGAAGATATTAATAGCCTCATTTTATAACCAACTAATTAGCCTCTATTATGTAAAATAGCATATAAGTGGCAGAGAATCCAGGGCAACTAGCTATAAATCCCTTGCATTTTTCACCACAGAATGCCTTCCCTGCAGAAACTGTTCATATTCTTCACTGGAGTTATGATATAAAAGTGGTGGTGAAGAGAAAGGGATTAATTGGAATAAAAGGAGTTAATTCATCAGGGAGTTGGGAGAAGTTGCTGAAATTGGATAAAACAAAGAATCAATGATAATGTTAAAGTCATTATCATTATTATAATCAACAATGGACGAGTTTATTAGAAGATTCTTGTTTAGAATAACTAAGTTAGAGAAGGTTGGTAGTACTGTGATGTAGACTTTGAAGTATTGAACATGAATGCAAAAGGCCTCTGTTCAAATCCTGGCTCAACCACACTCACTACATGTGTAGACAGGAAGGTCTTTAACCTTTCTGGGTCTTACTCATCTATAACATGAGAATAACAATATCACAATATTACTCTTTTCACAGAATTAAAATCTTGAAAATTATAAAAGATCATACATGTGAAGGTAAATTTAAACCGTTATTCACTAGAGTATAATAATGATAATGGTAGTAGCAAGAATAATGGTAACATTTCTCAAGTGCACACTGTGAGTTTAACAATGTGCAAAGTGCTTTGCTTGCATTACCTTATTTTATATTGTACATAATCTCTGAGGTTGTTCATGTTAGAGCCCCATTTTACAGAGTAGAAAGATGAGGCTTACAGTGACTTAGTCATAAGTCCAAGGCCATATGCCTAGGATACGGTAGAACCAGGACTCAAAGTCAGAACTCACCGGTTGCAAAGCTCATGATCCCTAAACTACCATACGACAGCGCCTGCGTTGTGTGAGGTGGCTGCGCTTCTGCTCCTTCGTACTTTATCTCTCCCGGTGCCTGGAGCATGACGGGCTCTCAGTGAGCATTTGCCGAGGGCAGGGCAGAGGTGGAGCTGTCAGAGTGTGAGATATTCAGCAAAAACACGGCCAATCTTGATATTCAGGATTGTGGAGAGGGAAGAAAATAGCAGGTGCTCATCCCCAGGGCCATCATTATGTACTGAAGTGTCTTGTTTATTTTAAAGAAAAGCTTCCTAGAAGCTTGAGAGCTTAACGCAGGTTTCGCGCTGAAGGGCCTGAGCGGGGCGCTGGTGAACAGAGCTGCGCCTCGGCTTTTCAGGCCCTTCCGGCTGAGACCCGGCATCCGGAGACTGGAGACAAAGGCGCACTCACCTTCACAGACGTTTTCCATCTAATGTGTTGAAAGTCACATTCTTGTGTTCTTTATCATCCATTTAAGCTCCTAGTATGGGGTGAGAGGGAAGAATTCTCAGAGCGAGGAAAAAGGAGATGGTGCTAGGGCTCTCCAAGACACACAGCTCTCATCTCCCTCTTATAAACAAACCTGCTGCCAAGGCAGCAAGACGTGGAACTGAGCCCTCTCCGTGCCAAGGCTGTTTATCAAGCCTCAGACGTGCAAACCTGACCTGCCACAACAGCAAGTCGAGACCAGGGAAACAAACGGGTTTGGAGAAATTGCCTGTGCTTCCTTTGCTTCCTCTTCCTATTATTCTTCCTGCTTCAGCCCCGAGACCATTTTGCTTTGTCTCACTCTCAGAAATGCTTGGGAGCACCAAATCGGTCCCGATTTTCTTCCTTATTTTTTCCCCCAGTGGTGGAGATGAGGCATTATCCTGGAGCCCTTTGGAAAAGGATCTGTAATGGATCACAGGGTAGTGTATATCTAGTGCACCCAGGGTTTCTATTAGCTAAGTCGATTTCTGACACCTCTCAGCTGAAAGCCTGTCCAGCAGTGCCTGCAGACCCAGAAGACTTTAATCTGTCTGTGTGGCTGGGAGTTCTTTCTGCCTGTCCCAAAGACTTAGTTTATCATTGCAGGCAGCTTTTATACTACACGCTCAGGGACGTGTGAGAAGGGTGATGACCTCACATGTCAAACCCACAAGCAAGACCCACTTGTTTACTCTGCAGAAACCTCCCTGAAGGAGGAGCCCCACAGCGACCAATTAGCAGAAAGTGAGGGGCCTTGGAAACAAGAGGTGGGTAGCAAGGGAGCTGGAGTAGCTGAAGCAGTAACTCCTATTTCTCCAAGCTTCCTGTCAACTTCTAAACTTTGTAGATGAATAAATGTTTTATTAAATGCTTAGTAGTGTTTAAATGGTCACCAGCATTTTTATTAGTTTAAATAGAAGGAAAGAGAATGTACTAATGCTATTGGGGAACAGAAGAAGGAAATAACCCAAAATAAAAGAAGGTATACTCCCCAGTTCTAACAGCTTGCAGATTTTTTCTTGGATTTAATAATAATAATAATATGTTTGGTATTTATAGTAGTGATTCTTGGCTACATTTACATAAATACTATAATTTTTGAAAAAATACTAAAATAAAGCTAGGTTGCAGAATTATGTAAATTTTCTGATACGTCCTTTCATTTACCCAATCAAAATTAGCAAAATTTTCATCTTCATACAACCAATTTTTCTGGAGTAAGGCTAGGGATATAAATTCATTAACCAAGTAGACACCTAATATTTTAAAAAATAAGTTGAATACTGGAGGAATATATGCCTGGCCTGGCCAGAAATCTAGACATCCAGATACAAGAAGCACACAGAACTCCTGGAAGACTCAATGTGAAAAGACAATCACCATGATTTGAGATGCGCCCTTCCTCCCCCTACAATGCTCACTGCGTTCATTAGTTGTGAGTTTACCCACCCCCAAACCCCCTACCCCCAAAGAATATTACTACTGTGTGAGCACCTTAGTGTTGATCACTCAGGGCCAGTTTAATGGTAAGTACAAGGGTGCCTATTCTTCCGTTCTTGTGATACCTCACTTCAGAGGATAGGCTCAAGTTCTATCCAGGAAAATATAAGAGGTGCTAGATCACCATCATTTCTCATAATTGAGTAGCATTCCACTGTATACATACACCATATTTTATTAATCCACTCATGGATTGATGGATACTTGTGTTGTTTCCACATCCTTGCTATAGTGAATTGTACTGCCATAAACAATTGAGTGCACCTGTTTTTATTATAGAATGACTTTTGTTCCTTTGGGTAGATATGCCTAACAGTGGTATTTCTGGATCAAATGGTAGTTCTACTTGTAGCTCTTTGAGGTATCTCCAAATTCTTTTCCACAGAGGTTGCACTAATTTGCATTTCCACCAGCAGTATAAGAGTGTTCCTGTCTCTACATATCTCTGCCAGCATTTGTTGCTTTGGGATTTTTTGATACAGGCCAATCTTACTGGAGTTAGGTGATATCTCATTGTGGTTTTGATTTGCATTTCCCTGATGATTAGAGATGTTTAGGATTTTTTCATATGGTTGATGGCCATTTGTCTATCTTCTTTTGGAAAGCTTCTGTTCATGTCTTTTCCACACTTTTTAATGGGGTTTTAATTATTTTCTTGTTGATTTATTTGTGTTCTTTATAGATTCTGGATATTATTAATAGTTCTATATTGGATGTATAGTTTGTGAATATTTTCCCCAGTTTTGTATGTTGTCTATTTGCTCTGTTGTTGATTATTTCCTTTGCTGTGAATAAGCCTTTTAATTTAATCGACTTTCATTTATTTTTGTTTTAGCTGTAATTTCCTTTGGGGTCTTAGTCATACATTCTTTTCCTAGGCCAATACGTAGAAGAGTTTTTTCCTACATTTTCTCCTGGAATTTTTATGGTTTCATGTCTTACCTTTAAGTCTTTTATCCATCTTGAATTAATTTTTCTTAAGTGGTGAGAGATATGGGTCCTGTTTCATTCCTCTACATGTGGTTATCCAATTTTACCAGTACCATATATTGAATAGGGCTTCTTTTTCCCAGTGTATGTTGTTGACTGCTTTGTCCAGGATAAATTGGTTGAAGGTACATGGTTTTATATGTGGGCTCTCTGTTCTGTTCCATTGGTCTATGTCTCTATTTATGTACCAATACCATGCTGTTTTCATTATAATAGACATGTACTATAATCTGGTAATGTGATGTCTCCAGATTTGTTCTTTTTGATTAAGATTGCTTTGGCTATTTGAGCTCTTTTTTTGGTTCCAAAGTGTAAAATTATTTTATTTTAGATTTGTGAGACATGATGTTGGCATTTTGATGGGGATTACATTGAATCTGTAAATCACTTTGGGTAGTATGGACATTTAAACAATGTTGATTTTACTGATCCTTTAGCATGAAGTGTTTTTCCGTTTGTTTGTGTCATCTGCAATTTATTTCCTCAGTGTTTCATAGTTCTCCTTGTAGAGATATTTTACCTACTTGGTTAAGTTTATTCCTAAGTATTTTTTTCTTTGTATTAACAGCTATTGTGAATGGAATTGGGTATACAGAAATACTTCTGATTTGTGTCCATTGATTTTGAAACCTGAGACTTTGTTGAATTGATTTGCAAATTCCAGGAGTCTCTTGGTGGAGTTTAGAATTTTTTAGATACAAGATCATATTATCAGCAAAAAGTGTTAGTTTGACATAATCTTTCCTGATTTGAACACATTTTATTTCTTTCTCTTGCCTGATCACTCTAGCTAGGACTTCCAGTACTATGATGAATGGAAGTGGTGACAGTGGGCACCCTTGTCGTGTTCCAGTTTTAAGGGGTAATGCTTTCAACTTTTCCTCATTCAGTATGATGTTGTGTGTGGGTCTGTCATATATGGCTTTTATAATTTTTGATATTTACTCCTTCTGTGACTAGTTTGTTGAAGGTTTTTATCATGAAAAGTGCTAGATTTTGTCAAATGCTTTTTCTGCATCTATTGAGATGATCAGATGGTCTTTGTTTTTGTTTCTGTTTATGTGGTAGTTCACATTTATTATGTATGTTGAACCATCCTTGCATCCCTGGAATGTAGCCCACATAGTCTTGGTGGATTATTTATTTATTTTTGATGTGTGTTGAATTTTGTTTGGCAGTATTTTGTTGAGGATTTTTACATTTATATTCATAAGGGATATTGGTTGGTAGTATTTGTTGTTGTTGTTGTGTCCTTTGTGGCTTTGGTATCAAGGTGATACTGGCTTCATAGATGAGTTGTGGAGGATTCCTCCTTCCTGATGTTATGGAATAATTTCTACAATATGGGTACCAGCTCTTCTTTGTAGGTCTGGTCAGATTCTACTGTGAATCTGTCTGGTCTGGGGCTTCTTTCTGTTGGCAGATTTTTTAATACTGCTTCAATCTTGATGCTTGTTGTTGGTCTATTCAGGAGTTCTATTTCTTCCTGATTGACTCACGGGCAATTATGTATTTCCAGGAATTTCTCCATTTCCTCTACATTTTCTAGTTTGTTCAGATTTTTCATGGTATTCACAGATGATATTTTGTATTTCTGTGGTATCAGTTGTAATATCTCTTTTTATATTTCTGATTGAGTTTAATTGGGTCCATTCTTTTCTATTCCTGGTTAATGTAGCAAGGAGTCTATCAGTTTTGCTTATCTTTGTAAATAACCAACTATTTGTTTTGTTCATTCTTTTTACTGTTTTGTTTTTATTTTTCATTTCATTTAGTTCTACTCTGACATTTGTTATTTATTTTATTCTAGTAGTTTTAGGTTCAGTATTTTCTTCTTTTTCTAGTTCCCTGACTTTTGACATTAGGTGTTAAAATTTGTGATCTTTCTGTCTTTTTGTTGTAGGCATTTTTAAGGCTATGAATTTTCCCCTTATACTGCTTTTGGTGAATCTTATAGGTTTTGGTAGCTTGTGTAATACTTGTCATTCAGCTCAACGAATCTATTCATTTCATCTTAATTTCATTATTGACCCAATAATAATTCAGCAGCGGGTTGTTTAATATCCATGACTTTGAGTAGATTTGAGTGTTTCTCTTGGAATCGATTTCTAGTTTTATTCCACTGTGGTCTGAACATACATGGTATGTTTTTGACTTTTTAAAAATTTGTTGAGTCATGTTTTTGTGGCCTAAGATAGATCAGTCCTGGAGAATGTTTCATGTGCTGATGAGAAGAATACATATTCAGTAATTTTTATGTAAAATGTTCTGTAAATGTCTGTTAGGCCCATTTTTTTCTAGAGTCCCATTGAGGTGCAGTGTTTCTTTATGTATTTTCTGCTTTGATGCTCTGTCCAGCTCTGTCAGTGGGGTGTTGAAGTCCCTGGAAATTATGATGCTTCTGTTTATATCTTTCCTTAGATTTAGTAGAATTTGCTTCTGAATCTGGGAGCTCCTGTGTTAGATGCATATATATTTAGGATTGTTATGTCTTCTTGTTGAGTTGTTTCCTTTACCATTATGTACTGACTATCTTTTTCTTTCTTTACCATTGTTGATTTAAAGTCAATTTTATCTGATGTGAGAATGGCTACACCTGCTCTCTTTTGGTTTCTGTTGGCGTGGAATATGTTTTTCCATCACTTCACCTTGAGTCTGTGTGTGTCCGTACAGGTTAGATGTGTTTCCTGGAGACAGCAGATATTTGGGATTTATTTTTTCATCCATTTACCCACCATGCCCAGCCTGCACTGTATTTTGTATTTCCTTAAATGAAGTTTTGATCTTTAGAAGTTCTATTTTTTAAAATATGTCTGTATTTTTAGTAAATTTTTCATTCATTTCCTCAATTGTTTTTCTGGTTTCTTTGAGTTGGTTTTCCATTTTCTCTTGAATTTCATTGAGCTTCCTTACAATCCATATTTGGATTTTTTTAATCTGTAATTTCAATATTTTCATTTTCATTGGGATCCATTGCTTCAGACTGGTGTGCCCCTTTCAAGATATCCTTTCACTCTGATTTTTCATACATCCAGAGTTGTTGCACTGATTCCTTCTCATCTGGAGCAGCTGTTGCTTCTTTTTGTTGTATTTTTGTTTTGTTTTGTTTTGATGGGACCTTTTTTCCCCCCTTCACTCTTAAGGGTGTGTCTGTAGCATATTTTAGGAAAGAATTTTTGGCTTTGCTTGTGGGTGCTTTGATGGGGGTCTAGGTTCTAGATGGATACGTTGGTCATAAATGTCCTTAGTGTGGTGTTTTCTCAGTTGCTAGTTATTTGTAGTCTGTATCTGTGGTATACTATGTGTATGGGCAGATTCCCTGTCTCTTGTCAACAAGGGTAGTTGGAAGTTTTTGAAATCCTCTCTCTTTCCCCAGTCTTGTGGACATCTTAACAGTGTGAATTATATTGGGATGCCCAGTTTAATCTCTGAGACAGTAGGTGGTGCTTGTGGGTGAGAATCAGCCATGCCCTGTATGAGTCAGTAAATGTTGTAAAGGTTTGTACAAGTTGTCCTCCCTGCCTGTAGGTGGCACTTTCCAGAAGGAACAAACTGCAATGTTGTTTTTTGAGAACTGTGACTGGCTCTAGTCACTCAGGAGAAGCACTCCAATGCCTCAGGAAGTAGGTGGGGGTCATGGAGCTCCCAGGGGACTCCTAGTTCTCTAACACAGCAGAGGTGGGTGGAGGAGTGAGGCTGGGCAGGGTTAGGTTGAGTGAGCCTGTGTTCAAACTCCACTAAGGCAGGCACAGGAGCTGCCTCAGCAGGGGTTTAGGGTCCACTCATAGGCTGCTCAGGAAAGCCACCAGGGAGAGGCTGAAGAGGCCTCACCAAGCTGGAAAGTCTGCTTGTGGTTGAGGGGGCCATCAGATTCACAATCTGTCTGTTGGGAGTGGGTTTCACTCTTCTCCCCTCCCTGCCCTCAGTTTCCTTTTGGCATCTACTGGCTGGCAGGAGCTCAAACTAGCTGAGCTCCCCAACAATGGTGCTGAGGGGTGGGAGCTTCCTTGTCCAGGATCCACCCTGGGCCCAGACCACAGCCTTCCTGTGGAGGGAGGGGTGCTCCACAAATGTGCTGTGGCTGGGACCCACCGTGTGCTCTCCTGTCATTTCTTCCCATGTGGGCTCCCTCTCCTCTGAAATTAATTCACAAATCTCCCCTCTGTGCCCCTAAGCAACAAGATTGTGTCCAGGAGGTATGGATCTGGTCTGGAGGCCTGTCACCTTGTCCCCCAAGTTCAATCTCTGACTGTGCGAAAGAGAAGTATGTTGCTCCCAAGTTGCCTGTGCAGTGCTCAAGCAGTTTTAATGTCCCCTCACTTTGGGGTATGCCCTGCTCTGCTAGAGCAGCCAGCTAAACAGCACTGGGAAGGGCCAGCCAGCAGGGAGCTCACGGTCTGAGCACCCCTTTTTATCCTATAGGCCTTTAAGAGGGAAGATGTTAGCCCCACTCTTTGTGCAAGTCTTGGTGTGATGGGCTTCAACAGAGGGGAGACAGCTGTATCTGAGAGTCTCAGCTTAGTCTTCCCTTGGGGCACCCAATTCTCTTGCAGCAGTGGCTGGGGGAGGACCAGGGGAGGGGAAGGGGAAGAAAAGACCCTGAATGGAGGAGATCTGGCACTCTGGTTATCTCTGTTTCTCTTCCTGGAAGGCAGCCCACCCAGAATTTCCAAGCACTGGGATTACACAGAACCGGTCCCTGTGGCTATCACAGTCTGGGCCAGAGTTGGGAAACATTTGTGTGGTAATAAGTGACACAAAAACTCAGGGGCTGAAGCTCTCTGGGGAGGAAAAAGCACATAATGGGTGGAGAAGCAGTATGGCACCCACCATCTTGGCTCAGGTCTGTGGAGTGACCCCAAGGGGGCTGGTAGCCTGTTGCTTTGTCCACAAGAAGCTCCCAGTTCACCGGCAGCAACAGCTTTCAGACTTGTGAGCATAGAGAAGCTCTCCAGCAGCTCAGGAGCCTACTGACTTCCATAAGTGCGAGGGAAGGAGAAACAAAACCCCCACCTACCATTTCCACTGGGCTCCAAGCCTCTCAGTGGTTGATTTCTGCTGATATCTTGCTCCTTCTTGTTCTGCTCCACAATTAACTTCCTCTTGTGGAATCTCTGGTAGATTCTGGCACTTTTCCTCAGAACTACACCTGATCTATCTTTTTTTTTCAACCAAAACTTTTCCTTCCTTCTGAGATGATCTGGCAACTGGTGTCTCTAGTGAGCCATCTTCCTCCCATCAGTCTGAGATTCCTTATTATGCCTGATCTACTCTATTTTTGATGCTTTTAAATGTATTTTGTATTTCCTTAAATTAGTTCTTCAGTTTTAGAATTTCTATTTGGTTCTTTTTAGAAATATCTAGCTCCTTCATAAATTTCTCTTTCATATCCTAGATTGCTTTTCTGATTTCTTTGTACTGTTTTTCAGAATTCTCTTGTATCTCACTGAGTTTCTTTAAAATTAATTATTTTAAATTATTTATGTCAGATTTTAAAAATTTCTTTATGATTAAGATCTCCTGCTGGAGAATTATTGTGTTCCTTAGAGGTGTCACAAGTTCTCGCTTTTTCATGTTTCCTATGTCCTTACATTGGTATCTGCTAATCTGGTGTAACTGCTGCTTCCTCCTATTCTTGAATATAGTTTCATAGGGGAGGACTTTTTCCTGAAGATATTTCTAGGTGTTGATTGGGTAAGGTTTTTTGGCTTTGATTCTGGGTGTGTATATTAGTGTAGTTTCTGTACTATTTCTTTGGCTGTAAACAGTGTTAGTGGTATCTGTGATTTCCTTGGTGAATTCAGGTACAGTCACTAGTGGAGGCTGTGGTGAAGTTGTGCTGGGTACAGGTGGGTCAGTCATCAGACCCAGTTGTGGTAGCAGTGGGCTGAACATGCCTATCTTTGTGCCCCAGAGTGCTGCACACTGTCATCTGTGTTGGTGGTTACTACCAGGTCAATTCTTGGGCCTGCAGATGGGTTGGATGAATCCCAGTAGTGGCAGCGGTGGGCCAAGCAGTTGGGCAGGTTCTTTTGAGTCCCCAGGCAGCCTGGTGTAGCATGGGTGATGGCTGTAGCCGTGACAAGATGATTCTCTGGGTCCCAAGCACTATTCATTGATGTTGGCAGTGGCTACAATGGGATAGCTAGGCCAGTATCAAGGCCCACAGGTGGTGCTTGCAGGTATATGTCAGCTGATGTGATAACAGTTGGAAGTTTAGGTCCAACCTTGGGATCTTAGAGGAGTTCTCAGGTGTCAAAGGTGTGCATTGTGCTGGGCAATCTCTAGGGCTGCAGTCTATGTGCTCTGTCTTGAAGGGGGGGTGTCTTGGATTGGGTGGGCTTGTGCTCAGGGACCCTCAATGGTGAGCAGGCACCAGACATGGTGGGTGAGGGTGGGTCACGCCTCAGGTCCTATGTGGAGTGCTTGGGTGAGGGGTGGTAGCAGCCACACTGAGGCCCTGCCACAGGAGAGAGTAGGGCTGTCCTTGGTGGCCACAGCCTGGGTCAGTGGGGTATGTGCATCCATTTTATGCCTTAATCCTCTTGGAGCTCACCTCCAGCCCCACTCTGGCTGCAGGAGCCCTAACCCAGCTAGCAACTAAGTCTCAGCAGCAACTTGGACCCTCCTTACACCTTCCTCTCGGATCCTGGCAGCACTCACTGACATTAGCACTGTGTCCACACTTTGCTTATTTTCTATCTATCCCAAGCTGTGGGAGTGCTCCCAGCTTACTCCCTTGTCCCAGCAGTGACAGGCTGAGTTTCTGTTACACCCCAGTCCCAGCACTGCTGGGTCCCAGGGCAGTGTGAAGTTTTCCTGAGGCTAGGTTTGAAAATGACACATTGTTGTAGCTGCTTAGGTCTTAGAAAGGGTGGGGGACCCAGCACAAGTTCCCTCTCTGGAGCAGTTCGATCCCAGTCTCCCAGCAGTTCCCTGTTTCAAGGGGTTGAAAGATTGAGGGATTCTCCTATGGCCAGTATTGCTTGATTCCATGGTGGGGAGTGTGGTGCTGGGAGTCTCTCACTCACCCCTTTGCCACATTGGGAAGTTACTCCCAGCTCCCAGACAATCTTGGCCTGGGAGGCTGCCTCTCCTCCTTCTCCTTATGCACTTTGGGGTAAGGAGAATTCTACGCAGAATTCCAGCATTCTTTCTTGGATAATGCACTCAAAGTGTGACTGTCTGCACACTATGCTGGTTTTTCTAAGTGAAGGAGGCAGACATGAAATACTTCTAGCCAGCCGTCTTAATTTTGAGCGCCCATCCTGATCCTTAAGTTTTAGCAAATGATCCAGCAATTCTACTCCTAGGTAGGCACAGAAAATAACAGCCTGCCCAAACAAAAACTTGCACATAAAATGAAACATTGTTCAGTAATAAAAAGAAATGTACTGATACATGATACACAGATAAACCTTGAAAATTATGCTGAAAGATGCCAGTCACAAAGGACCACATGTTTAATTCCATTTACATGAAATGTCCAGAATAGAAAAGTCTATAGAGACAGACAATAGACTAGTGGTTTCCTAGGGTGGGGGGTATTGTAGAGATTCAGGAGTGATGGCTAAGGGATTTGGGATTGTGGAGGCAGGGTGGCTAACTGAGGACATTGTAAAATTGATTGATATATAACTCTGTGAATACAGTAAGAGCCATTGAATTATACATTTTAATAGGATGAATTGTATGGTATGTGAATTATATCTCAATAAACCTTTAAAAACATAGTTTTTAAAAAAAGTATTGTAGGAAGTTTCAGATTTTACCCAACTCTGGCTTTCTAGCTTCATGGATTCTAACAGATGATACAAAACTCCTGGGTCATAAACAAACAAAGTATTTTATTATTCATGGCACAAGAGAATGTATGAGCTCCCTGTTCACACTGGCTGCCTTTATTCTCCAGACTCCATAGGGTTGACACAAGTTGGGTTTAGGTGGACACTTGTGTACAAAAACGGTTTGTATTACAGCTGAGAACCCCTAAGCTTAGGAAACCATAAACTTTTTAAAGGAGCCACAAACAAACCTGGCTAACCTTTGCTCTGGAGAAAGTCATTATTACCCTGGACAACAAATAAATCTGCCTTCTGCCCTGGAGGAAGACATTCTATCTGCCAAGGCTGCCTGCTAGAGAAACAGCCTTCAAAAGACAGACCAATTCAAAGTTGTCAGCGCCTCTGTTCAGAAGACATGCAGAACCACAAGAGATCCATAGTTACTGGTCTCCCAATGCCTAGAATTGAATTCTCCCTATCCACAGGTTTGGGGTCTATAATTTTTATAGCCTTGTAAAGAAGCTTTAACAAATGAATCATTTTAACAAATGACCCAGGGGGAGGCATTGGTGTGGAGATACCAGACCGTAATCTGATATCTCTTTGACTTAAGGAAAGCCCCATTTTGCTACTGTTTCTTGTGCCCCTCTTATATCCACAGGGTGTGTGAGAGGCCAGGAAACTGCTCCTGATGCCCCTTGGTGCTGCTGTGGGTGTTGGTGGCCAAATTTAGTCCTCCCATATATCTTGAGCTGTGACTTCCCCCTAAAGCCCCATCCACACTTCCTGCACAAAATCTGCTTCTCCCTGGAGCATGTCTTGTGCCTGATGAAGGCCAGCTGACATCCAAAGCCTTGCCAACATTCCCTAGAGGTAAAATCTTCCCTGTGTGTCTCCTCTGATGGCTGATAAGATTCGACTTCACACTGAAGCCTTGCCCACTCTCCCTGCACACAAAGGGCTTCTCCCTGGAGTGTCTGCTCTAGTCTCGTGAGGATGGACTGCTGCCTAAAGCCTTGCCTGCGTTCCTTGCAAAGTAAGATTTCTTCCCAGAATGTACCTGCTGGTGCACAACCAGGGTTAACTTCTAGGTAAAGCCCTGCCCATACTCACTGTGTACAAAAGGTTTTTCCCTGGAGTGCTTCCTTTGATGTGTGATGAAATCTGACTTCAAGCTGGAGCCTCATCCACACTTCCGGTACATGTAAGCTTTTTCCCCTGAGTGTGTCCTCTGGTGGACAAAGAGGGTTGACTTTTCAGTAAAAGGGTGTGTACGTTCATTGTACAGAAAACGCTTCTCCCCTGAGTGTGACCTTCAGTCTACAGAGATTTCATTTCCAACTGAAGACCCACCCGCAGCCCCTGCCCACATTCCCTTCTCCCTGAATGCATCCTCTGGAGTCTGATCAGGGATGACTTACTGCTGAAACCCCACCCATACTCTCTGCACACAAAAGGCCTCTCCCCTGTAGGTGTACCCACAAGAAGGCTTGACTTCTGACCAAAGACTCTCCTATACTCTGCCCACTGCCTGCTCCACAGCTGACAGTCCTCCTCCATTCAGCACTTGGTCTGCTTTCTCAAGTCTGCCCTCTCTGCTAGGTGAGGCTCTCTTTCCACCACTCTTTTTCCTTCCCTGGAGTTTAGAAGCTGTCCTCAAGGTAGGCTGGAAAATGTCCCTGAAATCCCCCTTTACCTGTCTTCCACAAGGACTGGGATCTCTCTCTTCCCTTCTGCTTTGTTGTCCCAGAAGCCTCACAAAGTTGTTGCTCTTGTGGCTTTTGGTCCTCTCAGCAGAAATCCCTGGGTTGGAGTTGGTTTTCTGCACTTGAGACTGGGATGATCCTAAGGCCTGGCTGAGGAGAACATGTTGGCTGAGGAAGCATTGACTGGAGAAGGCCAGAGGGCAATCAGCACAGGCATGGATGTTTGGTTCTGTTCAAGGGAAAGACATTTGCATCAGGGCAGTTGTTGTCTAAGGATAAGACGTGCCCCGCTCCGCGCCCCCCCCCCCCACCGGACACACACAACAGCTTTGCCACAAAAGCTCTGTCTCACACCTCTACATTCTTTACAGGAATTA
The DNA here is from genome assembly GCF_020740605.2 of Lemur catta. NCBI lineage: Eukaryota > Metazoa > Chordata > Mammalia > Primates > Lemuridae > Lemur > Lemur catta. Next base: position 1,058,981 of record NC_059143.1, on the reverse strand, counting down.
TCTTTCATTACTCATTTAGCCATTACTGAAATCAAGGAAATCCAGTCGATGGAAGTTCTACATAACATCCAGACTAGGATACTTTCAAATGAGCAGCAGAGGCAGTCGTAGTTTCAGGTTCTGCAACAGCTGTCTCTACAGTTGGCCTTCTTTGCCTTGCTGCACTTGTCTTGTGATACAGATACCTGACATAGTGGTTTTCTCCTACTGAAAGATAACAATCTATGATCTAAGTGGAAACGTGCACAGTGAACTTTCCTGTGAGAAAGGTGACTGATTGGAATAGAAGTCCTTTGGTTTAGAGAAGCTCCTCCCAAATGTAGGAGGCAGTATAGGAGAGTCATTCAAGAAAAATGGGAGCTAAAGTGAACTGATGTTTCCTGGCTCACAAACAATGCAAGAGAACTCCTGGAGACAGGTAGAAACTCAGCAACGGACAAGAGGGATGTGGCTCAGGGCCTGTTTAAAGAGTTCCAGTTCCTGATGCCCATCACAATTCCAGGACTCTTCTCACAGTTTTTCACAAATCAAAATATAAAAAGCATTTAATATTTGCCCAATTAATGTTTGATGAATAGTTAAAACATGGAGATGGACAATTTAAAACATATTTTTTCTTTTTAAATTTCAGCATATTATGGGGGTACAAAAGTTTAGGTTATGTATATTGCCCTTCCCCCTTCCCCCCCACCCCGAGTCAAACCTTCAAGCATGTCCATCCCCTAGACAGTGGGCCTTGCACTCATTATGCATGTATACACCCATCCCCTCCCCCTCATCAGCCTGACACCCAATTAATGTTATTTTTATATGTGCACTTAGGTGTTGATCAGTGAAACCAATTTGATGGTGAGTACATATGGTGCTTATTTTTCCATTCTTGGGATACTTAGTAGAATGGGTTCCAGCTCTATCCAGGAAAATATAAGAGGTGCTAGATCACAATTGTTTCTTATAGCTGAGTAGTACTCCATGGTATACATATACCACATTTTATTAATCCACTCATGAATTGATGGGCACTTGGGTTGTTTCCACATCTTTGCAATTTTTTTAAAAAAATTCAGCATATTATGGGGGTACAAAAGTTTAGGTTATGTATATTGCTCTTGCCCCCCCTCTCCACCCCCAATTCAGAGCTTCAAGTGTGTCCATACCCTAGACGGTGTGCATCACACTCATTATGTATGCACCCATCCCCCCCATCTGCCTGACACCTGATTAATGTTGTTCCTAAACGTGCTCTTAGGTGCACATCTTTGCAATTGTGAATTGTGCTGCTACGGCAGCAGGTGAATGGATAGCAATGTCACTAAGTGACTGAAGCAGGCCTTTCTCACGGAAATAAGATAACATCAGTAGACTGGGCCCCAAGGTATATGTCAGGGTAGCAGAGATAATTTTTATAAAGAAGATGATTCCTTGTTATAAGGAATCTGTTTCCAGAATTTATAAAGAATGTCTAGTGATCACTAAGATCACTAAGAAAAGAAAATAATTCAGTAAACAGTAAATAAAAACCTCAATTATGCAATTCTGAGAAAGGGAAACATAAGTGGCCAAATGACATATGAAAATATGCTCAAGCTCACTGGCATTCAAATTAAAACTCTATGATGTGCCCTCTCATGCCCAACAGAAGGCAAAGACTAATGTGTAAGTACCCCAAGTGTTAGCAAGGCAAAAAAACAAAAACAAAAACAAAAAACCAAGTGGACACCTCATAGGCTGCTGGTGGGTGTGTAGACTGATACCACCCTAGAAAGCAATGTGGCATTACTTAGTCAGCTCTAAGATGGACTGGGCTAGTCTGATCCACAATCAAGCTCTGCCACTCCTAAGCATATACTTAAAGGAACTCATGTACAAGTTGGTAAAAAAAAATGTGAACATTCCTATGTCCAAAGCAGCATTAAGTAGCCTAAAATTGTTAATAATCTAAATGTGTAATGTAATATAAATTAAATAAAAATGAATTGCATTATATTATTGCAATTATAATATATTCCTGTAATTCCTATTATAATATAATAATGAATTATTAATATATGTCTATAATGGAATAATGTACAGCAGCAGAAATGAATGAATCATAGCTACATTTTGCAACAGGGTTGAGTTTTACAAACATAACAGCAGTGAATAAAATCGCAGAAGAATGCATATAGTATACCACTTACATAAAGATTAAAATAGGCAAAACAATTCTATTTATGTTTTAAGGATAGTTACATATGAAGTAAAAGAATAAAGCCATGAATGAAAATGATATTATAAATGCATAATTTTGGAAAATCTGTTTTCTTTGGTGGAAAGGGGAAGGATGAATTATAGAGAGGGGCATAGGAGGATTCAGATGTTTTGTTAAAATTTTATTTCTTAGGTTTAAAGGTTTGCACATGGATGGTAATTTTATTATTCTCTGAAACTTGTTGGATTCTTATACATTGCAAAATCAATTCTACACTTCATTAAGAACCAAAAAAACTGCCCGAATAGCCAAGTTTATCTTAAGGAAAAAGGACAAATCTAGAGGCAACATGTTACCTGACTTCAAATTATACTACAAGGCTACAATAACCAAAACAGCATGCTACTGGTATAAGAGTAGACACATAGACCAATGGAAGAGAAGAGATAACCTAGAAATAAAATCATCTACTTACAACCACCTGATCTTTGACAAAACAGATGACAATATACACTGGGGAAAGGAAGCCTTATTCAATAAATGGTGCCGGTAAAATTGGATAGCAGAAGAATTAAACAAGACTCCTAGCCCTCACCATATACAAAAATTAATTCAAGATGGATAAATGACTTGCATGTAAGGAATGAAAGCGTAAAAATTCTAGAAGAAAACATAGGGAAAACTCTTTTAGACATCAGCCTAGGCCAAGAATTTTTGACTGAGACCCCAAAGACAAATACAGCAAGAACAAAATTAAATAAACTGGACTTAATTCAATTAAAAAGCTTCTGAAGAGCTAAGTAATAATCAGCAAAGTTGATAAACAACCTATTAATACAAAATGGGAGAAAATATTCACAAACTATACATCAAATAAAGGGCTAATATCCAGAATCTACAAAGAACACAAACAAATCAGCAAGAAAAAATGAAAACAACCCCATTTAAAAGTGGGCAAAAGACATGAACAGAAAATTTTCAAAAGAAGATAGAAAATGGCCAAAAAATATATGAAAAAATGCTCAACATCACTAATCACCAGGGAAATGCAAATTAAGACCAAAATGAGATACCACTTTACCCCTGTTAGAATGGCCATTATTAAAATGTAAAAAAACAATAGATGCTTGTGTGGAGGAGAGATATGAACACTTATATACTGTTGAAGGGTCTTCAGAAGTCATGTTATCAAAAAGACACCTGCACTCAAATGTTTATTGAAGCATAATTCACAATTGCAAAGATGTGGAATCAACTTAAGTGTCCATAAATTCATGAGTGGATAAAGAAAATATGGTATATGTATACGCCAGAGAGTACTACTCAGCTAAAGAAAGGAATAAAATTATATCTTTTGCAGCAACTTAGATGGTACTGGAGACTATTATCCTATGTGAAGTATCTCAGGAATGGAAAAACAAACATCACATGTCTCTCTAAATAACTGGGATCTAAACCATGGACACATGCAGGCACAAAGAAATGTAAAGGACATTGGAAAACAAGAAGATGCAAGGGTAGGAGAGTGGGTGAGGCAAAAAGTTATCTATGATGTACAATGAACACTATTACAGTGATGGGCACACTAAAAGCCCCAACTTAAGCCATGTACACGGGATCCATGTTAGGAAAATATTTTTACTCCCTTAATATTTTGAAAGAAAAAGAAAAAGATAAAACAGCTGAGGGACATGAAGAGGTAGAAATAACAGACAAAGAAGGATTTACAACGTTAAGAACGGAGAAATGAAAGCATCAGGAGTCAGAGACAGGAGACCTCAGCTCGTGCAATGGACAGCAAGGTTGGGGTTTTCAGTTGCGGTGTACTTACCAATGCCAGCCCCCTTTACCCACCAGGGCATGGATTTCCGTGGCTCCTGTCAGAATTGGCACCAGGGCGGGCATGACTGAACGAAGTCCTGGATAGGAGTCGTGCTTGCAGTGTCTCAGGTAGCTGAATATTGGTTTTGTGTCTGAAGGTTTTGGAACTTTTCTCCTTACCGTGATAGAACTTGTCTCAAGTTACACTGCATATGGTACACAGGTGCTTAGCTCAAGCCTGAGAATTATTGGAACCCTCTAGTAAGACACAATTAGACTACAGTGGGAGTTCTACTTAGGAAGATGCAGCTTCTGAACAAGTTGATGGCTATCTCCAAACTTCAAAACCTGGCTCTACATGAACAAAATGAGATTCTGAGAGCAGATATGTCTTGGCAGCAGGAAACCATCCCCATGGTGGAGACATATGACTCTGAGGCATCTTGTCAAAGTTCAGATATTTCCAGTATTTGGAAGTGCCTGGGCCCCATGAAGCCCTGAGCCAACTCTGGGAGCTCTGTCTTCAGTAGCTAAGACCAGAGATTCATACAAAGAAGCAGATCCTAGAACTGTTGGTGCTAGAACAATTCCTGGCAATCCTCCCTGAAGAAGTCAGGAGTTGGGTGAATTTACAACATCCAAAGAATAGCAAAGATGTGGTGAGCCTCATAGAAGATGTGATTGAAATGCTTAAAGACGAAGGTACACTCTGTAAGGATTCTGTCCTCCAAAACAGGAGCATCCAGGAGGAGAAGATGGAAGCTGACTCACTAATAGGCAGACTCCAAGAACCAGTGACATTCAAGGATGTGGTTGTGGAATTCAGTGAGGAAGAGTGGGGGCAACTAGACCCTGCTGTAAAGAACCTATACAGGGATGTGATGCTGGAGAACTATAGGAACCTGAATTCATTGCATAAAGTGCATTTACTTGCCAAATCAGTTGAAATCCCTAAGTTGGAGAGGAAAAAAAAAAAAGATGTATAATGGAGGAAAAAATCTCAAGGAGAACTGTTTTGGACATTAAGACTGTTTCAGAAAACCAGGATTCATTTCCAGAGCAGAGAGTTTCTAGAGAAGAATCATCCCATGGAGTGATTATGACAAGGCTTACCAAAAGTGAACATTCTTCGTTAGATGTCTGGAAAAGTGAGGATTGGTTATATAGGAACCAGAAAAACAAGGGCATAAATTTGTCACCAGAAGTTTTCATTCGTATGACAATCTACACTGAGGAGGGAGACTTTGAATGTAGTGAAAATAAGAAAAATTTTGATCTTAACTCGATTAACTCAATTTGTGATATACAACAAGAAATTCCTATAAGGAAGGGGTCCCCACAGTGTGATAAGTTTAAAACTAACTTCATATTTAATTCAATAAGTGAGCCATATGTAGAATATAATGAATATGGGAATGCCTTGAGCCTGAGTACAGATATTATTGAAAACCGAAAATGTCATACTACAGTGAATTCCTATGAATGTTATCAGTGTGGAAAAGCCTTCAGAAGAAGCTCTTCCCTCATTAGACATCAGATCATTCACACAAGAAAGAAACCCTATAAATGCAGTGAATGTGGGAGATTCTTCAACTGACGTACAAACCTTTCTAAGCATCAAAAACTTCATACTAAAGCAAAGGCATGTAAAGGCAATAAATGTGAAAAAGCCTTCAGTATGAGTGAAGAGAGTAATAAAAATCCAAGATGCTATTCTAAAGATAATTTCTATGAATGTATTGACTGTGGAAAATCCTTCAATTGGAGCTCCTTCCTTATTCTACATCAAATGATTCATACAGGAGAGAAACCATTCACAGGTAAGGAATGTAAGAAAACCTTCAACAGGAGTTCAAACCTTGTTATACATCAAAAACTTCATACTTGATAAGACCTGTAAAAGGAAGAAATGCAGGATTACCTTCAGTCAGAGTGCAGAACTCATTCAACATCCATGAATTTATACTGCAGGGAACCCCATGAATATAATAAAACATTTGTCAAAGATTGTTCTTTAAATAATATGACAAAATTAATATTGGATAGAAATCTGTTACTGGAAAGAAATCTGTTCCTGGTTCCCAAATGAAGCCACAAGTGTTTGGAGTTAAGCACAGTATAACTATACAAGTTCTTTGTCTATCATTATTTTGATATCAATTACCCTTACCACTTCCTAGATCATAAATGGGACCTATAACATATTCATCTGATTTATTGATGAAGTAGATATTAGGGAGGAGATAAGCAATACACTTGGAGTTGATATTTAATAAAACTCAAACTCTCAGTCTTTATAAGAAAGTCACAAGAAGTCAGGAGCTCATGAGAATATAGGAGAATACTTCTAAGGACTGAAATCTCTAAATTAATGGCAAAGACCACAATGACATCTATTTACTCCACCCCAGACAATATCTTTGGCTGTCCTGGTGCCAAATGGGGACTAGAATTGGGATAGTGTTGTCAACTGCAGTGGGAGAAGGATGTGTTCTTAATCTATATGTATTCTTAAAATCTTCATTTTTCAAAGTACATCAGGTCCTCCAATAAGTTTTTTCATTCAACATTGTTTTGTTCTAATGTTGATGAGAAAAAAAAATCTATTCCTAGCCAGGGCTTCTGGAGTTTGCATGTTCTCACTGTGTGTGCTTAGTTTCTCTGGGTGCTCCAGTTTCCTCCCAAATCCTAAAGATGTGCACATTAGGTTCATTGGTGTGTCTAAGTGGTCCCAGTCTGAGCAAGTGTGAGTGTACCCTGAAATGGTATAGTGTCTTGAGCTGCCAGGATAGGCTTCAGCCACCCAAGACTCTGGATTGTTATAGAGTAAATCATCTTGTTTCTATTCATCTTTCTTGAATATATGTATAGAGCACATTTATTTCAGTGTTTAATATTAGAAGTATTTGGGGTCTTTATTTAGAAGTTTGATGTTTTTGTGACCAGAAACATGGCATAGGAACTTAACTATTGTTTAGATCATTGATAAAATTGGTTTCATTATACATCATTTCACTTAAAGTTGCAGTTTCCAAGAACCTATTGATGACATTAAGTGAGGACTTAATGTACTCTTTGGAATCTCGGCTGAAGAGATATCCATAGCCATAGGTCCATCATTTATCTCAGACATTATGAGGTCAATAAAATGTCCTAATGTATAAAAAAAAGGAGTCAGAGACAGACCTTCTATCGAAATCACAAGGGGGTTTCAGCCTGGTTACTCACACAGATAACCAATTATTGAGACAATGAGGATTGCCAAGGAGGACAGGAAATTTTAATAAAAAGATATCTTGTCAGAAGAAGGGGAGAAGCACCCTCAAATCTGTCTTTCAGACTAAGGGAGAGTCAGAGAGTCTGGGCTTTTTAAAGAGAAACATTAACAAAGGGCCAGTGCATTTTGGCAGGCTGTGGCTAAACTAACAAGGAAAATTACCAATGGTCTACTGTATGGGGAAGGTAGCAATGGTGTAGTGTATAGGGCAAGTTACTGAGGGATGGTGAGTCTTGGTGTGAGGAAGTCTGCCCAGGGGCCTTCAGAATCTCAACTTCCTTGTCTTGCAGAAACTCTACCATTTCTGGGAAACAACTCAAAAAGTCAAGTAGTTAGTTAAGAGAGAGGATTATTAAAAAAAAACAAAACTCTATAGGGGTCATTGAAATATGTTCACAGAGCTGTTTACAAACCAAAGCTCATGGGGTAGGAGCTGTCCTGATGGCAGGCTGATGAGCTGAAGCCCCTGAATGAGGAGCAACAGAGAGTGATGGAAGAGGCAAGACAGCCAAGAAAAACAAGGAAGGAGACAGGGATGCCAGAAGAGGCCCTCTGCCTGGTGAAGTAATGGTCTGTCTAGAAAGGAGGTGGTTCCCCATACCCAGCACACACACATGCACCTCCCAGACACCTCCTCCTGCCTGACCTACTGAGATGTCACATCTACCTGCCCAGTGCTCCCACTCACCTGGACAGGGCCTCCATGGACATTTTATCTCCTCTCTCCAGGGCTCTATCCTTCACTCCAGCTGAGTGAGGAGTTTTGGTTGGGAAAACAAAATTCCAGTTCATAAGGAAAGAAAATTAGATGTCACTCAAAGGAGGAATCCAGGCAAACCATGGAGGGAGGCTCAAAGACAGAAAGGAGTTCTGAAGAGTGTTTGGCAGTGGGAGCCTGGGCAGGGAAGACAACTGGATATCTAGAGAGCCAGCTTAGTCATCTCCAGGGGCACAAAGTAAGAGCCAACCAAGGTAATGGGGTGGGAAATACAGAGCATCAGGTCCAGTGCACAATATCCATGTATTCTAAATTCTACAACATCCAGATCTTCCTTGGGGGAGCAAAGAAGAATGTCACTGTTGTCAAAAGTCAGCCCAGCAAGGCAGGTGATATAGGGGAGCCTGGATGCTCAGGAGACCTTGTTAACATCCTAAGAGCAGATCTTATGCAGTGGGACCAGGTGGCTCCAGCATCACATCCCAGTTCAGGACCATCTGAGCAGGGCTCAGCAGCTGTCACTTGCTCTGGGTGAAATGCACAACCATTTCCCCAGATACCACAGATGCTTGGAACACAATACATCTCTGCCCATTAGGAGCCAGTCATGCCCATGGCCTGAGATGAACATTCAAAATGGTGACTGAGGGAAGGTACAGTTTCTAGACCCTGATTTTGACTGTGACTTTGGTGACAAGTATTCTAAGATCATTAACCTCCCTCCTCTATAGAGCCAGGAACATCTATGCATCTGCTGAGATGTGGTTTATAGGCAAAGACCCCAACTGTGGGGAGATATAAATGTTGACAGGGAGAAGAGGAAAATGCCAAATAAAAGTATAACAAGAGCAAGTAATAAGACTTGCTAAGCTCTAAGAAATTTATGCAGGGGTCAAATTGGCAAAGATGGTGGATTAGTAGTGACCTCCTGGCTCACTTCTCCTACAGAAGGAGGTAAAGAGCTCAGACAGCTACCATGAGTGGATCACTCCCTGCCAAGAACAGCATTGTGAATTTGCAGAGAAATAGTGTGGGACATGCAGCATAGGAAATAACAAAAAGGTGAAAGAGAGATATGATTGCAAAGACAGGAGAATGCGAGATATACATTAGGGAACAGAGCACAGGAGGGCTGCACCCACCTGGCCAGCTAGTGCAGTGCAATATGACCCACAGGAGGACACCTGGCTCCCCCACTGACCACTACACCCACTCAGACAGGGAAGCACCTGAAGTTGTTGTAAAGTTGTGGTACAGGATAACAGGCTTTGTGGAGAGGAGACAATAGCAGGAAACATTCTGAACTCCCTGGTGCTCTGTGCTGGGACCACACTGGGTGGGGGAGGGCCTAGTCTGAGTGGTTACTTCCTATGACTGTGTAAGGGAGTTTGGAGACAGGCACCTCACCTCTGGTGGTCAGCAGGACCAGAGCACAGAAGGTGAACACTGAAAAGGGGACTCCGCCCTTGGAAACTGCTGATGATTTGGGTGGCTCAGGGTGGGAAAGAAAGAGCAGGATCCTCTGCTAGGCAGATGTGAGACTGTGGGACTGTGATGCAGATGCCACCGGACAGGCATCTGACAACTCCTGAGTGGTTGCCTCCAGCGCTAGCTTTTCAAGGACAGGCGGCTGCCATTTTGGGGGTACAGAGCTTGGAGATGCTGTGGCGCATGGAGGTTTCAGACAACACTACTCCCCCAGCCTGGGGACATTCGCAATAGGCGCAGTGGACTAGGCCATTGGAGGTGGGGAGAAGTGAGAAAAGTCACGTTCTCTGTGCAGCTAGCATGAATCTGTGTGACTTTGGAGCTAAAAAATAGCAGTCTGTTGATTTGGCCCATCAGACTGGCTTAGGTCATCTAATAAGAACATACCTCCAGGGCTTGCTCTGTGGTCTGGGCAGCTGCCAGCATCAGGGTTTGTGGACAGGGAAGGAAAAACCTGACCAGAGAACTCAGCAATTGCAAATTGACCCCTCCCATCAGAAGCAGCCTTCCAAGTGTTGTGAAAGAGCCCTGAATAACATGAGAGGCTCCCCCTAGTGGCACATTAAGAAACTATAGAAGTACACACACCCAGGCTTACAGGCACCAGCTGAGATCTATCTATCTATCTATTACACCCACCTAAGGGGGAACAGGGTCCAAGTAACCCATAGAAGTGACAAGGCCACTTCCAAAGATCTAGGCATTTGTATACCCCAGCCAGGGGACCACAGCCTATCACAAAGACATCATATTATCCCAAAAAGTGGCTTCTCCATGCAAACTACAATAAATGACAGAGAGGGTAATGCCATATCTCAACACAGTGCCTTCTGTCTCAAGTTTCCATCTCCATAGGGCAGTGGAATCATACCCACAAGTTCGATCCACCAGCTGGAAGCTTAATATGGGGGACCAAACTCACTAGTCTCCATTGGCAAGAGGTGAAGGGCACAGGTCACAGGATAACCCAACTTGCTAAAATACCCCTAAGGCAATACAGGAACAGCATGCCTCTCCCCAGCACTGTCAAACAATGACCTTTGGGGACTTGGAGATAGAGCAATAAACCAGTCCTAGCACCCCCAGTTCTCAACCAAGTAGCCTGATGAGAAAGAATCAGCAAAGGAATGCAGGAAATGTGAAATATCAAAGAGAAAAGTCATCCCAAAAAGAAATCATTAGGTCCTCAAAAAAGGATACCAACTTAAACAAAATGACTAAAATGACAGAGGAAGAATTCTGAATATGGATTGTAAGAAAACTCAATGGAATTGAAGAGAAAATAGAAACTCAGCACAAAGAAACCCCAAGCACAATACAGGAAATGTATGAAAAATTCTCTAAAGAAATTGAAATATTATGAAAGAACCAAAGAGAAATGCTGGAAATGAAAGAGGCATTCAAGAAACTACAAAACACAGTGGAAACCCTTAAGAATAGGATGGATCACACAGAGGAAAGAATTTCAGAACTTGAAGGCACTGCCTATGTGCTAAACAAATCAGATGAATAAAAAGAACACAGAAGCAAGAGAGATGAACAAAACATATAAGAAATGTTGTGGAATTATGTAAAGAAATGAAACATAAACGTATAGGCATCCCAGAGAAAGAAGAAGAAAATACACAAGGGCTGCAAAGACTATTTCTTGGAATAATGGAGGAAAACTTACCTAGCCTGGCCAGAAATCTAGATGTCCAGGTACAAGATGCACACAGAACTCTGGGGAGACTTAATGTGAAAAGGCAATCACCATGTCTCATAGTTATTAGGATGGCCAAAGTAAACACAAAAGAGGCAATCCTTCAAACAGTAAGATGAAAACAGCAGACAACCTACAAAGGAAAACCTATCACTCTAACTGCAGACTTCTCAACTGAAATGTTACCAGCCAGGAGGAAGTGGGGACCCATCCTCAATCTTCTAAAACAGCATAATGGCCAGCCTAGAATTCTTTATATGGCAAAACTAAAACTAAGATTCATCTATGAGGGAGAAATAAAGACTTTCACAGACAAGCAATCCCTGATGGAATTTGTGAAGACTAGATCTGCCCTGTAGGAAGTACTCAGACCTGCATTATACACTGAACAGCACAATAGACACCCACCAAAGTAAAATCACCCAAGAGCTAAAGTCCAGAACCTGGATTCCACAGTGGCTCAAGAGGTCAAACAAAACAATAAGAATTTATCCATCAGTGTGAACATAAATCCATCCCAAATATCAATTCTCTCAATAAATGTGAATAGCTGGAATTGTCCACTAAAGATACATAGACTGACTGAGTAGATGAAAAGCTGCAAACCAAATATCTGCTGTTTCCAGGAAACATATCTTAACCACAAAGATGCTTTCAGACTCAATTTGAAGGGTTGAAAAACATAATTCCAGGCAAATGGAAAGAAAACAAACAAAAGAAAACTGCAGTAGCTATTCTTATATCAGATAACATAAACTTTATTTATTGTTTTGAGACAGAGTCTCACTCTGTTGCCCAGGCCAGAGTACCATGGCAGCAGCTTAGCTCACAGCAACCTCAAACTCCTGGGCTCAAACAATCCTTCTGCCTCAGCCTCCTAAGTAGCTGGGCCTACAGTCATGCTCCACAATGTCTGGGTAATTTTTTCTATATATTTTTCATTGTCCAGCTGATTTCTTTCTATTTTTAGTAGAGATGTGGTCTCAGTCTTGCTCAGGCTGGTCTCAAACTCCTGAGCTCAAACAATCCTCCCACCTCAGCCTCCCAGAGTGCTAGGATTACAGGCATCAGCCACTGCACCCAGCCAACACAAACTTTAAAACAGTAAAAGTAAAGACAAATATGGTCACCATGTAATGGTGGAGGGAAAAATCCAACAAGAAGACTTAACAATTCTTAATATTTATGCACCTCACACAGGTGCCCAGATACATAAAGCAAACCCTGCTTGATTTAAATAGCATGACAAATAGTAATGCTATAATAGCTGGGGATTTCAACACCCCACTGACTGAACTGAACAGATTCTAAAAGCAGAAAATAAGCAAAGAAACAATTGACTTAAACAGAGCTGCAGAACATATGGGTCTAACAGACATCTACAGAACATTCCACCCAAATAAAGCTGAATATACATTCTTCTCATAAGCTCATGGAACTTTCTCCAAAATTGATCACATCCTAGGCCACAAATCAGACCTCATGACATTTTAAAAAATAGAAATTATATTGTATGTATATTCTCAGACCACAGTGGTATACCATTAGAGATCAATTCCAACAGAAACACTCACTGCTTCACAAAGTCATGAAGTAAACAATCTATTGCTGAATGACTATTGGGTCTGGGAGGAGATCGAGATGGGAATGAAAAGATTCCTTGAACTAAATGGTAACAGGGACAAAAGATATCAAAATCTGCAGGATATAGCAAAAGCATTCCTGAGAGGAAAACTAACAGCATTAAATGCTCACATACAAATGACAGAAAGCTCAAAAATCAACAAACTAATAGACCACCTCAGGAACTGGAAAAGGAAGAGAAAATCAATCCTAAACCTAGCAGAAGAAAAGCAATGACTGAGATCAGAGCCCTTCCCCCATACAGTGTGCTCTGCATTCATTTGTTGTGAGTTTACCCACCCCCACCAGCCCCCTCCCACTGGACTGGCACCCACTGAATATTACTACCATGTGAGCCCCTTAGTGTTGATCAATTAGTACCAATTTGATCATGACGACATGTGGTGCTTCTTTTTCTACTCTTCTGTTACCTCACTTTGAAAGATGGGCTTAAGTTCTATCCAGGATAATATAAGAGGTGCTAGTTCACCATTGGTTTTTGTAGTTGAGTAGTATTCCATGGTATACATATACCAAATTTTATTAATCCACTCATATATTGATGGACACTTGGGTTGTCTCCACATCTTTGCAATTGTGAATTGTGCTGCCACAAACATTCGAGTGCAGATGTCTTTATTATAGAATATATTTTTTTCCTTTGGGAAGATGCTTAGTAGTGGAATTCCTGGATCAAATGGTATTTCTATGTTTAGCTGTTTAAAATATCTCCAAATTACTTTCCACAGGAGTTGTACTCATTTGTAGTCCCACCAGCAGTTTAAGAGTTTTCCAGTCTCTAAAACATCCATGCCAGCATTTGTTGTTTTGGGACTTTTTGATAAAAGCCATTCTCACTGGACTTAAGTGATATCTCATTGTGGTTTTGATTTGCATTTACCTAATGATTAGAGATGTTGAGAATTTTTTCATATGTTTATTGGCCATTAGTCTGTCTTCTTTTGAAGTTTCTGTTCATGCCAATTCCCCACTTTTTAGTGGGGTTGTTTGATTTTTTCTTGGTGATTTTCCTGAGTTCTATATAGATTCTAGTTATCAGCCCTTTATTGATGTGTAGCATGCAAATATTTTCTCCCATTCTGTAGGCTGTCTAATTGCTTTCATGATAGTTTCCTTGGCTGTGCAGAAGCTTTTTAATTTGATAGGTCCCATTTTTTAATTTTTGTTGTTGCTGTGATTGCCTTTAGGGTCTACTTCATAACTTCTTTCTCTAGGCCAATATCTATAAGAGTTTTTCCAACATTTTTTTCTAAATTCTTACAGTTTCATACCTTAGCTTTAAGTTTGTTATTCATCATGAGTTGATTTTTCTTAGATGTAAGAGGTGCAGATACTGTTTCAGTCTTCTACATGTTGCTATCTAATTTTCTCAGCACCATTTACTGAATAAGGATTCTTCTCCCCAGTGTATGTTTTTGCTGCTATATCAGAATGGTTTTGTATCTGGGTTCTCCAGTTCTGTTCCATTGGTCTATGTCCCTTCTTGTGCCAGTAGCATGCTGTTTTGGTTACTATAGCCTTGTACTATAGCTTGAAGTCTGGTAAATTGATGCCTCTCAATTTGTTCATTTTGCTTATGGTTGCTTTTGCTATAAAGGTTCTTCTCTGGTTACAAACAAAGCATAGAATTATTTTTTCTAGATCTGTGAAAAATGATGTTGGGATTTTAATAGGGACTACATTGAATCTATAGATCACTTTGGGTAGTATAAACATTTTAACAATGTTGAATCTGCTGATCCATGAATATAGTAGTTTTCCATCTGTTTATGTCTTCTGCTAATTCCTTCCCCAGTGTTTAATAGTTATACCTATAGAGATTTTTCACCTCCTTAGTTAAATATATTCCTAGGTATTTTATTTTCTTTGTTGCTATTGTGAAAGGTATTGAGTCTTTGATTTGGTTCTCAGTTTGACCATTGTTGATGTATATGAATGCCACTGATTTGTGTACACTGATTTTGTAACCTGAGATTTTGCTGACTTTGTTTATAAATTCCAGTAGTTTTATGACAGAATCTTTGGTGTTTTCTAGATATAAAATCACATTGTCAGCAAAGAGCAATAATTTGGCCCCTTCTGCTCCTATTTGGAGGCCCTTGATTTCTTTGTCTTGTTTGCTTGCTCTGGCTAGAACTTTCAGCACTATGTTGAATAGAAGTGGTGATAGAGGGCAAACTTTTCTGGTTTCAGTTCTAAGCAAGAATACTTTCAATTTTTCCCATTCAGTACAATCTTGGCTGGCTGTGAGTTTGCTGTAGACGGCTTTTATCATTTTGTGGTAAATTCTGTTTATGCCTATTTTGTTAAGTGTTCTTATCATAAAAGGATACTGAATATTGTCGAATGCTTTTTCTGCATTTATTGAGAGGATCATATGGTCTTTGTTTTTACTTCTATATCTCTGGTGAATTACATTTGCAGATTTGCGTATGTTGAATCATCCCTGCATCTCTGAGATGAAGCCGACTTGGTCATGATGGATTATTTTTTTGATATGCACCTGAATTCAGCTTGCTAGGATTTTACTGAGAATTTTTGCGTCTATATTCATAAGGGATATTGGTCTGTAGTTTTCTTTTTTTGTTGAGTCCTTTCCTGGTTTTGGTATCAGAGTTATGTTGGCTTCATAAAACATGTTGAGAAGGATTTCTTCCTTCTTGATGTTGTGGAATAATTTCTGCAGGATAGGCACCAGGTCTTCTTTGTAGGTCTGATAAAATTTGGATGTGAAACCATCTGCTCCATACTTTTTTTAAAGGAAGGTTTTGTATTGCTGCTTCAATTTTGGTACTTCATATTGGTCTGTTCAGGAATTCCATTTCTTTCTGATTGAGCCTAGGCAGGCTGTGTGTTTCTAAGCATTTGTCCATTTCCTCCACATTTTCCAGTTTATGTGCATAGAGGTTTCTATAGTATTCATAGATGATATTTTGTATTTCTGTGGTATCAGTTGTAATTTCTCCTTTTCCATTCCAATGGAGTTTATTAGAGTCCTTTCTTTTCTCATTAATCTAGCAAGAGGTGTGTCAATTTTGTTCATTTTTTAAAGAACCAATTTTTTATTTTATTAATCTTCTGTATAGTTTTTTATTATTGATTTAATTTAGTTCTGCTCTGGTCTTGGTTATTTCTTTTCTTCTGCTGGGTTTGGGGCTGGTTTGCTCATCCTTTTCCAGTTCTTTGAGATGAATCATTAGATTGTTGATTTGTGATCTTTCTGCCTTTTTGATGCAGGCATTTATGGATATAAAGTTTCCTCTCAGGACTGCTTTAGCTGTGTCCCACAGATTTTGATGACTTGTGTCTCCTTTATCATTTAGTTGATAGAATCTTTTGATTTCCATATTGATTTCCTGCTTAACCCAATAATTGTTTAGCAGAACGTTGTTTAGTTTCCATGACTTTGTGTAGAGATGAGTGTTTCTGTTGGAGTTGATTTCTAATTTTATTCCATTGTGGTTGTAGAAGATGCATGGTATAATTTCCATTTTTTAAATTTGTTGAGACACGTTTTGTGGCCTTATATATGGTCAGTCTTAGAGAATGTCCCATGAGCTGCTGAGAAAAGTGTATATTCAGTGGTTTTTGGGTAGAATGTTCTATAAATGTCTGCCAGTCCCATTTGTTCCAGAGTTCTGTTTTAGTCCATTGTTTCTTTGTTTATTTTCTGTTTGGAAGATTTGTCCTATTCTGTCAGAGGAGTGTTGAAATCTCAGGCTATTTTGTTGCTGCTGTTTATTATTTTGTTTAGATCAAGTAGGAGTTGATTTATTAATCTGGGTGCAGCTGAGTTAGGCGTATAAATATTTATAATTGTTATGTCTTCTTGTTGAATTGTACCCTTCACCATTATATAATGACCATCTTTGTCTTTCATTGCTTTTGTTGATTTGAAGACTAAGTTACCTATAATCAGAACTGCTATTCCAGCTTTCTTTTGGTTTGCATTTGCATGGCACTTTGTTTCCTATCCCTTCACCTTGAGTGTGAATGCATCTTTGGGGATTAGATGTGTTTTCTGAAGACAGAAGATGCAAGGCTTGTGTATATTTGTCCATTAGGCCAGCCTACTTGTCTTTAGGGGGAGTTCAAGCCATTCACATTTATTGAAAGAATTGATAAGTATGGTGGATTTCTGTTCATACTGTTGAGTTGAACTTTGTTCCTTTGTTTACTCTCTTGAGCCATTGTGGTATCTGGCCTTTGATCTTTAGCTTTTGGATGATTTTACTCCGGTGAGTGTTTATTATGATGACCCATGTTTAACACTGTTCTGAGTACTTCTTGGAGGGTGAATCTTATCTTGATGAATTCTCTCAGTCTTTGCTTGTCTGAGAAAGTCTTTATTTCTCCCTCATATAAGAAACTTAGTTTTGCAGGATACAAAATTTTAGGCTGGGCATAAGTCTGTTTGAGAAAACTGAGAATGGGGTCCCAGTCCCCTCTGGCTTGTAAGGTCTAAGTTGAGAAGATTGCAGCTAGTCTGATGGGTTTTCCTTTGTAGGTTACCTGCTGATTTTGCCATACTGTTTGTAGGAGGGCCTCTTTGATGTTTATTTTGGCCAGTCTGATGACTTTGTGTCATGGTGTCTTCTCATTTGCAATGAATCTCCCAGGAGACCTTTGAGCTTCTTGCACCTGGCTCTCTAGATATCTAGCAAGGCCAGGAAAATTTGCCTCCACTATACCCTCAAATAGGTTATGCAACCCTTGTGTATTTTCTTCTTCACCCTCAAGGATGCCTATGATTCTTATGTTAGGCCTTCTCACATAATTCCACATTTCTTGTAGTATTTGTTCTTTTTTTTCTTTGCTCTATCTCTGTGACTGATTTGTTTAATTGAAAGATTTTGCCTTTAATCCCTGAGATTCTTTCTTCTGCCCAATCTAGCCTATTTTTGAGGCTTTCCACTGTGTTTGGTAATTCCTTGAATAAATTTTTCATTTCCAGGAGTTCTGTTTGGTTTTTCTTTAAAATTTCAATTTCTTTAGTGAATTTTTCTTCCAAGTCCTGGATTTTTTTTGTGATTTGTTTGTGTTGGGTATCCATTTCCTTTGGAATTTCATTGAGTTTTCTTACAATCCATGTTTTAAATTCTTCATCTCTCATTTCAGTGTTCTGATTTTGTTTGGTATCTATTGCTAGAGAGCTGGTGTTCCCTTTTAGAAGTGTCCTTTTGGATTGATTTTTCATCCTTCCAGAGTTCTTTCTCTGATTCCTTCCCACCTGGAGCAGCTGCTTCTTCTTAACTTAGGATTTTCTTTTGTTTAGATAAGGACACACTTAGTTTAGTCTCTGAGACACTAGGTGGTGTTTTGGGGTGAGATTCAACCACACCCTTTATGATGCGTCAGTAAATGCTGTAAAGGGACATGCAAATTGACCTTTCTGTCAGTAGATGGCACTTGCCAGGAGGTACAAGCTGCAGTGTTGTCTTTGGGTCCTGTAAGAAGCTCTCCTTCATCTGGAGAGGCACTCTAGTGCCTCCAGTGTTGGGTGGGGCTGTGGGACTTCCAGGTGTGTCCTTATTCTCCACCTCAGCGGGGGCAGGTGGGGGAGTGAGTTTGGGTGAGCCTGCCAACAAGCTCCACAAATGCTTTTAGCAGGGGTCAAAAGTTTTTTCACTGCTGTGGGAAAAGCTGCCCACAGGGAGGGGCTGAAGTGCTCCCACTCAACCAGAAAGTCTGCGTGTAGGGTTAGGGCCGTCTGAGACCCACATTCTGGCAGTCTGGAGCAGGCCTTGCTCCTTTCCACCCTTCCATATTCTGTGGTTTCTTCTGCACCCCTGCCTACAGTCAGGACCTCAAGCCAGCTGAGCTCCTCCATGACTGTGATGCAGGCTGGAGGATTACCTGCCCAGGATCACTGCCTTAGCTGGGAGCTTAGCCCTCCCTTGGAAAGAGGGGTGCTCCTTGAGCATACCACAGCTAGGACTCACTCTGATCTGCCCCTGAAGGCACATACACCTCAGTAGACCAATTAACAAATATCCCCTCTGTGCCCCTGGGCAATGCAATGGAGATCTGTGTGTACAGAATCTGGCCTGTAGGCCTATCCTCTGGTCCCCAGAGATCAATCCTTAACCATGCCAGGGAGAAGAATGCTGGTCCCAAGTCACCAACAGGGTGTCCAAGCTGGATCAATGTCCCTCTACCTTGGGGTTTGCCCCACTCTGCTGGAGTCACTGGGCAAGCAGTACCAGGAAGCACTGGCAGGTAGGGAGATCACAGTCTAAGCACCCCTCAGTCCACTGTAGGGGCCCAAAAGGAAAGGTACAATCCCTGTTCCCTGCAGAGGCCTCTGGGTATGACCAAATTGTCTCTCTCAGCAGCTGCATGTGGGGGAGGGGAAGGGGAGAATAAAGGACTAGGGGTAGGAAGGACTCCACACTGGTAGTCCCCAACCGCTTTCTCTGGGAGGCAGTCCACTCAGAATGACTGGGGGCTGTGGAGTACTGCATATCTCCCAAGACCCACTGGACCCCTGTGGCTCCTGGAGTCTGGGATGGAGATGGTAAATGTCTGTGTTGGGATGAGCAAGACGAATCCTGAGCAGTTGAGGCCCCCCAGGGAGGACAAAGGCACCTGGTGGGTAGAAAAGCAATATGGCACCTGTTGACTGGCTGGGGTCTGTGGGGCTGGAAGTGCCCCGAGGGAGCTGGGAGCCTGGTGCCCTGTGTTCAAGAGGCTATCCACTCACTGGTGGCATAGCCTGGCCGTAGCAGTCTCTAGGCTGGTGTTAGCAGGTCTCTCTAGCACCTCTAGAGCCCACCAGCAGTCAGAGATGCAAGGGAGGGGAATGTTAACCACTCCATCTACCCTTCTTGCTGGCCTCCAAGCCTCTCAGGACTTAATCTCTGCCAATGCCTTTCTCTTTCCATCTCTGCTCTGCAACCTCTTCCCATGGAGTCTCCTGCAGGTTCAGGCACCCTTCCTTCTGACCCTCATCTAATCTCTGTTTTTCTGTCTGTTTTTTTCTCTTTCATCTAAAATTTCTCCTTCTTGCAGAGACGTTCTGGGTGGTGGTGCTTCTCATCTGCCACTTCACAGGTATCTTTTTGATGTAATGATTTATTTATTTTTTGGTAGATACCCAGTAGTGGAATTGCAGGATTTAATGGTAGGTTTAGTTCTTTGAGGAATCTCCATACTGATTTCCATAGAGGTTGTACTAATTTGCAGTCCCACCAACAGTATGTATTAATAAGTGTTTCCTTTTCATTGTATCAGTGCCAACATCTATTGCTTTTTGACTTTTTATAGTGGCCATTCTAATTGGAGTAAGACAGTATCTTATTGTGATTTTAACTTGCATTCTCTGATGATTGTGATGTGGAGCATTTTTTCATACATTTCTGCCATTGTATATCTTCTGAAAAATACCTGTTCATGTCATTTGCCCACCTTTTGTGTGTGTTATGCACCAGTACTTGATTTATTTATTTATTTTTTATTCTAATTTTAGCATATTGTGGGGGTACAAAAGTTTAGGTTATGTATATTGCTGTTGCCCCGCCACAGCCCCGAGTCAGAGCTTCAAACGTGCCCAACCCCTAGACAGTGTATATCATATTCATTATGTATGTATACACCCATCCCCTTCCCCACCCTCATCTGCCTGACACCCGATCAATGTTATTCCTAAATGTGCTCTTAGGTGATGATCAGTGAAACCAATTTGATGGTGAGTACATGTGGTGCTTATTTTTCTATTCTTCGGGTACATCACTTAGTAGAATGGGTTTCAACTCTTTCTAGGAAAATACAAGAGGTGCTATATCACCATTGCTTCTTATAGCTGAGTAGTACTCCCTGGTATACATATACCACATTTTATTAATCCACTCATGTATTGATGGGCATTTGGGTTGTTTCCACATCTTCACAATTGTGAATTGTGCTGCTAGCTTTGTTATAGAACATTTTTTGTTCTTTTGGGTAGATGCCCACTAATGGGATTGCTGCATCAAATGGTAGGTCTACTTGTATCTGTTTAAGTTATCTCCATATTGCTTTCCACAGAGATTGCACTAGTTTTCAGTCCCACCAGCAGTGTATGAGTGTTGCTGTCTCTCTGCATCCATGCCAACATTTGTTGTTATGGGACTTTTTGATGAAGGCCATTCTCACTGGAGTTAAGTGATATCTCATTGTGGTTTTGATTTGCATTTCCCTGATGATTAGAGATGTTGAGAAATTTTTCATGTTTGTTGGCCATTCTTCTGTCTTCTTTTGAAAAATTTCTGTTCATGTCTTTTGTCCACTTTTTGATAGGATTGTTTGATTTTTTTGTTGCTGATTTTCCTGAGTTCTAAATAGATTCTAGTTATCAGTCCTTTATCAGATGTGTAGCATGCGAAAAGATTTTCCCATCCTGTAGATTGTCTATTTACTCTCATGACAGTTTCTTTGGCTGTGCGGAAGCTTCTTAATTTAATAAGGTCCCATTTATTTATTTTTGTTGTTGCTGCGATTGCCTTTGGGGTCTTATTCATAAATTCTTTGCCTAAGCCAATGTCTATAAGAGTCTTTCCCACATTTTCTTCTAGAATTCTAATAGTTTCACTCCTAAGGTTTAAGTCTGTTATCCACCGTGATTTGATTTTTGTGAGAGGTGAAAGGTGTGGGTCCTCTTTCAGTCTCTACATGTGGCTATCCAGTTTTCCCAGCACCATTTATTGAATAAAGATTGTTTTCCCCAGAGTATGTTTTTGTTTGCTTTGACAAAACAGACAAAAACATATAGATGGCTATATGAGGATGGTTTTATATCTGGATTCTCGATTCTATTCCACTGGTATGTGTCCCTGTTCTTGTGCCAGTACCAAGCTGTTTTAATAACCACAGCTTTGTAGTATAGTTTGAAGTCTGGTAAATTAATACTTCCCATTTTCTTTTTATTACTTAAAATTGCTTTTGCCAAATGGGGTCTTCTCTTGTTCCATACAAAGTGTAAAATTATTTTTTCTATATCTGTGAAAAATGATGTTGGTAATTTAATAGGGATTGTATTGAATCTGTAGATCACTTTGGGTAGTATAGACATTTTAACAATGTTGATTCTTCTGATCCATGAGCATGGTATGGTTTTCCACCTGTTTATGCGCTCTGCAATTTCCTTCCTCAGTGTTTCATAGTTCTCCCTGTAGAGGTCTTTTACCTCCTTAGTTAAATGTATTCCTAGGTACTTTATTTTCCTTGTTGCTATTGTGAAGGGTATTGAGTCTTTGATTTGGTTTTCAGTTTGACTGTTATTGGCATATATGAATGCCTCTGATTTGTGTGTATTGATTTTGTATCCTGAGACTTTACTGAACTCACTTATCAGTTCTAGGAGTCTCTTGATTGAATCCTTGGGGTTTTCCTGATATAATATCATATCATCCGCAAAGAGTGAGAGTTTGATCTCTTCTGTCCCCATTTGGACACCCTTGATCCTGCTCTCTTGCCTGATTGCTCTCACAAGGACTTCCAGCAGTATGTTGAATAGCAGTGGGGACAGTGATTTGCCCACTTTTTAATGGGGTGGTTTTTTTCTTGCTGAATTATTTGAGTTTCTTGTAGGTTTTGGATATTAGTCCTTTCCTGATACATAGTTTGTAAATATTTTTTTCTATTCTGTAGGTTGTCTAGTTACTTTTTTGATTATTTCTTTTGCTGTGTAGAAGCTTTTTAATTTACGTCCTATTTGTCTATTTCTGGTTTTGTTGCATTTGCTTGTGGGGTCTTAGTCATAAATTCTTTGCATAGGTCAACATCCAGAAGAGTTTTTCCCATGTTTTTTTCCTAGAATTTTGTGGTTGCAGTTCTTATATTTAAGTCTTTGATCTGCCTATATTGCCCAAAGCAATCTACAGATTCATTGCTATTGCTATCAAAATATCAATGTTGTTCTTCAGAGAATTATAAAAAAGAATCCTAAAATTCATATGGAAACTAAAAAGAGCCCAAATATCCAAAGCAATCCTAAAGAAAAAGAACAAAACTGTCCTGGGGGCAGTGGCTCAGGCTGTTACCGAAATCTCAGCACTTGTCTAGGAGGCTGAATCAGAAGAATGAGGACAAGCAGTTTGGGGAGGAAGGAAAGAGACATTTTATTACTTGGCCAGCAAATGGATGGAGACTTCTATCTGAGATGCCATTGTCCTAATAATAAGCCCAAATATAGAGCTTTTAAAGGATGGGTTCTCAGCTTCAGGCAATTTCTGTTCAACTACAGTTGATGATTCTGATCATCCCATCTGTGCTGAAAACAATCTCCTGACCTCCACCCAGGACCTCCCTTTACCAGGTTGGGCTGGGCCATCTCCTGTAGCACAAATAACAAAAGACTTATCTTGCCCCTCCCAACCACTCCCTGGCTTGAGGCAGGGATGCAGGTGTTAGTTCTCAAAAAGGAGTGGAGGATGTTTCAAAGAGAAAATATATTTGCCATTTTTTTTTCAGGCCATGCCCTTTGTTACAACACCTGTAATCCTACCTAGCATTTTGGAAGGCCAAGGTGGGAGGATCTCTTAAGGCCTGGAGTTTGAGACCAGTCTGAGCAAAATAGTGATACCTCATCTCTACAAAAAATAAGAAAAAATAGCCAGGCATGGTGGTGGACACTTGTCCCATATACTCAGGAGGCTGAGGCAGCAAGCATTTTTCTTGAGCCCAGGAATGGAGGTTGCAGTGAGCTATGATGATGCCCAGGCAACAGAGTAAGACCCTGTCTCAAAAACAAAACACCACAAAACTGGAAGCATCACATTACCTGACTTCAAATTATACTGCAAAGCTATAATAACCAAAACAGAGTGGTATTGGCATTAAATTAGATTAATGGAACAGAATAGAGAACCCAGAAATAAAGCCATACACTTATGACCAACTGATCTGATGAAAACATACACTAGAGAAAGGACACACTACTCAAAAAGTGGTGCTGGGAAAATTGGATAGCCTCATGCAGAAGAATGAACCTGGATCCCTATCTCTCACCATACACAATTTTTAAAAATATTTCTATGTTTTCATTTGGCCCAAATAAAACAAACAAAAAAATCAATTTGGGAGCATCAGGGTTTTGTTTGTTTGTTTTGTTTGTTTAATGGCTCCGTCTTAGTCTGTTTATTCTGATAGAGCAGAATACGTGAGACTGGGTAACTTATAAAGAACAGAGATTTACTTCTATAGCTCTGGAGGCTGAGAAGTCCAAGGTCAAGGGACCCACATCTGTGAGAACCTTCATGCTATGTCATCCCATGGTGGCAGGTGGAAGGGTGAGAGAACCAAATATTAACAGTTCTCACAGAGCAAGCAAGTAGCTTATGAAGATTCCTGCCAGGAGCCTGCAGCCTGAAGGTGCTGATAATGCAACATCAGGGAGCAACAAGGAAGTGGTGGCACTGATGGAGGCTGGCTCCATGCACAAGGGCTTCATCTGTCCATCTACCGGTAAAATCAATGCAAACGAATTGTGCCAGCAAGAAATTAGACATTGTCAAGACTTCTAAAGTATATAAACATTCCAGTAATAATAAACCTTGTCTCACGTACACTGAGGTACATGGCCAGAGCCAATAGTAACAGGTGCTTTTATACGTGTCTAACACTGAATAGTTCCTTTTGTACATTGTGCTGTGGTGTAGATAACACATATGTGAGTAAATACACATGCATGAGGGTGTCTTTAGTCCATGACAGGGTGAGCAGTCAATCATGGTTGGGAGATCTTGTCAGACCCACAGACCCATGGATTCCTTTGGTCTGGAAAACCCTCTACCTGCCTCAATCAGCCCCTGTGTCCCCGGCCCATAGGAGATGTTCTGGGTAGGGCACATGGTCCTTCCGGAGCATCTGACTTACCACGGCTGGGAACATTCCTCTTCCTGTGAGCACATTGGGGCTGGAGCGCTCCTGAGGCTATCAGGTTTCCTTCAGGTAGGTGCCAAAATTGACTCTGACACCCACAGAGGCACTGTCTGTCTTAGGCAGGGGCCTTTACTTCACTTGAACACACCTGGGGGGTGGGACCACACCAACCAGTAATTCACTGGCAGTGGGCCAGGCACTGAGGTAGTGAGGATTGCACTGTTCTGGGCATGTGACACAAATTAAGTAAATTATTGTGTCCCCAGGATATGGCTGTGGAAACTGAGTCTGAGAAGTTAAGCCACTTGCCCTAAGTCACACAGTTTGGGGGGCAGCAGGATGCTAACTCGGCCTGTGTGACCTGTTCTCCAGGCCGGCTCTGGTTTGTGGCCCTCAGGGCATGTGGACAGTGCTCCCTGACCCTGCACGTGCCCCTGCTGTCCCCTCAGGGAGGGTGAGTGTTTTCAGAAGACTCTTTGCATTCAGAAGACAGTTAAGCTGCTTTGCTCACACAATTGTCCATGGTGCTGACAGGGGGCCACTCCCTGCCTGGTCCCTGCTGAGTGGTGGCTGTCACCCCCTGGGGTTGTCAGGGCCTCCACTCAGGGCAGAATGTCATTGGCAATTCTCAACTGTCTGCCTGGATAATCCGGCGCTCTCTGTGGAAGTACTGATGCTTCCAAGCTGAACGACACTCAATTGTCTATTCAACAAACATGGGAAGTCTCCAGCTAACTTTGACAAATATATTAATGAACAAAGAAAAATAGGAGATTACATTTTAAGACCCAAGACGCCCGAGAGCACTCTTTCATGAACTAACTGTTAAGGCCACTGACAGTAAAAGGCCTGTGTGCAAATGGGAGCTGTGTGTGATGACCCACTGCCACGCGGGATGACGTGCAGCACGTCACCCACATCCACAAGGCGCCATGCTTGGCCCGTGCTCAGAGGTGTGTCTGATGACAGACAGAGGAATGCGAAGGAGGGACTGCTGGGTTACGAGGGGAGGTTGAAATGCCCCTTCTTGGAAAGGAAAAGAAACACTTTTCAACAAAGCTGGAATCTGTGGCTTCATGAAAAAAGAGGGGAGGGCACAGAGCAAGTGTTTCTGAAATGTATTTTCTAAAGTTGTAACCACCGAGGACCAGCGTCTGTGGGGGCGCTTGGGTTGGTTGCTGACCTTATGCCGTGGCTGGCCTGGTGTGCTGCTCTTGCCTGTCTAAGTGGCTTCACTAGGTGGTTCAATGGCCTTCATCTCTCCCTCCCTTCCTTTTGTTTTCACCTGCACATCTTTCCTTAGATAAAAGTTTGAAGGAGGTTTTGATTTGCTAATGATAACATTTTATGCCTCGTACTCTTTAGTACTTCTCCTTGCAGTCTTTGAACAAACTAGAGAGATGGATGGGACCAGGAGCTCTTTGGAATTTAAATCTGCAAGAACTAAGACAAAACTTATCATGTGTTCATATACCATATATTTATCTAATCTTTTGCAAAGTGTTAATTTCTCATACATTTACATCTGTGTTGCTGAATTTATTTTTAGTGAACTAATAGAAGCTAAAGACTACTTTTTGTCAACAGAGAAAAACCTAGCAAATCAATTAGATCTTTTAAAAAACAAATCCTATTTTATTATTATTACTTTTTTGAGATGTTTTAGGACTTTAATGTTCTCCACATATTCAACATAAAGTACTGACAACAGATAAAAATAGGCAAAAATACTTTTCAGCAGAGGTCTAGAACTCAAAGCATCACTGTGGTCAAACACTACAAAAGAAACAAGCAAGTGAAGCAAAGATAAGGGAGTTTAACAGAGATTTTCAGTTTAACGGCATAATTTTTTTTTAAATACAAACCATCCAGCCAACCTTCTCTTCTACTTAGTAAAAGAAGAGTAAAAATCAATCGAGAACTTCTAGATCTTGTCTGCTCATGAAACAGCTTAAAAATGACAGGAGGGCTAAGGAGAAGGCACACCTGTTGCTAATTGAATTCTACAATGCACAAGGTCAAGGATTTAACAAATTCTAAAAGTCTCTACATGTATTACTGAGAACCATATTATTAGAAATATAAATATATAGAAATGTAAAGTATATGGTATTAACAATAGACCCATGTAATTTCATATATAGTCACTTTTATATCTTTATGAAAAAGATCTGCAGTTTGCCCTTTTACCTGGTACTCCTAAACGCTCGTCAGATGATCGGTGTTGACCTTAACCAACAGCTGCCAAACCCAGGAGGCCCCCACCCCCGCTGTCTAGATGCAGCACCTAGAGCGCCCCACCTACCCTCCATGCTGTGTGTTCCCACAGTTCCCAAAGTAATTAAATGCAACTTGCATGATTAAGTCCACAGGTGCATTTGAACATGGAGCCCTAGCTATAAAAAGCAATAGCAAAGACAAAATAAGATGGAATTCATTAGAAAAGCAACAGGAAAATTTTAAAAATGCTTCCAGCTCAAGACAGAATTAAGTTGGCTATTAGGTCCCACTAGCTTTGCAGAGCTGTGGATGTTTTGCTGTTGTTCTCTGAAAAAAGAATCTAGAATAAGCACGTTAATTTGAGAAAAATACCATATTTGTTAACTTTTGGTAGCCATTCCCAAGAAGCCTTAAATTTTGCATGTCATTGAAGGGCAGAATATATACTGGTTAGGATGTTTTCATAGCTGATACATCTCCAAAAAATTTTTCATGAAGGCAGCCAGCTTCTGAACATCTTCATTTGTGATGGTATTACACAGAGAGGCCCAGATGGCTCCCACAGACCTATGTCCTTTCAAGGATATCATACTGAGTTCAAGAGCATTATCAAGAAATCTTTTTTCTAAAGCATCATCTCCGTTGGCAGTGCCAATGCAGAATGGAATATTCATCTTGATTCTACTTTGGGGCTCCACTGGACATACATAGAATCCTTGAGAATTATCAGTAATCTCATAAATCATCTCAGATTTGATGGAACTAAGCTTCTCCATGGTTGTGGCACTGCCGTTGTTCTTAATCCACTCCAGGACCAAGCCCATGGCATACATTCTGAAAGATGGGGAGGTGTGTTGTACAAAGAGCTGTTTCTGGCCTGCACCTTGTATTCCAGGACTGAGGGGCATTCTCTGAGAGCAAACCCCAGTGAGTCATTGTAGATGACCCTAGCAGAGCCAATGTTCTTCTGGGCACCAGCAAAAATCACACCAAACTTGGAAACATTCACTGGCTTGGACAGGAAATTTGAGGACAGGTCTCAGACCAGTACTGATCCCTTGGCATCAGGTATAAAGTCAAACTCCACACCATGCATGGTCTCATTTGCACAATAATACACATAGGAGGCATCTAGGTTGAGGTTCCAGGTGCTTGGATCTGGAATTTTTGTGTAACTCCCAAGCTTAGGGTGGATGATATTCACAGTTCCAAGCTTCTTGGCTGCGTCTGCAGCCTTGGCTGACCAAGCTCCTGTCACCACATAGTCGGCACAGCTTCATGCTTTCAGGCCAATCAAGTTTAAGGGGACCGCACTGAACTGGCTGCACCCACCTCCTTGCACAAAAATCACCTTGTAGTTGTCTGGAATGGCTAACAATTCCCACCCAGGATCCCTGTGTTATTAATAATCTTGGCAAAATCTGACGATCTGTGACTCATTTCAAGAACACTAATGCCAACTCCTTTGTGCTCTAATAACTCTTTTTGAATCTCTAACAACACCAAGAGTGGCAGCTTGGTGGGCCTGGGGCCTGAAGTTGACAACCTGGTTCGGGGCATCCATGGCGTGGTGGCAAGGGCAGCCAGTCAGCCAAGTAGGACCTAACAGAGGAATAGCGAGTGTTTCTGGGCTGTTATGGTGCAAGTCTGTGGCAGGCTCTGACCTCTGCCTTGTTCCAGCTATTTTTGCTTCTTATTTATTTATTATATTATTATTTAGTCATTTAAAGTAATAAGCATGTAACAGAAAATTAGAACATGATTCTGTGATTCAAAGGGTTAGATTTTACACAGTGCCTGTAAAACATCAGGTCCATAGCAAACCATTAACAGGCCATATAACATATTTTCACACTTAATGATAAGATTTGTTTTTACCTTTGACAGTCAAACTAAAAAGTAGGTTGGGGGGTGTTCAGGGAGGACCCAGCCAAGAGCCACTGAGACCATGTGTTCTCAGGATGTGTCTAAGGCTTCCAGGGCTGGGTTGATCCACTGGGATGGCCTGGACTCTGAAGGGGCCCTCAGTACTTTGCCTGACCCCAGATACCCCCAGGGCACTCAGCCAGCCAATCCCCACCGGCTGCACTGCATCAGGCCGGCCACCAGCCAGACTTCCCTAGTCCTGGAAGCTGGGACCTGTGGAAAGCTCTGGGCTCTGCTCCGGGTTCCCTGGACACAATCAGCAGTAAGTCCCAGCAACCTTCAGGAATCCAGATGCAGGAAAGAGGCATTGGAGACAGAGGAGAGATGGTGGGTGTGGGGTGTCAATGGGAGCAGCTGGGCTTCCTGGGGACTGGCACATTCTAATCCGGGGCTTGGCAGATCTCGATGACAAGCCAGACACTCAATCCTTTCAGCTCCCCAGACCTCTCAACCCACCCTTGGAGGCTGCAACTCAAGAGCCCCAGGGAGTAACATAAGACCCTCCCTCAAGTCCAGCTACTCCTGAAATGTGACCACCTCTGCAAATCTGCACACACAGACACATGGTCCTCCAGCCTCCAGAGCCCAGCATTACCCCAGGCTGCAGGAGGGGTCTGGGCTCAGGGGAATGACCTCTTAGAGCGGCTCTCACTGATTTTCAAAGACAGATCCAGGTCAACTCTGGCCCTAAGTTCCTGCTTCCATTGAATTTGTTTATGCATTAGAGAGGTATTTGTGGACACCTTCCGTGAACTACTGGGGGAGGTGAATAGCAAATACACGAATATCATATATATAATAATATTGCATCAGGCAGGGAGGTGTGCTAAGAAGGATGACAGGGGCAGCCCTCCTGGGAGCCACAAGGAGATATGTTGGATGGACACCAGGGAGGCGCCCATTGAAGGGTCGATGGAGCCATGTGCCTTCCTAGCACAGGGACTTCGGTGTAGAGTTTCTGGGGTGGGAAGATATCTGCAGTGCTGAGGAAAGCTCCAGCATGGCTACAGTACAGGGGTGAGGGGAGAACGGTAGGGGTGAGGCTGAGAGAGGCACCCAGGGGCCACACCATGCAGGATCTGAGGCCCAGTCAAGGACTCTGAGTTTATTCTAATTAGGTGGGACACTGATGGACGATTTTGAGGAAGGGGTAGCCCAATCAGACTTCTGTTTGGAGGGATCAATTTGGCAACTGTGTGGACAGACCAGAAAGGGACGGGGTGTGGACACAGGACAATTCATGAGGAGGTTATTAAAAGTTCTGGGTGGTCTCTCTCCCCCACTTTTGCTCTTGACATTTCAAACTGCATATTTCCAGGTGTGGGAGACTGAGTCATTTCCTCCACCTGCCTGGTAGACTAGGATTTGCTCCCAGTCTTTAGCTGTAGTAAGCTTTTCCAAGAGTACAAAGAGCATGTGTTTATAAGAGTGTCTGACAATAGCTGCACTAAGCCAGTGGTTATGGCCATGAGTTGTAGTTGCAATTTTATGGCTGTGATTATTTGTTTGTTTTTTATGTACTTTCTACCCTGGACCAAATACTTCATGGAAGTAGAAAATTATTTGTCTTTTAAATCACGACTGTATTCCCAGTTTTACCACAGTGCCTGGCATGTAACGGTTCTTCAATGTGTGGCATGTTCATGTGTGCATATAAGAGAGAGAGAGAGAGTGATTGAAAGTGAGAGAGAAATATTGAAAGTGATATTGAGAGAGAGAATACTGCATAGAGAAAGAGGCCGTACACTTTTTCTGTTAGTGGAATCTTCTTTTTTTGTGTGTTCCTTCCACTTTCTTACTTTAGACTCGTATTGATAATTCCATAACTTCTCCTCTTTGTCTTTTCCATAATGATCTTTTCCTTACAATGTGAAAGAGCAGGAATTCTTTTCTGGAAAAATATTTAAATGTCTTACTACCAATTCTAGTACTATATCTAGTATATGTTTCTGTTCTTTCTATGTTTTGAAAAGGTACCAGCAATAATTACTTATGCAAAGTAGAATGCCAAATAAAAATTAGTTATTTGAAGCTTTGGGGCGATAATTTGTAAGGGCTAGAAGCAAGTTTTCATGGTTCTGTCTGGGGACACCCAGCCCAGTGGCCTTGTGGTGCTAGGATGGCAACGGGGGTGGGACAGGTCACGGCTAACACAGGGACCCTGCTTCCCTCTGCATTCTGTGCCTTATTCTTTGAAAGGTGAGGATTACTCTAGAGGAATTTCTGTTATTTAAAAAAAATTTATTCCCAAGAAGATACCAGATGTTTTCTTCTTCACTAAAAACTTGAGGCTGACAGTATGGTATAAAAATGACTTTTTAAATGAATTTCCCCAAATACAGATCAGTCACTTACATCTTGTTATTGAGGAGAAAAAATTTCTCATGAAAATGTAAATTTACTTTGGTCTAACTAATGTTACTAGCACACATTGGAGAGCAAAGTCTTTGAGAATGTCTAGACACACACACACACACACACACACACACACACACACACACACAATAAAAGAATGAAACACAAGCCAAACTTCCAATTTCTTTGACCACAGAATATTTTTTTTTATTAAATAGAAATTTTTTATTTTCCACTTTGAGAGCTATTGCTCTACAGCTTCATGGCACAGCATTCCTGAATTAGTGTGGCCTGATATCTAGAAGAAGGTCATAAAATGGAAGATTCAAAGCAAAGAGAATGAATGAAAACATAGAAATGCTTATTTTTGGCATTAGAGAGAGTTTTCAAATTATATTAGATTTGAATATGCATATTCAATCCTCTTTCTGCTTTTAAAAAATGAGTGGATTAATAAAATGTGGTATATGTATACCATGGAGTACTACTCAGCTATAAGAAACAATGGTGACCTAGCACCTCTTGTATCTTCCTGGATAGAGCTGGAACCCATTCCACTAGGTGAAGTATCCCAAGAATGGAAAAATAAGCACATGTACTCACCATCAAATTGGTTTCACTGATCACCACCTAAGGGCACGTACAGGAATAACATTAATCGGGTGTCTGGCAGATGGGGGGATGGGTGTATACATACATAATGAGTGGGATGAGCACCGTCTAGGGGATGGACATGCTTGAAGCTCTGACTTGGGAGAGGAGGAGGGACAAGGGCAATATACATAACCTAAACTTTTGTACCCATATAATATGCTGAAATAAAAAAATGATTCTACTTTTAAGTCATTTTTGCATGAGACATTTGTCACCATAAGAAGAATGTAGTTAAAGGACAGTAACACTAATAACACTTTATTGGCAGCTCTACCCTGTCAGGCACATGGCCCTGGGCAGGTCACTTTTCTTTAAAAACTCCCTCAGATTGGATGAGGGGATCTTAAATTCTGCGATTCTGTGAGATGAGAATCTGTGAGGAGCAACCTCTGCACGTTATGCAGCCTGCAAGGGGCTATGGTCCTTCGTGTGGAACATTAGTCACTGAGTCATGCCTAGGTCACTGTGACCCCTGGTCAGGTCTCCTTGACAGACTGAGTTTGTTATAAAACTAAAGTAGACCACTGTTATGGGAAAAAATTCATGTGCTTTGTTAGTCAAGTAGGATGATTTTAACACTGGTTACCTACTTCTACCACAAGATTGTAAAAAATGGCAGAGAAAAGCATTTCTAGAGTGTATGAATTATGTCCTATGAGACAGGGTGGTTAATAAACACCCTTCAGCTATAGATGATGCCGTGTGTCCACCTGGACAGCAGAGGGGCAGGGTGGTGGTGGCTCCTGCTTTTAGATGAACAGCCACCTGGATGTCCCTGAGTCTGAGGCCCACGGCCCACAACAACAGTTGCACAAGGCCTGGGAGCCCACATGACATCTCAAAGGAAAAATCTTACTAGCCAGGCCCAGATGCATCATTCCCCCCTGCCCTGTCACTGTTCTTTTGTAAAAATTGTTCTAAAACAGTAAATACTTTTGTCCCAAAATAGATATACTATTGTACAGTTTCCACTAGAAAGTCAATAGGAAATTAATTTTTCTAGCATCTCTGCTAGTGAATTTTCATGGTTGCAAAATCACTCAAAAGGATTTCATCTTCCCAACACTCCCCTGGACTAGTGTCTCCTCAAAGAACTTCTGACCCACAATGTTGAGGAATTCACTGCCCAGTAAATAGGTGCTTGAACGTGGTCTCAATACATGGGTAATTAAACTCGATTGTTTCTGTTATCCAAAGCAAAACCCAGCCAAGCACAGCAGTGATCACAGCCACTGGGAGCTCTGGATGCTCTTTCCTGAGGTCGCCCTGTGTTACTGAAAGCTCGGCACTTGTCCCTGAGGCCGCATCAGAAGAACGATGACAAGTGGTTTGAGGAGAAGGAAAGAGGAGTTTATTAATTTGCTGGAAAAGGAGGAGAATGGAGACTCCTGTCTAAAAATACCATTATCCTCCCTCATAAGCAGAAATACACAGCTTTTAAAGGGAGGCCATTCAGCTTCAGGCAATTGCTGTTCAGCTACAGATGATGATTCTTATGGTCCCATCTCCACCTAAGACAACCCTGTGACCTCTGCCACCCACCTGGAAGGTCCACCTGGACCTCCAGGAGCTCCTGAGCCATCTTCTGCTATTTCCTGTAGTGCAAAGAACAAAGGAAATTACCCTGCCCCTCCCAACCACTGGCCTGAGGCAGGAATGCAGGTTTTAGTTCTCAAAAAGGAGTGGAGGATGTTTTAATGAGACAGAAAATATTTTTGCCATTTTTTCAAGCCATTCCCTCTGTGAAATCTGGTCACACCTGTGAAATCTGGTCAATCTTGCATTAGAGCACCTCCTGTGAGCAGCCCTGCAGGGCGAGAGCCAGCCTCAATTCCACCTGTGCTGTCCTCCTGCTGGTTTCTCTGAGGTACCCAGAAGCAACCCCCCTCCACCCAGAAACCCTTCCCACTCACAACTGGTGTAGAAGAGCATCACAAACTGTCCAATGACTCCACTTCAGTGATGTGGCTTTTAATTCTCAATTTGTTTCTGTTCCAAAAGCTTTGAGATCTTTTTACCAACCTATGAGAAACATCTTGAAAAACGTCAAGTGCCTGTCAGATCTCCATGCTTTAACCTAGTGAGTCCGTAAGGCTGATTTTCCCCCCAGGGAACCCACTTTTTCTTTGTTATGTCAAATTGACATTTTCCCAAATAATCCTAAACATATTTTCTCATTTTTGTAAAGAAGAAAGGGAGAAAAATTGGAAAATGTCCATGTAAGTGCCAATATTCCATAAAATAAATATTAATAGTAATAATAGCTAAGCCTAGGTTCCTACATTTCCAATTTACATAAAACTTTAAAAGCTTATATCTTAATTCTGTTTCCTGGGGAGTACAAATGCTCTTTTAAATAACTAGTGTTAAGAGAAAAAAAACTAAACTCTGTAATTTCAAGAGGTTTATTCTGAGCCAAATGTGTGTGATTGGCCTGGAGCATGTGGCCCCAAAAGGTCCTGAGAAAATGTGCCCGTGGACTTGGGTGACAGTTTGGTTTTATATATTCATGGAGACAGGAACTACATGTCAGACCCTAAGTCAGTATGTGGAGGGTGTACATTGGTTTGGCCTGAAGAGGTGGGACATCTCAAAGTGGGGGATTACAGGTTACAGCTAAATTTAAAGATTCTTTGATTTGTTTGGTTAAAGAAATGAAGCTTTATCAAAGGGTTGGAATGTTTTAAGTTAATACAAAGAAGTCTGTTAATTAGAGACAAGTCACTGGACATATAGAGACTCAAGTGATTTAAACAAATTGATGACCTGCAGGTGTGTTTTAACCTTCATCCTACATGGCTGTAGGCGTCTTAATGATTTTGTAACTTACCGTCACAAAGAAATAACTCCAAAAGGGACAGGGCATAACTAGGCGTGTCTGACCTCCCTTCTCCTCATGGCTAGCAACTCTGCTTTAGGGATTTTATGGGGTCCCCCTGGCTAAGAGAGGATCCGTTCGGTCAGCTGGGGGTTAAGATTGTATTTAAGTATACACTGGTAAAGCTGGTGACAAAGTTAATTGAAAATGAAAAGAAAACTTTTATAAATTTAGATCACTTTATAGCAGCTTGAAGGCCTAGCACAGAATACAGGAGGCTCTAGACCACCCAGGCTACCTGCAGAGCAGGAGCCAGGAGCCCCGCCACCCTCCCAGGACCCTGGGGAAAGCCTCGAGAGGTGGAGATGGAAGAGGAGAGTTTCCACGGTTCTGTGAGTGCACCCCAACACTTGCCCAGAAAAGGGCACCCAAGAACCAACTTTGAGAACCAGCCCCTGTTCTCCAGCACCTGGGGCACCGTTCCCTGGCATTTGGGGCACCAAGATGCCCATTTTCTGACCTTCTCGAGCCATCCAGGAATAAAGGACCTGAAGTGCCTGCGGCAGCGCGGACGAGGCCCCAAGGGAGTGACGGCCTCCGGCCGGGGGTAAGGCAGTTCCCGCCTGAGCGAAAGGGGGCCGCGCTTGCCAGCCGGCGGCTCCGGGGCGGGCGGGACGCGCTGCAGCCGGGCCCTGCCGGTGAGGGCCGCGGGCACCGGCGAGGACGCGCCTCCCCGCCAGGACGCGCGGTGCGCGGCCCCGAACGCCCAGGAGGAAGCGGGCCCTGCCACGGGCAGACAGACGGCGCCATCGCGGCCCGGGCAGCGCCCGCCCGGAGCTCGGAGCTCGGCTTCCTCCACTCCTCCCCGCCCTCCCCTGCTGGACTTGAAGCCAAGGTCAGCGGGCGTGGCTGGGAAGGAAAGGGCTGGGCACCGAGTGCAAATGCAGACGTCCTAGTTCCAGGAGTCCTTTCAGGGCTGGCTGGTCTTGGGGGACGAGCTTGGCTTTTAAATGCAGTGTGGCCTTTTCATTACTGAAATCAGACCCTGTTACTGGAGATAACCTGGGGAGTTTCCCTCACCTGAACGTAAGTAGTAAGGCGTGGGAACCCCAGATTTCACCC
Organism: Lemur catta; assembly: GCF_020740605.2. Lineage (NCBI taxonomy): Eukaryota > Metazoa > Chordata > Mammalia > Primates > Lemuridae > Lemur > Lemur catta. The sequence continues at coordinate 1,023,186 of NC_059143.1, read as the reverse complement.
AAGGGGGGGAACCAGCACCAAGGAGTAGGTGTGAACAGGCAGCTTGGGGAGAGCACAGTTGCTTTTGAAGCACCCCAGAAATAGCTTAGGGATGGCAAAAGAGCCCTTTAACATCACAGTAAATTAGTAGAAATCCACTGACTGTTGTGTAGCAAGAAATAATTTGAAAGAACATTCAGTTTATTTTCTCAGAGAGGACTCAATTTTTTATACATATAAAACACTAGCTTTTGTGCTAGAAAATTATATTGCTCGACCCTGCAAAACAAGAAAATATCCCAGTGTGTGTACTTCAACAAGTAAGACTAAGTTGGTTGTGATAATGTGATAAAAAATAAAAACAATGATAACAGCAAAATCGTCCAACAGGAACTATGCAAAAGGGTTTTAATGCTCTAATTCATTTCCCCTTCACTGCAATGTTATTAACCTTTATCCCTATTTTCCAGGTCAAGGAAATAAAGTTTGGAGACACCGAGTGATTTACCCACGTCTCAGATCTGGTAGGTGGAAAGTTTCACTCAACGGACCACAGTCTATAAAATAAATTTGCACACCTCTGCAAAATATGCATTGCCATTGGAAATAGGTATGCAAAGTGTTACTAGCATCAAATTAGGGCAGGAATAAAAGAAAGGGTGATGGGGTGGTCTTGCTTCTAAAGTGTTGGGGGACCCCTGAGCTAAGAGATGTCTGGGGAAGTGGTCATTGGTAACAAATGGTAGAGATCGTGACAACATCAGGGAATGGCTGTTGGCCATTCCGGTTTGTGGACTCAGGAAGAAGGAAGAGCCGCAGGCGTCATTATAGTGAAGGAGGGGAAGAAAGGCTGAGGCACCACAGTGCTTAGGACCAGAGAGCTGCGTCACCACGTGTCCTAGAACAGATGTTAGCATTTTCTGACTCCTCTGCTACTGTGCCTGGCACAGCATTACTGTGCAGCTGTCTGGATGTTGGCTCCACCCACATCCTTTGTGTAACTGTGGCACCGTGGCTGTGGAGGGCATGGAATGTGTGTCTTCTGTGAAATGGGCTGTTCTGGTTATTACAAAATGCTGTAGAAGAGATGACACAGCAAACCTCTGAGTACCCGAGGGCACTTGAGCCTGTTTGGGAAGTGCAGCCATCCACATGGCCGTGGGCACATGGGCTTCATCTCCGTCTGGATGTGTTGTATTATGCCGATGGTGTGTGCAAGACAGAAAATGTAGCTTGTCTGGAGAAATTTCTTTCTGTGGGAGTTTTTTAATATAGTAAAAGTTCGTGAAACTGAGAGTAATATTATAGTCTATGAAGAGGAATTGCTCTTAGGGGTTAACAATGTATGTAGAATTAATATTTATTTATTTATTTATCTGGCTTATTTGGAAATGATCTTTATCCCTTAGTGTTAAGAAGTCATCATCTAATTGCTGTCCTCCACATTGTGTTCTGGAGTGCCTGAGTTATTGAAATCAGTGTGAGACCTGTTTTAAATAAAAATCTATTTCAAAACCACATATATAATAAATCCTGAATTCCATTTAGAGAGAATTTTACCTGCAGATTTAAAAAATCACTTCATTTTTAGCAAAATGTTTTTGTGTGCAAAATTTTGAAAACAAAGGAGGTATGTTTTTGTTCTGTTCTCCATTATCTCATTTTTTTGGTATTAATTCTTGGTATATGTTAAATGGCAAAATGTTTATAAGATTTGCAGTTGGTAATCTTATTAAAAATAAAATACAGGTCATAAAGTCTGGAAATGTTGAAATATTTTTGCAATATATTGAACCCTCTTGATTATTTCTTCTGAGGTGAAGGCTCAAGTTTAGGCCGTGAAAATTTGCCACACCGATCATCTGAGGCAGCATGTGACAGATGTGTGTGCAGTGACTGGTGGGACTGTTGCTTTAGTGCACGTCATTCCTTGAGACTTAGCACAGCTTATTCAACATGTCTTAGCAATAAACTGTTTATTATGAATGTTTGTTTTCAGATCTTACGGCCACCCTGAACAACTTCAATTCAAAAGATTGATGAATAATCACTTTAACCCTGTTAAAAAAGTCAATTTGAAAAAAATACACTACTTTTTGTAAAGTAGTTCCTTCGTGAAATCTTCTCTGTTTGGTCCCATTCTATTCTGATGATTAAATTCACTTGAGTAAGTTGCACCATAAAAACATATAATCCGATAGAGTACTAGAGGAGATCTGTGACCATATTCCATCATTTTGTGACTCAGTGACATTATAAGGGAGTAGAGTAAAAAATAATAATAATAGATATAAATATATAACTATGGAGAATGGAAGGAACTTCCCGTTGGAACAAATAGGCTGAAAGAGCCCTCATGTTGGCTTTGCTCCTTTTACAGAAAGCACGGTGTTGCTTTCATCCTGATGGATAATCTGAGAGACTCAACCAGTGACACCCACTTGGCAGATGTTATTAAAATAGAGTTTAACAAGACGTGGACAACGGGCTGCTTATAAGCAGTGAGAAACATGGACTTTTTCCAAAGTGCACCCTCTTGAAAGCGTTGGGTATGTAGCAAGTAAGGCCTTTCATTATTCTAATACAAATGTTGATTAAATACACAGTTTCTTCTATCCGATGTTAAGGTGTCCCTTCCTACTAGTTTTACTGGGCTACGTGTACATCTCAAGCATAGGTTCAGTGATAAGATTCCAAACTGTGTGAAGCCGTGCATCCCTTCTTAGCCCTGTAATGAACATAAAAGGGAGCTGCCCTCCTGAGTCTTAGAAAATGTGCATTTTTTAGAATTATTTAAAAAATGAATGCTTCTCAATAGTCCATTAGTTTAGTGATGTGGGCCGAACATTAGAGCTTTGTCATATCCTGGAAACATGTATATCATCATTTGAAGTCCTCACCACATTTTGAGGAATAAAATAATATTACTATTAACAAATAAGTATAATTTTGCCAGAGGATAAAATAGGAATATTGCCAAAAATCTGATTCATTCATAAAAAAGATCTTTACATGATTGGTAGCTTGTTTTGTTTAAAAATAAAACCCCGTAAGCTTGATACTGCAAAATAATGTGCTAGTTGCACAGCCGACATCTGCCCCTGGGGAGACCACTGTGAATCCAGATGCTTCTTTGTTGGTTTATTTCATTTTCTAGGGTCCATTTGCTGCAAGTCTATGTCATGTTTCATATGCTTTATGTCAGCATAAAGAAATCAGCCATCTCAAATTCAGGTCTTGTCCCCAGTGAAATAAACAAAGGTGACATGGATACCATTGGACTAGATGATAACTAAAACTGGATAAATAAGATACTTTTCTCTCATTGGAGGTTGGCAGCATCTTATTTGTGTTTAAAATTTGTGATTCTCTCAATTGTGGGTCAGAGCTAAAGCTAATGAAAACCTGTGGGGGCAGGAATTTTGCAGGTCTACAGGTGGAATCTGTAATTCTTCTGTTCGGAGGCAAGAGAAAAGAACCAATCCCTGAGCAATTCCCCAAGCAGAAAATCCCATTTTGGGGGCAATGTTGACAATGTCCGAGTGTCTCGGTTCTCGCACAGCTAATGTTGTCCCTCCTGTGTTGGCACTTTGCTAAGTGGATTCAGATCCACTACTAAGAAGAATGCATGTGGGGTCTCCATGAGATGGGTCTGTGGAGATTCCTGTGAGCAGTGGGTGGTCTCTGTGCATTGTCTCTTGGTAAGTCCTCTGCGAGAGGTGGCTTGGTGTCAGGTGTCTGTGGGAGGCCTCTGCAAGCTCTAGGTGAGGTGAGAGTGTGACTTCTCTGTGAGGTGTCTGGGAAATCGGTCTGGAGCAAGATGAGGTCTCCATGTGGCAGTGAGCTGTCTCTGCGTTAGGCCATGGGGGGTCTCTGTGGGGGGTCTCTGTGAGGTCCGGGAGGTGCTCCGGGAGCCCAGTGAGAGCAGTGAGAGGACTCTGTGAGGTGGTGGGGGTTTCTGTGAGACCTGCAGTGGGGCTTGTTGGGCATGGGAGGCCTGCGTGTGGTCCCCAGGTGGATTCTGCATGGGAGGGCAGTGTGGGAAGTATGTGAACCACTGTGCCAGGCTTCTGTAGGAGGGTCCGTGGGTCTGTGGGCAACACGAGGTGGTGTGGAGGCCTTGGGGGAGGTCTCTGTGCGAGGTCTCTGAGTTCACTCTTGGTGTGGGGCTCTGTCAGAAGTGTCTGTAGGGTTCTTCCTGGGGTCTCTGTGCTGGTTTCTGGCAGGGGCCTCTGCGGTATCTCCTATGGTCTCTACTGTGGCCCCAGCACTCCTGGGGGCCTGAGCCCCCTCACTGCTGGCCCCCCTGGAGGGGGCCCCTTCCCTGGCAGAGACAGGACCGGCTCCAGGAGCAGCGTGGGTGGGGGCAGCAGGTGTGGGAATCTGTGCCTACCTCTGCCCCCGACCCATTGGGAACATTCCCTTCTGGCCCCTGCTTGCCAACATCCCTCAGCCCCCTTGTCCCCACTGGCCTCAGGGCAGGTGAAGCTCCAAGACTTCCTGTGGATCCCAGCCAACCCCAGCCCTCAAAATCCCCATGCCCTGGGAGCAACCCAGGGGCAAAGCATCTGTAATGGTCATCAGGCCATGATCACTCTTGTCATCCACTCATCCTTTCTGGAATTCCACAGGGATGGCATGCAGGCTGGTCACATATGCTGTGGGAAAAGTCACCTTCTTGCATGAGGGTTTTGTGTCCCTTGGTCCTTCCCTCCACATTGCAGCAGTGGCCTGAACCCTTTGGCCAGCTGGGGCGCTGGGTATGGGGTGTTCAGTGCATAGGGTATCCCATGAGCTTTGTCACCTGCCTGGTTCCCACCTCTCAGATTCTTCTCCCATGCCCCACCCTTTTCCTCCACGTGCCTCCATGAGATGGCTCCTACACTCTCAGTCACGCCAGAGGGGCCAGCAGAGGCCCACCTCCACCCCTGCCTTCAGTAGGCTCGGGCAGGGTGGTCTGTTCCCCACCACAAGAGCCAGGGGTGGCTAGATCTCTCCACTCTTGAACACACCCAGGCCCAGCACTCCCAGCCCTGGAAACTCCAGGCCCATTTGAGGGAGTGACGCTGCTTGGCTCCCATGTTCCTGGAGTCCAGGGGAATTTCCATCCTAAGAGGCTTCTGTAGGCCGGGTGGGTGGTTCACACCTGTAATCCTAGCACTCTAGGAGGCCGAGGTGGGAGGATCGCTCAAGGTCAGGAGTTCAAGACCAGCCTGAGCAAGAGCGAGACCCCATCTCTACTAAAAAATAGAAAGAAATTAACCAGACAATGAAAAATGTATAGAAAAAATTAGCTGGGCATGGTGGCACATACCTTTAGTCCCAGCTACTCGGGAGGCTGAGGCAGGAGGATCACTTGAGCCCAGGAGTTTGAGGTTGCTGTGAGCTGGGCTGATGCCACGGCACTCTAGCCCAGGCAACAGAGTGAGACTCTGTCTCAAAAAAAAAAAAAAAAAAAAAGAAGCCTCTGTAAATCCATCTCATGTGGCTACAGAATGTTCACAGCAGAGGGGAAGCAGGAAAGAAGGGCTGAGCCAGGTCCTGGGGTGGGGTTTCCATAGGATTTGCCAGTCCTGACAGTCCTGAAGACTCTCTGTAATGACTGAACTGTAGTGAGGGACCCTGGGGTGAGGGTGGGTCTGCAAGGCCCTGTCAGCCTCCTCCTTGCCCATCTCTTCTAGAAGCTGCACTCAAGGAGAGTGGACACTGACCCCTTACCTGTGCCTCAGCACCCCACAGACAGAAGCCATCACCACCACTGATGAGGAAAACCGCATGTATTAGGAAGAATTTTATGTCTTTATAAGAGACCATTAGCATATTTGGGATGTGCTCACATGAGGCAAAACAGGTTTTCTTTGCCTGAACTGGAGTTTTTCTGGGAGAAAAGTTTTCTCACCAGGAAAAGTGGAAGAAGTGTGATCTGGTTGACGAGGCAAGATACCTCTAGGTAGACGACTGTGTCTGGGGCAGCGGACGGGGTGGCTGGAGGCTCTTGCCACCCTTGGCTGATGCTGGCAGGCCCTGGCTGGGGAGGCCCAGTTACTGTCCTTGTCTCTGACCAGCCTGCTCTCAACTGGATGGCTGTGGCCCATGGGGGTGTCTTGGTGACTACAGGCTGTACCACTCTTCACTCTCCTTTGCTCTAGGTGGGAGGGACCCCTGTGGTAGCTGTGGCTCCCACCCACTGGGGCCTGGGGTTCCTCCTTGTACCAATTTCCCTTCGATCCAAGAAGTTCGTGGTGAAGTCCCATATTCTCCTCTAGGATCTGTCCAATAGTGATCGTGAGCTCCTGGGCTTCAGCCATCTTGCTGTCTATGACTGGTCCCCAGCACTGGGCAGTGGCTAATGCAAGCTTGCGTTTTTGTAGGGGATCTTCCTGCCCTGTGCCTTTCTTGCGGAAAAGCCGCTGCAGGAGCTGTCTCATCTTGTTCCTAAAGGAGCTTCCTGTAGGAGCCTGTCCTTCCTTTGGCAGGAGCTGGGAGAACTCTGCTGATTGCCTATTCTGGGAGGGGTGGCTCATACCAATGATTTGGGAGGTCCTTGGTCTTGCAGAGTTTTGTTTGTGCACCCCTGGTCTGGGCCTCCGACAGCGCTGTCTCTTGTCAGTGGGGCCAAATGTCTTGCTCAGACTTTCCCATGGGTCCTGGGGTTTCAGGATCTTACTCCCTCCCCTTGATAAGAGGTTGTGTGGCCCCCCAATGTCACCACTGGACTTGCTGTGGGAGCTGGACAGAGAGGGCTGAGAAGCCCAGATGTCTGCAGCGAGAACATCAGGGGCACAGTCCTCAAGGATGATGCCAGTGGTGCAGTCTTGGAGGAAGATGTCAGGGACAGGGCCTTGTGGCTGGTTCTGTGGCTCCACCTCCACTGCCAGTTCACACTCACTAACAGTCCGTGCATTAAGGCATTCCTCTTCTGGGTCCTGGGTGACATAAATTGTCGAGGGTAGGGAGCTTTTACTGTTCCCCGGAGACCCTGAGATCATGTTGATATTAAGGATGTGGGAGTCTGCCTTCACACTGGTTCCCAAGGTGGCTTCCCAAGCAGGGGACTTCTCTTCCTCGGCCTCCATTGGCTCCATGGTTTCCTTGGCCCCTGAAGATTGGGACCCTACAGTGAGCTCCAGCAGTGCTAGGTTACTGCAGGGGTCTCCTGAGGCCACGCTCTCCTCCTCCTCCCTCAGCTCATTCTTGGCCATTGCTGGACTTGGACTCGGTTCTGGGCTGCCTTGACCAGCCCCTAGGACCATCTCACTGTGCCAGGTTCTGCAAGTGAGGGTCTGAGAAGGCCACCTGCCCTCCTGAACAGTGGAAGGAGCCTCTGTGTGTCCACAGTTGTCACCAGACTGGGTCACTCTCAGTTCCATCTGGAGGTCCTCACCCACAGGTGAGGGGACAGGGAGAGGACCAGTCAGGTTGAATACTGTCTTTTCTGTTGTCACCTTCTCTCCTGGACCTTCCTGAGGATATTCTCCTGGGAAACTGGGAACTTCAGCTGTGGAGTTGTCTCCAGATTCACAGGTGGCCCGGGAGGGAAAAGTAGAGTGTGGAACAAGCAGGGGATGAGCCTTTTTCAACATAAATAGATTTTTGGTCTTGATGATCTTGATGGGTAGGCCCCACCTGCGCCTCACCTGTAACCTTTTAATGTGTGCTTCCAGCACACGTTGACTGCCCACATGAAGGAGAAGTTCCTGCAAGGTGTCCTCGCAGGATTCCTGACCCTCTGAGGATGCTAGATTTCCAGTTTCTGTGTGCATGTTTGAGTTTTCAGGAGGGGCCAAGGCTTGGTCAATAGCAAGCCTGGAATGATGAACACTCACAGGGATCCTGTTTTCCATAATCTGCCCCAACTTCCTGCTCAAGTGGACTTTCAGGACGTCTTCTAGATGTTTCTTGTCTGGGCTCCCTGGAATGTCATTTCTTGTGTTACTTCTTGAGGGGCTCATCAAGTCCCTTTGTAACCCCTCCTCAGAGCTGGGCCCTGCAATTGTCACTGGGGAGTTCTCTGAATCCCAGGAGAGATCTTTTTGGACACTCCCCAGACAGTGCCCCAGATGCAGGCTCGAGTCTTTCCGTAGCCACCACATTGCTGGGCCCTGGAACTCCATGTCCTGTATATCCTGGCTGGTTCCCCCGACAAAGGCTAAGGGCCATGAGAACCCTTGCTTCTCCTTTGCCTGACCTGCACCTGGAAATTTGCCTTGAGGCTGCACCATGCCCAGAGACAGCTGGTTCCTAGATGGCAATTTGCCCTGGTGTTTTGTGAAGCTTGTTTGTAGATGTTGTTCCAGTTGCTCCTGGAGCTCAAGGTTGATAACATCTCCTGGGTGTCTGGAGACTGACTTCTGGGTCTGGGAGGCCCAGCTGCTGGGAATGAGCTGCTTAAAGACCTCCTGAGACTCTTTGACTATCATGGGTAAAGCCCTCCTGCTTTCTTGTTGCTTCCTCAGGAGGTGACATTCTAGTTGTTGAATAGCAGTCGGGATAGGAAATTGGACCTTCGTATGGACTGTTGGGGAAGATATACCACAGAAAGTAATCTGAGGTGAATAGCATGGTGGGGTTGAGAGACAGGGTGGGAAATGGGCCTGGGTGTGGATCCCAGCCAGAGGTGGGGGCTGGGGCTGGGGCAAGGTTTCAGTCAAAGGCTGGGGTGGGGCCACGTACTGGTGCCAGGGCTGGGGCGGAAAGAGTTGAGGTAGCTTAGCCTGAATTTGTACCATGAAGGAATTAGAGAGTACATTGAATAAAACAGAGGGAAACTCTAACGGGGGACCAGAGACCCAGGCCGCAGCCGCCAGGGACTCACTGTGCAGAAAGGGGTGGCCCCAGAAGCACTGGCTACATTTGTGCTGTAAATGGTGCCCCGAGGGCTTGGGATCGGATTGCTGCTGAGGACCAGGCAGCTGCTCTGGTTCATCTGTCACATTCCAGAAGGAGTAATATGGGCTTATTTGTTTCAGAGATGACTCTTCCTTTTTCCCCTTCCACAGCTTCAGTTCTACTCTCTTGGTGATGAGCATCTCCAGTAAGTTCTGGACATCAGGGTTGATGAAAGAGGGACCACCAGCCTCCATCTGCTTGTTTGTGGCATCTGCCCAGAACAAAGCCTCTGGTGGGTGGTTGGAAAGATTTCCTTGCTGGGATCTGCCCTCAGGTGAGGTGGAGAGACACCAGGCTCTGCCAGCTCTGGCAGCTGCCTGCCACCAGGATAGGGCTGAGACAGGGTCACTGGAGCAACCAAGGCCCGAGGTCGTTGAGACAGGAGGAGACAACCAACAGTTGTTGCGTGGAGAACAGCTCTGTGGGACAGTGCCTGGTGAGCATGCCATTGAGTCACACTGAGGGGGAGCCAGGCTGGAGTCAGGAGGAGGCAGACGACTGGCCACAAGAGCAGGGAACTGTGGTGTGGGAAGGGAAAATGCCCATGGCTTGGGTGAAGAGCATTCTAGGGGCAGCAAAGGCTCTGGCAGCTGGGAGGCACTCAGGGATGAGTGTGATCCAGCACAAACTGGGGAGGTCATTGGGCCTGGTGACAAGTTGGAGGCCAGAGGTGGAGGGTCCTCAGCCAGGGGAGCTGGGGAAGCCGCTATGGAGGAGGTAGCAAGAGAAGCATCTTCCACATGCTCCCCATGAGGCTGGTGGGCTCTGGCAGGTGCTGGCTTGCACACCTCCCCCAGGGGGTCTGGATATGACAGCTGATGACAGTCCCCCTTGTCAGGGAGCCTCTCCAGGTTGCTGCAGGAGACAGGAGGCACCAGCTGCAACAGGGGTGGGTGAGCCAGGGGCCACCACCTGTGGCCTGTGGCCCCTCCACTGCCCCCATACTGACTTCAGAGCTCTATCCCTCCCAGGCCCCATGGCTCTAGTCACATCCCATTCCCTTCCCTGTCCCCCCCTCCCAGGTCAGCCACAGGCCCTGGGGTCACATCCCAGCCCCTGGTAGGAAGGAGGGCAGGGAGAGACCCTCACCTCTGCAGAAGTAAAATCAGGTCCCGAGCCCCTTCCAATTCCCTCCGGCAGTCTCTACAAGCTGGAAATCAGGAGCCAGGTTAGCAGGGAAAGGAGGGGCCTGGGGATCTTGCTGGAGGCTGAGTGTCCCTCTAGGGCAGACCGTGGGGTGGGGGGTTAGACCCTGGAGCCCACACATCAGTAGGCCATGTGACCCCAGGGGTGACAAGCAAGAAGTGCTTCATCATGTACACGGTGCTCCCACATCCATCCCCCAGGGTCTTCACAGCCCCCGTGGGGGAGAAGACAGGGGTCACTTCAAAGAGGAAGCAGCCTTAGCCAGGCTGAGCCGCTGTACACCATTGGGCTCCCACCCCCACATCCAAGCCCCTACTGGGCACCACCCATTCCCTGCCTGCCTGGCTTCATGCCCAGCACGAGATCTGAGAAGAATCCCAACTTCTGATTTCTTTCCCAGGACCCCCTCCAGCCTCTGCAGCTGACTTCCTAGGAGACTCATCCCTCAGGTAAAATGAAGTCAAGTCCCCCTGGGGGCTCTCGGCAGAGCGGCAGAGCCTTACCTTTCAGAGCACAGCTCTTCTTCCTGCTCTTGGGCCTCCCCCTCTTCCCCACTGGAGGCTGGGAGACAAAAAAGATTGAGGGGCTGGGACCAGTACTCACCCATCTACCCGAGACAAGCTGCAGACATTCAATGCCCATGGAGGACATGGCCTCCTGCATCTAGCTAATGGAGCTCTGTCTTCTTTTCTTAACTTTTACTCATTTTTAAAGTGGATAAAAATGTTTTCTGTTTGCCTTCTTCAAAAAACACAAGAGAGATGTTCTATGTGAGGTCCCTCATGGGTGTCTTCTATCGTTGTTCCTTTTCTCAAGAAACTCACCGACTCAGACCTATGGGTGTCTCTGACCTGTCGGGCAGGATTCTGCTTCCTGAGGAGGACAGAGGCCACTCCAGCCTCTGATGGGAGGTTCTTAGGGGCTCAGCACAGCCCTCAGATCTCCCAACACAAAAGAAAGGCCGGGCCCAAGGAAGGAGACAGATGCCCCAGGGCTCAGGGCCGTCCTCCTGCAGAGATCTCAACTCTCTCATAAACCTGTCCTGACCCCTGAGTCCCAGTATTTGATTTTGTCCTGAAGCCTCCTGAGCACCCACACAGGTGGTCTGGGAGCTTCGGATAAAAATGCCATGCCACTCTAATCCCACTCTGCCCTGCCTGGGCCTAGAAAGATGGGGAGATTCTCATCTCAGGAGGCTCTAGTTGATGTGGAAAAGTGGACCTAATAATAGAAAGAAAAGAGAATCATTGTTGGGTCTGGGCCAAGGGTTCCTTACCTTCCTGATGTTTCTTTTCTGCCCAGGCTGTGGTGAGGATGGATCTCCCCCGAGGCAGGGGAGTAACAGGAGGAAGAGCCCCAGTCCACACAGAAGGCCCAGGGTGATGTCCACCACCCAGGAAGTGGAGCTGGGGCTCAGCCATGTGGCACTAACGGATTTCAGAGGAAAGACATGATTCTCCATCTTCTGAATCGCATTGTGGTCCTCAAGCAATTGAACCCTGAGCATGTCCTGTGGGCCTATTGACTAGGGCCCAGGCCTGCATCACAGAGCTGTGGCCTCCTCATCACAAAGGGCTCTTGAAGGTGGGGGAGGGGTGTTGAGAGGAGGAGGCTGAACCACAGCCACCCCCCACCCTTCCCTGTTCATCCCTGGACCCCCTGGGCCTACTTCACCCCTCCTTCCAATTCCACCTGCTCAATCTTTCAGACATAGACCTCAGTCAATTTTATGTTCTTTGCTACTGGGACCAGATATTACCTGGTTCCTTGGAGATCTATGCTTGTGCCCCCTAAATTTGATAGGTTTTAAAAATTTGGACTTGTCATTGCAGTTTCTTTTACTTCCCAGGGAATACTGCTCTTGGGATATCCTCTCTCTGTAATTCTACATTTCCCACATAGTATGTTCTTGCCCTGCATGAACCCAGACATAGAACTTAAATTTTTTATACTTACTATCTTTGTGAATTTTGAATAAATTTTTTATAATTTTCCCTTCAATTAATCTTTGCTATCTTTAGCTAGAGGGACTTGAAACTTAAATTACTACTTTATTATTGAAATTTTTTAAGGCTAAATAAGTATAACAAATTAAAATAAATCTTCAAAGGATATTTGTATATGTTTCTAATGTTTTTGTTTCTAAAATAATACAAATTAAACTGCACAAGAAGTTTGGAACATGTGGTATGTACACACACACACACACACACTCACTCAGCTCCTTTGACAAAACAATCCAGTATTTTCAAATCTAAGAACTATTTCTTTCTGTTTAAAAACCTTCCTTTAGTATTTCTTTTTTCTTTCTTTCTTTCTTTTTTTTTTTTTTTGAGACAGAGTTTTGCTTTGTTGCCCAGGCTAGAGTGAGTGCCATGATGTCAGCTTAGCTCACAGCAACCTCAAACTCCTGGGCTTGAGCAATCCTACTGCCTCAGTCTCCCCAGTAGCTGGGACTACAGGCATGCGCCACCATGCCTGGCTAATTTTTTCTCTATATATTTTTAGTTGTCCAGATAATTTCTTTCTATTTTTAGTAGAGGCGGGGTCTCGCTCTTGCTCAGGCTGGTCTCAAACTCCTGACCTCAAGCGATCCACAAGCCTCAGCCTCCCAGAGTGCTAGGATTACAGGTGTGAGCCACCGCGCCCAGCCTAGTATTTCTTTTAAGATAGGACTTCTGGCAGTGAATTTTCTGTCTTTGTTTATCTGGGAATATCTTTATTTTTTACTTTTTTTTTTACTTTTAAAAGAGATATGCTGAATATGACATCCTTATTTTATAATTTTTTTCTTTCAGCTCTTTGAATATGCCATCCCACTGCCTTGCCACCATTATTTCTGATTGGAAGTAAACTTACTGTGTCACATTCTACATTAAGAGAAGTTTTTCTATTGTTGCTTTTGTAACCACTTCTATAAAGCAAGAAAATGTTTTCTCAATAATGTTTTAGTTCCTGATATTTCAAGAGTTTTCAGTGTTCACATTATGGCTTGGGCTGACAGCTCTAAGTGGCCTTGACAGCAAGATTTATCTCAGCCCTGGTAACTTAGCAGCTACAGTCTCAAAGAGGTAGAAAATAGAGAATTCCTTAGCAAAATTTAATGATCCCAGAACTTTGTAACTTTCTGTTGCACTGATGCATTCTCTTTTGAATTTCTCTCCCAGGAATGGCAGAACCTCCTACAAAGCCTCACATCACCTGCTTGTCTGGAGAAGACAAGGTAAATAATACTCCACCACAGATTGTGCTCGAAGACCCACTGAGCCTGTGCACAAGGCTGAAAGAACAACCAATATTAACCCCTAGTTAATTATAACACAAAAATCTGCCCTACAAGGGACTTATCTGGCATTTTTTGATCATGGGACGTATGTACTAGCATGATTTCCCACCACACTTGCGTGCCTTGCACTGCGCCCCAAACACACAAAGATGCTCACACCCCTCGTGCATCATTCAGTTCACCTGCAGAAAACCTCCTCACCCTGTTGGTAGGGGAGCTGGATTTGAGGCAGTTCATACTCCCCCCTCCCTGTTAACATGTCCACAGAAATAAATCCTTTCCTCTTGACAATCCTCGCTGTCTTAGTAATTGGCTTTCTGTGTGGCGGGCAACATTGAACCCCTGTTTTGAGTTTGTTAACACTTTCAGTATTCTCTTTTTGTCTTTCCACAAATTTACTATTATTACCAAAACCTTGGCACCTGTCCTTGATGCTGCATCAGAAGAACAAACGAGAACAAGTGGTTCGAGGAGAAGGAAAGAGAAGTTTATTACTTTGCCAGCAAAGGAGGAAGAAATGGTAGACCTTCTGTTTCAAAATTCAAATTTCCTGACCATGAGCAGAAATACAGAGCTTTTAAAGGGACCCCCCTCAGTTCTAGGCTATTGTGGTTAACTATTCTAATCATCCCATCTCTACCAAAGACAAAGCCTGTGACATCCACCCACCTGGGAGGCTGGTGCCAGGGCCTGGATGGCTGAGCTATCTCCTGTAACACAAAGAAAAAAAGACATTCCACAGGCCCCTCATGACTGCCTACCTGAGACAGGGATGCAGGCTTTAGTTTCCAAAAAGAGTAGGGGAAGTTTTAAAGAGATAAACAATAACTTTTTGCCATTTTTTTCAGGCCATTCTCTCTGTTACACTATGATGTGTCCTGGAGTGGATATGCTTGTTTCTATTTTACTAAAAGCTAACATGGAATCTACAGATTAATGTTTTACATCAAATTTGCTAAGTTTTCAGCCATTGTTTCTACAAATATATTTTTCTTCCCCCTTTTCTTTCTTTCTGAGACTCTTCTACATATGTTGGTGTGCATAATGATGTCTAACAGGTCATTTTTATTTACTGTCTTTTCTCTTTGTTCTTTAGATGACATAATGGCTATTAATTTATCTTCAAGTTTACTGATTCTTCCTTTTTTATTTCAAAATATTAAGTAAGGGGATACAAGTGTTTTTGTTATATGGATACCTTGTATAATGCTTAAGTCAGGGCTTTGGTGTGCCAGTTACCAAAATAGTGTTCATTGTACCAAATAGGTAAGTTTTTATCCCACACCCTTCCTAGCGTACTCCCCCTTTCTGGGTTCCTCTTTCTTGATTATAAACTTGGTCCTTCATGAAATCATTTTGTGCCCAGGTATATCCATTGTTTAGCTGCCACTTATTAATGAGAACATAGATATTTGGTTTTCTGTTCTTGTGATACTTCACTTAGGATAATGGTCTCTGGTTCCAACCAAGTTGCTGCAATTAACATTGTTTCATTATTTTTTATAGCTGAGTAGTACTCTATGGGGGATATATATCTATATATCTATACACACACAGACACAGAGCACATTTTCTTTATGCACTCATCAATTGATGGGCAATTAGGTTGATTCCCCATCTTTGTGTAATTGTGAATTGTGCCATGATAAACATTTGAGTGCAGGTGTCCTTTTTATAAAATGGCTTCATTTCCTTTGGGGGGAAAGCCAGCAGTGGAATTGCTGGATTGAATGGTAAGTCTACATTTATTTCTTTAAGGAATCTGTATACTGCTTTCTGTTGAGGTTGTACTAATTTGCAGTCCCACCAATAGTATATTAGCATTCCTTAAAGCATCCACTCTAGTATCTTTTGTTTTTTGACTTTTTAATCATGGCCATTTTGACCATGATTAAGGGGTAAGGTGGTATCTCATTGTGGTTTTAATTTGCATTTGCCAGATGATTAGTGATGTTGAGCATTTTTTCATATATTGGTTGGCCATTTGTCTATCTTCTTTTGAAAAACTTCTGTTAATGTCTTTTGGCCACTTTCTGGTGGGATTATTCATTTTTTTCTTGCACAAACAAATCAGATGAGAGTTGGAAGGGTGCCTGAAACTATAGGAGACTCCATGGGAAAAGGTTGTGGAGCAGAACTGGAAAGAGAAAGGCACCAGCAGGGTCTAGCTGCAGTGTGCTTGAGGGGCAACCCTCCCCCCATAGGAGGGCCGTGCTCCCAGCTTAGGCTGAGAACCTGGGCAGGAATCCTCCAGGCTTGCATCACAGTCAAGGGAGATCCATGTTTTATGAAGCCAACATCACCCCAATACCAAAACCAGCAAAGGACGCAACAAAAAAAGAAGAACTACAGAACAATATCCCTTATGAATATAGATGCAAAAATTCTCAATAAAATCCTAGGAAACCTAATTGAGGTGCTTATTAAAAAATAATCCATCATGACCAAGTAGGCTTCATCCCAGAGATGCAGGGATGGTTCAACATATGCAAATCTATAAATGTAATTCAGCACATAAATAGAAGCAAAAACAAAGAGCATATGATCCTCTCAATAGATGCAGAAAAAGGATTCAAAAAAATTCAGCACCATTTTATGATAGGAGTGCTTAACAATATAGGCATAGATGGGACATGCCTAAAAACGATACAAGCCATATATGACAAACCAACAGCCAACATCATACTGAATGGGGAAAAATTGAAAGCATTCCCACTTAGAACTGGAACCACACAAGGTTGCCCTCTATCACCGCTTCTGTTCAACTTAGTGCTGGAAGTCCTCGCTGGAACAATCAGACAAGACAATGAAATGAAGGGCATCCAAATGGGGGCAGAAGAGTTCAAACTCTTGCTCTTTGCTGATGATATGATCTTATATCTAGAAAACCCCAAAGATTCTGCCATAAGACTACTGGAATTGATAAACAAATTCAGAAAAGTCTCAGGTTACAAAATCAATGTACAGAAATCAGTAGTCAACAACAGTCAAACTGAGAATCAAATCAAAGACTCAATACCCTTCACAATAGCAACAAAGAAAATAAAGCACCTAGGAATATATTTAACTAAGGAGGTAAAAGACCTCTAGAGGGAGAACTACGAAACACTGAGGAAGGAAATAGCAGAGGACATAAATATGTGGAAAACCATACCATGCTCAGAAGTTGGCAGAATCAACCTTGTTAAAGTGTCTGTAC
This sequence comes from Lemur catta, assembly GCF_020740605.2. Classification (NCBI taxonomy): domain Eukaryota; kingdom Metazoa; phylum Chordata; class Mammalia; order Primates; family Lemuridae; genus Lemur; species Lemur catta. The sequence goes on along the minus strand of NC_059143.1, from coordinate 1,006,687 downwards.
TTCCCAGAGTGATCTACAGATTCAATGCAATTCCTATTAAAATAGCAATATCATTTTTCACAGATCTAGAAAAAATAATTCTATGTTTTGTATGGGACCAGAGAAGACCCTGTATAGCAAAAGCAATCTTAAGCAAAAAGAACAAATTGGGAAGGATCAATTTACCAGACTTCAAGCTATACTACAAGGCTATAGTAACTAAAACAGCATGGTGGGGGTACAAGAACAGAGACACAGACCAATGGAATAGAACTGAGAACCCAGATTTAAAACAATCCTCATATAGCCATCTAATCTTTGACAAAGCAGAGAAAAATGTACACTGGGGAAAAGAATTCTTATTCAATAAATGGTTCTGGGAAAATCAGATAGCCACATGTAGAAGACTGAAACAGGATCCGCATCTTTCACCTCTCATAAAAAACAATTCACGGTGGATAACAGACTTATACCTAAGGCATGAAACTATAAGAATTCTAGAAGAAAATGTTAGAAAAACTCTTATAGACATTGGCCTAAGGAAGAATTTATGAAGAAGTCCCCAAAGGCAATAGTAGCAACGATAAAATATATAAATGGAAACTAATTAAATTAATAAGCTTCTTCACAGCCAAGGAAACTATCATGAAAGCAAACAGACAACCTACAGAATGGGAGAAAATATTCCCATGCTACACATTCAATAAAGGGCTGATAACTAGAATCTATTTAGGACTCAGGAAAATCAGCAAGAAAAAAAATCAAACAATCCTATCAAAAGGTTGGCAAAGGACATGAACAGAACATTTTCAAAAGAAGATACACTAATGACCAAGAAACATTTGGAAAAATCTTCAACATCTCTAATCCTCAGCAAAATGTAAATCAAAACCAGTCAGAATGGCCTTTTTCAAAGAGTCCCAAAACAAAAAGTATTGGTGTGGCTATGGAGAGATAGGAACATTCATACACTGCTGATGGGACTGCAAACTAGTACAACCTCTGTGGAAAGTCATATGGAGATACCTCAAAGAGCTATGGTAGAACTACCATTTGATCCAGCAATCCCATTATTGGGCATCTACCCAAAAGAACAAAAGACATTCTATAAACAAGACATCTGCACTCGAATGTTTATAGCAGCACAATTCACAATTGCAAAGATGTGGAAACAACTCAAGTGCTGATCAATACATGAGTGGATTAATAAAATGTGGTATATGTATACCATGGAGTTCTACTCAGCCACAAAAAACAATGGTGATGTAGCACATCTTGTATTATCCTGGATAGAACTAGAACCCATTCTGGTAAGCAAAGTTCCAAGAATGGAAAACAAGCACCACATGTACTCACCATCAAATTGGTATTAACTGACTCCACTGACCAACACTTAAGTATACATATAGTAGTAACATTTATCAGGTGTTGGGCAGGTGGGAGGGGAGAGAAGGGGATAGGTATATACACACCTAATGGGTGCAGTGCACACTGTCTGGGGGATGGACATGCTTGAAGCTCTGACTCGGGTGAGGCTAAGGCAATATATGTAACCAAACATTTGTACCCCCATAATGTGCCGAAAAAAAAAAGTTTTAGCCTTTGGAAAATAAGGAGATCTGTGTAATATGTTTCTGAGGGCAGAGGAAGGAGTTCCATTGAGACTTCATTTCAGCTTTTTTTCATCTGAATAAATAAATGTATTTCATGATCTGTAAAAAAAATACATGAAGGTTATACATTGGTCTGGCCAAAAAGGCAGAATAACTTTAAGTGGGGGCTTCTGGGTCATAATCTGATCCAGAGATTCTTTGATTGGCAGCTGGCTAAGGAAGCAAGACCTTGTGTTGGAAAGGAATATTAAGGTGCATGTAACTCTCTCCAGGCCCTTCAGGGAGAAATTTAGAGCAAAGAACTGCAATCAGTGTTCAATCCAGTTTCCCTTTTATCTGCATTTTCTATTTAGTGAGAGTTTCTGAAAAACAACTCAAGAACTATCAAGAATTATCTTACATTATTTTTTAGTTTCCATAAGGAGCTATTAATAAAACACCTGGTGACTCTGACTTGCTTGGAAGACCACTGTTATTACTATCAGGTTGTTCATTTACTTACAAGGCTAGTTAGGTGCCCAGAATTTCCCCTGAAGGAACTCAAGATTTTTCCTTTATTTCCATACTTGCCCCTCCCCCCCCAGGCACCTAAGAAGGTCCCTGCTCTGTTTTTAGGAAAAGAACAGCAAAGTAAATAGAAAGAAAGTAGAAGGAAAGAACAGAGAAATATAGGAGTGCAAATAAAACAGAAAACAAACTTATAAAAATGTGGTAGAAGGTGTAGAAAATGAAAATATTCCTCTCTCCTCTCGCAAATGCTGAGGATTATTGAGCTGAAGAAGGTTAAAGTGCAGGAGACTTCTCTGCCCTTTCTTCTCTCCCTGTTTGCCTGATGGCAGAACAGCGATTCTCAAAGACAGAAGGTCTTCCTGCCCATCTCTCCCTCTTTCCTGCCTAACAGGAAGACATAAATTCTGTCTTTACTGGAGATAGCTCTGTCTTCTTACCAGCTCAGAAACTAGCTCCCACAGGGCTGAGGGAAACTGGGAGCAAACTTTCTTCCTTTCCCTCAGTTTTCCTGTTTTTGAGAGATTCCCCTTTGTGTCATCAGCACTCTAAGATTTATGGCTGTTTGTTAAAATACTATTTAAGGCAGAGCTCAAGCCCCCACCTTGAGAGAGAGGCCTTTGAACTGAGGCTCCTCCCAGGTGATGAGCACAGCACATGTTTAAAATAGAAATGCTTGCTTCTATCTTGCTAACCTGTCTTTTGTTAACAGGAATCTCTGCCAGCAACAAACTTATGAAGGTTGAGAAAATAAATTACCTTTCCTTCCCTTCAAAGAAAAGGGGAAAATGGTGAGTAATGATACACAGAGGACTATCACCTGTACAGAGAGGGTTAATGGCAGTGTGGGGTGGCTTGGTGGATTGGGGTCTGTGCATGGTCATAAAATAGTGGGAGTGGGTGAAATCCCAATAAAGCCTGTGTCTGAGCTAATCATATGGTACCAATGTCAATTTCCTGGCTTTGACAATGTCTTGTGATTATGCATGCTTTTGTTATTGGGGGAAGGTGGGTGAAGGGGACACAGGAACTTTTTCTGCTGTTTTGTGGCTTCTTGTGAATTTTAAACTATTTTCAGAATAAAAAGTTATTTTGAAAGTTGCAGTAGTGGCAGAACTTGAGCAAATAAGCTGGACACATAGCATGCAGGTCAGAAAGTTGGATCTTTGAAATCCTGATCCTGCAGTGGTAAAGTTTCTGGTGAGGATGATATCCAAGGTATGACCATGGATGAGTGGCTGATGGGGAGGGTCTACTTGTCAGCGTGTCTCTCTGTGCAGTACTGAAGTCACTGAGAATGATGGCAGGAGGTATGAAGTGTTCATGAAGGGCAAGGAGTGGTCAGGAGGTCAGTGGCAGAGGCACCAATGAGGGTTGTGTAGGAAGGGTTAGCCAGATAGCAGTGAGGATTAAGGAGAACACCCAGTCCTTGCCCTAAACTTTCATTCATAGAAATAGAAGAGGAAAAGTCTGTAGCTGCAAGTGCTACATTGAAATACTCAGGGAGTAGCCAGGTTTCAGTAAGACACACTGATGGAGGAAATACCCTGGGAAATTCTGAGGTACGGGAGGCCCTGCTGCTGGTATAGTGGGATATCTAGAGAATATATATACATGGGATGGCTTGGAAGGGAGAAGTAGGCTTGAGGTTTTGGGTAGAATAGAAGATTTCAAGTGCAAAAATTTCTCCATAACATAAAAGCTGCTCATCCTATTGAGAAAATACTCACCTCTGTTTCATTAGGTGTCTGGAAAGTAAGGACTGTGGAGGCTGTACTCTTGGGGTTGGGACATGTTATAAAGGGTTGTTCTGTGAATACATTTTGTTGGCACCTCTCCTGCCGAAGAAAACTTCCCTCCACACTCCATAAGTCACCAAATAAAAACTGCCACCCCAACTGTGACCCATAGTTTATATAAACAAAGAGCATTCACTAACAATATATAAATCTCCATCACAAACCTATACTCCCCCCCCGCCCCTCCCTGCTGCCCCCCACCATTGGTCTCCCAGGAAAGAGGGATGCTGGGTTGAGGCAAGCAGAGTGTGGGATGGCCACGCTGGTCCAGAAGCACCAGAAGTGCACACTTCCATCTCCTGTCCTGCCAAACACTTGGTGGTGGGGTGGGAATTCACACGTGGGTGCAGAAAGAATTCTTGATACAAAGATAAAGATAGAAAGAAGTACAAAGTTTATTTTACTTTCTCCTAAGGAGAAAGGGCTCAACACATGAAGGAAGAAAGGAGTGTTGGCCCGGAAGCCAAGCGGCTTCAGGACTTTTATTGGGGGTTGTAAAAGGGTAAAGAAAAATGTATTGCTGTAGGCCGACTGGCAAGAGACAGTTGTCAGATGTCACAGTGTCTGTTTCTCCTGTTTTTTTTTTCTGTTCCTAGAGACTCACTTTTCAGTAATTCTGACCAAACTGGTCTGGCAAATGTAAAAGGGAAAGATGTAAACTTTCTTTTTGTTTGCTCAGCTCTTTTCAAATGCTATGTAAACATCTCTGTGGGGCAGTTAATTATGGAAGGAGGTCATGTGATTAATCCTAAAGACAGTGAATTAGAGACAGCATGTTAGCTTATTTTTTCTGTTAGATAGTTTATTAGCAAAGCCATACTTTCATCCTGACTTTTCTTCTTTTTCCTTATTTCTGTTGTGATCTTCTGTCACTCACAGTCCACAGTGTCATTCATGGGCTTTCATCCATTCTAAGTTCCAAGAAATTAAACATATTTTCCAGTGAGTAATTTGCTTGATCAGATTTAGATGAAAGACTTGTTTCCCTTGTTCTCTAATATTGGGACATACTGTGTCATGAGACTTGGCCACTTGCATCTATGCAAGAACTATAGGGAGACTAAGTAAACAAACTGATTATCATGGAGTTGTAAGAGGAAATGCCTTTTTTTTTTTAACTAAACAAGATTTTAATTCTTAGATGTGAATTGCATACTAATTGTTAATGTTAATTGCATTTTCAGGAGTACATTTGCATGGAAGGCACAAGTCAGGAATTCTTTTTTCAAACCTGGCAAAATAATAATTAGTATTCCCCATTGTTTTATTATGTAAAATCTCAAACCTATCTGAGTATTACTTTTGATTTTCTAAATCAATGTGTGCTAATTTATCAGCATTTTTCTTTTTTTCAGTGGCTACCATTGACAGAATTTTGCCATCATATATCTGAGCATTGAATTAATGATAGTGAATTAAATTTAAAATAAATGTTCATGGTAATCTATTTGTGTATTTTTATAACTCATGGATATATTCTAGGGGTGAAAATTATTATTAATACCAGTTCCATCAAGGGGAATTTTCCAGTATATGGGAGGGAAAAGAGATGAGACACTTGTATGATCCAATACACTTATATTGTTTTATAAATTACAAAATCATAGAATTTAAAATTTTGAACCTGCTTAATTAGAAATTATCATTTTCTTAGTACTAGTGAGTAATGAAGAGAATGTTTACCTAAGACGAAAAGGATGAGGAATATCTGTAAAATATGTTTGGTAGGACTCATAAGATTTTGAATCTGTTTTCACCAATCTTCTTTCCCCACACCACAAAGGGCATTTTTAAAAGAAGAAATCAATTTTATGTAAAAATGTTGGCGTTCCAGTGTGTAAGGAGCTTGGAAATCATCACTCTATCCTTACCACCAGCAAAATGCTGAACAAACTGAATATCAACAACTTTTCTTATGTCTTTCAGAGAAGTGAGGTCATAGGGCCAACTGCTGCCCCCCCCATACAGGTGCATACAAAGACAGGTGCATACAGAGAATTACAGTCTACTGGAGCAGTGGGAAAAGTGCCAGGGTGGGAGAAACTGAACTGTAATTGATGAACTGATGGAGACTAAGTGTGGACAACTTGTCCGCTTCCCAGCCCGTCTGTCCACTTCCCAGCCCAGCTGGTCCAGGGCCTGACGGACACAGCCAGCCGGGGATGCAGTGGAGCAGGGTGGGGCTGTCTACCCTGCCACCCTCTGAAGCAGTGTGAGGCTGAGGCCTGGGTGGCCTCACCATTGCTTGGTGTTTACCCAGGGTTTACCAGAAGTTACCTGGGATCTGGCCCATAGTGACCCCTTGCTTTGTGTCATTTTGTGCTCTCCCTGCTTTAATAGGCAATGCAACTGAAGGAAGACCCACCAGACATACTCATTGTGAGACACGGCCCTCTGACCAGCTTTGATTTTTCAGGTCTGCAAACACCCACTGCCTGTCACCACTTGAAACTCACTGGGGCCACCTGGCACTACAAATGTGGCTGTGCACATCAAGGCCGGGTCTTCCCAGTGCCTGTGGCTGTGGCCAGTGTGAGGGACGAGAAGTAGGCAAGAGTAAGTCCAGACTCTGAGGAGGGAGGTGAGGTGGGCTGGGTGGTGCAGGGCCCGGCCATCCATCTGCTGGCCCTGAGTGTCCTCCATGCCTGGCACTAGCACAGGGACAGAGACAGATGACAGAAAAGCAATTTACCATTTGGCCCATTCTATTTCCAATTAAACCACAGACATAAGTTAATACACAGGGCTGGGAATCTTGGGTGGAGATAATGTTCAGATAGCTCCACAAAGCTCTGCTAGAAACAAATAATTTTGCACAAATTTGCAAACAGCTTAGATTTTGTAAATAACCATCATCTTTCTACCACTCTGCTGCTGATCATGCAGTTTTCTATCATGGTAAGTTAATGACGACCTAATTCACTTACTGTTGCTGGGCTTTGGGTACAACCAGTAAGACTGTCCAATTCAGTCCCAGATCCATCCCACTGGCATTAATTCATAATGACTAAGTGTTTACAGATTGAGCTTTTCCCCTTGTCATGCCTGACAGTTAACTCTGCCAATGAGCCTGTGCCACATGTCCAGGTGACTAGGCCTCAGCCAGCCTGAGAGCCTTGGTGGCCCTCACCTGTCCCAACCCCACGTGTTGGGGTCATGTCCACAGCCAGCCCAGGAGCTGTGTGAGCTTGGATGAGGCGATTGGCCTGGGGTGCTGCTGGGCCTTGCTTTTGGGAGACCAGGAGACAGCCAGGTGGGGCAGGAGGGTCAGGCAGGAGAGGGTGGAGCTGTGAGCTTAGAGTAGTCCAGGGGGTCTGCTTGGAGGAGGGGGTGAGAGCAGACCCTGAAGGGGTGGGGATGGGGGAGGAGGAGTTGCAGGAAGAGGGTGAGTGAGAGGACCTAGTGTGGGGGGTGTTGTGTATCAGCATCCTGGGGCTGCCATAACAGAGGACCACAGCCAGGATGGGGGCTTAGAGCAGCAGAAAGTCTCCTTGCAGTCTGGGGCCCAGAAGTCTGCAACCCAAGTGTGGGCAGGCCATGCTCCTCGACGGCTCCAAGGGAGGATCTGCTTCCCTGTTCCAGCTTCAGAGGTGCTGGGATCCCTGGCATCCCCTGGCTTGCAGCAGCGTCACTGTGACTTCTGCCTCTGTCTTAGTCTACTCCCTGTATGTGTGTCTCTGTTCTCTTCTGATAGGGATACCAGTCACTGGATTAGGGCCTGCCCTCAACCTTACCTCAATCACATCTGCAAAGACCCCTTTTCAGAATATGTGCACATTGACAGGCTCCGGGATTTGGATGTGGGCACCTCTTTTTGGGGCCACCCATTTGTTGCCGGCAGAGGCCACTCAGGAGCTGTGGCCAGTGGTGTCCTCTAAAGCTTGGAGAGGCGGGAAGAACAGTCTGCAGAGAGAGCCTGGGTGGTGGAGTGCTGAGGGCTGAGCAGACAGAGGAAGGCTGAGGGAAGAGGGCAGGTGGGGCCCACTCAAGACTCTGGGGTTGGGCCTGGCCTCGTCTGGCCCTGCGTGAGGCCTGCAGCACTGCCAGGGGCTCTGTGACCCCTTGGTTCCTCCCAACAAGTTCCCTTCTCTGGTAGAAGCAAACCTCAGTTTCAGAGGTAAACCATTTACTTTAACTCTACAGATCCTAGAACATACAGATTTTAACTTCTCTCTGACCATATTTGCATTTGTGGTTCTCTCAATATCCTCTTCTATTTAAGTCCCCCTTTAAGTTATTCTTTATCTTGCAGATTGTAGCAAAGTTGCTCATCCTCTGACTGAGGAGCCCAGGTCTATAAATCATTTCATGACTATTAATGCAGTCATCAACATGTGATTTGTGACACAGAAGTAGCTATTGGGTCTAATTATGCAAATTAAGAGTGAATAAATTATAGACTGGGTCATTGGCTGTGTAGGTTTGGGAAGAGATAATGGACATTTAGTTCACTCAAAAAGCCATTAATCAAATGCCTACTCTATTGGGAACTGTACGTGCCAGGACTTTGCTAATGGAATATGCAGACATTAACACCTTCTTTGTTTTGTCCTTTTTAATCTTGATCAATGGTTTGCTTTTATCACTCTCATAACATCTTCTTTTTTTATTTCAGCACATTATGGGGGTACAAAAGTTTAGGTTATGTATATTGCCGATGCCCCCCCACCCCCAGAGTCAGAGGTTCAAGCATTTCCATTCCCCAGACAGTGCACGTTGCACTCATTATGTATGTATACACCCATCCCCTCCACCCCACATCTGCCTGACACCCAATTAGTGTTATTCCCAAATGTGACCTTAGGTGATGATCAGGGAAACCAATTTGATGGTGAGTACATGTGGTGCTTATTTTTCCATTCTTGGGATACTTCACTTAGTAGAATGGGTTTCAACTCTATCCAGGAAAACATAAAAGATTTTATATCACCATTATTTCTTACAGCTGAGTAATACTCCATGGTACACATATACCACATTTTACTAATCCACTCATGTACAGATGGGCATTTGGGTTGTTTCCACATCCTTGTGATTGTGAATTGCGCTGCTGTAAACATTTGGGTGCAGATGTCTTTTTTATAGAATGTCTTTTGTTCTTTTGGGTAGATGCCCAATAATAGGATTGCTGGATCAAATGGTAGGTCTACTTGTATCTGTTAAAGGTGTCTCCATATTGCTTTCCACAGGGGTTGCACTAGTTTGCAGTCCCACCAGCAGTGTATGAGTGTTCCTGTCTTTCCGCATCCACGCCAACATGTATTGTTTTGGGACTTTTTGATAAAGGCCATTCTCACTGGAGTTAAGTGGTATTTCATTGTGGTTTTGATTTGCATTTCCCTGATCATTAGAAATGTTGAACATTTTTTCATATGTTTGTTAGCCATTTTTATATCTTCTTTTGAAAAATTTCTATTCATGTCCTTTGCCCATTTTTTGATAGGGTTGTTCGATTTTTTCTTACTGATTTTCCTGAGTTCTAAATAGATTCTTGTTATCAGTCTTTTATCTGATGTGTAGTATGAGAAAATTTTTTCCCATTCTGTAGGTTGTCTGTTTACTCTCATGACTGTTTCTTTGGCTGTGCAGAAGCTTTTTAATTTGATCAGGTCCCATTTATTTATTTATGTTGTTGCTGTAATTGCCTTAGGGGTCTTCTTCATAAATTCTTTGCCTAGACCAATGTCTGTAAGAGTCTTTCCTACATTTTCTTCTAGAATTCTAATAGTTTCCCACCTAAGGTTTAAGTCTGTTATCCACCATGATTTGATTTTTGTGAGAGGTGAAAGCTGTGGGTCCTGTTTTAGTCTTCTACATGTGGCTATCCAGTTTTCCCAGCACCATTTATTAAATAAGGAATACTTTCCCCAGAGTATATTTATGTCTGCTTTGTCAAAGATTAGATGCCTATATGAGGAGGGTTTTATATTTGTGTTTTCTGTTCTGTTCCAGTGGTCTGTGTCCCTGCACTTGTCCCAGTACCAAGCAGTTTTAATAATCACAGCTTTGTAGTATAGTTTGAAGTCTGGCAAATTAATACCTCCCATTTTGTTTTTGTTGCTTAAAAGTGCTTTTGCTAAACGGAGTCTTCTCTGGTTCCATACAAAGCATAAAATTATTCTTTCTATGTCTGTGAAAAATGATGTTGGTAATTTAATAGGGATTGCATTGAATCTGTAGATCACTTTGGGTAGTATAGACATTTTAACAATGTTGATTCTTCCGATCCATGAGCATGGTATGGTTTTCCACCTATTTATATGCTCTGCAATTTCCTTCCTCAGTGTTTCTTAGTTCTCCCTATAGAGGTCCTTTACCTCCTTAGGTAAATATATTCCTAGGTATTTTATTTTCTTTGTTGCTATTTTGAAGGGTACTGAGTCCTTAATTTTGTTCTCAGATTGAATGTTATTGGCATATATGAATGCCTCTGATTTGTATGTATTGATTTTGTATCCTGAGACTTTACTGAATTCATTGATCAATTCCAGGAGTCTCTTGGTTGAATCCTTGGGGTTTTCTAGATATAACATCATATCATCAGCAAAGAGTGAGAGTTTGATCTCTTCTTTCCCTATTTGGACTCCCTTGATTCTGCTCTCTTGCCTGATAGCTCTCACAAGGACTTCCAATACTATGTTGAAAAGTAATGGGGACAGTGGGCAGCCTTGTCTGGTTCCAGTTCGAAGTGGGAATGCTTTCAATTTTTCCCCATTCAGTATGATGTTAACTGTAGGTTTGTCATATAAGGCTTGTATCATTTTTAGATTGGCCCCATCTATGCCTATTTTGTTAAGTATTCTTGTCATAAAAGGGTGTTGAATTTTGTCAAATGCTTTTTTTTGCGTCTATTGAGAGGATCATATGATCTTTATTTTTGCTTCTATTTATGTGATGAATTACATTTATAGATTTGCATATGTTAAACCATCCCTGCATCTCTGGGATGAAGCCCACTTGGTCGTGATGGATTATTTTTTTGATAAGCACTTGGATTCGATTTGCTAGGATTTTATTGAGAATTTTTGCATGTATATTCATAAGGGATATTGATCTGTAGTTTTCTTTTTTTGTTGCATCCTTTCCTGGTTTTGGTATTAAAATTATGTTGGCTTGGTAAAACGTGTTGGGGAGAATTCCATCCTTCTCGATATTGGAGAGTAGTTTATGTAGGATGGGCACCAGTTCTTCTTTGTAGGTATGGTAAAATTCAGGTGTGAACCTATCTGGTCCAGGGCTTTTCTTCTTGGGAAGGTTTTTTATTGCTGTTTCGATTTCAGATCTAGATATTGGTCTATTCAGGAATTCTATTACTTCCTGGTTGAGCCTGGGAAGGCTGTGTATTTCTAAAAATTTGTCCACTTCCTCCTCATCTTCCAGTTTGTGTGCATAAATATTTTTGTAGAATTCATAGATGATGTCATGTATCTCTGTGGCATCGGTTGTGATTTCTCCTTTCATGTTTCTGATGGAGGTTATTAGAGTTTTTTCTTTTCTGCTCTTGGTTAATCTAGCCAGAGGTGTGTCAATTTTGTTTATTTTTTCAAAGAACCAACTTTTTATTTTATTAATCTCCCCTATGGTTTGTTTGTTGTCCTTTTCATTTAGTTCTGATTTGATCTTAATAATTTCTCTCCTTCTGCTGGATTTGGGGTCGGTCTGTTCTTCCTTCTCCAGCTCTTTGAGTCTATTCGTTAGATTGTCTACTTGTAAGTTTTCTGTCTTTTTGATATAGGCATTTATGGAAATAAATTTTCCTCTTAGGACTCCTTTAGCTGTGTCCCACAGATTTTGGTAAGTTGTGTCTCCTTTGTCATTTAATTTAAAGAATCTTTTGATTTTCATCTTGATTTCTTCATTTATAAAATAAACATTCAGGAGAAGGTTGTTTAGCTTCCATGACTTTGAGTAGGAATGAGAATTTCTGTTAGGGTTCATTATTACTTTTATTCTACTGTGATCTGAGAAGATGCATGGTATAATTTCTATTTTTTTAAATTTTTTAAGACATGCTTTATGTCCCAGTGTATGGTCAATCTTGGAGAATGTCCCATGAGCTGATGAGAAGAAAGTATATTCAGTGGATTTTGGGTAGAATGTCCTGTACATGTCAGTCAGGCCCATTTGTTCTAGCATTCTATTTAAGTCCATTATTTCTTCGTTTATTTTTTGTTTGGAGGATCTGTCCTGTACTGTCAGCAGCATGTTAAAGACTCTGACTATTAAAGTGTTGTTATCTATCATTTTGTTCAGAACAAGAAGGGTTTGCTTTATGAATCTGGATGCACCTAAGTTCCGTGCATATATATTAAATATAGTTATGTCTTCTTGTTGAATTGTACCATTCACCAGTGTATAGTAACCATCTTCGTCTTTCATTACTTTTGTTGATTTAAAAACTAAGTTATCAGAGATTAAAACTGCCACACCAGCTTTCTTTTGGCTTCCATTTGCTTGAAATATCGATTTCCACCCTTTTATTTTCAGTCTAAATGCATCCTTGCAGGTTAGATGAGTTTCCTGAAGACAGCAGATACTTGGCTTGTATTTTTTTAATCATCGGGCCAGTCTATGTCTCTTGAGTGGGGAATTCAATCCATTCACATTTAATGAGAGAACTGATGAGACTAATTTCTGTTCCTCATGTTGGGTTGAATTTCATTATTCTGTTTTCTCACTTGAGCCATTGTGATAAGTGGGTTTTTATCTTCTCTTGAGTAGGTTTATATTCATGGGTCTTTCTTGTGCTGGTCCATGTGTAGCTCTTGGAGAGCTGGTCTTGTCTTGGTGCATTCTCTGAGTTTTTGTTTATCTGAGAATGTCTTAATCTCACCTTCATATATGAAGCTGAGCTTAGCTGGGTATAATATTCTAGGCTAGGCATTATTTTGTTTCAGAAGAGTGAGAATGGGGCCCCAGTCTCTTCCTGCTTGTAAGGTTTCAGTTGAGAAATCTGGTGTAATTTGGATGGATTTTCCTTTGTATGTAACTTGCTTCTTTCTCCTTATAGCTCGTAGAATGGCCTCTTTAGAGGAAATTTTGGTCAGTCTGATAATGCATGATGTGGCGTCTTCCTGTTTGGTATGAATCTCCCAGGGGTTCTTTGAGCTTCTTGAACCTGTATATCTAGATTTTTGGCAAGGCCTGGGAAATTTTCCTCAATTATATCTTCAAAGAGCTTATCCAGCCCTTGCTTATTATCTTCTTCACCCTCAGGAATGCTGATAACTCTCACATTAGGCTTCTTCACATAATCCCACATTTCTTGTAGACTCTGGTCTTTTCTTTTATTTCTTTGCTCCATCTCTGTGACTGACTTATTTAATTGGAAAGTGTTATCTTTGATCTCTGAGATTCTTTCTTCTGTTTGATCCAACCTGCTCTTGAGGCTTTCCACTGTGTTTTGTAGCTCTCTGGATAAATTATTCATTTTCAGGAGTTCAGTTTGATTTTTCTTCAATATTTCGATTTCTTTAGTGAATTTTTCTTCCAAGTCCTGGATCTTTTTTGTCATTTCTTTGTGTTGGTTATCCATTTTTTCTTGCATGATATTCAGCTGATTTATGATCCATGTTTGAAATTCTTCCCTTGACATGTTGCTATTTTGAATCTGGTTTGTGTCAATTGGTAGAGAACTAGTAATCCTCTTTGAGGGCAAGATTTCAGCTTGATTCTTTTACTCACAGAGTCCTTTCGCTGAGCCCCTCCCATCTGGATCAATTGTTAGATCCCTCTTTCAGCTTTAGCCTGGATAGAGGCACGCTGTGCGTGCTGATCTTGGGCTGTGCAGCAGTCCAGGTAAGCTGCCTCCTCTGTCACTAGGGGGAGCCCTTCAAGTGTTGTTCAGGATTTTGCTACCTCTTCTGGGGGGTTGCTCGTGTTGGGTCCAGCCCCAGAGAATTAATTTGACCTGAAACCAGTTTGAGATTCCAGTCACTGGGCTGTTCTAATTGCAGATGGAAAGCAACTTTTTCCTTACCTCTTCCTCTCCTGAGGTGGTTTTTGCTTCTCTCTGCATGAAAGACAGTGGCTAAGGGGAGGGGACGGTGCCCTTGCTCACCCAGCGCCCCAGCTGCGGCAGCTCCCGCTGGCGATGGTCTGCCCCACCCCAATGTCCGCAAGGTCCACTCTCCACTCCCTCACGACTGGGGAAGCACTCAGTGTTCACGCAAAGGTGGGGATCCTAGTGGGGGTCCACAGACTAGGGGAGGGAGCCACCCAGGGAGCCGCCCTGTTCCCAATGGTTCCGCAGTGGCTAGGTTGTGGACCCGGACAATGGCGGTTTCCCGCCCACCAATCAGTGGCACTGGGGGCGAATGTTCAGGGTCCAGCATGGGCCAGAGGAGCCGGGGATTGAGGGAGCCCAGCCGCCTGTGTAAAGGAGACAGTTTGGCGTCCCCCAGGTGTCTTTCACTGCAGTGTAGTGCAAACCCTTTCCTGCCAGTTGCAGTCCGCCCACAGAAGTCCGGGGTCCAAAATGCCTTCCTCTATTGTCTCCTCTCCACAGAGCCCGACGTCTCCCACAGTGATTCTGCACCAGCTTCAGGCAGATCCATAATTGAGTGGGTGTGGAGGTCAGTGGGAAAATAAGCCGCTTTCCTGTGGGGCTGAAACCACCTCACTCGCCGTTGAGGTGGGTACAGCCATCCCACGCTCCCCTCTCTATTGTCCATCCTGCACTCTCTAGATTTTCATGGTCTGATTTCCCGTTCACCTCAGTCTTTTCTTGCTCTCTGTGTCCCACTCTGATTCTCTGTGGATTCACACTGCTGTTCTTGTGGGGGAGCGATCCTCTAGTGTTGTGGTAGTCTGAGATCCATGCCTTCCTCTCCAGGAGCACAAATTCAGGAGGTCACCACCACTCCGCCATCTTTCCTGAATCCGGATTATTTTCTTGATGAGCACCTGGATTCGATTTGCTAGGATTTTATTGTGAATTTTTGCATCTATATTCATAAGGAATGTTGGTCTGTAGTTTTCTTTTTTTGTTGTTGCGTCCTTTCCTGATTTTGGTATCAGTTATGTTGGCTTCATAAAAGGTGTTGGGGAGGATTCCATCCTTCTCAATGTTGTGGAATAACTTTTGTAGGGTAGGCACCAGTTCTTTGTAGGTGTGGTAAAATTACGGTGTGAAATCTTCTGGTCTGGGGCTTTTCTTTTTGGGAAGGATTTTTTATTGCTGTTTCAATTTCAGTTCTTCATATTGGTCTGTTCAGGAATTCTATTTCTTCCTGGTTGAGCCTAGGGAGGCTGTGTGTTGCTAAAAATTTGTCCATTTCCTCAACATTTTCCAGTTTGTGTGCATAAAGGTTTTTGTAGAATTCATAGATGATATCTTGTGTCTCTGTGGCATCAGTTGTAATTTCTCCTTTCATGTTCCTGATGGAGGTTATTAGAGATTTTTCTTTTCTGCTCCTATCTAGCCAAAGACGTGTATTTTGTTTATCTTTTCAAAGAACCGACTTTTTGTTTTATTAATCTCCTGTATGGGTTTCCTGTTGTCCATTTCATTTAGTTCTGATTTGATCTTATTGATTTCTCTCTTTCTGATGGGTTTGGGGTCAGTCTGTTCTTATTTCCCCAGCTCTTTGAGTCTATTCATTAGGTTGTCTATTTGCAATTTTTATGTCTTTTGGATATAGGAATTTATGGAAATAAATTTTCCTCTCAGGACTGTTTTAGCTGTATCCCACAGACTTTGATAACTTAGGTGTCCTTTGTCATTTACTGTAAAGAATCTTTTGATTTCTGTCTTGATTTCCTCATTTATAAAACAATCTTTCAGTAGAAGGCTGTTTAGCTTCCACGACTTTGAGTAGAAATGAGAATTTCTGTTAGGGTTGATTTCTACTTTTGTTCTGCTGTGATCTGAGAACATGCATGGTATAATTTCTATTTTTTAAAATATTTTAAGACATGCTTTTTGTCCTAGGATATGGTCAATCTTAGAGAATGTCCCATGAGCTGATGAGAGGAATGTATATTCAGTGTATTTTGGATACAATGTCCTGTAAATGTCAGTTGGGCCCATTTGTTCTAGCATTCTGTTTAAGTCCATTATTTCTTTGTTTATTTTCTGTTTGGAGGATATGTCCTGTGCTGTCAGTGGGGTGTTGAAGTCTCCAGCTATTCTGGTATTGCTGTTTATCATTTGGTTTAGATGAAGCAGGGTTTGCTTTATGAATCTGGCTGCACCTAAGTTGGGTGCATACATATTCGGTATAGTTATGTCTTCTTGTTGAACTGTACCTTTCACCATTATATAGTGACCATCTTTGTTTTTCATTACTTTTGTTGATTTAAAAACTAAGTTATCTGAGATTAAAACTGCCACTCCAGCTTTCTTTTGGCTTTTGTTTGCTTGAAATATCGATTTCCACCCTTTTATTTTCAGTCTAAATGCATCTTTGCAGGTTAGATGAGTTTCCTGAAGACACCAGATACTTGGCTTGTATTTTTTTATGCATTGGGCCAGTCTATGTCTCTTGAGTGGGGAATTCAAGCCATTCATATTTATTGAGAGAACTGATAAGTGGGGCAGATTTCTGTTCATCCTGTTGGGTAGGACTTCATTGCTATGTTTTCTCTCTTGAGCCATTGTTGTATCTGGCCTTTGATCTTTGGCTCTTCAGTAGCTTTACATTCATGGGCCTTTCTTGTGCTGGTCCATGTGTAACTCTGTTTTCAGTACTTCTTGGAGGGCTGGTCTTGTCTTGGTGAATTTCCTCAGTCTTTGTTTATCTGAGAATGTCTTAATTTCTCCTTCATATACAAAACTTAGCTTTGCTGGGTACAGATCCTAGGCTGGGCATTATTCTGTTTCAGAGGAGTGAGAATGGGGCCCCAGTCTCTTCTTGCTTGTAAGGTTTCAGTTGAGAAATCAGGCATTATTCAGATAGGCTTTCCTTTGTATGTGACTTATTTCTTTCTTCTTACAGCTCGAAGAAGGGCCTCTTTAGTGGATATTTTGGTCATTCTGATGAGTGTACGATGTGATGTCTTCCTATTTGCAATGAATCTCCCAGGGGTCCTTTGAGGTTCTTGAAATTGTATATCTAGAATTTTTAGCAAGGCCTGTGAAATTGTCCTCAATTATAGCTTCAAATAGCTTATCCAACCCTTGTGTATTATATTCTTCACCCTCAGGAATGCCCATAACTCTCACGTTAGGCCTCTTCACATAATCCCACATCTTACAAACTCTGGTATTTTCTCTTATTTCTTTGCTCTATCTCTATGACTGACTTATTTAATTGGAAAGTATTATCTTTGATCTCTGAGATTCTTTCTTCTATTTGATCCACTCTGCTCTTGAGGCTTTCCACCATGTTTTAAAGCTCCCTGAATAAATTATTCACTTTCAGGAGTTCAGTTTGATTTTTCTTTAATATTTCCATTTGTTTAGTGAATTTTTCTTCCAAGTCCTTGGTTGTTTTCTTTTGTTTGTTTGTTTTTTTGTTTTTTTGTGGTTTGTTTGTGTTGGTTATCCATTTTTTCTTGCATATCATTCAGCTTTCTTACAATCCATGTTTGAAATTCTTCCTGTGACATTTTAGTGTTCTGAATTTGGTTTTTGTCCATTGCTAGAGAACTGGTATTCCTCTTTGGGGTGTGTTTTCTGTTTGATTCTTTATACTCACAGATTTCTTTTGCTGAGTGCTTCCCATCTGGATCAATGGTTGCTTCTCTCCTTTCAGCTTTCATCTGGATAGTAACATGCTTTGTGCTCTGCTCCTAGGCTGCATAATAGCCTAGGTGAGTTGCTTCCTTTGTCACTAGGGGGAACCACTTATGTGTTGTTCAAGGTTCTTCTACCCCAATTGAGGGGCTGTTCCTGGTGGGTCTAGCCCCAGAGTATTGTTTGACCTAAAACTGGTTTGACAAGTTAAGTCACTGGGCTGACGACTTTTGATCTGCAGCCAAGATTCACACTGGTTGCAGAGAGGAAGTGTCTTTTTCTTGTCTCTCCCTCTCTAGAGGTGGTGTCTACCTCTTTCCACAGGAAAGATACTGACTAGGGAGAGGGCGTGGTGCCCCAGCTGCTGCAGATCCTGCGGGCAATGGTGTGTCCCACCCTAATGTCTGCAAGGTCTGCACTCTAATGTCTCATGACTGAGGAAGCACTCAGAGTTCACACATCAAAATGGGACCATTGGCCAAAGGTCACACAAGGGCGGAGCTCCTAGCGAGAATTCGTGGGCTGGGGGAGAGAGCTGCCCGGCACCCTATTACACCACAGTGGCTAGGCTGTGGACCCCCAAAATGGTGACTGCCCACCTGCAGATTGCCAGCACTGGGGGTGAATGTTCAGGGATTGGCAAGTGCTGGATCCAGGGGCTGTGTCATCAAGATGCCCCCTTGTCTCATGTATGTTGCCCTCCCACAATCTCACACCTGTTCAGCAGGAGTTCTTGTTCTTTCTGATCCACTCTGAGTGGGCCTAGTAGCCTGCAGTGGTTTCCAGGTTAGAGTCCCCTACTTAGTTTTCACCTCTGTCAATCTGGACCTGCTGAGTGGTAGAGGCAGTTTAACTGTCTTCTAACTGCCTCCAGCAGTAGCCCAGACCAGTCCCTCCCCTGCCAAGAGCAGTCATGGCACAGAGCTCAGGAATTCAAGATGCTTCCCACTAATGTCTCCTCTCCACAGAGCCCCACGTCTGCCATGGTGACTTTGCACTGACTTCAGGAAGATCCCTGTCTGAGTGGGTGTGGAGGTCAGTGGGGAAGCAAGACATTCTCCTGTGGGACTGATCTCACCTCTGTGATGAGATCACTGGTGAGGTGGGCGCAGCCGTCCCACGCTCTACTCTCTATTGTTTGTCTCACACTCTCCAGATTTTCACGACCTTATCTCCTGTTCACCTTATCTTTTTCTTGCTTTTTGTGTCCCATGCTGATTCTCTGTGGATTCACACTGCTGTTCTGGTAGGGGAGCAATCCACTGGCATTGTAGAAGATCGAGATCTGTGCTTTCCTCTCTGGGAGCATGAATCCAGGAGGTTACCTCCACTCCGCCATCTTTTCTCAATATTTCATGATATCTTAATACCCTGTCTTGAATTTATTTTATTTATTATTTTTTTAATTAATTAATTTATTTTATTTCAGCTCATCATGGGGGTACATAAGTTCAGGTTACATACAATGTTCATGTCCTGCCCATCCCCCCAAGTCAAAGCCTCAAGCGTGTCCATTCACCAGACAGTGCGCCTGGCACTCATCATGTAGTCATACCTCCATCCCCTCCCCCCACCCCCCACCTCCCCGAGTCTGCACCCTCAAGCATGACCATTCCCCAGACAGTGCGCAATGCACTCATCATGTAGGCATACACCATCCCCTCCCCCCACCCCCATCTCAGTCTGATATCTAATTGGTACCCTTCCCCGATGTGCATTTAGGTGATGATCAGGGAAACCAATTTTCTGGTGAGTATATATGATGCTTGTTTTTCCATTCTTTGGATACATCACTTAATATAATGGGTTCCAACTCTCTCCAGGAGAACCAAAGAGATGTCGTATCACCATTATTTCTTATAGCTGAGTAATACTCCATGGTATATATATATACATATATATATATATACCACAGTTTACTAATCCATTCATGGATTGATGGGCATTTGGGTTGTTTCCACATCTTTGCAATTGTGAATTGTGCTGCTATAAACATTCGGGTACAGGTGTCTTTGTTATAGAATGACTTTTGTTCTTCTGGGTAGATGCCCAATAATGGGATTGCTGGATCGAATGGTAGGTCTACTTGAATCTGTTTAAGGTATCTCCATAATGCTTTCCACAGGGGTTGCACTAGTTTGTAGTCCCACCAGCAGTGTATGAGTGTTCCTTACTCTCTGCATCCATGCCACCATGTGTTGTTTTGGGACTTTTTGATAAAGGCTATTCTCACTGGAGTTAAGTGATATCTCATTGTGGTTTTGATTTGCATTTCCCTGATAATTAGGCACATTGAGCATTTTTTCATATGAATTTATTGATTTTTGTACTTATCTTACCCCTTCATTAGATTTTAAGTACTTTCAAGATAGAGACTTGGTCTTATTTATGTACCATTTGACTGAGTGCTTCATAGATACTTCTGAAATGTTAAACTGAACTGAATTGAGTGAACACCTATGTTTTAGGCCTGTTCTTGAGATAACAACAGAACTTAGGCCTCCTGACTTCACATTCCCAGCTGCTTCATCCTCTATTTAGAACTCGTAAACACAATTTGTCACATAAATGCCTTTTGTGTCTACAGACATTATTATTAATGGAACCACTTACATGCTTCATATGGAGACATGTATGGATGTCTGTTTGAATAAGAGTTTTTAAAGTATTTACTTTTATTCTCACTCAGTGATTGATTCTTTCACTGACTCCTCTAAATGTGGCCCAAAGTTGCATGTGGCAAAAATGCAGCCTGTGGACTGTATGTATTATCTAGGCTGTATTTGAAAAATGGAAAGTTCTTGAATTCCAGATATAACCAAAGCTTCCAATACAGTTTGCTTAAGAAAAGGGATGCCTAAGAGATGTTGAGCCTGGGATGGGACTGGTCATTGCCCACCATTGCCCCCATCACAGTATTTAGCCTTCAGCCCAGTCCTCAAGCTTCAGTCTGCTTTTGAGTACTTAGGGATTCACAAGAAATCTTTGCACACATTTTTCTGTTTCTCACTGTTTCCTTGAGCTGATTCCATATGTCAGATTTTCCCTTGTGCCTTGTGCCTTCTTCTCTTCATTCCAAGTCCCTCCCCTACACCCCTCCACCAAAAAAAAAAAAAAAAAAAAAAAAAAAAACCAACAAAACTCCAAAAAAACCGCAAAAAACCAACTCCATGGCTGGGCCCTATTGACTTAACTTTTGCTAAGACTTGCACCAAAGATATATGATTCTGTGGTGTGAATTAGATTTATGTGTAAACATGTGATATACTATAAAATGAATACAGCAAGAACAAGATTAAGACCAGCAAATCTTGTGGATGATAAATATGTGGCATTTGTGCTGTCAATTGCTCCTCCTATAACCCATGGTGTGCCCACCTCCTTTGTCCTGGAACTCTTTCCCATTGAGCCTGGACATTCTGACAAGACTAAAGAATCCTCCTCAACACTGAGTTTCAGGCATCTGCCGCCTTATATCAGAGTTGGCCCACAACTTAGAATCTTTCTTTAAAATCCTCTTTTGAGCCAGGTGCAGCAGCTCATGCCTGTAACCCCAGCAGTTTGGGAGGCTGAGATTAGATGATCACTTGAGGCCAGGAGCTTGAGACCATCCTAGGCAATACAGTGAGATTCAGTTTCTCCAAAAAGTAAAAAAAAAAAAAAAAAAAAAAAAAAGTGCCAAGCATCGTGGCATGTGCCTATGGTCCCAGCTACTTGGGCAGCTGAACCCAAGAGTTCAAGGTTGTGCTGAGCTGTGATCATGCCACTGAACTCCAGCCTGGGTGACAGAGGAAGATCACATTTCAAAAAAAAAAAAAAAAAAAGAGAAAAGAAAAAAAGAAAAGAAAAGAAAGGAAATCCTCTTTTGCATTCCTTCTCTCATTTGGTGAGAAGAACCATTCTCTAATGGAGAGATTACTTCCATTGTGGTTTCTAGGCCACCAGTGTGAGCATCACCTGGGAATCCATTAGAAATTTAAGTTGTCTGGCTCCACCCCAGACCTGTAGAATCAGAAACTCAGGGGATATGGACCAGCAATCTGTGTGTGTGTGTTTTCATTGTGGGAAAAGATACATAAAATAAAATTTACCCTTTGAACCATTTGTGAGTGTCCAATTGAGCAATGTTACAATTCAATTATGTTACGCACTTTTCCATGTTGACCATCACCTTTCTAGAATTTTTTTTATAATCCCAGACAGAAACTCTATGCCCACTAACAATACCATCCCCCTCCTCCTACCTTATGCCTATCCTCTGGTAACCTCTATTATACTTTTTGTCATTATGAATTTGTCTGTCCTAGGTACCTCATATAAGTGGAATCATACAATATTCGTCTTTTGTATCTGAATTATTTCACTTAGCATAATGTCTTTGAGGCCTGTCTACATTGAAGCGTGTGTCTGAATGTCATTCTTTTGTAGGCTGAACAATATTCCACTGTGTGGATACACTACATTTGGTTAGCTATTAGTCTGTTGATGGGCACTTAGGTTGTTTCCATCTTTCGGCTATTGTGAATAACACTGCTGTAAACATTAGTGTACAAGTACCTGTTTGAGTCCCTGCTTTCAATTGTTTTCAGTGGATGTTGAGAAGTAGAATTGTTGGATTATATGATAATTCTCTGTTAACTTTTTGAGCAACTGCCAAACTGTTTTCCTCAGGGGCATCAACATTTCATATACAACCAACAAGACATAGTGTTACAACTTCTCCAAATCCCTGTTAATATTTATTCTTTTCCATGTTTACTGGATAGAAGCCATCTTAATGGGTATAAAGCCACATCTCATTGTAGTTTTGATTTCCATTTCCTTAATGGCTAATGATATTGAGCATCTTTTCATGTGATTATTGATCATTTGTATATATCTTTTGAAGAAACACATATTATAGTTGCTGGGAGTTTGTGATGCTCCCAGGAAAACAGGTCCCAGGCAGGATTGTCATGAGAGATTTTGGAAATAACGGAGACAGAGACAAAGTGTAGTTTAAAGTGATGGGGGAGTCAGGGGTCCTACAGCATTCCTGTGAGCCAGGAGACCCTGAGTAAAGTCCCACATCAGTATTTATTGGTACAGCAAGCAGTTGTCCTTGGTCAGTTATCATCCAACCCTGAAATAAATGTTAGTTGATTAAAGTAGTAAAGTTTAAAATATTTAAACCACATGCTATAGATCTCAAAAGTCAAGTCAGTATGTGTAAAGGAAAGAATTATTAGAGGATTTGTGAAATATTGCCAAAGCAAATTAATTCATCAGATTAACCAAAGGCCTGTCAATGAATTCAAGAACCTTTTCAAAAAGGGAAACATATGTTGCAACTTAAGCTTCTGTTTATAAATGAAGGTGGTGAATTAATTTTTCTGAAAAGAGTTACACAGTTTACATAAATGTATTTGAATGTTAATTTGAAATTATTCTATGTCTTTGAGGATCAGGGGGAAATCTTTAGGGGATTTGTACAATTCCTATCCTCTCAACCCATTCTTGGTGATGGAAGGGAATTTGAATCTCACTGGGACTCTAAGGTGTTCCAACAAACCATGATGCCAACTGTTCAGGAAGACATTACTGTCTGGATGTGTATGCAAAGTGTCTACTTACCTGTGTTGAATTTATTGACATCATGCATTTAATGGGAGATTTAAAGGTACTTCTAAGCATATACATATACCATATTCATACATAAATGTCAGTCTCATACATTTACTTAGAACTTAACTTTCAAGTTAGAAGAGATCCCCTCACTGTATTTTAAGCTAAGTAAAGCAGGTAATACACACAATTAGCAGATATGGAAACTGAACCTCAGAATCATTGCATGAATGTTCAAGATTGCATAGCTAGCAAGTGGCAGGACTTGAAGTGCTGTCATTTGATATTGAGACATTGCTCTTCCTAGCTGTGTTTTCTTAAATAATTAGGGCTCAGCAGGGGTCACAGGGTTTTGCTTCTCAAAATCGATCTGTGAACCAGCAGCATCAGTATTTCTTGATAGCTTGTTAAAATGCAGAATCCCAGGCCCATCCTCAAGACCTAATGAATCTGAATATGCATTTTGAAAAGATCCCCAGGTGAATATTATTGTTTAAGAACCTCTGTTTTAGAAATCACTTTGGGAAACTAATTGTAGAATTTATGTGCTGAAAAATATGTGCCAAATCTCTTGAGATTTAATTTCACATTTCAAAATAATTTTCAATAGTTCCAAGATGAATAACTGATTTTTATAGGTTTTGTTTCAGACTTATTAAAATATAGAAGATACACTATTATGGGTTTGAAAGTAATTCTTTAATTTTTTTATTTCAGCATATTATTGGGGTACAACTGTTAAGGTTACGTATATTGCCCTTGCCCCCCCCCATAGTCAGAGCTTCAGGCATGTCCATCCCCCACATGGTTTGCATCGCACTCATTATGTATGTATATACCCATCCCCGGATCCCCCTGCCATCTGTCTGACACCGGATAAATGTTATTCCTATATGTGCACTTAGGTGTTGATCAGTTAAAACCAATTTGATGGTGAGTACATGTGGTGCTTATCTTTCCATTCTTGGGATACTTCACTTACTAGAATGGGTTCCAGCTCTATCCAGGATAATACAAGAGGTGCTATATCACCATTGTTTCTTGTAGCTGAACAGTGCTCCATGGTATACATATACCACATTTATTTAATCCACTCATGTATTGATAGGCTCCTGGGTTGTTTCCACATCTTTGCAATTGTGAATTGTACTGCTATAAACTTTTGAATGAAGATGTCTTTTTTATAAAATGTCTTTTGTTCTTTTGGTTAGATGCCCAGTAATGAGATTGCTGGATCAAATGGTATGTCTACTTGTATCCCTTTGAGGTATCTCCATATTACTTTCCACAGAGGTTGCACTAGTTTTCAGTCCCACCAGCAGTGTATGAGTGTTCCTATCTCTCCACATCTATGCCAACATTTATTGTTTTGAGACTTTTTGATAAAGGCCATTCTCACTGGGGATAAGTGGTACCTCATTGTGGTTTTGATTTGCATTTTCCTGATGCTTAGAGATGTTGAGCAAATTTTCATATGTTTGTTGGCCATTATTCTGTCTTCTTCTGAAAAGTTTCTGCTCATGTCCTTTGCCCACTTTTTGATAGGGTTGTCTGGTTTTTTCTTGCTGATTTTCCTGAGTTCTAAATAGATTCTAGTTATCAGCCCTTTATTGAATGCGTAGCATGGGAATATTTTCTCCCATTCTGTAGGTTGTCTGTTTGCTCTCATGATAGTTTCTTTGGTTATGTGGAAGTTTTTTTAATTTAATCAGGTCCCATTTATTTATTTTTGTTGTTGCTGTGATTGCCTTTGGGGACTTCTTCATAAATTCTTCCTTAGGCCAATGTCTAGAAGAGTATTTCCAACATTTTCTTCTAAAATTATTATAGTTTCATGCCTTAGGTATAAGTCTGTTATCCACCGTGAGTTGATTTTTGTGAGGTGAAAGATGCGGATCCTGTTTCAGTCTTCTACATGTGGCTATCCAGTTTCCCAGCACCATTTATTGAATAAGGATTCTTTTCCCCAGTATATGTTTTTGTCTGCTTTGTCCACAATTAGATGGCTATATGAGGCTAGTTTTATACCTGGGTTCTCAGTTCTTTTCCATTGGTCTATGTGCCTGTTCTTGTGCCAGTACCATGCTGTTTCAGTTACTATAGCCTTGTAGTATAGTTTGAAGTCTGGTTAATTGATGCCTCCCGTTTTGTTCTTTTTGCATAGGATTGCTTTTGCAGGTCTTCTCTGGTTCCATACAAAGCATAAAATTGTATTTTCTACATCTGTGAAAAATGAAATTCGTTCAATGCTACACAGAAGAAATTTGAACAATTCTTGCTGAAAACCATCTTCAAATCAAGCATCAGCCTTTTAAAAAATTTTTGCTAGATCAAGTTCAAAATTAATAATATCTCTAATCTTTTCAGTGTATATTTGATAATAACTGCATGTTCTTGGGAATGGTTATAGCTTTTATCTTAATTAACTGTGGGGAATAGGTAGGTTTTGGTTTTCTCAAAGAACTGGGATCTCAAAGGAATGGAGTGACCAGGATGGCATGAGTACTGCAACTGGAAACAATTTCATTCCAAATTAAGCCAATTCTATTGCTGACTTTTATTAATTTCTTAAAACTAAAATTATCCCTAGGCAAAGATACATATTTTTATTAGCAGAAACGTACAAGACAACTGCTATTATCTAAAGGCCTTAATCAAGCCTGTGGCTTCACAATAACCAGTACTACATGTCAGGATTTGATGACAGTCACTCAATAGTTACATTTTGGTTTGAAGTATTTGTGAACTGCAAATTCTGATTAGCTTTTACAGGAAATGTATAGCCATGACAAAAAAAAAAAAAAGATTCAGTTTCTATTTCTGGCATTTTCTGTTCAGTAAAAATCCACAGAATCAAAATTTAAAATTTTCTGATTGCACCTCTGATTTACTTAAGTGTAGTGGAGCCCCAGTTGAGATGGTTCTGTACTCACCACGAGCTCAGGGCATAATCAGACTTGTCAAGAGACTCGGTTGGGCTCCTAAGGGTCTATTCACATTGGAATCCAAGGAGCTTTCATGGAGCTTAGAGGGTGTGGGGTACTATAGGAAAAGAATGTCGGAATTTTCTTGTTCTTAACTACCCTCACAGGTAGTTGGAGCACAAAGTGGTTTGAATTCCTCAGAAGCTGAAACTCTGTCTTGATTCACTTGGCAGAGCAAGCAAATAGTATCAGGCATAAGGTAAAGCGGAAATATGAGCCAATTACAATTGCAGCTAACCTCAGAAAGCAAGAAGAGTCTCAGATAAATAAATACAAAGTGAAGGGGCTTAAATAGAAGTTAAATACAGCACA
Organism: Lemur catta; assembly: GCF_020740605.2. Classification (NCBI taxonomy): domain Eukaryota; kingdom Metazoa; phylum Chordata; class Mammalia; order Primates; family Lemuridae; genus Lemur; species Lemur catta. The sequence goes on along the minus strand of NC_059143.1, from coordinate 980,211 downwards.
GAATAAAAATGTTCTCAATGTCATTAGTCACACTCACAATGAGATACCACTATATACACAACAGAATGGCTAAAATGAAAACTTAGCAGTTCCAAGAGCCAGTGAGAAGCAACTGGAACTCATGCATTGCTGAAGGTAGTGTAAATTGATGTAACCATTTTGGAAAATTCCTTGACAGTATTAATATACATATAACTCATGATCTAGCAGTCTTATTCCAAGTAACAAAAATAAATGCATATTTAATTTCCAGCCCAAGGAGCTTGGAAGTGTTCCATCTATCCTGACAAATAAAAGATGAACAAATTGAAAAGCCAATAACTCTTCCTAGACCTGTCAGAGAAGTGAGGTCATAGGGAAAAGTTTTGCCCCCTTAAATTGGAGAGAGAGATGGGTAAATACAGAGATCACAGCTTACCAGACCAGACCAAAGAACAGAAACCTCCACAGGATCCAGTACCAGGGCAGGAAAACCTAACCTGCAGTTGACAAGCTGGAGGTGCAGTGTGGACAAGGCTCATAGTTAGAAGCTCTAGGAAGCCCAGTAGGAGGGGGACCCCTCACTTTTTTGAATTTTACCTCCAGGAATCCTACCAGATTTTTATAATGACTATTGGAAAAAAATCCCCCTTGTGCTTCCAACCGTGGAGGGGAAAAGGAGCCATTTTCAAATAAGCCAGAGTACTCTTTTCTTCTTAACATGAGAAACTATTTAACTGGGGCCTAACCCACTGGGCTTTATCAAAGCCTGAGTGTCTTGGGGGAAGGGAAATACCCAACTCCAGCCCCATGTATCTATCCTCCTCCACCTAAGGAGTTGGGGTAGGAGACTGAGAAGCACATGTGGAGGTCATAGCTCAAGGTACAGACTCAGCAAGAGACCGAGACCTACTCATTGGACCGTAGAATGCTTCCCCTCCCCCCACAACTTACAGTCACACCACTTAAGGCCTATTTACTAGAGTTCCTTTTGGCCAGTACATCACATCTGGCTTTCAACAACAAGTTACAAGGCATTCTAAAAAACAAAAACAAAAAAGAGGTCTTCTCTGGTTCCATACAAAGCATAGAATTATTTTTTTTACATCAATATTCATGAGGGATGTTGGTCTGTAGTTTTCTTTTTTTGTTGTGTCCTTTCCTGGCTTTGATATCAAGGTGATATTGGCTTCATAGAATGAGTTGGGGAAGATACCATCCTTCTCAATGTTGTGGAATCTTTCTGCAGTATAGGTATGAGTTCTTCTTTGTAAGTTTGCTAAAATTCATGTGTGAACCCATGTAGTCTGGGCCTTTTTTTGTAGTAAGATTTTTAATTGATGCTTCAATTTCTGTGCTTGATATTGGTCTGTTCAGAAATTCTATTATTTTCTTCTTGGGCCTAGGGAGGATATGTGTTTCTAAGAATTTGTCTATTTCCTCCACATTTTGTAGTCTTTTGGTATATAGATTTTATAGTATTCAAAGATAATGTTTTGTATTTCTGTGACGTCTGTTGTGACTTCTTCTTTTTCATTTCTAATTGAGCTTATTAGAGTCCTTTACTTTCTAGGTTTTGTCAATCTAGCAAGAGGGTTGTCAATTTAGTTTATCTTTTTGAAAAACCAACTTTTGCTTTTATTAATTTTCTGTATAGTTTCTTTATTCTCTATTTCAATTAGTTCTGCTCTGATCTTAGTTAATTCTTTTCTTCTGCTAAGTTTCGGATTGATTTGTTCTTCCTTTTCCAGTTTTTGAGATGGTTTATTAATTTATTGATTTTTGAGTTTTCTGTCTTTTGTATGTGAGCATTTAATGCTATTAGTTTTCCTCTCAGGAATGCTTTTGCTGTATCCCACAGATATTGATAACTTGTGCTCCCATTATCATTTAGTTCAAAGAATCTTTTGATTCTTATCTGGATCTCCTCCCTGACCCAACAGTCATTCAGCAACAGATTGTTTACCTCATGACTTTGTGAAGTGGTGTTTCTGTTGGAATTGATCTCTAATTGTATACCACTGTGGTCTGAGAATATACACGGTATAATTTCTATTTTTTAAAATTTTTTGAGGTCTGATTTGTGGCCTAGGATGTGATTGATTTTGGAGAAAATTGCATGAGCTGAAGAGAAGAATGTATGTTCGCCTTTATTTGGGTGGAATGTTCTGTAGATGTCTGTTAGATCCATCTGTTCTGCAGCTCTGTTTAAGTCGATTGTTTCTTTGCTTACTTTTAGCTTTTAGGATCTTTCCAGTTCAGTCAGTGGGGTGTTGAAATTCCAACCTACTATGGCATTACTGTTTATCATGCTATTTAGATCAAGCAGGGTTTGTTTTATGTATTTGGGCACTCCTGTGTTGGGTGCATAAATATTAAGAATTGTTAAGTCTTCTTGTTGGATTTTTCTCCTCACCATTATATAGTGAGCATCTTTATCTTTCTTTAATTTTGCTGTTTTAAAGTTTATGTTATCTGATATAAGAATAGCTACTGCAGTTTTCTTTTGTTTTCTTTCCATTTGCCTGGAATTATGTTTTTGAACCCTTGACACTGAGTCTGAAAGCATCTTTGTGGTTAAGATGTGTTTTCTGGAAACAGCAGATATTTGGTTTACAGCTTTTCATCTACTCAGTCAGTCTATGTATCTCTGGTGGACAATTCAAGCCATTCACATTTATTGAGAGAATTGATATTTGGGATGGATTTATGTTCACACTGATGGATAAATTCTTATTATTTTGTTTGACCTCTTGAGCCACTGTGGGATCCAGGTTCTGGACTTTAGCTCTTGGGTGATTTTACTTTGGTGGGTGTCTATTGTGCTGTTCAGTGTATAATGCAAGTCTGAGTACTTCCTACAGGGCAGATCTAGTCTTCACAAATTCCATCAGGGATTGCTTGTCTGTGAAAGTCTTTATTTCTCTCTCATAGATGAATCTTAGTTTTAGTTTTGCCATATAAAGAATTCTAGGCTGGCCATTATTCTGTTTTAGAAGATTGAGTATGGGTCCCCACTTCCTCCTGGCTGGTAACATTTCAGTTGAGAAGTCTGCAGTTAGTCTGATAGGTTTTCCTTTGTAGGTTGTCTGCTGTTTTCATCTTACTGTTTGAAGGATTGCCTCTTTTGTGTTTACTTTGGCCATCCTAATAACTATGAGACATGGTGATTGCCTTTTCACATTAAGTCTCCCCAGAGTTCTGTGTGCTTCTTGTACCTGGACATCTAGATTTCTGGCCAGGCTAGGTAAGTTTTCCTCCATTATTCCAAGAAATAGTCTTTGCAGCCCTTGTGTATTTTCTTCTTCTTTCTCTGGGATGCCTATACATTTATGTTTTGTTTCTTTACATAATTCCACAACATTTCTTATATGTTTTGTTCATCTCTCTTGCTTCTGTGTTCTTTTTATTCATCTGATTTGTTTAGCACATAGATAGTACCTTCAAGTTCTGAAATTCTTTCCTCTGTGTGATCCATCCTATTCTTAAGGGTTTCCAATGTGTTTTGTAGTTTCTTGAATGCCTCTTTCATTTCCAGTATTTCTGTTTGGTTCTTTCATAATATTTCAATTTCTTTAGAGAATTTTTCATACATTTCCTGTATTGTGCTTGGGGTTTCTTTGTGTTGAGTTTCTATTTTCTCTTCAATTCCATTGAGTTTTCTTACAATCCATATTCAGAATTCTTCCTCTGTCATTTTAGTCATTTTGTTTAAGTTGGTATCCTTTTTTGAGGACCTAATGATTTCTTTTTGGGATGACTTTTCTCTTTGATATTTCACGTTTCCTGCATTCTTTTTCTGATTGTTTCTTATCAGGCTACTTGGTTGAGAACTGGGGGTGCTAGGGCTGGTTTATTGCTCTATTTCCAAGTCCCCAAAGGTCATTCTTTGACAGTGCTGGGGAGAGGCACTCTGGTCCTATATTGCGTTAGGGGTATTTTAGCAAGTTGGGTTATCCTGTGACCTGTGCCCTTCACCTCTTGCCAATGGAGACTAGTGAGTTTGGTCCCCCAGATTAAGCTCCCAGTTGGTGCCTCACACTTGTGGGTATGACTCCAATGCCCTCTAATAGCTTGAGATGGAAGGCACCATGCTAAACTATGGGGTTACCCTCTCTGTCATTGACTGTAGTTTGCATGGAAGAGCCAGTTATGAAGGTAATATGATGTCTCTGTGGTAGGCTCTGGTCCCCTGGATGGGGTGTATGAATGCTCTGATCTTTGAGAGGGGCCTTGCCACTCCCGAGGGTTACTTGGACCCTGTTCCCCCTCAAGGTGGGGGTAAGGGCAAGATAGACTGGAGCTGGTCCCTGCAAACCTGGGTTTGTGTGCTTCTGTAGTTGCTTGTTGTGCCAGTAGGGGGAGCCTCTACTATGTTTTTCAGGGCTCTTTCAACACACTTGGAAGGCTGCTCCTGACAGGAGTGTCAATTTGTGCAATTGCGGATGTCTCTGGCCAGATTTTTCCTTCCCTGTCCACAAACCCTGATGCTGGTGGCTGCCCAGACTTGGAGAGCAGGCCCCGGAGGTATGTTATTATTAGATGGCCTAAGCCTGTCTGGTGAATAAAATCAACAGGCCACCGAGTATTTTTCAGCAGCAAAGTCCTGCAGATTCATGCCAGCCACACAGAAAAAGGGCTTTTCTCACTTCTCCCCATCTCCAAGGGCAGAGCCCCCTGCGCCCAGTGCAGAAGTGCCCAGGCTGGTGGACGGATGTTGCCTGAAAGCTCCACATGCATAGTGTCTCCGGGCCAGGGACCCCAACAATGGCACCTGCCTTACTGGCGAACTAGCTAGGGGTGTGCATTCAAAAGCCCCCAGCTGACATCAGTGTGGAAAGCTGACTAAACAGGCCACTGGCTGTTTTTCACCACCAAAGTCCTGCAGATACATGCCAGCTGTACAGAGAAAGCAGCTTTTCTCCCTTCTTCCCACCTCCAAGGGCAGAACTTGCTGCCGCCAGTGCGAAAGTCCCCGGGCTGGAGAAAGGGGTGTTGCCCGAAAGTGCTGCATGCTGCAGTGTCTCCAGGCTGGGCATCCCCACGATAGTGGCCACCTGCCACTAGCATCAGGGGTGACCACTGAGGGATTTGCAGATGCCGGTCCAGCAGGCTGAATCAACAGGCCACCAGCTGTCACCTCTGCTTCACAGTCCTGCAGTCTTCCCTGTCCTTAACAGATGGTCCTGCTCTTTTTGTACCCCCCTGAGCTGGCCAAATAGTCAGCAGTTTCCAAGGGCAGAGCCCCCTTTTCCACGTTCATCTCCTGTGCTCTGGTCCCGCTGACCACCACAGCCAAGGTGCCTGTCTCCAGACTCCCTTGCGCATTCCAGGTCTCCAGAAGTGTCCACTCAGACCAGTCCCTCCCCCACCCATTGTGGTCCCAGCACAGAGCAGCAGACAGTTCACAATGATTCCCGTTACTGTCTCCTCTCCACAGAACCTGTTACCCTGTGCCACAACTTTGCACCAACTTCAGGCGCTTCGCTGTCTGAGTATGTGTGGAGTTCTGTGGGGGAGCCAGGTATCCTCCTGTGGGTCAGATAGAACTGTGCTGGCTGGCCGGGTGGACGTGGCCGCCCAGTGCTTTATTCTGTATTGTATATCTTGTACTCTCCAGTCTCTGCAATCCTATCTCCCTTTCACCTTTTTTTTACTCCTGTGCTTCATGTCCCATGCTGTTTCTCTGCAGATTCACAGTGCTGTTCTTGGCAGGGGGAGTGATCCAGTCATGGTAGCTGTCTGAGCTCTTCACCTCCTTCTCTGGGGGCAGTTAGCCAAGAGGCCACCACTAATCCACCATTTTTTCCTGCCCAGAAATCCACTTTAAATATAAAGACATATCATATTAAAAGTAAGTGGTTGGAGAAAAATACACCATGCTAACACTAATCAAAAGAAAGCAGGAATAGCAGCAGAGTTATGAAAGAGCATTACCTAATGATAAAGGAGGGAACTTATGCGTCAATGATGTGTCCATGTAGGTTCATTGATTGTAACAAATGTACCACTCTGGTATTGGGAGATGTTGATGAGGGGGCGGAGGGGATATGGGAACTCTGTACTTTTTCATAGCTCAGTTTTGCTGTGAACCTATAACTGCTCCAAATAAATAAAATCCATTTGTTTAAAAAAGTGCACATGCCCACAAAATGACATATTTTGTAACAACCAAAGCAACAGGATGGAAATATAAATGGTAATATTTTCAAGCAATGGAATACTGCACAGCAATGAACAGCTATGTGCAACAACATGGATGAATCTCACACTCATAAAAGATAGAAGAAAGTACATATGGTTCCACTTACATAAAGTTTAAGAGCAGGAAAAGTTAACCCATGGGGATAGAAATCAAGATTATGATTACCTTCAGGTGGGGAGAGGTTTGGGCTAGGAGGAAGCATGGTAGAGTCTTCTGGGGTGCTGATAATGTTCACTATTTCAATCTGGTTGGTGCTTATACAGGTGTTATCATAAATAAGATTCATCAAGCTGTATTCTCTTTTGTGCACTTTGCTATACAGCATAGAATCTTTCTCTCAGATTTTCCTTCAGCCTGGTCCCTATCTCTAATATTATAATGAAATCAACAGTCACATAACAAAATAGATTTCACTTGAAAAACACACTTCCAACTTTTTTTCACTGAAGTTCCAATCATTGATAAACAACTATGACATGAAATACAAACGGAGGGCTTCAAATTGTTTGCTGGGTAGATCAGTGGTCCCCGACCATTTTGGCACCAGGGACTGGTTTCATGGAAGATCTTTATCCACAGACACAGTGTTTGAGGATGGGAGTGCACTCAGGCTGTGATGTGAGTGAAGGAGAGGGAAGCTTCACTCGCTTGCCAGCTGCTCTCCTCCTGCCATGCCCCCCAATGTGCGCCCCCCCTTTCCATAGAAGACAGTTTTTCCCCAGACCAGGGTTGGGGCAGTGGGGGGCAGGGGGAAGAGGAAGGGGTTGGGGGGACGCTTTGCAGACCACTGCCGCGACAGGGGTTGGGGACCACAGGGGTAGATTATCAAGCAACTTGAAAGAACAGGAATGTTCCTGCAGAGGAATTGGAGAAATAAGAGCCTGAAGGGACACAGAGAAGGCATACTCAGAAAGGATCAGGGAGGAAGGAACAGGGCCTTGGAGGACAGCTTGGTGCAAGAAAAGAAGGAAGGCTGTTAGAAACTGCACCCATTTCACAGTTTTGCAAAAGACCCAGATCTAAACTTCCAGCAAATTGAGATGGAGAATTTATAAAACTATAATTAGACACTTAAAACAAATATTCATGTTTTGCTTTAATCTTTGTCATAATTTCCTCTATTCTTGGGGTTGCAGTAATAAGGATCTTCAGACAAAAAACATTCTTCATAGAAACAAGAAGAAAATAAACTATTCTATTTTATAGCAGAACATTTTTTTCTCCTGGGTTTATTCATTCATGAGCTTCTCCAACTGTTCTGAGTCTCTGGGAAAAGGCATGTTTGCCCTTTAGCTGCAGAATGCCCATTTCTCCCCTCCCTGCACTACTGATAAGAGATCTGGAAAGTCCACTTCAGGTGTTCCCTGTCAGAGTCAGTTGGCATGTGTGCTGGTGATAAGCCAGATCATGATGACTAAGGAGCATCTGCTTTGACATTTCCCAGCAGAAAAAATGAGCTGTGGTTTTCCTCCAGGTGGGCCTTGCCTCAGTTATTAGAAATTAACTGAGTCTATAATGGGAAATTTTCTGTCACAGAGATCAGAAAGTTAATATAGTAATATGAAGTGCTTGCTACTGCCAAGTTCTACCTCTCAAAATGCAGGAGAGAGTGACTTTCTGTTGAGGAAGGATTTTTCAGAGTTCTTTATTTTGTGCCCAAGAATAACACTTTCTTCTTGTGTTTTAGATTTTCAAAAAAATAAGAACATTCTTCCTATGACACTGTCATCAGTGTAAGATCTCTGAATGCAGCTGACTGGAAAGTGGGCTTTTGCATGCAAGGTGGAAATCTACATTCAGTTCAAGCTAATTAGAAGGCTAAAGTACTTCATATCAGGTTGTCATACATATGAACCAGGTCTTCTCTTCCCAAATGCCCTGAAGATGCTTGCACATTTATTGGTCATGGTAGGGTTCAAAGCAGACCTGGATCACTTGAGAAGCGGTTGACACTTGCAGGAGCTCTAATACACAATACTAACAGATATTTCTTCCGCTCAGTTTATTTTTATATTTAACAGGTAGACCAATTTGCTACTAAGTTTGTTTCTCCAGGATAGGCTGCAAAAAAGCAGCATCCTTTGGGAAGAATTTACTGCAATGTTGCAGAGATACCAAGACACAATCTCAGTGAGATCCACACTTACCCAGGTAAATTCAACTAATTCATGTGCTAAGTTAGCTACATGGTCAAATATCTACCCAACCATTTTGCTTACAAAGATTGTAGATTTTATACTGTCAGAATTTCATCTGGATCTTTTATAACAGGTACATAAGGATTGGATGTCTGTAACATTGAAAATAATTTATAATATACTGACTTGTATGAGCTTAAAGTTGTGTAGTGTTCTAAGCCAGAGCATCCTTATGTAAATAGTACTCTTATTTATCCTGAGAGCATATAGGGTACTTAGAAACACAGATAATTGGTATTACAAGGCCAACTGCATACATATTAAGGATAATTACCTTTATTTGTTTGGCACTTTATTTAGGAATAAGCTAATAGAATTTTTTACAAAGAGTGATATTTCATTCCTGAGATTAATTCTATGTCTTCAGTGAAGAGAATTCTTTTAGATTCTTTTTTGAAAATTCTAAAAGAAACTGTCTTTTATTATAATTTTTTGTTTTTTCCAACTTTTTATTATGCACATTTTTCTAACATATAGAAAATTTGGGGGGAAAATACAATGAATACTAATATCACTCACATGCCTACCATCTAAATTCAACAATTGCTAGCATTTTGCCACATAAGCTTGTATGTGTGTGTATGTGTGTTTGCTGAATGTATTTCAGAAGAAGCTACAGACTTTATGACATTCTTCCCTAACTATTTTAGGGTAATTGCCTAAAACTAGGGCATTCTACTACATGATCACAGTGTTATTAACACATCCAGGAAAATTGACAATTCTATAATTTTACCTAATACCCAGACCACATACAAATTTCCTCATTTATTCCCCAAATATATTTTATATACTGTATTTTATGGCTGTTTTTTTAAATCAAGGTTTTTATATTGCATTTTTTTCTGTGTCTCTTAAGTTTCTTTTAATTTAAAACAGTGTTCTTGCCAGCACCCCCATGTCCCAAAACACACACATTTTCTTCTCTTTTGAGTTGAATTTTTAAAGCATCCAGTCCAATTGTTTCGTGTAATGTTCCAAATATGTTTGATTATTTTTTCATAGTGTCATTTAACTTGTACACCTCTCCTGAAGTTAAGTTGAAATCCTTTAGATGCTTCTTAAACATTTGATCTTAGTTACAGCCACTTAAGTTGGCTTTTCTATAATTGCATGTAAATAAGACTTGGTCTTGTCCAATAAGCTAAAGTACTACAGATAGGAGCAGAGAGATGTCAATACTTGGCAGAGTGGCTTTTGATCCTGCCTGTTCCTGCATACAGAAGGGCTCCTACCAGGTCCTAACAGTGTTGCCCCAAGGCTCTCCCTTCTTTCAGGGCCAGGTGGTGTCAGGGCTAGGTGTCATCTTTCCCTATTTTCCCCTTAAGTCAGTGAGGGGCCCCCAACAAATGTTCATTTGGAAGCATCTCGGAGCCACTGGGCTGCAGAGGACACATTGCCCTGGGGCTCTGTGGCTTCTTGTGGGATCTTCTTGGGTTCAGTGAGGGCACTGGACTCTCCCTCTCCCCCAGCGTGGCAGTGGCCTGGCTCTCTGTGACTGACCCTGGCTGCCCAGTGGCAAACCTCAGCTTGGCCCTGACCTCTGCCTCCTGGTCCCTCTCCCCTTACCTCTGGCTGCCTCTGGAGGAGGGGAGAGGAAGGTGGATGGGGGGGCAGCTGTCCAGTGCCCAGCTCTTTGCAGCTTGCTGACCAAGTCCTTTGGAAGGTGGCCTCTGGGTCCAAGCTTGGCCAGGGAAGGTCGCATCAGGGCAGGTGTGCCCTAAGCACGTATCTGGGTCCTGGGTCTGGGCAGGGCCTTTTATGCACCTGCCCTGGGCCTCTTGGCCATCAGTCACAGGTGAGTAGGGGACCCACTGCTTGGAGGTGTCTGGGGGTCAATATGGGGGGTCCTCTGCCTGGGGGGCATCAGGGATGAGTCTGGGGACTCTGGGGGTGTCTGTGGGGTGTTGGGGGACCCCCTTCCTGGGGGTATCTGTTAGTGAGCCTAAGAATGCTCTGTCTGGGAGTGTCTGTAGGTGAGTAGAGGGCTCTCTGTCTTGAGGAGACCACACTCTCCTGGACACTGAAGTGCAGCCTGGTGGCCACCAAGCACATGGGCTGACCATGTGTGCACTCACAGGCTGGAGTACAGACTCTTACACACTCCACTTAGACAGGGCTCAGCCTTCCTGCCGTGTGTACACATATTTCAGCCACACAGCCACATATTGTTGCCTGGGCTCCACCTGACCACATCCATCCCTGCTTCAAGGCCAGGCCCTGACATCTTCTTCCCACCCTGCCCTGCCCTGCCTACTTACTTCCTTACTAAGCCAGCCTTCAACCTGGGCCTGAGCACTTGTGGTCCAGGCAAAGCCAGGTAGGTGAACCCTGGGGACCCTGAGGAGCTTGGAAGTTCACCCCACCATGCCCTTGGGGATCCCAGACCCCCACAGTCCCCAGACATGCTGAGGGAAGGCAGTGGCTCCAAGGCTGTCCATGCCCCTAGGGTTGGGGTGGGGTCTAGGCCTGCCTCCCCTCTGACTCCCCATCCCTAGCCTCAGTTTTCCCATTGGTGCAAGGGCTGGGGCTACACTGCACTTCTGCTGCCACTGGATCAGTAGTCTGAGCCCCTGGTTAGGGCAGAGTGGGCTTCCCTGAGGGCCGTCCTCCCAGGACTGCCTGTCTGGGGAGCAGCAGCAGGCCCTAATAGGGCCCATCTCCCTAGGTGCAGCTTCTCCATTGGAGACCTGGCCAGGCTCTGGACCAGTGCAACTCAGGCATGCACTGCCCCTGCCTCTGATGCCTCTTTACACACAACTCCAGCTTGTGACCTTCCCACCCACAGGCATTTGGCATCTGCCTGATGATGGGACAGGTAGTAGGGTGGGAAGGTGTGGGGGAGGAAGTCCCAATTTCGGGGTTGGGCAGTAAGTGAAAGCCCATGCCCTTCAGGAGGGTGGGGAGGAACACAGGGGAGCTGGGTTCTGTAAGTGTGCCCTCTTCCCCAGAGAACCACCATATTGGATTTTGCTGAACCAGGGAGACTCAATTTACATAAGTACTCATTCCTATGGCAACCAAATGTCTCCAGTGCCTCATGAGGAATCAGAGCATCTTCCTCTCCACCACTCACCTAACAGCGAGTTCAGCTTGATCCAAGAGTCCCTTGAGCTACTACTATTTCCCTGATGGGAGCATCTCCCTGGTGGAGTTTTTAGGAACTAGAGAGCAGGCTCTATGATTGAGTGGGGCCACTTCAGCCCCTCCCTTTGATTCCTGCATACTCATCACCAGTGTGTGTGCAACTGGAGGGCAGGCTCACCCAACCCAACCCCCCCCAGCCTCATTCCCCCACCTGCCTATGCTTTGGTGTGAATAAAGGACTGACCAGAAAGTACCTGGGCCCCACCCTCCACCAGGAGCATTAGAGGGCTTCTCCAGAGGAACTAGAGCTAGCCACAGGATCCAAAACCAACTATGCAGCTTGATCCCTCCAGCAAACACCACATACTGACAGAGAGGTAAATTTACATGCTCATTATAGCACTTACTGACTGAGTCATAGAGAGTGTGCTTGATTCTCACCCACAAGCACCACCTACTGACTCAGAGATTAAACTGTGTATGTCATTATCTAAACAAAAGAAAATCCAAAAGTACGAAGCAACATTTGTTTCCAGATGAGAAGGAACCAGTGAAAGAACTCTGGAAGTGTGAAGAATCACAGTGAAAGGTCACCCCAAAAGGGAACACCAGATCCTTAGCAATGGATACCAACCAAAAGCAGAATATTGAAATGACAGATGAATAATTTCAAACATGGTTGTAAGGAAGCTTAATAAAATATAAGATAAAATACAAACCCAACACAAAGAAACCACAAAAACAATGCAGGGTATGAATGAAAAGCTCACTAAAGAAATTGAATTATTAAAGAAAAATCAACAGAGCTTCTGGAAATAAAAAATTAATTCAAGGAATTACAAAACACAATGGAAAGCCTTAAGAACAGGTTAGATCAGGCAGAAGACAGAATCTCAGAGCTTGAAGACAACACCTTTTAATTAAACAAGTTGGTGACAGAGATAGAGCAGAGAAATAAGATGAACAAGCAAAGCCTACAAGAAATATCAGATTATGTAAAGGGGCCTAACATAAGAATCACAGGCATCCCTGAGGATGGAGAATAAAATACACAAGGGTTGAATAATTTATTTGAGGGAATAATTTAGGAAAATTTTCCTGGCCTTGATAGAAATCTAGATATCCAGGTACAAGAAGCTCATAGGACTCCTTGAAGATTCATCACAAACAGGGTATGAATGAAAAGCTCACTAAAGAAATTGAATTATTAAAGAAAAATCAAAAGAGCTTCTGGAAATAAAAAATTAATTCAAAGAATTACAAAACACAATGGAAAGCCTTAAGAACTGCAGAATTCTCAACTGAGACCCTAAAAGCCAGAAGGGATTGGGGCCCCACTCTTAGTCTTCTCAAACAGAATAATGCCCAGCCTAGAATTTTGTATCTTACAAAACTAAGTTTCACATATGAGGGGGATATATATTTCATATATTTGCTTACTCAGATAAGCAAACACTGAGGTTATTTGTCAAGATAAGACCTGCCCTACAGGAAGTACTCAGAACTGCATTATTCATGAATCAGCACAACAAACACTTACCAATGTAAAATTATCCAAAAGCTAAATGTCAAAGGCCAGATACCTAAACAGCTCAAGAGATAAAATAAGGCACAAAAGCTCAACCCAACAGGATGAACAGAAATCCACCCCGCTTATCAATTCTTTCAATAAATGTGAATGGTTTGAACTGCCCACTGAATAGACATAGGCTGGTTGAATGTATAATATACATAGGCCAAACATCTGCTGTCTTCTTGAAACACATTTAACCCACAAGGACACATAGAGATTCAAAGTGAAGGGATGGAAAACAATATCCCATGATAAAGGAAACCAAAAGAAAGCTGATGTAGCAGTATTTATATGAGATAACTTAGTCTTCAAATCAACAAAAGTAATGACAGACAAAAATAGTCACTGTGTAATGGTAAAGTGAACAATTCAACAAGAAGACATAACAATCTCAAATATTTAGTCACCTAACAGAGGATTGCCCAGATTCATAAAGCAAATCCTGCTTGATCTAAACAAAATGATAGCAGCACCATAATAGCTAGGAACTTCAACACTCTACTGACAGAACTGGACAGATCCTCCAATCAGAAAATAAACAATGAAACAACGGACTGAAACAGAAGTCTAAAATGTATGGGCCTGACAGATATTTACAGAATATTCTACCCTCAAACCACCAAATATACATACTTCTCATCAGCTCATGGGACATTCTCTAAGACTCATCACCTCCTAGGAAACAAAACAAGTCTCAACAAATTAAAAAAATAGAAATTATACCATGCATCCTGTCATACCACAGTGGAATAAAATTAGCAATCAACCCCAACAGAAACACTTATCTAAACACAAAGTCATGGAAACTGAACAACCTACTGCTGAATGATTGGCAGGTCCAGGAGGAAATTAAGATGGAAATCAAAAGATTCTTTGAACTAAATGATAATGGAAACACAAGTTATTAAAATCTGTGGGATACAGCTAAAGCAGTCCTGAGAGGAAAATTCATAACCATAAATACCTACATTCAAAAGACAGAAAGATCACAAATCAACAATCTAATGAATCATATAATTTTACACCTATGGTATTTATCATGCTAACTCATCCCAAATATTTGGCTCTTATTAGACTTGGTTATTAAATGAACTCCCTTCCAGTGATTTATCAGATATTGTCTAAATCTGATAATGTCTGACAGTCAAGCTGTTTAGCCATATAAAACTTTGAGTATTTCTCTATCTCATTTATGACAATAAACCAATACTGATATCACATAGAATTTGTACAAGGTACTCCAGGTACCAATATGGAAAATGAAAGCTATGTATGTCTGTGGTAAAAAGACCCAGTGAGAAATACAGTTTTAGAGTTATTTAAGAGAAATGTAAAGCCACAAATACTACTTAGTATTTATTATTCCTACAGGTAAAGAAAGATTTCTCTAGTAAAATGATATTTATCCAAATATCTGCAGTAAAAGGTAAGGGGCCATAGAGAGTTATCTGGGAAAAGAATACATTCAGCAGATGGTGGAAGAGGTGCCTTCTACACAGAATAGTTTGTAAAAAAAGAGTAATTGAGTAAGACCCCTTCACCTGAATTTGTAAAAACTATAAGAAATCAAAAACATCTCTCTGAGTAATAATTTTTGGGGAAAATCATTCTTTAGTTAAAGCATATTGACTTTTCTGAGCATTTAGTGAGCCAAAGTAGTATATAGGAAATAATAATAAGGAGCATTTGCTACAAATTCTCCTTGAGTATCAGGTTTAATTTGCAGTGAATGTGGGACTTTCTTCATTTGGGAAGTCAGTAGACAACATTTTAGGCACATAACCCTGAGACCTACTTTGCCATCTACTCTTTTAAGGCAACTAGAGTGTTCCATTTTAATTGAATGCTTTCTGTGAAGATAATTAGATTAAAATGTTTTTATTTTAAAATATGAATGAATTTTCAACATGAGAATTTTCTAGATGTGATTTTTAGATGAAGTAAAACGCTCTCAATTTGCTGTATCCTTAATATGCTATAAGAATTATTATTGGAATATTTGCTCCATCAACGAGCAGAGGACAGGAAAACTTCCTGTGACTTTTCAGCCTGAATTAGCAAATAAATTGAATTCATTTCTCTTGCCGTTAACCTTCTACATGAACTTACTGAGCTTTAGTAGATCCTTGATTGGGGCAATTAGCAGCATCCTATTTTGTCTAACTCATTTCCTTTTTTTTTTTTTTTATTTCAGCTCATCATGGGGGTACATAAGTTCAGGTCATATACATTGTCCTTGTCCTGCCCATCCCCCTGATTCAGAGTCCCAAGTGCGTCCGTTCTCATTCTCCAGACAGTGCGCCTGGCACTCATCATGTATTCATACCTCCATCCCCTCCCCCCCAACCCCCCCAGGTCTGCAACTTCAAGCATGACCATTCCCCAGAGGGTGCACAACGCACTCGTCATGTAGGCATACACCCATCCCCTCCCCCCACCCCCCCATCCCAGTCTGATATCCAATTGGTATCCTTCCCCGATGTACATTTAGGTGATGATCAGGGAAACCAGTTTTCTGATGAGTATATGTGATGCTTGTTTTTCCATTCTTTGGATACTTCACTTAGTATAATGGGTTCCAGCTCTCTCCAGGAGAACAAAAGAGATGTCGTATCATCGTTATTTCTTATAGCTGAGTAG
The DNA here is from genome assembly GCF_020740605.2 of Lemur catta. NCBI lineage: Eukaryota > Metazoa > Chordata > Mammalia > Primates > Lemuridae > Lemur > Lemur catta. Next base: position 964,529 of record NC_059143.1, on the reverse strand, counting down.
TACTCCATGGTATACATATACCACAGTTTACTAATCCATTCGTGGATTGATGGGCACTTGGGTTGTTTCCACATCTTTGCGATTGTGAATTGTGCTGCTATAAACATTCGGGTACATGTGTCTTTGTTAAAGAATGACTTTTGTTCTTCTGGGTATATGCCCAATAATGGGATTGCTGGATCAAATGGTAGGTCTACTTGAATCTGTTTAAGGTATCTCCATATGGCTTTCCATAGGAGTTGCACTAGTTTGCATTCCCACCAGCAGTGTATGAGTGTTCCTGTCTCTCCACATCCACGCCAACATGTGTTGTTTTGGGATTCTTTGATAAAGGCCATTCTCACCGGAGTTAAGTGGTATCTCATTGTGGCTTTGATTTGCATTTCCCTGATGATTAGGGATGTTGAGCATTTTTTGATACGTTTTTTTGCCATTCTTATGTCTTCTTTTGAAAAACTTCTATTCATGTCCTTTGCCCATTTTTTGATAGGATTGTTTGATTTTTTCTTGCTGATTTTCCTGAGTTCTAAATAGATTCTTGTTATCAGTCTTTTATCTGATGTGTAGTATGCGAAAATTTTTTCCCATTCTGTAGGCTGTCTGTTTATTTTCGTGACTGTTTCTTTGGCTGTGCAGAAGCTTTTTAATTTAATCAGGTCCCATTCGTTTATTTTTGTTGTTGCTGCGATTGCCTTAGGGGTTTTCTTCATAAATTCTTTGCCTAGACCAATGTCTGTGAGAGTCTTTCCTACATTTTCTTCTAGAATTCTAATCGTTTCCCATTTAAGGTTTAAATCTGTTATCCACCGTGATTTGATTTTTGTGAGAGGTGAAATCTGTGGGTCCTGTTTCAGTCTTCTACATGTGGCTATCCAGTTTTCCCAGCACCATTTATTGAATAGGGACTCTTGTCCCCAGAGTATGTTTTTGTCTATTTTGTCAAAGATTAGATGGTTATATGAGGATGGTTTTATATTTGGGTGTTCTGTTCTGTTCCACTGGTCTGTGTCCCTGCCCTTGTGCCAATACCAAGCAGTTTTAAGCACCACAGCTCTGTAGTATAGTTTGAAGTCTGGCAAATCAATACCTCCCATTTTGTTTTTATTGCTTAAGATTGGCTTTGCTATACAGGGTCTTCTCTGATTCCATACAAAGTGTGTAATTATTTTTTCTAAATCTGTGAAAAATGATATTGGTAATTTAATAGGAATTGCATTGAATCTATAGATTACTTTGGGTAGTATAGACATTTTAATGATGTTAATTCTTCCAATCCATGAAGATGGTATGGATTTCCACTTATTTACGTGTTCTGCAATTTCCTTCCTTAGCATTTCATAGTTCTCTTTATAGAGGTCCTTTACCTCTTTAGTTAAATATATTCCTAGATATTTTATTTTCTTTGTTGCTATTTTGAAAGGTATTGAGTCCTTAATTTGGTTCTCCGATTGAATGTTATTGGCATATATGAATGCCTCTGATTTGTGTGTATTGACTTTGTAACCTGAGACATTACTGAATTCGTTAATTAATTCCAGGAGTCTCTTGGTTGAGTCCTTGGGGTTTTCCAGATACAGCATCATATCATCAGCGAAGAGTGAGAGTTTGATCTCTTCTGTCCCCATTTGGACACCTTTGATTCTGCTCTCTTGTCTGATAGCTCTCGCAAGGACTTCCAATACTATGTTGAAAAGTAATGGGGACAGTGGGCAGCCTTGTCTGGTTCCAGTTCTGAGTGGGAATGCTTTCAATTTGTCCCCATTCAGTATGATGTTGGCTGTGGGTTTGTCATATATGGCTTGCATTATTTTTAGGTAGGTCCCATTTATGCCTATGTTGTTAAATGTTTTTATCCTAAAAGGGTGTTGAATTTTGTCAAATGCTTTTTCTGCATCTATTGAGAGGATCATATGGTCTTTATTTTTGCTTCTATTTATGTGGTTAATTACATTTATAGATTTTTGTATGTTGAACCACCCCTGCATCTCTGGGATGTAGCCTACTTGGTCGTGATGAATTATTTTTTTAATCAGCACTTGGATACGATTTGCTAGGATTTTATTGAGAATTTTTGCATCTACGTTCATGAGAGAAATTGGTCTGTAGTTTTCTTTTTTTGTTGCATCCTTTCCTGGTTTTGGTATCAATGTTATATTGGCTTGGTAGAATGTGTTGGGGAGAATTCCATCCTTCTCAATATTGAAGAATAGTTTATGTAGGATGGGCACCAGTTCATCTTTGTATTTATGGTAAAATTCAGGTGTGAACCCATCTGCACCAGGGCTTTTCTTTTTGGGAAGGTGTTTTATTGCTGTTTCAATTTCAGTTCTTGATATTGGTCTATTCAGGAATTCTATTTCTTCCTGATTAAGCTTGGGAAGGCTGTGTGTTTCTGAAAATTTGTCCATTTCCTCCTCATTTTCCAATTTGTGTGCATAAAGATTTTTGTAATATTCATGGATAATGTCATGGATCTCTGTGGCTTTGGTTGTGATTTCTCCTTTTTGTTCCTGATGGAAGTTATTAAAGATTTTTCTTTTCTGCTCTTGGTTAGTCTAGCCAGTGGTGTGTCTATTTTATTTATCTTTTCAAAGAACCAACTTTTTGTTTTATTAATTTCCCTTATAGTATTTTTGTTGTCTTTTTCATTTAATTCCGATTTGATCTTAACAATTTCTCACCTTCTGCTGGGTTTGGGGTCAGTCTGTTCTTCTTTCTCCAGCTCTTTGAGTCTATTCATTAAGTTGTCTATTTGTAAGTTGGCTGTCTTTTTGAAGTAGGCATTTATGGAAATCAATTTTCCTCTCAGGACTGCTTTAGCTGCATCCCATAGATTTTGATAAGTTGTGTCACCTTTGTCATTTAATTCAAAGAATGTTTTGATTTCTGACTTAATTTCTTCCTTTACAAAATTGTTATTCAGAAGAAGGTTGTTTAGCTTCCATGAGTTTGAGTAGGAATGAGAGTTCCTGTTAGGGTTCATTATTACTTTTATTCCCTTGTGATCTGAGAAGATGCAGGGTATGATTTCTATTTTTTTAATTTTTTTAAGACTTGCTTTATGGCCTAGGATATGGTCAATCTTAGAGAATGTTCCATGAGCCGATGAGAAGAATGAATATTCAGTGGATTTCGGTTAGAATGTCCTGTAGATACCAGTCAGGCCCATTTGTTCTAGCGTTCTGTTTAAGTCTACTATGTCTTTGCTTATTTTCTGCTTGGAGGATCTGTCCTGTGCTGTCAGTGGGGTGTTAAAGTCTCCAACTATTAAAGTGTTGTTGTCTATCATTTGGTTTAGATCGAGTAGGATTTGCTTTATTAATCTGGGTGCGCCTAGATTGGGTGCATATATATTAAGTATGGTTATGTCTTCTTGTTGAATTGTGCCTTTCACCAGTATGTAGTAACCGTCTTTGTCTTTTATTACTTTTGTTGGTTTAAAGACTAAGTTATTGGAAATTAAAACTGCCACACCAGCTTTCTTTTGGCTACCATTTGCTTGAAATATCAAGTTCCATCCTTTTATTTTCAGTCTAAATGCATCTTTGCAGGTTAAGTGTGTTTCCTGAAGGCAGCAGATACTTGGTTTGTGTTTTTTTATCCATTGGCCCAGTCTATGTCTCTTGAGTGGGGAATTCAGGCCATTGACATTTAGTGAGAGAACTGATAATTGGGACAGATTTCTGTTTATCTTATTGGGTAGAACTTCTTTTCTATGTTTTCTCTCTTGAGCCATTGTGGTGGTTAGAATTTGATCTTTAGTTCTTGGGTGGTTTTATATTCATGGGTCTTTGTTGTGATGATCCATGTGTAACTCTCTTTTGAGTACTTCTTGGAGGGGTGGTCTTGTCTTGCTGAATTCCCTCAGTCCTTGTTTATCTGAGAATGTCTTAATTTCTCCTTCATATAGAAAGCTTAGCTTAGCTGGGTACAAGATTCTAGGCTGGGCATTATTCTGTTTCAGAAGAGTGAGAATGGGGCCCCAACTTCTTCTTGCTTGTAAAGTTTCAGTTGAGAAATCTGGCGTAATTCTAATGGGTCTCCCTTTGTATGTTACTTGTTTCTTTCTCCTTACAGCTTGAAGAAGGGTCTCTTTAGTGGATATTTTGTTCAGTCTGACGACCACGTGGCGTGGTGTTTTCCTATTTGCTATGAATCTACCAGGGGTTCTTTGAGCTTCTTGAACCTGTATATCTAAAGTTTTAGCAAGGCCTGGGAAATTTTCTTCTATTATGTCTTCAAATAGTTTATCCAGCCCTTGCTTATTATCTTCTTCACCTTCAGGGATGCCTATGACTCTCACGTTAGGTTTCTTCACATAATCCCACATTTCTTGAAGACTCTGATCTTTTTTCTTATTTCTTTGCTCTATCTCTGTGACTGTCTTATTTAATTGGAAAGAGTTATCTTCGATCTCTGAGATTCTGTCTTCTATTTGATCTACCCTGTTTTTGAGACTTTCCACTGTGTTTTGTAGCTCCCTGAATAAATCCCTCATTTCTAGGGGTTCAGTTTGGTTTTTCTTCAATATGTCTATTTCTTTAGTGAATTTTTCTTCCAAATCCTGGAATTTTTTGCGGTTTCTTTGCGTTGGATATCAATTTTTTCTTGTATATCATTCAGCTTATTTATAACCCAAGACTGAAATTCTTCTGGTAACATGTTGGTATTCTGAAACTGGCTTGTGCCAATTGGAGGAGAGTTGGTATTTCTCTTTGGGGGTGAGGTTTCCATTTGGTTTTTTGTGCTCCCCATATTTTTCCACTGAGCCCTTCCCATCTGGCTCTATCGTTAGATCTTTTCTCACATCCTTAGTCTAGTTAACAGCACGTCTTGTACTCTGTTCTTAGGCTGTGAAACAGTCTAGGTATGTTGCTTCCTTTGTCTATGGGGGAGACTGTTGTGTGCTGTTTAGAGTTTTTTTTCTATCTCAGTTGGGGGACTGCTTCTGATGGGTCCACCCCCAGAGGGTTGGCTTGACCTAAGACCAGTTTGGCAAGTTAAATCACTGTGTTGTGGACTTTCAGTTAGTAGGCTGGATTCACAGTATTTGCAAGCAGAAAGCCTCTTCTCCCTCTCTTTTTCTTTCCCTTCCTTCTTCTTTTTTTTTTTTTCTTTCTTTTCTCCCTTCTTCTTCCTTCTTCTTCCCCCCCCTGACTTTTGGTTCTTCCTCTGGATGTGTGGTTTTTGTCTCTTTCTGCAGGATAGACACTGGCTAGGCAGAGGAGGCAGTGCTCTCACTCCCTCAGTGCCCCAGGTGCTGCGGCTCCCACGGGCAAGGGTCTACACTGTCCCAGTGTTCCCAAGGTCCGGGCTCCACACTCTTGTGTCTGGGGAAGCACTCAGTGTTCACACCTGGGAAGGAGACCTGGAGAGGGTCTATGGGTCAGGGGATGGAGCCTCCTGGGGAGCTTCCTGGCACCCTATGGCTGTGCAGCAGTTAGACCTTGGCCCGCACAATTGCTGCTGCCCACCCGCAGATCACTGGTACTGGGGGGCAATATTCAGGGACCAATAGGAATCAGAGCTGGGGGTCTGGAGCACTCAGGAGTATACAGTAGCTCCTGGGCTGGAGGGCCACCGGAAAGGAAAAAAGAAAAAAAGAAAAAAAAAAGAGAGAGAGAGAGAGAAACAATATGAATAACAAGGAGAATAAAGAGAAAACAAGAAAGAAAAGAGAAAGAAAGAGAGAAATTAAAAAAAAAATCTCGCTTTAAAATTTCACGCTCGCAGCCCCTCGCCTCGGTGCAGGTCCGCGTCTGTCCCTTTAAGAGAGAGGGCACCGGAGACCTGCCAGAGTCCAAGGTCCTTTCCGCTTAGCTGTGGGAACCGAGATGGCAACCGCGCGTCCGCCGGTCGGAGGCGCCCGGGGAGAGCGTTCAGAGCTCGGCAGGTGCCAGGGCCCACAGCAGCTCCCCGGCCGGAGAGCTGCCGTAGGGGGAGAAAAGAGCAAAAAAGTCCCGCTTTACAATTTCACGCTCGCGGCCCCTCGCCTCGGCGCAGGTCCGCGTCTGTCCCTTTAAGAGATAGGGCACCAAGGAGACCCGCCAGAGGCTTAGCTGTGGGAACCAAGATGGCGACCGCGCATCCGCTGGTTGCAGGCGCCCGGGGAGAGCGTTCAGAGCTCGGCAGGCGCCAGGGCCCACAGCAGCTCCCCGGCCGGAGAGCTGCCGCAGGGGCAGAAAAGAGCAAAAAAGTCCCGCTTTACAATTTCACGCTCGCGGCCCCTCGCCTTGGCGCAGGTCCGCGTCTGTCCCTTTAAGAGATAGGGCACCGGAGACCCGCCCGAGTCCAAGCTCTCGCCCGCCTATGTCACCTGTCCTCGGAGCTCCACGTCTCCCGCGGTGATTCTGCACCGATTTCAGTCAGATCCTTGACCGAGTAGATGTGGGGGTCAGTGGGGAGATCGAGCCGCTTTGCTGTGGGGCTGAACCCGCCCCACTGTCCGGTGAGGCAGGTACGGCCGTCCCGCACTCCGCTGTCTGTTTTCCGTCCTGCACTCTCCAGATTATCTCGGTCTGATTTCCCACTCGCCTCTGTTTTTTCCTGTTCCCTGTGTCCCATGGTGATTCTCCGTGGGTTCACCTCACCCTTCCTGTGGAGGAGCGATCCTCTAGCGTTGTGGCAGGTGGAGATCCACGCCTTCCTCTCCAGGAGCACAAATCCAGGAGGTCACCTCCACTCCGCCATCTTGCTCCGATGTCTAACTCATTTCAAGAAATAATTTTCTTGTTCTTTCTATCCCATAAACTAAAATTACATAATTTTATTTGGCAATTAATAACTACAAAAATAATGAAAAAGTGCTTCCTTATGGATTAATTAAATGGTAAATATAATTTATTTTCTCTTACATAGTGCCTTATGTCACTTTCTTATAGTTATTAAGTCTATTTTATGTATGTAATTATGGCAAACAAAAACAATACAAAAAAAAGAAAGGCTTACAAACTGTATGTATATGTATTTATAATGTAATGTATGTACACGTGCATTAATTACATAGGGACAAAGTTGCAGTTAAGTTAATAAAGCAATAAATTCTCAAAGTAATAATTTGTATTTATTTTTAATTATTGAAAATCAAACCTAATTATATGATGTTAATAAATGCTCTAATAGCTTTGTATAAGGAGAAATAACTTATAACTAAGGAGATAAGCGAGATTTTCTCATTCTAATTTGGATTTGAGGTAGACTCTGCAGACAGTAAATTCTATGCTTAGAATGTAGATAAAACAGAGTTGTAGGTGGACTAGTTGAACAAAGCCAGACACAGGAGTGAGAATATATAAAGATTTTTTGAAAAGCAATGATTATATTTTCTTGGTTGCCACCTTCTCTAATGCCAGTGGAGGATGCAGTAGGATATATTTTTATGTAGAAATAGTATAGATAAGGTTACAAGATGGTTTTCAGATTGATTATAAAATGCTTGAAATGCAGCCTAAGGTTTAGACTTTATAGAACTAAAAATTATCTGCGTTCATGTAGTCAACAAATAACTATTGATGTGAAAAGAAATTTTGTGAGCACCCGAAATACATTCTCTAATGAACTAAGATTTCTGTCCCTAGGAGCTGACATTCCAGTAGAAACTGTTTGATAATAATCAATAAATGTAACAAAAAGTAAATTAAATAGTATGTTACATATAGACAGATAATAGAGAAAAACAGAAAACAAAAGTGTTTATAACAGATATTCTATACTATATTTTTATAAAATATATTAGTTTTTTCCCCAATTATTTTTATTCAGGGTACTATGGGGGTATAAATGTTTTTGGTTAATGTTTTTTGTAACACTTTGAGTCAGGGTTAAAAGTGTGCCCACTACCCAGACAGTATTCGCTGTATCCATTAGGTAGGTTTTCACCCATCTCTTCCTCTCCTTTTAGTTTTTAAAGTAGATTTCAGTGAGAAAGTCTGAAAGGATATGAAGAGTTCATCATGGGGGTAGGAAGAGAGAGCATTTGGGCTGGAAAATGTAGGCAGCAAAACTGTCCTAAGTCGGATGCATGCCTGGTGTACTTCATGAGCTGCAAAAAGGCTAGCATGGCTGAAGCAGTTAGTAGGAGAGAAGAAAAAATAATTGAGTATGAGAAGTGATGGGATCAAATATTGGAAGACATTTTAGGACATTTTCAGGATCCTACAAGGGCCTTAAAAATCAATTAATTTAATCTCCTATAATTAACCAATTAATAAACTGAGGTCCAGAAGGAAAAAATGAATTGCTATAGGTCCTGAAGAGTTTTCCCTCTCAGGAGAGCCATGAAAACGCAATTCACCTACTATTTCAACAAATATCTATGGAGTATCTACTCTGCATCAGGAGATATTGTAACAGATGGGAAAGAAAGCCATTCAACTAGGCAGTTATGATTCAGCTTTGTAAGTGTTTTAATAGTAGTATGCACACCGTACAAAACACATTACAGAGGCAGGAATAGGAAGATGGTTGCACAGGGAAGAAAGATACTAATGAGCACAGAATGCTTAAGATATCCTGAAGTACAAGGAGGCAAGTGTATACAAGATAAGAAGCGGGCCTTCTAATGATAATAAAGACACAGAAATTTGCCAGGTTGAGCACAGAGGGAAGAAGATTATGATTATTATACTAAAGTATATGGACATGAGTGGGAAGAAAATGAAAAAAGAGAAATGTAAGAAATCTGGACAAGTGGGAAGGGATGAGATTGTGAATAATCATGACTGTTAAAACTTATAGCACTTATTTCAAGACTTAATCAAGACTCATGAAAAACAAATAAAAAAGAAATGCACTGATTTTAGCTCAGATTTATGTTTTACCAATATATCATGGTGAAGCAGAGAATTCTATAGAAGGAAGCAAACCTGAAACAAGATAAGTTAAACATTATTGAAATAATGGAGGGAAGAAAACTAACCTAATGCGTGGAGAGGAGGAAGTAGGACCTGCAAGCATTTGGCAAGTAGTAGGAACACAATATATTGGATTACTAAATGGTGTGGGTGAGACAGACTGTGAGATGCTATTTATGGACAGGCTACAAAGATGGTACCTTCACTAAAAGAAGAAATGCAAAAATAAGAACTTGACACTACTTCCTGCAGGTTTCACAGCCCTGTCACACTCTATGTGTTATGTCTAATATCTACCCTAGTAACCGCAAGAGTTTCACCTTTAACTCTTACATCTGAATTTAGATTTATCATTTGTCTTGAGCTCTAGGTATTTATTTCACTGTTCTGGTTTTAAGCTTAGCTAAATTAGTATCTATAAGATTTTTCTCACATTTCATCCAGCATCTCTATGTGTTTGTGTATTTGTGTGTGTGTGTATGTATGTGGACACACATGGAGGGTAGAGGGAGAAACTCAATCCAACTTACTGGCCAGTAATGCCATCCAACAAAAATATGCAAACTGTCTTTATGAAATTTTACTAAACAGACTTCTTCCAGAAGACAATCCCATTGTCACACAAACTAGAATAGGAACAGTGGGGGGAAATAAAACAAAACAAAAACAGAGATCAGAGAAAGTGAACAGATTTATCAATAGGTTTAGTTTATTTCTGATCTGATATCATTTTATGAGCTAGATAAAAATTGGAAGACACATGGTTAGCTGAAAAGACAAAGATTTGTTCATTACTATATTTTTTAATAAAATACCAGCAATTTTTAATGTAAAATGTCATCAGGCTAATAGTTCTTGTATCTTCTTTATGTGTACACTAAAACCCCTTTGGAAATAAAGAAAAACAGTCACAACTCCTATGACGTTAAAGACCATGTATACCTGGATCAGGTTCTAAGAGTACTTGTCATTGAATGAAATTTTAATGAAGCTAGCTAGATTTATCCAGTTTGTCTATCACTCATTTTATAACTAAGGTTTTAGTTTTGAAATGGGCTGCCTGATTTCTCTGCAAGGGAAATTAATTTCTTCGACATCTGTGCTGCTATATAGGTGCCTTATATTTCTCTTAGTATTTGCTTCATTCTTCTCTGCAAAGTAGAATTGGTTTCATTTGTATCCATATCACTAATGTACTCCTTGAAGTTGAAGAAGCGCATTTTGTCTTTCTATTTCCTACAGTACCATAAGGCACTTGAAAAATTATTGTTAAATGAGTAAATAAAAGTTTATTATCAGAATGGCATTGTAATAGAGAGCAATTAAATGAAGTTTTGTTGTGTGTTGCCTTAGTGATTTGGGAGCTGCTTCATGTAATAGAATGAAATAACATAAGCAATGAATTGAAACAACATTTTAGTTAACTTGGTGTTTCATTATCTTGATATTTATAAGCCAGAATCATATATGTTTTGCATAGATATCTTAGCTAATAACTTATCACATACTAATTTCCCATAGCTTTAAACACAGGTATTGCTCTCTAAATTTAATGCACATAAAGAGTATAAAAAAAATACTTACTTCTCAGGTATCTAATTGTGACAAGTTCAGAGTATAGGTTATTTATCTACTTATTCTCCCACCAATTACATTATCTAATATTCAGTTATGATAATAATATTGAGGTAAGAGAAACCTATGTGTGCAGTACTGAATTATCCACATCCATGCATGGACATTTATTTCAAAATATTTAGTTTATAATTAGTTTGAAATATCTAACATATACATATAATTTTGAGGATTTTTATGTACTTTTTAATGTGAAATGTAATATAAATTCATATTTAATATATTGATAAAGGGATCTACAAAGATTTTATTTGACACATGCCACTATCTCAGGAGTTATATCTTAAAGAGAAATATATAAAAATATTTTTATCAAATAATTTTCTAGTTAACAAAAAACCACAAAAAGTATATGTTTTTATTGTGACAAATATTTGAGAAGGATCATACTGTGAATAATTTTTATATGAGAGAGTATATTTACATCTATATCCATGTCAATATTAACATAGATACATACTTATTAGTAGAGATAGGTATTTATTTTTTAGTTAAAAGGCACCAACATATTAACTTAAATTTAATTATTTTAGGTGGAGGACAAATAAATAGCAATATTACTTTTCTCACACACATATGGAAATAACATTCATCAGAAATCAACCAGGTGGGAGGGAGAAGGAGGGGATATGTAAATTCGCATCTAACAGGTACAATGTACACTATCTGGGTGATGGACACACTTAAAACTTTGACCCAAATGGTACAAAAGCAATTTATGTAACCAAAACATTTGAGTCCCCATAAAATTATGAAATAAAAAATAATAAAGTGACAAAATTGTAAAAAATTTAATTTAGTATTTTCATATGGTTATTGTATGATAGCTATTAAATAAACATATATGATTATATTGTAATACAGGTGTTGCTATCTGCCTTTCAGCCACTCCAACTGAGAGTGTGTGATTTGTTTTCAAATTTCTATAATGTTTAAGTTGGAAAGATAGTTCAGGAACCTGGGGTACTATCAGGTCACAATGCCATTACTACTCCACTGAGAGCTATCACATAGATTTGTTAAGTGTTTTTAAAATTTGAGAGTGTTTTATAAATTAATATAATAATTAATATTACTATAAATTTCTACAATACTTATTCACTTAGAAAACAAAAACTTTCACAATTATGCATGTATTCCAATATACAATTATATTATTCTTAGAAAAGAAAAAGAAACTTACACTTGAATGCCTGCAGTGGGCCAGGGGATTTTACATATGTTGTCTAATTCATAAAAACTCAGAAAGGTAGATGCTTCTATTTTTTTACTTAAAACTCTGAAAATATTAATTAAGTAATTTAAGGTTACAAAGGTATTGATGAACAGAATCAATATTTCAACCCAGGTCTCTGATTCAAAAACCCAAAGTTTTCTAATATGCGTATAAAACTTTGAAAAAATCTGGTGATATCCTATTTCAAACACACAAAATGAACAACTAAATCACAAAAAATTAGGTCCTGGACATGTAGATCAATTTAAATAATATTTGGAAGTATACAGTCTACAAATATAATGAATTATGTGGGACAAATGATTCTTTCATTTATCAGTATTTTAGATAAACTCATGAAATTATTCATGATCTTTCATACTGCACCAGAGCCAAGCATGTACCACGTTTCATGTGTGTCTGTGGTAGTATATATATAAATATATTTCTTTACATCATTTGAATGTTTTCTTCAATTATTTGTTGAAATTATTTATTAAATTGTTTCTTCATTCAATTAGCTATTATACTAAAGGCCTCCTCTTTTTTTTGCTTTTATGTTCCACAATGTATAAAATATAAATGGATATAATTTATTTAATATATTATTTGCCAATTTTCTATAATATGATCACAACTAAAGACCTTAATGTTAAGCAGTTTAATGAAATGGTTTAATGAAACATTAGGATTTTTTTCCCCTGATGACTCTAGGAATTTAAAGATGATTTTTGACTATGACCTACTCAACAACTTACAAAAGATTGTAAAGGTCTTTCTTTTCTCATATAGAGTATAAACAACATTCTGGTGTCCGAGAGCTAGACTCTAACACAAATCTTCATTCTATATCATAAACAGCTCAGAAACTATAACATAATTTTAATGTATTCTCATAGGATTTTATTAGAAAATTATATACAATTAATTTGTTTTAGGGCACATAGTGGATTTTACAAATGAAGTTACCATTTGGATTATTTCACATAAAACTGTGCTTACCTCTCCTATGAAATATGGTATTATTTTTGTTCATCTCTGTAGACTTTATGTTTTATTAAATGATTTAATTAATAGAAAGTAATATGTTAAAGTTAAACAAATTCTTTCTCCCTTTGGTGAATGACTGACATGTCAATTCAAAATCAATGTCTGTGACTGATTTATTCAAAGCTATGAGCATCCACATTTATCTCAACTTAATCTACATATAAATTATTTGTTAAATACTATTTGAAAAAGAGATGGGGGAACACTGTATCATTTCACTATTTCCTCTAACATTCTTTTTAAAACTGCTTGTATCTACGGATATACATCATTATTCTTCCTATTCAAACACATTTGATTTGTGGTTATTTGTTATAATTTCTTCAGTAGGACCCAGGTTTTTGTGTTAAAAAAATGGCTAATTATCTTATCTGTGCCTCTGTGTTCTTCATGAACTTCGTCCACTTCCCCTCTCTCTTTCAATGAGCTGTAATTTAATTATCTTTTATTCCAATATCCTTCAATTAAGATCACTGTCTAAAGGAACTGTGTCTCATTCAATGTTGTATTATTTTATTATGGAAATAATCATGTGTTAGAAATTCAATAAATAAGTGCATTTTCTAGGACTGTCCCAGAATCAAATATTGAATCATATGGAAATAAGCATGTGTTAGAAATTCAATAAATAAGTACATTTTTTAGGACTGACCCAGTATCAAATCTTAAATCACCTTTTTAGACCACTTGTCAGATATTGTATCATATGATAAGTCCAATGCTGGGTTTCAAAAATATGACCACCTTATAACTTATATCCAAGACATAGGTATGTTGCAAATATGCCCCACAGTGTTTCTACTTATTTGGTTTCTTTTTGGAAAAAAGTAGTAAAATGTCAGGCTCACTCGCTAAGATCACACACACGGCACCTAACTTTAATAATTATACCTGTGAAGATACTCTGCATAGTCTGTATTCTAAACCATGTTAATTTTGAAATTTCAAATGACCTGATTAATTGAATTAAAATAAATTTATGCAACTATAGTTATTAGTCATAAAATAAATCTAAAATGGTTCATACATAAGAAGCTGATAATGAACTATGAGAATAAATTTAGATTTTTTATTACTTCATGCTTTTATAATTTTTGGATTTATCACCTATTATACCACATATATACGCACACACATACAGTATTTGAAATATTTATATTGTTATCATTATATAGCCTTAGAGTCAACCAAGTTATTCAGAACATAAAATATATCATTTGAATTTAGTTAATAACAAAAATATATTGCTCTATAGTTGAATCTGTATTTTACTGTGTATAACTATATTTTCAAAGTTATAAAGAAGTTCCTAAGGTAATTTTTATTGAAAATAAATTATTATAACTTTTGCTCTTCTTTTCTAAAATATTACTTAATTTTCAATAAAAGTATCCAAATTATTTTTTAAAAACAGCTAGCATTTTATTCATTCTGTATTTTGGTTTATTTTAGTGGTAAAGTTTTAACACTTCACATTATAAAACAGAAATCCTAAATTTAGAAGCAAATCCCTTTAATAATATGTAGTAACTAAATAATTCTCAATGATTTAGTGTCACTATGTGTAGCAGCATTTTTTAAACATTCTTACTGAAAAAATTGTTGATGTATTTTCAGAAGCAAAACCATAGTGAAATAACACACTGCAGTTTGAGAATTACAGACTTTGAAGTAGTATACTGTTCACGTTAATTGGAAGCAAATATTTTTCAGGAAATTATCATGCAGCTCATTGCTTACTCAAATATTTTTTAAAAAAATGAGGTATTTCAATTGTTATTTTCTTTCTGCTGTGGTTCATACCTATCTTTGTCCTCTTTTCCAGTGCTCTCAAAAAACCTCAAATCTATGTCAAATAATTTTGTAACACAATTAAGAGATTTTAGTAAAGAAAATGTTATACACGCATGTATACTAAATAATATTATTGTGTTTTATATAGTCAATGTGAAATTTTACAAATCAAAATTATTTCAATGGATTCCCTGTACCCACAACTATTGAAAATTTATTTTCTTTCAGCAAAATGTCCCATTTGATTTCTGTTTTGATGGCATGATTTCTGCTATCTGAGTACCACCCTACCATCTCTTCACGTCATGCTTTTTGACAGCCTCTGAATCAGAAATCAAGTTTGCTGAAGACTCACAGGAAGGAGAACCAGCAGTGGCCAACATCTCCAGGGTTGACACTGTGTGGTTTCCAGCTTGCATCACTTATCACTCTGCTCCATCTTTTTGTTTCTTTCAGCATATCATGGGCATAAAAAGTTTATGTTACATATATTGCCTTTGTCCCCTCCCTGAGTTAGAGCTTCAAGCATGTCCATCCCCTAGATGGTGCACATCACACTCATTATTTATGTATACACCCATCCCTTCCCCCCTACACATCTGCCCAACACCCGATTAATGTTATTCCTAAATGTGCTCTTAGGTGATGATCAATGAAACCAATTTGGTGGTGAGTACATGTGGTGCTTATCTTTCCATTCTTGGGATACTTCACTTAGTAGAATGGGTGCCAGCTCTATCCAGGAAAGTACAGAGGTGCTATATCACCATTGTTTCTTATAGCTGAACAGTACTCCATGGTATACATAGAACACATTTTATTAATCCACTCATGTGTTGATGAGCACTTGGGTTATTTCCACATCTTTGCAATTGTGAATTGTGCTGCTATAAACATTTGAGTGCAGATGTCTTGCTTATAGGAAGTCTTTTGTTCTTTGGGTAGATGCCCAATAATGGGATTGCTGGATCAAATGGTAGGTCTACTTGTATCTGTTTAAGTTATCTCCATATTGCTTTCCACAGAGGTTGCACTATTTGCAGTCCCACCAGCAATGTATGAGTGTTCCTGTCTCTCCACATCCATGCCAACATTTACTGTTATGGGACTTTTTGATAAAGGCCATTCTCACTGGAGTTAAGTGATGTCTCATTGTGGTTCTGATTTGCATTTCCCTGATGATTAGAGATGTTGGGCATTTTTTCATATGTTTGTTGGCCATTCTTCTGTCCTTTTTACAAAAATTTCTATTCATGTCCTTTATCCACTTTTTGATAGGGTTGATTGATTTTTTCTTGCTGATTTTCCTGAGTTCTAAATAGATTCTAGTTATCAGTCCTTTATCAGATGGGTACCATGCAAAAATTTTTTCCCATTCTGTAGGTTGTCTGTTTGCTCTTGTGACTGTTTCTTTGGCTGTGCAGAAGCTTTTTAATTTAATCAGGTCCCATTTATTTATTTTTGTTGTTTTTCTGATTGCCTTTGGGGTCTTCATAAATTCTTTGCCTAGGCCAAAGTTTATAAGAGTTTTCCCCACATTTTCTAATAGAATTCTAATAGACTCACACATTAGGTATAAGTCTTACCCACTGTGATTTGATTTCTGTGAGAAGTGAAGGGTGTGGGTCTTATTTCAGTCTGATACATGTGGCTATCCAGTTTTCCCAGCAGCATTTATTTTTATTTTTATTTATTTATTTATTTGAGGCAGAGTCTCACTCTGTTGCCTGGGCTACAGTGCCATGGCATCAGCCTAGCTCACAGCAACCTCAAACTCCTGGGCTCAAACCATCCTCCTGCCTCAGCCTCCCAAGTAGCTGGGACTACAGGCATGCACCACCATGCCCGGCTAATTTTTCTCTCTATATATATTTTTTAGCTCTTCATTTCTTTCTGTTTTTAGTAGAGACAGGGTCTCACTCTTGCTCAGGCTGGTCTCAAACTCCTGAGATCAAACAATCTGCCTGCCTCAGCCTCCCAGAGTGTTAGGATTACAGGTGTGAGCCACTGCTCCCAGCCCCAGCACCATTTTTTGAATAAGGATTCTTTTCCCCAGTGTATATTTTTGTCTGCTTTGTCAAAGATCAGATGGCCATATGAGGATGGTTTTGTATCTGGATTCTCAGTTCTGTTCCACTGGTCTGTGTCTCTGTTCTTGTGCCAATACCAAGCTGATTTAATAACCACAGCCATGTAGTATAGTTTGAAGTCTGGTAAATTAATACCTCCCATTTTGTTCTTATTGCCTAAAATTGCTTTTGCTCAATGAGGTCTTCTCTGGTTCCATACAAAGAGTAAAATTATTTTATCTATATCTGTGAAAAATGATGTTGGTAATTTAATAGGGATTGCATTGAATCTGTAGATCACTTTGAGTAGTAGAGACATTTAAACAATATTGATTCTTCCGATCCATGAGCATGGTATGGTTTCCACCTGTTTACGTCCTTTGCTATTTTCTTCCTCAGTGTTTTGTAGTTCTCCCTGTAGAGGTCTTTGATCTCCTTAGTTAAATATATTCGTAGGTACTTTATTTTCTTTGTTGCTGTTGTGAAGGATATTGAATGTTTGATTTGGTTCTCAGTTTGACTGTTACTGGCATATATGAATGCCTCTGATTTGTGTGTATTGATTTTGTATCCTGAGACTTTACTGAATTAATTTATTAATTCCAGTAGTCTCTTCATTGAATCCTTGCAGTTTTCTAGATATAATATCACATCATAGGCAAAGAGTGAGCGTTTATCTCTTCTGCCTCCATTTGGATGCCCTTAATTTCCCTCTCTTGTCTAATTGCTCTAGCAAGAACTTCCACCACTATGTTGAATAGAAGTGGAGATAGTGGGCAATCTTGTCTGGTTCCAGTCCTAAGTGGGAATGCTTTCAGTTTTTCTCCATTCAGTATTATGTTGGCTGTGGGTTTGTCATATACAGCTTCTACCATTTTTAGGTAGGTCCTGTCTATGGCTGTTTTGTTAAGGGTTCTTACCATAAAAGGGTGTGAATTTTGTCAAATGGTTTTTCGGCATCTATTGAGAGGATCATATGGCCCTTGTTTTTGCTTTTATTTATGTGGTGAATTACATTTATAGATTTGCATATGTTGAGCCATCCCTGCATCTCTGGGATGAATCCCACTTGGTCGTGATGGAGTATTATGTTGATAACACCTGAATTTGGTTTGCTAGGATTTTGTTGAGAATTTTTGCATCTATATTCATAAGGAATATTGGTCTGTAGTTTTCTTTTTTTTTTTTTTGCATCGTTTCCTGGTTTGGTATCAGAGTTATGTTGGCTTCATAAAATGTATTGGGGAGGATTCTATTCTTCTTGGTGTTGTGGAATAATTTCTGCAGGATAGGCACCAGTTCTTTGTAGCTGTGGTAAAATTTGGGTGTGAAACCATCTGGTCTGGGACTTTTTTTTTTTAGGAACGTTTTTATTGCTGTTTCTATTTCAGTTCTTGATATTGGTTTCTTCAGGAATTCTATTTCTTCCTGGTTGAGCCTAGGGAGGCTGTGTGTTTCTAAAAATTTGTCCATTTCCTCAACATTTTCCAGTTTATGTGCATAAAGATTTTTGTAGAATTCATAGATGATATCTTGTGTCTGTGTGGCATCAGTTGTAATTTCTCCTTTCATGTTCCTGATGGAGGTTATTAGAGATTTTTCTTTTCTGCTTCTAGTTAGTCTAGCCAAAGGCACATCAATTTTGTTTATCTTTTCAAAGAACCAACTTTTTGTTTTATTAATCTTCCGTATAGTTTTCTTATTGTCCATTTCATTTAGTTCTGATTTGATGTTATTAATTTCACTCCTTCTGCTAGGTTTGGGGTCAGTCTGTTCTTTCTTCATCAATTCAGTCAATTCATTAGGTTGTCTATTTGTGATCTTTCTGTCTTTTGGATATAGGCATTTATGGAAATAAACTTTCCTCTCAGGACTGCTTTAGCTGTATCCCACAGATTTTGATAACTTGTGTCTCCTTTGTCATTTACTTCAAAGACTCTTTTGACTTCCATCTGATTTCCTCATTTATGAAATAATTGTTCATGAGAAGGTTGTTTAGCTTCCACAATTTTGTGTAGAAATGAGAGTTTCTGTTAGGGTTGATGTCTCCTTTTATTCCAATGTGGTCTGAGCAGATGCATAGTATAATTTCTATTTTTAAAATTTTTAAACATACTTTGTGTCCTAGAATGTGGTCAATCTTAGAAAATGTCCCACGAGCTGATGAGAAGAACATATATTCAGTGGATTTTGGAAGGAGTGTCCTGTAAATGTCAGGGCTATTTGTTCTAGAGCTCTGTTTAAGTCCATTATTTCTTTATTTATTTTCTGTTTGGCAGATCTGTCCTGTGCTGTCAGTGGGATGTTGAGGTCTCTGGCTATTATGGTGTTGCTATTTATCATTTTGTTTAGATCAAGTGTGGTTTGCTTTATGAATCTGGGTGAATCTCAGTTGAGTGCATACATATTTAGAATTTTTATATCTTCTTGTTGAACTGTACCCTTCACCATTATATAGTGACCCTCTTTGTCTTTCATTACTTTTGTTGATTCAAAAACTAAGTTGGCCAGGCATGGTGGCTCACGTCTGCAATCCTAGCATTCTGGGAGTCCGATGTGGGTGGATCACTAGATGACAGGAGTTCGAGACCAGCCTGAGCAAAAGTGAGACCCAGTCTCTACTAAAAATAGAAAGAAATTATCTGGGCAACTAAAAAATATATATAGAAAAAATTAGCTGGGCATAGTGGTGCATGCCTGTAGTCCCAGCTACTTGGGAGGCTGAGGCAGGAGGATCACTTGAGCCCAGGAGTTTGAGGTTGCTGTGAGTTAGGCTGATGCCACGGCACTCACTCCAGCCTGGGCAACAGAGTGAGACTCTGTCTTAAAGAAAACAAAAACAAAAACAAAACAAAAACAAAAACAAACAAACAGAAAACTAAGTTATCTGAAGTCAAAGCTGCCACACCAGCCTTCTTTTGGTTTCCATTTGCTTGAAATATGGATTTCCACCCCTTTACCTTCAGTCTAAATGCATCTTTGTAGAGATGTTGATGTAAACTGAGCTAAATACTTTGTGGAAGCAACAGCTGTACTTTAAAGATTAAGTTCTTCAGCAATTTCTTTTGTTTCAGGTTTAATCAGTTGTGAAAATCCACAATTACTAAGCATGGCCATTAAAGGAGATTGTGTTGGCAGACACGTATTTCACTGTATCAGCAAAATTATACTCTAAACTGGTGTGGTTAAAAGTCACAACATGCGCTGGGTGTGATGGCTCACACCTGTAATCCTAGCACCCTGGGGGGCCGAGGTGGGTAGATCGTTTGAGCTCAGGATTTCAAGACCAGCTTGAGCAAGCGCTAGACGCTATCTCTACTGAAAATAGAAATAAATTAGCTGGACAACTAAAAATATATATAGAAAAAATTAGCTAGGCTTGGTGGCACATGCCTGTAGTCCCAGCTACTCGGGAGGCTGAGGCAGGAGGATGGCTTGAGCCCAGGAGTTTGAGGTTGCTGTGAGCTAGGCTGATGCCATGACACTTTAGCCCAGGCAACAGAGTAAGACTCTGTCTCCAAAAAAAAAGAAAAAGTCACAACATGGTAGAAATAAAGGGAAAGAGCAGAAACTCTGAATGAATTAACCCACAAAGAACAACATAAAGCAAAAAAAACAGAAATGCAAACCTCTCTCAAAGTTTGGGGGACAATTTTGGTCATACAAAAACTTTTCTACCTTGCATTCACCCCAATATACATCAGAAAGGAATCACCTAAAAACAAAAATCTGGAGGTCCTATTTAAGGAAGGGAGAGATGAGGCTAAGTGTTTCACTCTTCCACAGGATAGTGAAAAGCCATTCATGCAAAATACGGAAAAAACTATTAGCCAGCACTTCGGAGCAACATCATGTCAGGTCAGTCAGGGGCATGGGGGAGTGGCTCGACACTATTTCAGGATGCTAAAGGGAGTGAGAACAGGAAAGGAGAAAGCAAGAAAGAAAATTATATGAAACAGTTTAAGAGTAGGATAAGCAAGAAAAAGAAAAGTTAACAATTTAGAAATATGGTTTAGAAAAGCTTCAGTTAAAAAATCAGAATCTAGAAATAAATATTTTATTCCAAACAAAAAAGAATTTAGAATTTAACATTTAAAATAATTCTGATAACTCAGAAGTTGAATTTCAACCCTATCATTAATAATCCGAGGTTATCAAATTATTAGGTTATCTTATGCTGAAGACATAGAATACAAAAATTTGTGTATAGAATATAAATTCTTAAGTTATAAATAGATCAAAAATGACATCAATTATCATTACCTCAAGACCAGTCATTTCCCACTCTAAACAAAACAGAGAAGAAATTTACTCTGAAAATTTGAATGATAAGCACAGCCTTTTGAACTAATATAAATTAGAACACTAATATTACACCAGTCATGGTGTTCAGTGTTAGGTTTGCTCAAGGTGGAAATCTGGAAAGTAGGTACAGGACGGAATGAGGTTAATGGAAAACTTAGTCAGTGATCATAAAGCCCTTGAAACATCAGCCGCAGGAGTCAGGAGAGTCCAGAGGTTGTAACTCTAACTCTGACCACAGACAGTTTCGTCAACACAGGGGTCCCAGAAACTGGTTGTTTGAAAAGAATTTATTACAGCGGCTGTTCTGGCCCAGTTTCTTACTGCCCCTGGAAAAACCCTCTGTAAAATCCAAGGCTCTTGCCTTCCTTTGGGTGAATGCTCTTTTTGGCCTCCACCCGTTTGCACCCAGATGCTCAAATAAATAGCATTTTGCTACACCTGAGGCTTTGTGTGTTTCCCTCTTGGCTCCGGACCTAACATTCAGGAAGAAGAAAATATGCCAAATAGTACTTCTTGTAAATCTACAAATAAGCTATAAAGCACTGAAAGATTGCTAATACAAAAGGTGAAGATAATAAAATTCTAGGCATAGAAGCTGCTAAGAAGAATTAAAAAGTATAGCAAATTAGCAGGGCACAGTGGCTCACACCTGTAATCCCAGCACTTTTGGAGGTCAAGGTGGGAGGATCACTTGAGGTCATGAGTTTGAGATCAGCCAGGGCACCATAGCAAGACCTAGAATTCCATAGAATGACATAAAATCTGTATTTGGATATTTAACAATTGTTCTGAGTCTCACATTTTATTATCTTTTATATCAATCTTAAATTAGAAAACATGCTCTCATTTATTCTAAGAAAGACCTTTTATAAAGCAAAGGTTTTTCCTTCTTTCCAACGGAGGCAATTTCCAATAAAATTCCAATATAAATACTAAGAGTTTAGAAACATTTTTATAACATGGTAAAATATTCAAGTTCATTTGACCTATAGCCCAACTGAGAAAGCTGTACAAGACAGGTGTATTGTTAATTCATAGACCTCTAATGATCCATTCTCAAATTCCTAGGGTTAACTTCATTTCATAAATATTTATGTGTTAATTAAGAAAACTAAATCTGATTCTTAAATAAAAACCATTTTTATTTTATTATTACTTTGGATTTTATTCCAAACGGCAAAATTCATGTAAATACCTTCCTAAAATGACAAAGAGTAGATACTACTCATTCAGCTCTAACATGCAGAGATTAAAAATCATCACTTCTTTCCTTACAACAGGAAAAAGCTAAACAAACTGAAAATCAAGTGTGGGGGAAAAAAGGTAATAAATAGCTGTGACTATCACAGCCAAGGATATAGGCTTGTAAAAGACTGAGACAATCATAAGATTATAGAACTCTCACCCTCCCCTCCACGTTACCACCACATCAAAAGGCTCCAGTAAAGTAACAGTGGATTACAGCTGAAAGAGCTGCAAGACAGATTATCTGTGAAGGGGGAGGCCCAGAGTCAAAAGGAGAGACAATGACACCAGAAGAATTTGAAGTCTCTGGCACCTACAGCAAACAATAAATACCACCCAACTTCTGGCCAGGTTACCAAAACAAACAAACAAAAAACTTACAATATAGTCCTATTTATCTCAGTTCCTATTGTCTGATATATCATGTTCATGTTTCAACAAAAGATGACAAGGCATGCTAAGCAGCAAGAAAAAAAAATACAGTGTGAAGACGTGGAGCAAGTTTTAGAATGAGACTCATACTTGGAATACATGTTGGAACTATTAGCCTGGGAATTTAAAATAACTGTGATTAATATGTTAAGGGCTCTAACATAAAAAGTCTACAGCATCGAAGAATAGTGGGGTAATGAAAGCAGAGAGGTGGAATCTCTAATAAAGACTCAAAACAAAATGCTACAAACCAAAAACACATAAAGGCCGGGAGCGGTGGCTCACGCCTGTAATCCTAGCACTCTGGGAGGCCGAGGCAAGTGGATCGCTCGAGGTCAGGAGTTCTAGACTAGCCTGAGCAAGAGTGAGACCCCGTCTCTACTAAAAATAGAAAGAAGTTATATGGACCTCTAAAAATATATATAGAAAAAAAAATTAGGCCAGAGAGAAGATGGCAGAGTGGAGGTGACCTCCTGGATTTGTGCTCCTGGAGAGGAAGGCATGGATCTCCACCTGCCAAAATGCTAGAGGATTGCTTCTCCACAGGAACGGTGGGGTGAAACCATGGAGAATCACCGTGGGACACGGGGAACAGGAAAAAACAGAGGCGAGTGGGAAATCAGACCGAGATAGTTTGGAGAGTGTGGGACGGAAAACAGACAGCGGAGTGCGGGATGGCCGTGCCTCCCTCACCGGCTAGTGGGGCGGGTTCAGCCCCACAGCAAAGCGGCTTGATCTCCCCACTGACCCCCACATCCACTCGGTCAGGGATCTGACTGAAATTGGTGCAGAATCACCGCGGGAGACGTGGAGCTCTGAGGACAGGTCCCCTTCCCAGGTGTGAACACTGAGTGCTTCCTCAGACGCAAGAGTGTGGAGCCCAGACCTTGGAAACACTGGGACAGTGTAGACCTTTGCCTGTGGGAGCTGCAGCAGCTGGGGCACTGAGTGAGTGAGGGCACTGCCTCCTCTGGCTAGCCAGTGTCTTTCCTGCAGAAAGAGACAGAAACCACACATCCAGAGGAAGAAACAAAAGCCAGGGGAGGAAAAAAAAAAAGAAAAAGAAAAAGAGAGGGAGAAGAGGCTTTCTGCTTGCAAATACTGTGAATCCTGCCTACTAACTGAAAGTCCACAACACAGTGATTTAACTTGCCAAACTGGTCTTAGGTCAAGCCAACCCTCTAGGGGTGGACCCATGAGAAGCAGTCCCCCAACTGAGATAGAAAAAAAAAAACTCTAAACAAAACACAACAGTCTCCCCCTCTAGATAAGGAAGCAACATACCTAGACTGTTTCACAGCCTAAGTACAGAGTACAAGACGTGCTGTTAACTAGACTAAAGCTCTGAGAAAATATCTAATGATAGAGCCAGATGGGAAGGGCTCAGCGGAAAAATATGGGGAACACAAAAAACCAAACGGAAACCTCACCCCCAAAAAGAAATACTAACTCTCCTCCAACTGGCAGAAGCCAGTTTCAGAACATGTTACCAGAAGAATTTCAGTCCTGGGTTATAAATAAGCTGAATGATATACAAGAAAAAATTGATATCCAACGCAAAGAAACCGCAAAAAAATTCCAGGATTTGGAAGAAAAATTCACTAAAGAAATAGATATATTGAAGAAAAACCAAACTGAACCCCTAGAAATGAGGGATTTATTCAGGGAGCTACAAAACACAGTGGAAAGTCTCAAGAACAGAGTAGATCAAATAGAAGACAGAATCTCAGAGATCGAAGTTAACTCTTTCCAATTAAATAAGACAGTCACAGAGATAGAGCAAAGAAATAAGAAAAAAGATCAGAGTCTTTCAGAAATGTGGGATTATGTGAAGAAACCTAACGTGAGAGTCATAGGCATCCCTGAAGGTGAAGAAGATAATAAGCAAGGGCTGGATAAACTATTTGAAGACATAATAGAAGAAAATTTCCCAGGCCTTGCTAAAACTCTAGATATACAGGTTCAAGAAGCTCAAAGAACCCCTGGTAGATTCATAGCAAATAGGAAAACACCACACCACGTAGTCATCAGACTGACCAAAATATCCACTAAAGAGACCCTTCTTCGAGCTGTAAAGAGAAAGAAACAAGTAACATACAAAGGGAGACCCATTAGAATTACGCCAGATTTCTCAACTGAAACTTTACAAGCAAGAAGAAGTTGGGGCCCCATTCTCACTCTTCTGAAACAGAATAATGCCCAGCCTAGAATCTTGTACCCAGCTAAGCTAAGCTTTCTATATGAAGGAGAAATTAAGACATTCTCAGATAAACAAGGACTGAGGGAATTCACCAAGACAAGACCACCCCTCCAAGAAGTACTCAAAAGAGAGTTACACACGGATCATCACAACAAGGACCCACGAATGTAAAACCACCCAAGAGCTAAAGATCAAATTCTAGCCACCACAATGGCTCAAGAGAGAAAACATAGCAATGAAGTTCTACCCAATACGATAAACAGAAATCTATCCCAATTATCAGTTCTCTCATTAAATGTCAATGGCCTGGATTCCCCACTCAAGAGACATAGACTGGGCCAATGGATAAAAAAACACAAACCAAGTATCTGCTGCCTTCAGGAAACACACTTAACCTGCAAAGATGCATTTAGACTGAAAATAAAAGGATGGAAATTGATATTTCAAGCAAATGGTAGCCAAAAGAAAGCTGGTGTGGCAGTTTTAGTTTCCAGTAACTTAGTCTTTAAACAAACAAGAGTAATAAAAGACAAAGACGGTTACTACTACTGGTTAAAGGCACAATTCCACAAGAAGACATAACCATACTTAATATATATGCACCCAATCTAGGCGCACCCAGATTCATAAAGCAAATCCTACTCGATCTAAACCAAATGATAGACAACAACACTTTAATAGTTGGAGACTTTAACACCCCACTGACAGCACAGGACAGATCCTCCAAGCAGAAAATAAGCAAAGACATAGTAGACTTAAACAGAATGCTAGAACAAATGGGCCTGACTGACATCTACAGGACATTCTACCCCAAATCCACTGAATATACATTCTTCTCATCGGCTCACGGGACATTCTCTAAGATTGACCATATCCTAGCTCATAAAGCAAGTCTTAAAAAAATTAAAACAATACAAATCATACCCTGCATCTTCTCAGATCACAATGGAATAAAAGTAATAATGAACCCTAACAGGAGCTCTCATTCCTACTCAAAGTCATGGAAGCTAAACAACCTTCTCCTGAATAACAATTTTGTAAAGGAAGAAATCAAGTCAGAAATCAAAACATTCTTTGAATTAAATGACAAAGGTGACACAACTTATCAAAGTCTATGGGATGCAGCTAAAGCAGTCCTGAGAGGAAAATTCATTTCCATAAATGCCTATTTCAAAAAGACAGACAACTTACAGAGAGACAACTTAATGAATAGACTCAAAGAGCTGGAGAAAGAAGAACAGACTGACCCCAAACCCAGCAGAAGGCGAGAAATTATTAAGATCAAATCAGAATGAAATGAAAAAGACAACAAAAATACTATAAGAGAAATTAATAAAACATAAAGTTGGTTCTTTGAAAAGATAAATAAAATAGACACACCGCTGGCTAGACTAACCAAGAGCAGAAAAGAAAAATCTCTAATAACTTCCATCAGGAACATGAAAGGAGAAATCAGAACCAAAGCCACAGAGACACATGACATTATCTATGAATATTACAAAAATGTTTATGCACACAAATTGGAAAAAGAGGAGGAAATGGACAAATTTTTAGAAACACACAGCCTTCCCAAGCTCAATCAGGAAGCAATAGAATTCCTGAATAGACCAATATCAAGAACTGAAATTGAAACAGCAATAAAAAACCTTCCCAAAAAGAAAAGACCTAGTCCAGATGGGTTCACACCTGAATTTTACCAGACATACAAAGATGAACTGGTGCCCATCCTACATAAACTATTCTTCAATATCGAGAAGGATGGAATTCTCCCCAACACATTCTACCAAACCAATATAACATTGATACCAAAACCAGGAAAGGATGCAACAAAAAAAGAAAACTACAGACCAATTTCTCTCATGAACGTAGATGCAAAAATTCTCAATAAAATCCTAGCAAATCGTATCCAAGTGCTGATTAAAAAAATAATTCATCACGACCAAGTAGGCTTCATCCGAGAGATGCAAGTGTGGTTCAACATACGAAAATCTATAAATGTAATTCACCACGTAAATAGAAGCAAAAATAAAGACCATATGATCCTCTCAATAGATGCAGAAAAAGCATTTGACAAAATTCAACACCCTTTTAGGATAAAAACACTTAACAACATAGGCATAAATGGGACCTACCTAAAAATAATGCAAGCCATATATGACAAACCCACAGCCAACATAATACTGTATGGGGAAAAATTGAAAGCATTCCCACTCAGAACTGGAACCAGACAAGGCTGCCTACTGTCCCCATTACTTTTCAACATAGTATTGGAAGTCCTTGCGAGAGCTATCAGACAAGAGAGCAGAATCAAAGGTGTCCAAATAGGGACAGAAGAGATCAAACTCTCACTCTTCGCTGATGACATGATGTTGTATCTGGAAAACCCCAAGGACTCAACCAAGAGACTCCTGGAATTAATTAACGAATTCAGTAATGTCTCAGGTTACAAAGTCAATACACACAAATCAGAGGCATTCATATATGCCAATACCATTCAATCGGAGAACCAAATTAAGGACTCAATACCTTTCAAAATAGCAACAAAGAAAATAAAATATCTAGGAATATATTTAACTAAAGAGGTAAAGGACCTCTATAAAGAGAACTATGAAACGCTAAGGAAGGAAATTGCAGAACACGTAAATAAGTGGAAATCCATACCGTGCTCATGGATTGGAAGAATTAACATCATTAAAATGTCTATACTACCCAAAGTAATCTACAGATTCAATGCAGTTCCTATTAAATTACCAACATCATTTTTCACAGATTTAGAAAAAATAATTATACACTTTTTATGGAATCAGAGAAGACCCCGTATAGCAAAGGCAAAATTAAGCAATAAAAACAAAATGGGAGGTATTGATTTGCCAGACTTCAAACTATACTACAGAGCTGTGGTGCTTAAAACTGCTTGGTATTGGCACAAGGGCAGGGACACAGACCAGTGGAACAGAACAGAACACCCAAATACAAAACCATCCTCATATAACCATCTAATCTTTGACAAAATAGACAAAAACATACTCTGGGGACAAGAGTCCCTATTCAATAAATGGTGCTGGGAAAACTGGATAGCCACATGTAGAAGACTGAAACAGGACCCACAGATTTCACCTCTCACAAAAATCAAATGATGGTGGATAACAGATTTAAACCTTAAATGGGAAACGATTAGAATTCTAGAAAAAAATGTAGGAAAGACTCTTACAGACATTGGTCTAGGCAAAGAATTTATGAAGAAAACCCCTAAGGCAATCACAGCAACAACAAAAATAAACGAATAGGACCTCATTAAATTAAAAAGCTTCTGCACAGCCAAAGAAACAGTCATCAAAATAAACAGACAGCCTACAGAATGGGAAAAAATTTTCGCATACTACACATCAGATAAAAGACTGATAGCAAGAATCTATTTAGAACTCAGGAAAATCAGCAAGAAAAAATCAAACAATCCTATCAAAAAATGGGCAAATGACATGAATAGAAATTTTTCAAAAGAAGACATGAGAATGGCCAAGAAACGTATCAAAAAATGCTCAACATCCCTAATCATCAGGGAAAGGCAAATCAAAACCACAATGAGATACCACTTAACTCCGGTGAGAATGGCCTTTATCAAAAAATCCCAAAACAACACATGTTGGTGTGGATGCGGAGAGACAGGAACACTCATACACTGCTGGTGGGAATGCAAACTAGTGCAACCCCTATGGAAAGCAATATGGAGATACCTTAAACAGATTCAAGTAGACCTACCATTTGATCCAGCAATCCCATTATTGGGCATATACCCAGAAGAACAAAAGTCATTCTTTAACAAAGACACATGTACCCGAATGTTTATAGCAGCACAATTCACAATCGCAAAGATGTGGAAACAACCCAAGTGCCCATCAATCCACGAATGGATTAGTAAACTGTGGTATATGTATACCATGGAGTACTACTCAGCTATAAGAAATAACAGTGATACGACATCTCTTTGGTTCTCCTGGAGAGAGCTGGAACCCATTATACTAAGTGAAGTATCCAAAGAATAGAAAAACAAGCATCACATGTACTCACCAGAAAACTGGTTTCCCTGATCATCACTTAGATGTACATCAGGGAAGGATACCAATTGGATATCAGACTGGGATGGGGGGTGAGGGGAGTTAATGGGTGTATGCCTACATGACGAGTGCGTTACACACCCTCTGGGGAATGGTCATGCTTGAAGGTGCAGACCCGGGTAGGTGGGGGGGGGAGGGGATGGAGGTATGACTACATGATGAGTGCCAGGCGCACTGTCTGGAGAATGAGAACGGATGCGCTTTGGACTCTGACTCGGGGGGATGGGCGGGACATGGACAATGTATATGACCTAAACTTATGTGCCCCCATGATGAGCTGAAATAAAAAAAGAAAAATGAAAGAAAAAAAATTAGCTGGACATGGTGGCACATGCCTGTAGTCCCAGCTACTTGGGAGGTTGTGGCAGAAGGATTGCTTGAGCCCAGGAGTTTGAGGTTGCTGTGAGCTAGGCTGATGCCATGGCACTCTGGCCAGGGTGACAGAGCAAGACTCTGTCTCAAAAAAAATAAATAAATAAAAAACACACAAAAAAAGAAGAATGCATTTGATGGGCCCATCAGTAGATTGGACAAGGTTAAAGAAAGAATTAGTGAGCTTGAACACAGGTGAATAGAGAATTATCAAGCTGAAATGCAAAGGAGAAAAAAGAAAGAAAAAAAACAGCACAGAACATTCAAGAACTGTTTGTTAATTTCAAAAGATACAACACACATGATTGGGATACCAGAAGGAAAAGAGAGGAGCAGAAGAAATATTTCACATCACAGTGGCTGAGAATTTTCCAAAATTTATGGCATACATTGTACCAGCAAACACAGAAAATCAAGCAGGATAAATAGCAAAAAAATCTACACTTAGGCACATATTCAAACTGCAGGAAGATAAAGAGAAAAGCTTGAAGGAAGTCAGAGGAAAAAGACATCTTACCTTTAGAGGAACAATGTTAAGAATTACAAGAGACTTCTCATCAGAAACCATGTGAGCAAAGAGAGAATAGACTGAAATATTACAGTGTTGGGGGTCAGTGACATTACCCGGAATTCTAGATCCAGTGTAATTATCCTTCAATAGTAAAGGAGAAATAAAGGCTTCTCCAGATAAACAAAAACTGAGTAATTCACTGCCAGGAGACCTACCCAGCAAAAAATGTTAGAATTTCTTCAAGGAGAGGGAAAATGATATAGGCTAGAAACTCAGATATATGTAAATAAAGGAAGAAAATTGGACAAGGAATAAATGAAGCTACAAGTGGATATTTCATTTTTCTTATTCTCAAATAATCTAAAAGATAACCATTCAAGTAACAATTAGTAACACTCTATTGGGCAGCAATGGCATCTGGGTAAATGAAATGAATGATGACAATGTCATAAGGGAAGAAAAGAAGGAATTGGGAATACTCTGTTGGTACCTGGACCTGATGTGAAGTGGGATGGTGTTATTTCAAGCAGGACTTAGATTAGCTATAATGTATGTTGCAAACCTTAGGGCAACCACTTAAAAATTTTTAATAAGTACAACCGATATGCTAAAACATGAGAGAAAATGGAATCAAACAAAATGTTCAATTAAAACCAGAGAAGGCAGAAAAAGAGGGAAAAAACAACAAAGAACAAATGCAACAAAGAGAAAACTATAACAAGCTCCTTTCTGGAGTAGGGCACTGTGGAAGCAGTATAACAGAAAAATACCAGTAATGAATTAAAATGTAAAGGAACAACTTTTCAGAATGAAACATAGGAAAATACGAAAGGAAAAACAGCCATGGGTAAAAAAAAAAAGGTACTAAATCAAAGGAGAAGAAAACTGCCTACCTCCTCTCCCCAAAGAGTACTTTTTCTCACAAATCTATATATAACTCCTAAAATATTCCAGACCACATAAATGACCAACTAGAGAAGCATCAGTATAGATCCAAAATAAAAAGAAAATGTGAGATTGTCATAAACGGGAGTCTAGAATGTTAATGACTAACATCATTCTTGATCAGTACTGCTCAGTTTTCTAACTACAAATACATATGACTTCATGTTTAATATTTAGGTGTTAAATGAAAAATCACCTCCACCCTCTGAATGAGGGGGGAAAAAAAGCCAACTATCAAATCTGAATTGGTTAGAACTGGAATCCTGTGTCTCAAAAAAAAAAAAAAAGTACTTTCCTATTTATTCAAAAGTAACTTTAAGATACTAGATATTTTCTTTTCCTTAGCTTCAAAATATGATTTAAGTTTTGGCATTTCCTAAGTAAAGGTATTGTGTTAAATACACCCAATATATGGAAAGAGAACCACACTGGAAGTTTCAAGATAGGCTATACCCATCCATATTCATCAGTAATCATACAACCTGGATCCAGTTAGTGGAACTCAAAAGTTGCAGTTCCAATTCTCACAGCATTGGTAGCTCAGAGGTAATAAATATGAAAGCACTCAGGAAACTAGAAACTGCTATATAAATATTACAGAGGTATAAATCAAAGAAACAGGCCGCAAATATCTGCTCTATATCCTAATATTCACCAATGCAGGTGACTAGCACTGTTACATTATCTCTTTCTAGGAAGTCTGATAATGGAAGAAAAACATCAGGTAATTGAGATTTTTACATTGGGGTTTCCTATCTCACCACAGGGAGTTGCATATTTTAATCTTCCTCTAAACCGCCACTTTTCTAAGAGTTTAGGGATTGTCATGAATAAAATAAAGCAGGGTGAGAAAGCAAAGAGAATTAATAGAGTATGATACATGGCATTTGAACTTTGGGGGATTATGATTCCACAGTAAGTTATTCCCTATAAACTCCCTAGAGTTAGCTATTATGTTCTTATTGAAAGCAAAGCAAGAATATGTGAAAATTTTTCTTTAACCTTTTTCAACCCTGATTCCATTTTCAGACACTCTTCCTGCTTCTGCTCCAAAGAAATCTCTAGTGTCTTAAGCCGTGAGTCCTTTTTCAATCCTGAGGAAGCCAGGGAAGAAGCATTCTCTTTCAGGTCCAAGAGCGAAGCCCAAAAGAAGCATCATGCACCTAGAATAAATATGAACTATCAACAAAATGGAGCTTTACAGTTTTTAACTGATTATAGTGGTGACTCACAGTTTCATATTTCCATTTCGAGAGTATTCGTGAAATATAAAACAGTATTAGTTCCTAACTAAATAGGATGGATTCCCAAGAAATACCAACTGAACAGAAATTTAAAGAATGCCATCAAAACATACTCATTCACACAAAATAAATGAAAGTAGATTAAGCTCTGTGACTATAAGTAGTCAACCTTAGTAGCTACATTAACTTAAACATAAAACATTTTTCCCTTTTGGAAGAAAAATTCTATTAGGGACTTAAATGTCCATAAAAATTCCTGAAGATAACTGAAATCCAGAGAAAGACCCTGAAGCTCATGCTTTATCATCTGATCACAGGGCATTAGGCATTTTTACTGTTTATGTCACATTAACAGAGCTCTCCAAAAGCAAGATCACGCTGAGGAGGGGACCATGTCTGAGGCGAGGCGACCGAGGTGGGGCACAGATTTGGATGGGTAGCCATGGGCTTGGCAGCTGGCAGGTCATTTGGTTTTGGGTGCATGTCCTCCGTGCATTCCTTGGTTTCCTGTTGAGTGTCCTCTCTGCCCAGGTGGCTGGCGACTTGCTTTTGCATGCACCAGTCTGTCTCTCAGGAGCCCTGGCGAGGAGTGTGCCCAGCATGAGGCCTGGGCCTGAGGACCAGGTGTGTGATGGAGACAAAGTCTGCAGTGGCTGGGGGTCCAGGAGTCCAGGGGATGGTTTTCTGCCATGGGCTGTCCTGCACCTGGTGTAGGGGATGTCCTGGTATGCAGGGAGAGACCCATGTGAACTAAAATAAAATTTTAAGGCTCACACCCCCCTCTACCAGTTGACTAAATGGACCCCTCTCGTGGCCAAAAGGAATATCCTAAAACTAAATTGCCTGCCAGGAGGAAGGAGGTCAGACATATCTTATCATGCCCCCTCCTTTCTTGGGGACATCTTTGGTAATCCATTAATAGGCCTAA
Organism: Lemur catta; assembly: GCF_020740605.2. Classification (NCBI taxonomy): domain Eukaryota; kingdom Metazoa; phylum Chordata; class Mammalia; order Primates; family Lemuridae; genus Lemur; species Lemur catta. The sequence goes on along the minus strand of NC_059143.1, from coordinate 931,616 downwards.
GGGTATGCACGACAAATGTACAGGTCCTCAATTTACACAACAAGTATATGTCCAGTGGCTTATCTCTGATAAACAGCAACTATGTTAAAACATTCCAAGCCTTTGGTCAAAGCTTCCTGTGTTTAACCAACTACAAGCTAAAGAATCTCTAAACCCACCTATATAAGCTGTAAGTCCCCACTTCCAGATGGCCCACATTTTCGGGCCAAACCAATGTATGCCTCCCATGTATTGATTTATGACTTTGCCTGGAACGCCTGTCTCCCTGAATTGCATCACACCAAACTGTAACCCAGCCACAGTGAGTCCACTTGCTCAAGACCTCTTGGGCGTGGCTCCAGGTCATGATCCTCAACTTTGGCTCAGAATCAATCTGTTTTATTATACACAGTTTGGCTTTTTTTTTCCATTGACAAGATTTGCGCCCAGACTTGGGGCTCAGAGAAGACTCAGGACCGCCGAAGGAGCAGCCCGAACTTGGTGCCAGGTACCGGCATGGCCCTTTTGGGCCCTCCAACTCTGAGCTTCTCCGTTGGCGAAACTGGTAAGTCCTCCTGAGTGCTGGACCTCCTGTTTTTGGTTGATGGTCTTGGTTTACTCTGAGCTGGTTCTTTGCCTAGGAATTGTTTTGGGGATCCTAACTTAGATTTGGAGGTGCATTCTAAGGGGTCTTCTCCATTGTCTTTTTATCCAAAAATTAATCTCAATTGGCTTTTCTGCGCATTTTTGAAAGAAGAAACTGAACTGTCTTGTTTGTAGATAAATGAGAGACTGAGTTCCTCAGCTCCAGAGAGAAGGGGCACCTTGTGTGGAGAGGGTGATAGGGGGGTGTCAGCCTGCAAGCAAAGGGACACACAGGAGGTTGTCCATGCATGTGCACAAGGTCAATGTGTGGAGTTGTAAGCCTATGTCGAGCAGGTCACTTGTGGGTTGTTGGACCGTGTACAGAGGGTCACCTGGGGGGTGTTGACAGGAGTGAAGAGTGTCACTGGGGGTATGTTGGCCTGAGTTTACAGTGTCACCTGTGGGGTGTTGGACCATCTTCTGGGGGTCATGGGTGAGGTTTCAGTCTGTGTGCAGAGGGTGACAGGGCAGTGTCAGCCCACAAGCAGAGGGTCACCTGGGAGGTGTCAGCATGTGTGCAGATGTTCACGGGGGGAGGGGTTGGCTGGTGTGCAGTATGTCACCTGGTGGTTGTTGGCCCATGCTCAGTTTCACACTGTGGGAGCCATCCAGTGTGCATAAGATCTCCCGGGGGCTTTGATCCTCTGTGCATAGGGCCAACTGGAGGGTGTCAGTCCATGTGTATATTGTCACTTGGGGGATGTGAGCCCATGTTGAGAGGGTCAGCTTGGGGTTGTAGGCCCATGTGCAGAGGGTCACCTGGGGGGTTTCAGCCTGTGAGCAGAGGGTCACACGGTAGGTGTCAGCCTGTGTGCATATCAGGGTGTTGGCCTGGGTGTAAAGTGTCACCCAGGGGTTGTTGGCCCATGTGCAGAGTGTTACATTAGGGATGCCATCCAGAGTGCATAGGAACTCCCGGAGGCTTTGGTCCCCTGTGCATAGGGCCACGTGGGGGGTGTCTGTGCATGTGCACAGGGTCACTGACAGGGAGTGTATGCCCATGTCAAGAGGGTCTCTTCAGGGTTGTGAGCCCATGTGCATAGGGTCACCCGGTGGGTGTTGATAGGAGTGCAGAGGGTCACCCAGGGTGTGTTGCCTGTGTGAAGAGTGTCACGTGTGGGGTGTCAGCCCATCAGCAGAGTGTCACTGGTGGCCTGTTGGCCTGTGAGGAGAGAGTGACCGAGAGGTGTCAGCCTGCAAGCAGAGGGTCACACAGGATGTGTCAGCATGTGTGCAGAGTGTCACCCGGGGGTTGCTGGCCTGTGCATAGACTGTCACACTGGATGTGCCAGCCAGTGTGCATTGGGTCTCCTGGGGGCTTTGGTCCCATATGCTTAGGGCCACCTAGTGGTTGTCAGTCCATGGGCACAGGTCACTGTAGGGGCTGTAAGCGCATGTCAAGATGGTCACTGGGGGTTGTCAGCCCATGTGCAGAAGGTCACCCATTGGGTGTTGACAGGATTGCAGAGGGTCCCATGGGGTATGTTGGCCTGTGTGAAGAGTGCCACTTCTGGGGTGTCTTCCCGTCTGCAGAGGGTCACTGGTGTGGTGTCAGCCTGTGTGCAGAGGGTGACCGGGTGTGTCAGGCAGCAAACAGAGGGTGACCCAGGGAGTGTCAGCCTGTGTGAAGAGGGTCACAGGGTTGTGTAAGCCCATGTCGGGGAGGTCACTTGGGGGTTGTCTGCCCCCATCCAGAGTGTCACCAGAGTGGTGTGGGCCCGTGAACATAGAGTCAACTGGGGGGTGTTGACAGGAGTGAAGAGGGTCACCCAGGGTATGTTGGAGTGTGTCAAGACTGTCACCTGTGGGGTGTTGACCCATTTGCAGAGGGACACAGGTGGGGTGTTGATCTCTGTGCAGATGGTCACAACGTGGTGTCAGCCCATGCACAGAGGGTCAACCAGGGGGTGTTGACAGGAGTGCAGAGGGTCACCCGGGGTATACTGGTCTGCGGGAAGAGTGTCACCTGAGGCATGTTGGCTGGTCTCCAGAGGGTCACCGGTTGGGTGTCGGCCTGTGTGGACAGGGTGACCAGGGGGTGTCTGCCAGCAAGCAGAGGGTCACACGGGGATGTCAGCATTTGTGCAGAGGGTCACCTGGGGGTTGTTGGCCCATGTGCTGAATGCCACATTAGGGGTGCCATCCAGTCTGCACAGGGTCTCCGGAGGGCTTTGGTCCCCTGTGCATAGGGCCACCCTGGTGGTGTTCATGCGTGTGCACAAGGTCACCGGAGGGCAGTGTTAGCCCAAGTCAAGAGGGTCACTTGGGAGTTCTCGGCCCATGTGCAGAAGGTCACCCAGGTGGTGTTGACAGTGGTGCAGAGGGTCACTCAGGGTATATTGGCCTGTGTGAAGACTGTCACCTGTGGGGTGTTGGGGTGGGGTGTTGGTCTGTGTAAAGAGGAGAATGGGACGTGTCAGCTGAATAGAAGACGGTCACCTGGGGGGTGTCAGCCTGTGTGCAGAGGGTAGTAGAGGGGTGTCGGCCTGTGTGCAGAGTGTCACACTTGGGTTGTCAGCCTGGGCACAAAGTGTCACACTGGGGGTGCCAGCCAGTGTGCATAGGATCTCCTGAGGGCTTTGGTCCCATGTGCTTAAGGCCACCTGGTTGTTCTAAGTCCATGGGCACAGGGTCACCAGGGGCTGTAAGTGCATGACAAGAGGGTCATTTGGGGATTGTCAGCCCATGTGCAGATTGTTGTCCAGGTGGTGTCAGCCTGTGTGGACAGGGTGACTGGGGGGGGTCAGCCAGCAAGCAGAGGGTCACATGGGGTGTGTCAGCATGTGTGCAGAGAGTCAACCGGGTGTTGTTGGCCCATGCGCCGAGTATCACATTAGGGGTGCCATGCAGTGGGCATAGGGTATCCCTGGGGCTTTGGTCCTATGTGCATAGGGCCACCCGGGGGGTCTCAGTTCTGTGCACAAGGTCACTGAAGGGGTGTAAGCCCATGTCGAGAGGGTCACTTGGGAGCTCTCAGCCAGAGTACAGAGGGTCACCCCGGTGGTGTCGCCTCTTGTACAAAGGGTCAACAGGAGGGTGTTGACAAGAATGCAGAGCATCACCCAGGGTATGTTGGCCTGTGTGGAGTGTGTCACCTGCGGGGGAGTGTAGGCCCGTCTGCAGAGGGTCACTGGTGGGTGTCAGCCTTCATGCAGATGGTCACAGTGGGGTGTCAGCCTGAGTGGATATGGTGACTGGGGGTTTTCGGTCCTCATGCAGAGGGGCACACTGGAGGGGTTCATGTATGTGCACAAGGTCACTGGGGGTGGCGTGCAAGCCCATATCGAGTGGGTCACTTTTGGATTCTCAGACTGTGTGCAAAGGGTCACCTGGGGGGTGTTGACAGGAGTGCAGAGTGTCACCGGGATATGTTGGCCTGAGTTCACAGTGTCACCTGTGGGGCATTGGCCCATCTGCAGAGCGTCACCAGTGGGGTGTCTGCTCATGTGCAGAGGGTGACAGGGAGTGTAAGCCTCGAGCAGAGGGTTACTCAGGATGTGTCACCTGTGTGCAGAGGGTCACAGCGGTGTGTAAGCCCATGTAAGGGAGGTGACTTCATGGCGTTGGCCCATGTTTAGAGGGTCAAAAGCCCATGGCACCCGGTATTCCCAGGCGGTCTCCCTTCCAAGCACTAACCAGGCCCGACGCTGCTTAGCTTCCGAGATCAGATGAGCTCGGGCGCATTCAGGGTGGTATGGCCGTAGAGGGCGGTGGCCATCCCTGGATGCCTCAAGAGGCCAAGCTGCTATGCGGCTCTCCCGGCCCAGCTCACCACCCCCCCCCCCCCGCCCCCGCGCCGTCCTGCAGCCCCGTAGCCTTCAGAGCCTTGCTCAGTATCTGCTACATACACACCAAAGACTCAATACTTTGCCACAAACACATAGACCAATGACAACAAAAATCAAAGACTCAATATGACATCTATTGAAAGCACGGAGGACACGAATGGAGGACAACGTGTGTCTTTGCAGATTCTACAAACTGCAGGAGCTGACATGAAGGCCCAGGGAAATATTCCGAAGGAGTGTGACATGGCTCAGAGTTCCTTGGCCATGAGCAGACTGGCTTAGGCTTGACAGCAGCTCTTAGATTTTCGCAGTGGAGCCAGAAAAGTAGAAAGTTCCTTCCTCGACTTTCCTACTTCATGGAGTAGTAAGTAGTCCACAGTTATATGGTGAATGGATATGATTATTCTGTGGGATCATGCAAAGAAGAAATGCTGTTGGTGTCTTTGAGAACTGGGAATTTGGGTGTGAGAGAAAGAGGTGAAATCGATAAAGTAGAGTAAAAAAACTTTCAGTTCTCAGTTTGAATTTGGATTATCAGGGTGGTAAACTCAATGTATTTTTCTTTAATTTTTTTTTTCCATGCAGAGTGCTGAGAAATAGGTGCAAACTCAACAGTAGTGCATTTCACCAGCATCTAGATCATGGTCCCCACAAACCATTGTTATTAAATTGTCCTAAGACCTACTGGAGACATAGGCTGACTTCAAGTCTGGGGCGGGAAATGGACGCTTCTTATACTGGGAAGCGTGGATGCTATGACATCCAACAGGACGAGGGTCACATCAAAAGACACAGGAACCAGAATGAGTAGACTCCCGCTTGCCAAACACAGGACAGTTTGATCACCAGTAGGTATAATAATTGCAAGATATTGAAACACCTTAAATATGCTTAAATCCACGATTAAAGCCCTAACAGTGCAAAAATAACTCGGGTCACTGAGGACAGTGGTAGGAAACAAAGGGAAATGGTGAAAACCGGGGCTGCCCCCAACTAGTTGGGATGTATGGACAGTCTTTCAAAAGACATCTCAACCAATCACCATGTATGTACTGTATTTGGACTGGATTCAAAGAAACTGAAATGAGTGTATGTGTCTCAGGGAAACGCAAACATTGAGTACTTGCTGTTATCTCTAATACAGTTAAATTTTTAGATGGAATAATGTGGCTGTGATTACATTTAAAAAGGAAAGAAAGCCTCTACCTTTGGTAGAAACATATTGACTTTTTATCAATGGAGGGATATTAGTAAGGGGATCATGAACTTAAGGTAGGAGGGGTATAAAAGAAACAAGATCTGGCCAAGGGTTGGTGATTTCTTGAGTCAGGGTAGTGAGTATGTGTTCTACTATTCTTTCTGCTTTTGTTTATATTTCAAATTTTCCATAATAAAAAGTGTCAAAAGATACCATCAACAGCATAAAAAACAAGTCGCAAACAGGACAAGGTATCTGTAGGGCATATGATTGGCAAAATATTACTATTACAGAATATCTATGTTTAATATGCTTAATACGCATTTGGCACTGTATCCTCATTATTAATCAAGGAAATACAAAATAAAAAATGAAGCAAGATATAGTTTCAAACTCATCAGATTGAGGAAACTTAAAAAACTGATCACTGTGTTGGCTGGGAGGAAAACTCTTACACACACCCTGCTGATATGGGAGGCGAAATTATAGAACCATTTGGAAAACAATGTAGTGTAAGTGGATATGAATAAACACTGGCATAATTTAGGAACAAGCATATTCTCTGAGAAACACGTACCAGAGAGAAGATAGGGCACGTGTGACCAGGAAACATCTAGAGTAATACTCACGGGAGCCCTGTGTACACGGACCTAGTCAAAGATCGGATAAAGATATTTCGATTGATTCGTGCAGTGCCATTCTATAGCAATGCTGATGAACTGCAGCTTCCTGTGTCAGCAAGGAGTATTCCCCAAACAGAAGGTTTCCCCTGGCACACAAGGTACCCAGAATGCATCCAGAATGGTTCCACATGTATTATATAAACTGTGAAATTAACAAACTACCTCAATGAGATAGTCATATTACAGAGTGCAAAAACTTTAAAAGGAAAAGCAAGCAAAATGATGACAGTTCAGATGGGATTTGTTGGGGAGAAGTGTTTTTTTGGTTCCACGCCTTCAGGAAATGATACACAGCGGCTTGCGACATATGAATAAACTCCCATTTTTATAAGGTGAGTGGTGGAGTTTTGGTACAGTTAATTCGATTTAATATAATAATGATTATAATTATTATGATCATAATTATTATTCTTTAACATATCCATTTCCCAAATTAAAAGAAAAAGAGAAAGAAACAGATTGTAAGTTGCTAGTTATAAACCCTGTTTAAATTTGATTATTTATTAATTTGGGGGAAATGATTAGTTTGGGGACTCTGTGTCCATCTATCTAGGAATATAGTATAGCTCTCCATCTATTTGGGGCATCATTTATGTTTTTACTAAGTTTTCCCTCTAAGTTGGCACCTTTTTCCCGTAGGTGCTATGTAGATTTTCTGTGACTTTGAATGTTATCCTTTTTAAAAATTGCATTCATTATTGTGTATTTGCTAGGAAATAAGAAATATCGAAATTATCGATTGAATGTTGATTTCATATAGAGCTATCTTGCTGGACTCACCTAGGATTTCTACAGGTCTCCCGTGCATAGGGGCAAACATTCTGTTTTGAGAACCGTAGGAGGTGAGGAAAAAGAAAAAGGTGATTTTCCTTTCCCATATGTTATTAGTGTTTTCCCTTGTTTTAGTATATTTTTAGAGCGTCTCTTGCAGTATTGAACAGAAGAATTTCTTATCAACACCCTGGTCTTGCTCGTTTCTTTCCAAAGAATGTTTTTACTTCTTAATCCTTAAGAATATTTTCTTAAGATTTAGACTTCTGAAAAGTGTTTCTAGATGTCTTCTCATCTGGATTCTTAAATTATTTTATCGTGAACGAATAGTCAACTGTTTAGATTCTATTCTTCTGCATATATGGATAGGATCCAATTTTTCCTTTCATAGGGTAGTGTGGTCATCTAGTTGGACAAGTTTAGAATTTGTCCTGTGGGAGACATCAGTGGGAAAGACCTTGGACTCTGGGGGATCCCCACGGGAACGAAGTGATTAAAGGGAAAAGGGGCGGGGCTGCGCCTAGGCGAGGGAACGTGAGCGTGAAATTATAAAGTGTTTTTTTTGGTTTTTTTTTTTTCTTCTCATTTCTTTGACTTCTTCGGCGGCCCCCTGGCCGGGCAGCTGCTGTGGGCTGTGGTGCTTGCTGAACCCTCGGCTCTGGGGCCGGCTGAACTCTGAACATTCTCCCCCAGCGCCTGCCACCAGCGGGCACACAGTTGCCATCTTGGGTCCCACAGAGTAGCCGCTGCGGATCCATAAGGGGCCAGGCAGGTCCCTGCGCAGCTCCCTTTTATAGTCCGCCACCCCACACCAAGAGCTGTGGCTCTGTGTGAACTCTGTGGATGGGAGACATCAGCGGGAAAGAGCTAAGACTCTTGGTCATGGAATAACAGGTTTTTTTTTTCTTTCTTTCTTTTTCTTTTTCTTTTCTTTCTTGTTTTCTCCTTTTCTTTTTCTTTTTATTCATATTGTATTTTTTAAATATTATTATTATTTATTATTATTATTATTAGTGGGTTTTTGTTTGCTTGTCTGTTTGTTTTGTGTTTTTTTTTTCTATTTCTTTCTTTCTTTTTCTTTTCTCCTTTTCAGTGGCCCTCTAGCTGGGGAGCTACTGTATACTCCTGAGTGCTCCAGGCCCCCAGCTCTGGTTCCTACCGGACCCTGAAAATTGCCCCCCAGTGACAGTGATCTGCGTGTGAGCAGCAGCAATTGTGGGGTCCAAGGTCTAACTGCTGCAGAGCCATAGGGTGCCAGGTGGCTCCCCAGGAGGCTCCATCCCCTGGTCTGTGGACCCTCTCCAGGTCCCCTTCCCAGGTGTGAACACTGAGTGCTTCCCTAGACGCAAGAGTGTGGAGCCCGGACGTTGGGAACACTGGGACAGGGTAGACATTTGCCCATGGGAGCTGCAGCAGCTGGGGCACTGAGTGAGTGAGGGCACCATCTCCTCCCCCTAGCCAGTGTCTTTCCTGTGGAAAGAGACAGAAACCACACATCTAGAGGAAGAACCAAAAGACAGGGAAAAAAGAAAAAGAGAGGGAGAGGCTTTCTGCTTGCAAATAGTGTGAATCCTGCCTGCTCACTGAAAGTCCACAACACAGTGATTTAACTTGCCAAACTGGTCTTAGGTCAAGCCAATCCTCTGGGGGTGGACCCATCCAAAGCAGTCCCCCAACTGAGATAGAAAAAAACTCTAAACAACACACAACAGTCTCCCCCTCTAGACAAAGGAAGCAACATACCTAGATTGTTTCACAGCCTAAGAACAGAGTACAAGATGTGCTGTTAACCACACTAAAGCTGTGAGAAAAGATCTAACGATAGAGCCAGATGGGAAGGGCTCAGCAGAAAAATATGGGGAGCACAAAAAACCAAACGGAAACCTCGCCCCCAAAGAGAAATACCAGCTCTTCTCCAATTGGCACAAACCAGATTCAGAATACCAACATGTTACCAGAAGAATTTCAGTTTTGGATTATAAATAAGCTGAATAATATACAAGAAAAAATAGATAACCAACACAAAGAAACCACAAAAAAAATCCAGGATTTGGAAGAAAAATTCACTAAGGAAATAGAAATATTGAAGAAAAACCAAACTGAACTCCTAGAAATGAAGGATTTATTCACGGAGCTACAAAATACAGTGGAAAGTCTCAAGAACAGGGTAGATGAAACAGAAGACAGAAACTCAGAGATTGAAGATAACTCTTTCCAATTAAATAAGATAGTGACAGAGATAGAGCAAAGAAATAAGAAAAAAGATCAGAGTCTTCAAGAAATGTGGGATTATGTGAAGAAGCCTAACGTGAGAGTTATCGGCATCCCTGAGGGGGAAGAAGATAATAAGCAAGGGCTGGATAAACTATTTGAAGACATAATAGAAGAAAATTTCCCAGGCCTTGCTAAAACTCTAGATATACAGGTTCAAGAAGCTCAAAGAACCCCTGGTAGATTCATAGCAAACAGGAAAACACCACGCCATGTAGTCATCAGACTGACCAAAATATCCATTAAAGAGACCCTTCTTCAAGCTGTAATGAGAAAGAAACAAGTAACATACAAAGGGAGGCCCATTAGAATTACGCCAGATTTCTCAACTGAAACTTTATAAGCAAGAAGAAGCTGGGGCCCCATTCTCATTCTTCTGAAACAGAATAATGCCCAGCCTAGAATCTTGTACCCAGCTAAGCTAAGCTTTCTACATGAAGGAGAAATTAAGACATTCTCAGATAAACAAGGACTGAGGGAATTCACCAAGACAAGACCACTCCTCCAAGAAGTACTCAAAAGAGAGTTACACATGGATCATCACAACAAAGACCCATGAATGTAAAACTACCCAAGAGATAAAGATCAAATTCCAGCCACCACAATGGCTCAAGAGACAAAACGTAGCAATGAAGTTCTACCCAATAAGATGAACAGAAATCTGTCCCATTTATCAGTTCTCTCACTAAATGTCAATGGCCTGAATTCCCCACTCAAGAGACATAGACTGGGCCAATGGATAAAAAAACACAAACCAAGTATCTGCTGCCTTCAGGAAACTCACTTAACCTGCAAAGATGCATTTAGACTGAAAATAAAAGGATGGAAATTGATATTTCAAGCAAACGGTAGCCAAAAGAAAGCTGGTGTGGCAGTTTTAATTTCGAATAACTTAGTCTTTAAACCAAAAAAAGTAATAAAAGACAAAGACGGTTACTACATACTGGTGAAAGGCACAATTCAACAAGAAGACATAACCATACTTAATATATATGCACCCAACCTAGGCACACCCAGATTCATAAAGCAAACCCTACTTGATCTGAACCAAATGTTAGACAACAATACTTTAATAGTTGGAGACTTTAACACCCCACTGACAGCACAGGACAGATCCTCCAAGCAGAAAATAAGCAAAGAAATAGCAGACTTAAACAGAATGCTAGAACAAATGGGCCTGACTGACATCTACAGGACATTCTACCCCAAATCCACTGAATATACATTCTTCTCATCGGCTCACGGGACATTCTCTAAGATTGACCATATCCTAGGACATAAAGCATGTCTTAAAAAATTTAAAAAAATAGAAATAATACCATGTATCTTCTCAGATCATGCTGGAATAAAAGTAATAGTGAACCCTAATAGGAACTATCATTCCTACTCAAAGTCATGGAAGCTAAACAACCTTCTCCTGAATAACAATTTTGTAAAGGAAGAAATCAAGTCAGAAATCAAAACATTCCTTGAATTAAATGACAAATGTGACACAACTTATCAAAATCTATGGGATGAGCTAAAGCAGTCCTGAGAGGAAAATTCATTTCCATAAATGCCTATTTGAAAAAGACAGAAAACTTACAAATAGACAACCTAATGTATAGACTCAAAGAGCTGGAGAAAGAAGAACAGACTGACCTCAAACCCAGCAGAAGGCGAGAAATTATTAAGATCAAATCAGAATTAAATGAAAAGGACAACAAAAATACTATAAGGGAAATTAATAAAACAAAAAGTTGGTTCTTTGAAAAGATAAATAAAATAGACACACCGCTGGCTAGACTAACCAAGAGCAGAAAAGAAAAATCTCTAATAACTTCCCTCAGGAACATGAAAGGAGAAATCACGACCGATGCCACAGAGATACATGACATCATCTTTGAATTTTACAAAAATCTTTATGCACACAAATTGGAAAATGAGGAGGAAATGGACAAATTTTTAGAAACACACAGCCTTCCCAAGCTCAATCAAGAAGAAATAGAATTCTTGAATAGACCAATATCAAGAACTTAAATTGAAACAGCAATAAAAAACCTTCCCAAAAAGAAAAGCCCTGGTCCATTTGGGTTCACACCTGAATTTTACCACACATACAAAGATGAACTATTGCCCATCCTACATAAACTATTCTTCAATATTGAGAAGGATGGAATTCTCCCCAACACATTTTACTAAGCCAATATAACATTGATACCAAAACCAGGAAAGGATGCAACAAAAAAAGAAAACTACAGACCAATTTCTCTCATGAACATAAATACACAAATTCTCAATAAAATCCTAGCAAATCGTATCCAAGTGCTTATTAAAAAAATAATTCATCACGACCAAGTAGGCTTCACCCCAGAGATGCAAGGGTTGTTCAATATACGAAAATCTATAAACGTAATTCACCACATAAATAGAAGCAAAAATAAAGACCATATGATCCTCTCAATAGATGCAGAAAAAGCATTTGACAAAATTCAACACCCTTTTATGATAAGAAGACTTAACAAAATAGGCATAAACGGGACCTACCTAAAAATGATACAAGCCATATATGACAAACCCACAGCCAACATCATACTGAATGGGGAAAACTTGAAAGCATTCCCACTCAGAACTGGAACCAGACAAGGCTGCCCACTGTCCCCATTACTTTTCAACATAGTATTGGAAGTCCTTGCGAGAGCTATCAGGCAAGAGAGCAGAATCAAGGGTGTCCAAATAGGGACAGAAGAGATCAAACTCTCACTCTTCGCTGATGACATGGTGTTGTATCTGGAAAACCCCAATGACTCAACCAAGAGACTCCTGGAATTGTTCAATGAATTCAGTAAAGTCTCAGTTTACAAAATCAATACACACAAATCAGAGGCATTCATATATGCCAATAACATTCAATCGGAGAACCAAATTAAGGACTCAATACCTTTCAAAATAGCAACAAAGATAATAAAATATCTAGGAATTATATTTAACTAAAGAGGTAAAGGACCTCTATAAAGAGAACTATGAAAAACTAAGGAAGGAAATTGCAGAACACGTAAATAGGTGGAAATCCATACCATGCTCATGGATTGGAAGAATCAACATTGTTACAATGTCTATACTACACAAAGTAATCTATGGATTCAATACAATTCCTATTAAATTACCAACATCATGTTTCACAGATTTAGAAAAAATAATTATACACTTTGTATGGAATCAGAGAAGACCTCGTATAGCAAAACCAATTTTAAGCAATAAAAACAAAATGGGAGGTATTTATTTGCCAGACTTCAAACTATACTACAAAGCTGTTGTTCTTAAAACTGCCTGGTATTGGCACAAGGGCAGGGACACAGACCAGTGGAACAGAACAGAAAACCCAAATATAAAACCATCCTCATATAGCCATCTAATCTTTGACAAAATAGACAAAAACATACTCTGGGGACAAGAATCCCCATTCAATAAATGGTGCTGGGAAAACTGGATAGCCACATGTAGAAGACTGAAACAGGACCCACAGATTTCACCTCTCACAAAAATCAAATCACGGTGGATAACAGAATTAAACCTTAAATGGGAAACGATTAGAATTCTAGAAGAAAATGTAGGAAAGACTCTTACAGACATTGGTCTAGGCAAAGAATTTATGAAGAAAACCCCTAAGGTAATCACAGCAACAACAAAAATAAACGAATGGGACCTGATTAAATTAAAAAGCTTCTGCACAGCCAAAGAAACAGTCACGAAAATAAACAGACAGCCTACAGAATGGGAAAAAATTTTCGCATACTACACATCAGATAAAAGACTGATAACAAGAATCTATTTAGAACTCAGGAAAATCAGCAAGAAAAAATCAAACAATCCTTTCAAAAAGTGGGCAAATGACATGAATAGAAATTTTTCAAAAGAAGATATAAGAATGGCTAAAAAACGTATGAAAAAATGCTCAACATTCCTAATCATCAGGGAAATGCAAATCAAAGCCACAATGAGATACCACTTAACTCCGGTGAGAATGGCCTTTATCAAAAAATCCCAAAACAACACATGTTGGCATGGATGTGGAGAGACAGGAACTCTCATACACTGCTGGTGGGAATGCAAACTAGTGCAACCCCTGTGGAAAGCAATATGGAGATACCTTAAACAGATTCAAGTAGACCTACCATTTGATCCAGCAATCCCATTATTGGGCATATACCCAGAAGAACAAAAGTCATTCTTTAACAAAGACACCTGTACCTGAATGTTTATAGCAGCACAATTCACAATTGCAAAGATGTGGAAACAACTCAAGTGCCCATCCATCCACGAATGGATTAGTAAACTGTGGTATATGTATACAATGGAGTACTACTCAGCTATAAGAAATAACGTTGATACAACATCTCTTCGGTTCTCCTGGTGGGAGTTGGAACCCATTATATTCAGTGAAGTATCCAAAGAATGGAAGGACAGGCCTCACATGTACTCACCAGAAAACTGGTTTCCCTGATCATCACCAAAATGCACATCGGAGAAGGATACCAATTGGATATCAGACTGAGACGGGGGGAGGGTAGGGGATGGATGTATGCCTACATGATAAGTGCGTTGTGCACCGTCTGGGGAATGGTAATGCTTGAAGGTGCTGACCCAGGGAGGTGGGGGGGAGGGGATGGAGGTATGACTACATGGTGTATGCCAGGCGCACCGTCTGGAGAATGGACAGGCCTGAGGCTCTGACTCAGGGGGATGGGCGGGACAGGGACAATGTATATGACCTGAGTTTTTGTACCCCCACGAAGAGCTGAAATAAATTAAAAAAAAAAAAAAAAGAATCTGGAGACCAATGGCCAACAGGGGAAAAAAAAAAAAAAAAGAAAAGAAAAAAATAATTTGTCCTGAATTCAGAGCCGGTCCGTCAGAAGTTGCAGAGGCCCGGACCCACGGGAGGTGTCTGAGGGGCGACAGGCTCGGGGACTGAGCCTCCACATCTCAAATCTGACCCTCTCTCCAGGGGCCACGGGGCAGAGTCCGGGCTGGCGGGGGGGCGGGAGCCAGGGCGGGAACGGAGTGCGTAGGGGCCCCCCCTTCCCAGCCCAGGTGGGCGGGACAAAAAGAGGCAAAGCAAAAAGCCTACGGCACCCGGTATTCCCAGGCGGTCTCCCATCCAAGCACTAACCGGCCCGACCCTGCTCAGCTTCCGAGATCAGAGGGATTTGGGCGCGTTCAGGGTGGTATGGCCCTGGAGGAAGGCGGTCATCCCTGGCTGCCCCAAGAGGCCCAGCGCCCCGTCCCCCACCCCTGCCACCCCCGCCGCAGTCCTACAGCCCCGTAGCCTTCAAATCCTCGCTTAGGAGCTGCTACATGTCACAGACTCAATACTTTGCCACAAAGACACCTACAAATGACAACAAAAATTAAAGACTCAATATGGCATCTATTGAAAGCACGGAGGACACAAACCTAGGACAATGTGTGACTTAGCATATTTTGCAAACTGCAGATGCTGACGTGAAGGCCCAGGGAAATATTTTAAAGGAGTGTGACTTGGCTGAGCGCTCCTTGGACATGAGCAGACTGGCTTCGGCTGACAGCAGCTCTTAGATTTTCACAGTGGAGCCAGAAAAGTAGAAAGTTCCTTCCTCCCCTTTCGTCCTTCCTGCGGTAGTAAGTAGTCCATGGTTCTATTGGGAATGGATACGATTATTCTGTGGGATCATGCCGAAAAGAAATGATGTCGGGGTCTTCGAGAATGGGGAATTTGGATGTGAGAGAAAGAGGTAAAATCAGTAAAGTAGAGTAACAAAACTCTCAGTTCTCCGTTTGAATTTGGATTATCAGTGGAAACTCAATGTATTTTTCTTTAATAAGATTTTGTTTTGGTTTGTTTTTCGTTTTTCCATGGAAAATGGTGAGAAATTGGTAAAAACCCAATAGTAGTGAATTTCACTAGCATCTAGATCGTGCTCTCAAGAAACCATTGTTATGGCATTGTCCTAAGACTTCTTGGACACACAGCTGACTTCAAGTCTGGGGCGGGAAATGGAGACTTCTTATGCTAGGAAGCTGGATGCTATGATAATCCAACATGACGACGTTCAAGTCAAAAGACACAGGAACCAGAATGAGTAGACTCCCCCGTGCCAAACACAGTACAGTGTGATCACCGGTAAGTATAATATCCACAAGATATTGAAACACATTAAGTATGTTTAAATCCATCATTAAATCCATAACAATGCCAAAAGAACTCAGGTCACTGTGGAGAGCAGTAGGAAACAAAGCGAAATGGTGATAGCCTACCGGGGCTGCCCCCAACTAGTTGGGATGTATGGACACTGTTTCAAAAGACATCTCAACCAACCTCAATGTATGTACTGTATTTGACTAGATTCACACAGACTGAAGTGAGTCCATGTATCTCAGGAAAACGCCGACATCGAGTACTTGCTGTTCTATCTAATATGGTTAAATTTTCAGATGGAATGATGTTGCCGTGATTATATCAAAAGAGGAAAGTCTCTACGTTCGTTTGATAGCAACACATTCACTTTTTGCTGATGAAGGGATATTACAAAGGGGATAATGAACTAACTGATGGTAGAAGGGGTAGCGGGTCTAAAAGAAATGAGATCTGGCCAAGAGTTGATGGTTTTTGAGTCAGGGCAATGAGTGTATGTTATGCTGTTCTTTCTGTTTTTGTACATGTTTCAAATTTCCCATAACAAAAAGTTTCCAAAGCTACCATAAACAGGGTAAAAAACAAGTTGCAAACAGGACAAGGTGTCTGTAGCACATATAATTGGCACACTGTTAATATTACAGAATATCTGTGTTTGTGTTTTGTATGGTTAATATGCATCTGACACTATATCCTCATTACTGATCAAGAAGATACAAAATAAGAAATAAAGCAAGATACAATTTCAAACTCACCAGATTGAGGAAACTTACAAAACCAATAACTCTGTTGATTAGGATGAGAACTCTTACACACACACTGCCCATACGGCAGGCGGGTTTTTAGAACCATTTGGAAAACACGTTAGCATAAATTGATACGAATAATCACAGGCATAATTTAGGAACAAGCATATTCTCTGAGTAGCATGTGCCATAGAAAAGAGAGGGCACAGAAGATAGTGACCAGGAAACACCTAGAGTGATCCTCACAGGAGCCTCATTTACGTGTGTACCTAGTCAAAGACTGGATAAAGATATTTTGACTTATTCATGCAATGTCATTATATAGGAGTGCTGATGAACTCCAGCTTCGCATGTAAACAAGAATTATTCTCCAAACAGAAGGTTTCCCCTGGAACACAAGTTACCCAGAATGAAGCCAGAATGGTCCCACATATATTACATAAACTGTGAAATTAACAAAATATCTCAGTGAGATAGTCATATAACAGAGAGCAAAAACTTTAAAAGGAAAAGCAAAGAAAATGATGGCACTCGAGGTGGGATTTGTTTGGGAGAAGTGTTTTTGGTTCGATACCTTCAGACAAAGATACACAGCGGCTTCCGACATTGGAATAAACTCCAATGTTTATAAGGTGAGTGGTAGAGTTTTGGTACAGTTAATTCTACTTAATATAATAGTAATAATGTTTATTCTTTAACATATCCATTTCCCAAATTAAAAGAAAAAGAGAAACAAACAGATTGTAAATTTCTAATTATAACCCTGTTTAAATTTGATTATTTATTAATTTGGGGGGAATAATTATTTTGGGGATTCTGTGTCCATCTTTCTAGGAATATAGTCTAACTCTCCATCGATTTGAGCCATCATTTATGTTTTTACTAAGTTTTCCATCTCAGTCGGCACCTATTTCCCCTAGGTGCTATGTAGATTTTCTGTGACTTTGAATGTTAATCCTTTTTTAATAATTGCATTTCTTATTGTGTATTTGCTACGAAATAAGAAGTATTCAACCTATCGATGGAATGTTGATTTCATATAGAGCTATCTTGCTGAACTCACCTAGGATTTCTACAGGTCTCCCGTGCATGCAGGCAAACATTCTATTTTGAGAACCATAGGAGGTGAAGAAAATGAAAAAAGTGATTTTCCTTTCCAAAATACTCTTGTTTTTTTACCTTATTTTAGTACATTTTTAGAGTGTTTCTTGCAGTATCGAATAGAAGCATTTCATATCAACATCCTGGTCTTTCCCGGGACTTTCCAAAGAATGTTTTCACTTCTTAATCCTTAAGAATATTTTCTAAAGACTTAGACTTTTGAAAAGTGTTTCTATATGTCCACTCATCTGGATTCTGAAATTCTTTTATCATGAATGAATATCAAACATTTTAGATTCCATTCTTCTGCATATATGGTTATGATCAAATTGTTCCCTTCGTAGGGTAACGTGGTCATCTACTTGGACAACTTTAGAATTTGTCCTGAATTTAGAGTTGGTCCGTTGGAAGTTCCGGAGGCCCAGGCCTGGGACAGGCGTCTGAGGGGCGACAGCCTCGGGGACTGGGCCTCAACATGTAAAATCTGACCTTCTCTCCAGGGGCCACGGGGCAGGGTCTCGGCTGGCCGGGGCCAGGGGTGGGAGCTGGGGCGGGTTCGGAGGGCAGAGGGCCACCCCTTTCCCAGCCCAGGGGGGCGGTACTCGGTATTCCTGGGCGGTCTCCCATCCAAATACTAACCAGGCCTGACCCTGATTAGCTTCTTATATCAGAGGAGATCGGGCGCGTTCAGGGTGTTGTGCCCATAGATGACGGTGGCCATCCCTGGATGCTACGTGCTGGCCCAGGCCCAGTGTCCCCCACCACCCAGCCCTGGTTCGAGGCTCTAATCACCACCAACAGCATCACACAAATGGACATTTGAAGCCTGGCTCTGATAAGTTCCGCAAAGGAAGAGTGTGTGGTGCTGTAGAAGCCTATGATAAGGAGAGCTGGGATTTACCAAGCGTTTTCTGTGTGGTCACATTCTAAGCATTGGACACGTGTAAATTCTGATAACCTCACAAGAACTGGTGTGGCATAGACTTTCATCGTCCCCATTTACTGAGGAGGTGACTGAGGCATTGTGAGGTCGCCTCAGCTCCCCGAGGTCCTGTGGCTAGTCAGTGGTGGAGCCGGGATTTGAATACAGACAATGGGGCTCAGACCCAAGCTCTGTGGATAGTAAAAAAAAGGGGGGGTTGTCTCTTCTGCAGGGAGAACTTGGCTTTGGCTGTGTCTGTGGAGTAGATTTTCTATAGATTCCGAATAAATTTTGTTTTCACTTTATACTTTGGGCTTACTCCTGAAAATTCTTTCTCGCGTGAAGCCAAGGACCCACCCGGACCTCGGCTGCGTTGGGTGACTGCCAGCGTTGGGAGTCACTTTCCTGTGTCATCTGGTGACCCAGATGGGACAAAGGGAGACCCCCCCCGAGACCCCAAATTAAGACTGTGCAGCACTATGTGGACCCTGGAGGATGGGTAAGTCTCCCTTTGTCTGGTTTGGTTTCTTTTCGGTTTTCTTGCCTTCCAAGGCATTAGACCCATTCATTCCATCTCTCTCTTCACTGTCTTCTTTTGCCTTTCTTCCCTTATCTCTGGGGAGAGGTTTCTATTCTGTGCAAGGCGGGTCCTTTTCCCTGTTTATTTTGAAATTCTTTTCTTTCTTTTTCTCTTTTTCTTTCTTTCTTTCTCTCTCTCTCTCTCTCTCTCTCTCTCTCTCTTTCTTTCTTTCTTTCTTTCTAGACAGAGTCTCGCTCTGTTGCCCGGGCTAGATTGCCATGACATCAGCCTAGCTCACAGCAACCTTAACCTCCTGGGCTCAAGCGATCCTCCTGCCTCAGCCTTCCGAGTAGCTGGGACTACCGGCATGCGCCACGATGCCCGGCTAATTTTTCTATATATATTTTTAGCTGTCCATATAATTTCTTTCTACTGTTAGTAGAGACAGGGTCTCACTCTTGCTTAGGCTGGTCTCAAACTCCTGACCTCAAGTGATCCTCCCACCTCGGCCTCCCAGAGTGCTAGGATTACAGGCATGAGCCACTGCACCCAGCCTGAAATTCTTTGCTTTTGTTAAACTGAGGTCCTTTATTGTGGCGACTCTAGGACACCAGAGAGGTATCGTGTTGGTGATCCCAAGCTGAAGGGCTGAAAATAGACCCCTTGGGAAAACCTGTCCTTTTGTCTGAGGCCTCTTCTTGCTGGTGTTCAGGCTGCTTGTCTTGCTGTTAACCTTTATTTTTTCCTTTGCCC
The DNA here is from genome assembly GCF_020740605.2 of Lemur catta. Taxonomy (NCBI): domain Eukaryota; kingdom Metazoa; phylum Chordata; class Mammalia; order Primates; family Lemuridae; genus Lemur; species Lemur catta. The sequence continues at coordinate 912,085 of NC_059143.1, read as the reverse complement.
AAACCCTAAGCATTTCTTTGAGTCAGATTAGAATGTTACTTTTGTTCTCCAGCTGAAGCCTGTTCTGTGCTTTGTGTGTTGCTGTGTGGCTTATATTGGAGGCTACAGTCTCTGTTCTTTTGCATGGATCTCTTTTCTCCCCTAGCCTGTGTGCTGAACCAGACATGACAGCATGGTGTGGCCACCATCACTTTGGACCAAGCCTGTATTTGACATAAAGACTCATTAATAATTTACATGTTAAGCTACCTATAAGCTTCCTTTCCTGTCATTATCAGAACTAAGCAGTTGGAAACATTCAGCTAGGATTAAACCTGTGCCTCATGATCCCCCACAGATTGGCACAGAGGAGCCAGTGTACCCCTGCAAGCCTGCAGACCAGCCATCCCCAAGCTCTTTGGCATCAGTGACCAGTTTCATGGAAGTTTCCATACACTCTGGAAGACAGCAAGAAAGCTATGTAACACCCTCATTCAAATGACTAATAGACACATGCTTGTTCTTCTTTTCTTATCACTGTTGGTATTTTCCTAATAATCTGACTTGTCATCATTACTTTGCTTACTTCCTAGTGGCTGGAATCAGGTCACTTTTCTTAGTCGTTAAACCAAATTTGCATTTTGCCTTAGCTGTTCACCATGTTTTCATTATACTTCCTCCTCTCCCTGGAAAAAAAACCTTTTCTGTCCATCTTGGATATAGGAAAATAACCAGGTTGTGTTTTGGCTGAGCAGGGAGTGATAACTGCTGCTGCAGACACGTCTTGTTGCATCTACATTAATGTTTCAGGGGACGTAGAACATCAATATGATATCAACAACCCCGCTACACAGACCAGCTGGGGTTCTATTAAGGGATGTTTGCCCAGTATCATTTGGTTCTTATTAGCTATCTTCCTTCTTTTTTTTTTTGGTTTTTTTTGTTGTTGGTTTTTTTTTTTTTTTTTTTTTTTGAGACAGTCTGGCTCTGTCACCCTGACTAGAGTACCATGGTATCAGCCTAGCTCACAGCAACCTCAAACTCCTGGGCTCAAGCGATCCTCCTGCCTCAGCCTCCCTAGTAGCCGGGACTACAGGCATGCACCACCATGCCCGGCTAATTTTTTCTATATATTTTTAGTTGGCCAGCTAATTTGTTTCTATTTTTAGTAGAGACAGGATCTCGCTCTTGCTCAGGCTGGTCTCAAACTCCTGACCTCCAGTGATCCTCATGCCTTGGCCTCACAGAGTGCTAGGATGACAGGCGTGAGCCACCACGCCCGGCCTGTATCTTCCAGGTTACAGTAACTGCAGTCCAAGTTCATGCCGACGCAAGGCTTCCAACTCCTCACCAGCTGATCCCAAACATGGAAGTGTCCTGCCCCTGTGCCCCCTAGACTGTTCTTAGAGATTTTTACTTCTCCAATGCTGGGCAGGGCCTATGCCCATAAGCTCAGCAGGAAGAAGCTGCAGAAGATTCAGAACTTCATCCTTCTACAACCTCTTCAGATTAAGGAGGGGGATTATCTCTGAGGGAGGACTGCATACACACCGCATATGACACTAGGTACTGCGTACACACTGCCTATGACACTAGGTACTGCTACACACTGTATGAGACAGTGGGGTACTGTACGCATACAGCATAGAACACCAGGTACTACAGACACACTGTATATAACACTGGTTATGTGCACTGGGTACATAGCACAAGTGACAAGGATACTGTATACACACCAAATATGACAACAGTTATTACACATACAATGTATATGATAGTCTGTCCTGCATACACACTGTATATGACACTGGGAACACAGCACAAGTGACAAGGATACTGTATACACACCAAATATGACAACAGTTATTACACACACAATGTATATGATAGTCTGTCCTGCATACACACTGTATATGACACTGGGAACTGGGTACACAGCACAAGTGACAAGGATACTGTATACACACTGCATAGAACACCAGATACTATGTACACATTGTATGTGATGCCAGATACTACGCATATAATGTACATGACACTGAGTCCTGTGTCCCTAGCATGACAAAGACACTACATACACAACAGTCCTATGTATATACTATATACTGTACATTGCATACTGCGTACTCAGCATGACAAGGATACTATCTACACTCTATATGACACCTGGTACTATGTACATACCGCATGACTCCAAGTACTATGTATACACTGTATTTATGACACTGAGTACTGTATGCACAGCATAAGTGACAAGAATACTCCCTACACACCATGTATGACATGCAGTACTATGTATGCACCATTGTATGTGACACCAAGTACTTCGTATACACTATATGAGACAACAGGTAGCACTTACGTACACAGTGTGACAAGGATAGTGGGTACACACAGCATATGACACTAGGTACTATGTACACACTGTATATGGCATTGGGTACTGTGTGCACATTGCATATGACACTTGGTACTGCATACACAGCTTAAGTGACAAGGATCCCATGTACACACAGCGTGACTCTGAGTACATGCCACAAACAACCCCATATAGGATGCTGAGTACCGGGTATGCACCGTGCAAAAAGCCTGGTGCTGTGCACACAGCAAAGCGCACACACACCGCAAAGCACACACACACACACACACACCACAAAGCGCACACAGTGAAAAGCACACACACCCCAAAGTACACACACTGCAAAGCACACACACATCGCAAAGCACACATACAACACAAAGCACACACACCGCAAAGCACACACACACCGCAAAGCACACACACCGCAAAGCACACACACACTGCAAAGCGCACACACTGCAAAGCACACACACCGCAAAGCGCACACACACCGCAAAGCACACACACTGAAAAGCACACACACTGCAAAGTGCACACACTGCAAAGTGCACACACACAGCAAAGCACACACACACACACACACACTGCAAAGCGCACACACTGCAAAGCACACACACACCGCAGAGCACACACACACACTGCAAACCGCACACACCACAAAGCGCACACACCGGAAAGCACACACACCCGGCAAAGCACACACACACCGCAAAGCACACACACACTGCAAAGCGCACACACCGCAAAGCACACACACCGCAAAGCGCACACACAGCCTGGCTCTGAAGAAAAGTGCAAGGGAAGACAGAGCAAAGGACAGTGCGCGGCCCCGTCGCCCCAAAGGAGCCCCCTCATCCCAGCGCGGCCCCGCAGCTTCTCCCCGGAGCTCGGCGGGAGGAAGGCGGCAGACCCCACGGGACAGTCCTGGAGGCCCGCGAGGACCTGTTGAGGCAGTGGCGGCCTCGTTCCCGGGGTCGCCTGCAGCCCCCGCTGGGCACGAACAGACCCCTACCTGGCCTCGGCCCCACCCTGCGCGGTTGCCCCGCAAGGAAGGCGGCCAGGCCCCCTCCGGCCACTGAGGGCGGCGGGCAGTGACTCGCACTGGTCCCAAACGGGGGCAGTTTGTCCTCTGCCGGCAGGGGCAGCGCCCCCCAGTATTTTCGCACGTTGGTTTTGCAGAGCCGCGGTCCAGACCAGAGCAGAAAAATCTTCGCAGGTGGCTCTGCCCGCCCTGCCCACCGCGCAAACTCTCTTCTCCCGCCAAACGTGCAAAATCCAAATAGGCGGCCTCCTTCCCGTGCTTTGGCGCCCACACGCCGGGCCAATCACGGTGTCGCCCTGTTCGTGCTGACCAATAGGAGAGTGCCTCGTCAGGCGGTGGGCGGGCCACCAGCAGACGTTACCCAATGGGCGCCGGGGCAGCGTTCCCGGCGTCATTAGCCCTGAGGTGGCTGTGGAGAGGAGACGGCTCTCCTGTGGTGGCCGCGGCGCTGTTCCCCGAGGCGACGGGCGAGGACGCGGGACGGTGAGCTGGGCAGCGAGGCGGGGCAGGGCGCGGCTGCTGGGCTTGAGCAGATCGGGGACGGTGAACCCCTGTGAGGCTGGGTACGGCCCCGAGGCCCGTCCGGCTGAGGCACGCGGGACGCCAAAGGGCGGTGGGGCCGAGGCCGGAGAGGTGCCGAGGGGACGCGGCCTTGCGCGCTCCCCAGGCGGCCCCGCGTGCTCAAACCTTCACGCCCCTTCCAAGACGGCTCTTCCGGCTCGGCCTCGCGGGTGTCCAGCGACCGGCACCCCAAAACCTTGTCCAGCTACTCCCGAGACCGCCTTTCCGAGGCAGCTGCTTCCCCAGGGAGGGGTGGAGACCCGCTCCTGTGTGCGCGCGCCACGCTGGCTCGGGTGCGGCGGCCCAGACCGGCCAGCGGGAGGAGGGAGGTCGCTCCGTGACCCCAGTGGGGGCCGCAGGGCCGGACCGGGGAAGTCCCTGAGCCCCCGTGTAGGGCCAGGAAGGTTTCCCTAAAAAGTGGGTGTTTGCGATGAGGTCTGAAGGTTGGGCGGGAGCTAAAGGCTGGGCAGGGGGCGCGGCCGGCGGGAGAGCGCACGTGGCCGACCTGTTTAAGGAAAGGGAAAGGCCGGTGCATCTGGGAGACCAAAGCGCCCAGCTTGACGCAGGGTCCAGACCGCTGTGGGGCCTTAAGAGATGTACTGAGATTTTAATCTATCTGGAAACAGTGACAGTCCTTTTCTGAGTTTCAAGCAGTAGGGTGAAGCAGTCAGATGAACACTTTGGAAAGAGTATTTTGGCCGAATGGGAGATTATTGCCATGATAGCTTTGAGAGTCAGGGGTTATAAAGTTGACAAGACCGGGTGAGGAGGAGGGGTGTGGCAAGGGAGCGTTCTAGAAGTTCTGGCTCAGTTCAGATGGTGCAATGCATTGAGATTGAGAATATTGGAGGAACTAGTTTGGTAAATGAGAACTCCAAGAACAGAATAAAAATGGGTAAATGCCTGCAAGTGGAACTTCTGGGTCATGCTGTATTTAACTTTATGAGGGACTTGCCAGGCTGTTTTTCAAAGTGGCCACAATATTTTACATTTCCACCAGCAATGGATGGGAGTTTTGATTTCTCCATATCCTTGCCAACACTTATTATCCGTTATTTTATTTATTTATTATTTTTTTTTTGAGATGGAGTCTCACTCTGTTGCCAGGGCTAGAGTGTCGTGGTGTCAACCTAGCTCACAGCAACCTCAGACTCCTGGGCCCAAGCGATCCTCCTGCCTCAGCCTCCTGAGTAGCTGGGACTACAGGCATGTGCCACCATGCCAGGCTAATTTTTTCTATATAATTTTACTTGTCCATATAATTTCTTTCTATTTTTTTTTTAGGGACGGGGGTCTCACTCTTGCTCAAGCTGGTCTTGAACTCCTGACCTCGAGCGATCCTCCCACCTTGGCCTTCCAGAGTGCTAGGATTACAGGTGTGAGCCACCTTGCCCGGCCTATCCATTATTATTATTGCCATCCTAGTGGGTGTGAAGTGGTATCTTGTTTTGCTTTGCATATCCCTTATAACTGTGATATATATTGAGCATCTTTTCATGTGTTTCTTGGCCATTTGTACATCTTTGGAGAAATGTTTATTTAAGAGCAAGACCCTGTCTCCAAAAAAATTTTTTTTTAATTACATAAATGTAGACCTGTCGTCCCAGCTACTCGGGAGGCTGAGGCAAGAGGATCACTTAAGCTCAAGAGTTTGAGGTTGCTGTGAGCTGTGATGACACCACTGCACTCTAGCCTGGGTGACAACCAGATCCTGTCTCAAAAAGTAAATAAATGCATACATACATACATATGTACATTGGCAGTTGAATACTTCCAGTTTAGCTAATTACTGAGCTTCACGTCTGTGTATCTTTTCCATTCTTATGTATTATAGGCACCTAGAACTTATGTATAAAAATGAACTCATCATCTCCATTGCTTCTCACCACAAAGCAAAATAACTTTAAAAGCAGAAAACTATTTCTCTACGTAGGTTCCTAGTTCAGTGAATATAAATCAATGATTATAATTTCATTTTTATATAAAAGACATATCTAGTTGTTCTATATCAATCCTCTCCTTACCCTTTCGTCAAAATCAATACTAAAGGAGTCCTTCGTCCTGCGGCTAACTCTCACTTGCTCATCTTTCAGATCTCAGTTTAAATGACATTTTCAAAGGCCTTCACTAATTCTTAGACTGTGGAATTTGTGTTTTTATTGAACTCCCCAAGTGACTCTTGCATCAGGCAAGTTTTGAGAAAGGTACTCTATAATAAGATTTATATGGTCCCTTCCCCTCCTCCCACCCTACTTTTGGAAATTGTGTGCCTATTATACTTCATAGAGGCAGAGACAGATCACCTGTATGTCCTCAACATTTAGCAAATGACTTGGCAAATAGAGGTTCAGTCATTATTGAATAATATATCAAAGAATGATTGCCCAGAGAAATGCATTCATTCCTGAAAATGGAAATGTACTTGCTTGGTAATAGGGTAAGTGTATGTTTAACATCATGAGAAACTTGGAGACAGTTTTCCTAAATGGTTTTGACAATTTGTATTCCCTCTAGCAATGTGTAAGAGTCCGAGTTTTTCCACATCCTCACCAGTATCTGCTGTTATCAGCCTTTTTAAAAAAGCCATTCTAATGTGAAGTGGCACCTTGGGTGGCTTAAATTTGCATTTCCCTGATGGCTAATAATGTTGAGCACTTTTTGATACACATGAGAGCCATTCATAGTAAATGCTTGAATTTTTGCCTTTTATGTTAGATTTTTTTAAAACTCTATTTGTACAAGTTCTTTACATAATGTGAATAGGAGCCTTCTGTTGAATATGGAGAGTGAATATTTTCTCCCAGTCTTTGGCTTGTGTTTTCATTTTTTAAGTAATATCTTCTGGTGAGCAGAAGTTTAATTTCGCTGAATCAAAATCAACAACTTTTTTTTTTTTTTCAGGCATGGTCTTCCCTCTGTTACCCAGGCTAGAGTGCAGTGGCATCATCATAGCTCACTGCAACCTCAAACACGTGGGTTCAAGCCATCCTCCCAGCTCAGCCTCCTGAGTAGCTAGGACTACATGTGCCTGCCACCAGGCTTGGCTAAATTTTTTTTTAACTTTTTGTAGTGATGGGGTCTCACTATTGCCCTGGCTGGTCTTGAGCTCCCACCTGGGCTTCCCAAAGTGCAGGTGTGAGCCACCAAATGTGGGAAATCAACAACTTTTTAATTAATGCCTTAGTGTTCTAGTTGATAAATCTTTGCCCACCCCAAAATCATAAATATATTCTCCTATGTTTTCAGAAATGTGATAGGTTTGTTTTTCACATTTAGAAACATGACTCAACTTTCATTATTGGGTGTCGTTTGAGATACAGGTCTAGGTATTTATTTTCCTCAAGAAAAAAAAAAACATTGTAAAATCTAGGTGTGCCAGTACCATTTATTGAATATGCCTTATGCTTTCTTTTCTGCATTGAATTGAAATAGTGACCTTCTCAAAAACAAAGTGACTGTATACATGTAGCTCTTTCTAGACTCATAATTTGTTTCATGAATCTTTTAATCTGGCATACTATACTGTCAATAGCTATAGCTTTACAATTCTTGAAGTATATGTCATCTAACTTCTAGATTGTTTTCATTATTCTGGGTTCATTGCATTTCCATATTAACTTGCAATCAATTTGTCAACTTCTAAAAAAATTCTTTTGCAATTTCGATTGTAACTGTGTTGAATCTACCGCTCCATTTGTGCAGAACAGATGTTAGCAATATTAAGTCTCTTGGTCTGTGAACATGGTATAGCTCTCCATTTATTTTAGTTGATCCTTAATTTCATCAGTGTTTTATAATTTTTAATATAGAAGTCTTGCACATATTTTATTACCTTTAATCACCAAATAGTTTATGTTTTTGTAAGTGGTAGGTACAGTTTTACATTTTCACTTTACAATTGTTGCTAGAATATAGAAATATAGTTGATTTTTTTTGTATATTGACCTTTTTATCCTTCAGCCTTACTAAATTGACTTCTTAGTTCTAATAGTTTCTTTGTATATCTCCATTATTTTCTCTGTACATTATAATGTGACTTGTGAATAAAGGTAGTTTTACCTCTTTTCCTTTATTGCACTGGCTAGGACCTCTGATATAATAAATATGAGGGGTAAGAGAACAAATTTATAGTTTTTGACAGAAATTATTCAGTATTTCTGTACCCAGTGTGATATTGGCTATAGGTTTTGTGGTTTTTCTTGTAGATAGCCATCATTAGACCGAAGAAGTTTCCTACTATTCATGATTTGCTGAGAGCTTTTTGTCATGAGTGGGTTTTGAGTTTTAACAAATGTTATCAAAATTCTTTTTGTGCATCTGTTGAAATGATCATGTAATTTTTCTCCATTATTCTTTTACTGTGGTGAATAACATCAATTGATTTACAAATTTTGGACTTCCCTCATCTTCCTTGGGTAAACTCCACTTGATCCAGATGTATTAGACTTTTTTTTTTTTTGCTTTGTAAAAAAATTAATTTAGCATATGATAGTCTGTGTATAAAAGGTATTGTTTTTTTTTTCTTGGAATGTTCTTTTCAGTTTTTTGGTATCAACATCATGCTGGCTCTGTGAAACAAACATACTGAGAAGTCTTCCCTCTTCCTCACTTCACTAAAGGAGTTAAGACTGAATTCCGGCTTTCTTTGTATGTTGTTAATTGATGGAATTCAGAGAGCATATCTATGCCTGCCATTTTCCTTGAGGGGAAATTTTTAATTACAGATTTAGTTTCCTTAAGAGACAGGACTGTTCATATGATTTATTTCTTCCTGTATCCATTTTGAAAGGTTGTGGTTTTCAAGGAAGTTATGTCCATCTGAGTTATAGAATTTGTCGGATGAAGTTGTTTATTATACCCCCTTATTTTAATGTCTATATGTTCTGTAGTAATGTTCCCTTTATTATTCGTGACAGTCATAATTTGTGTTTTCTCTTTTTCTTAGATACGTTTCATGAAGCATTTATAAATTTTATTAATCTTTTTAAAGAAACAACTTTTGTTTTTGTTGATTTTTATCTGTCCATTTTTGTTTTGTTTACTTCTCCTTTTTCTATTTCCATCCTACTTTCTTTGGGCCTAATTTTTCTGCTTTTTCTAGTTTCTTAAAATGGAACCTAAGATCATTGATTTTAAACCTTTCTTCTTTTCTAATATAAGCATTTAAAGCTATAAACTCTCTAAACACTGTTTTAGCTGCATCCTTGCTGAGGCAACAGTGAGACCCTGTCTCAAATAAATAAATAATAAAAAGTGAAAATCTCTTCTCCTTACACATACAAATACACACCCATGTAAATCGGTATTCCCTTCTCCCATTAATGTTTTATTTATTTTTTTTTTTTAGTGTTTTTCTTTTTGTGGCAGTTTCAAACTCCTGGGCTCAAGTAATCTTCCTCCCTCAGCCTCCCTAGTAGCTGGGACCACAGGCACATGCTGCTCGGCTTAGTTTTTAAGGTTGGCTGTCACCATTTCTCTTTGTTCAAAGAAGGTTTAATAGGAATTGTTACAGGATATATCTTTAGCCTTTTCAGTTCTTTCTATGGTTGATTCCCTGTTCACCTGTTTCTGAGTCTTTTTAAAAATTTGTTTTCATAGAAAATTGTCTATTTTTTGTTAAGTTTTCAAGTTATCCATCAGGGGTGTATATGACAATAGTTTTTGAAAGTACTTCCTTATCTGTTGTTAAAATACTCCTTTTCTCTTTACTAATTTCTGTTTTAGTCCTCTCTTAGATTTGTCTGGTATTTATCTACTTCTATTAGTCTTTTAAAAGAATGGTTCTTGATTTTGGGTATGATTTTTTACTGTTTTTAAATTGGTCACTTCTGTTTTTGTCTTAACTAATTGTATTCTCAACCTTTTTGGTTTATTTTTAGTTCTCTTCTAAATTCTTGAGTCAATAGCTTAATTCCAGTTTTATTTAATAACAAGCCTCTAAATCTATGGCTTCTTTTGGTGATAACTTTGACCATGTCCCATAGGTTTTGGTAGTCTTTGTTCTTATTGTCATTAATTTTTTTCAATTATCAAAATCCACACTGCTTATGCAGTACCAAAGTTGGATTCAAATCTAGATAGGCTGTCTGCATGGAATGAGATCTTCTGCTTTATAATGTCTTCTCATAGTATTATAGAACAGAGTGAACTTAGATGATTTTTTCAGGATGCTTTATTGAAATAATTCATTGAGAATTAAAGTCAATTTTTTTTCCAAACTTACCAGGAACCTTTCTAATATCTGATCACCAGACTTCCATTCAAGACACCTCAGCTTTTTGGAAGTATGAACAGTAAAGATAAGTAGGGATGAAAGTCTCAAAATGATGTGAGTTGGCTGGACACCGTTCCTGTTGGTCTCCTCTGGGACTATTCATGGGTCCACTGGAGTGTCTTGGTTTTCCTTTTAGTGACTAGCTTGGGCTTTCTCATCTAAATAGCTTTACTGAGGTATATTTTACTCATTTCAGTGATTTTTTTTAGTAACTTTATCAAGTGGTGCAACCATCACATAAAACCATAAATCAGTTTTAGAACATTCATATCACCCAAATAAGATCCCCCCAGGCCCATTTATAGTTAATTTCTCCACCACCTCCTGCTTCTCCATCCTAGGCAGCCACTAATCTACTTTCTCTATAAATTTGCTTTTTCTGGACATTTTATTTAAATGGAATCATACAGTACGTAACCTCTTTTGTCTGGCTTCTTTCATTCAACATAATGTTTTTGAGATTAATCCATGAGGTAATGTTTCAGTAGTTTGTTCCTTTTTATTGCTGAAAAAGACTCCACTGTTTGGATATATCATGGCACTGGTTTTTAATAATTGTATAATTTGTTTTGAAAATATTTTTGATCTAGGTTTGACATAAATAGGGTCACATTATAATCTTTAAAATTTCTGGGTTTTTTTTGTTTGATTTTGACTTTTCTTGGTGACCTAACATGTTGGTGGTTTCTTAGATGTTCCTTGGAAATTTTAAAAGAATGCCCTTGTTCTCTATGTCACTGTCAATTCATGCTTTTTTAAAAGTTACTGATATGTTCTACCAGTTTTATTGTTTGTTAGCCCTCTGATACTAGAATCTTTGACTATAACTGCTGCTTGATCCCATTCTTCTTGTATTTCTAATAGTTTTTAAAAATATAATGTCAAGTGTAATAATAGTTCAATATCTATACCTTCTCTAGACTATATATCCTTGAGTGATGCAGGCCACTGCAGTGGTGGAGACAGCTTCTGGTAAAGGCTACCACAGTAATGGAGGAAAACTCCAAAAATGTGAGGGTCCAGGCCAGCTGCCTTTATTCTGGGTGGGAAGGGGTGATAAATGTGTCAAACAGTTCCCCCTCCAATGTTGGTACTTTTTTTTTGGTGAATTCCCTCAGTCTCTGTTTATCTGAGAATGTCTTAATTTCTCATTTGTATACAAAACTTAGCTTTGCTGGGTACAAGATTCTAGGCTGGGCATTATTCTATTTCAGAAGAGTGAGGATAGGGCCCCAGTCTCTTCTTGCTTGTAAAGTTTCATTAGAGAAACCTGGTGTTATTTGGATGGGCTTTCCTTTGTATGTTACTTGTTTCTTTTTCTTACAGCTTGAAGAAGGGCCTCTTTAGTGGATATTTCGGTCAGTCTGATGACTGCGTGATATGGTGTCTTCCTATTTGCAATGAATCTCCCAGGGGTCATTTGGGCTTCTTGTACCTGGATATCTAGATTTTTAGCAAGACCTGGGAATGTTTCCTCTATGATATCTTCAAGTAGCTTATCCAACCCTTGTGTATTTTCTTCTTCACCCTCAGAGATGCCCATAACGTTCACGTTAGGCTTATTCACATAATCCCACATTTCTTGTAGCCTTTGCTCTTTTCTCTGATTTCTCTGCTCTATCTCTGTGACTGACGTATTTAATTATAAGGTGTTATCTTCAATCCCTGAGATTCTTTCTTCTGTTTGATCTACCCTGTTCTTGAGGTTTTCCACTGTGTTTTGTTGTTTCTTGAATAAATTCTTCATTTCCAGGAGTTCAGTTTGATTTTTCTTTAACATTTCAATTTCTTTAGTGAATTTTTCTTCCAAATCCTGGATTTTTTTAAATGGTTTCTTTGTGTTGGTTATCCATTTTTTTCTTGCGTACCATTGGGTTTTCTTACAATCCACGTTCAAAATTCTTCTTCTGTCATTTTAGTGTTCTGAATTTGGTTAATGTCTATTGCTAGAGATCTGGTGTTCCTCTTTGGAAGTGTGCTTTCCATTTGATTCTTCATACTTCCGGAGTTCTTTCGCTGACTCCTTCCCATCTGGACCCGCCATTGCTTGCCATCTTTCAGTTTTCATTTGGAAAGTAACATGCCCTGTTTAGGCTCTGTTCCAGTAGTGCTGTTTAGGAGCAAGGCAGATGGCAGCTGCTGCCTACCAGCCTGGATGTGTGCGCCTCTATGGTTGCTTGATCTGCCACTAGGGGGAGCCACTAATGTGATGTTCAGGGTTCTTCTACCACACTTGGGAGGCTGCTCCTGATGGGAGGGTCACTCTGGGAGCCTGTTGTGGCCTGTTGCCAGGATTTTTTGTTCCCTGACCATGGACCCCACTGTTGGCAGCTGACTGGACACAGAAATCCAGCCCCAGAGCTGTGATCCTACTGGATGACCTAAACCAGTCTGAGGAGCAGAGTCACTGGGCTGTCAGCTATTGATATGCACCAAGGCCCAGCAGATTCAGAGATAAAGTGGCTTTTCTTGTCTCTCCCTACCTCCAGGGGTGGAACCTACCGCTTTTGGCACGGAACATGCTGGCTAGGAGGAGGGGGTGGTGCCCCAGTCTGCCCAGTGCCTGTAAGCCCCACAGGTGTTAGCCTCCCACGATTCGGGAAGTATTCAGAATTCACCCATCAAAACGGGCCTGGCTTGTCGAGCATAGGTCATGTAAGGGTCGAGCTTGTCGTGAGAGTCCCCGGGCTGGGGGAACAGAGCTGCCCAATGCCGTATCACACCACAGCGGCTGGGTTGTGGACCCCCAAAATGGCGACAGCCTGCCCGCAGAGCACCAGCACTGGGGGTGACTGTTCAGGACTTGGCAGGTGCCTGATCAAGGAGCTGAGTCATCAGGATGCCACACTGTCTCTTTTATGTCACCTCTGACCCACCCTGAGTGGGCCTATTCCAGGTTTTTCAGACAAGAAGGCATCCTAGATGGACCTACCATATGTGCCCAGAAAATACATCAACTGGTGGCATTGCTCTGGGGAGAACAGAGAATACTGTTTTCAATTAGATGAAATGTCCTGGTGGTAAAGTGACTGGCATTGTCGAGAAACTCGGCGATGGCTGTTATCTCTAGGTGGAGGGTCTTGTCAGGAGACGCTGTTACAGAGCGGGTCTCCTGGTGTCCATAGGCTGATAGGATTTCCGAAGAGCAGAGACTGGGAGGGATAGCAATTAATGACCAGAAACAAGGCTTATCTAATCACTGTATTTGACGGCACAGCCATAGTGACAACCAATCTTTACCCAGTTTACCTACAGGATCCCTGTTGGTGACCAATTAACCTGTAGCATTCGTAAAGGCCAGATAAACAGGCAGCCAACCAAGAAATTGTGCACGCATGTAAATATGTAGATAAATAATATACACATTGAGACAGAGAAGGGGAGAATGAGCAGAAGGCCAGTGGATGGTTGTGATCCCTCTCAACTTTCAGAACGGAGCCAGTTCACAGTCTGAGAATGCATCAGTTAAAAGAGGAATAAGTCCAACTGAAGATGGATCTAGAAATTCCATAGTACCTACATTTAGTGATTTAAATAAATCTGCATAAATCACCTGAGTAGTGATCTTCTCAGTCCTTTCGCCAAGGAAACCTCTGGTCATTTCCTTGAATAACTGGGCTATGGGAAAGAACACTTATTTCCAGGGGTTTTGGGTACAGGTCTGAGCTGGCATGATTCCAGGGGTCCCAAAGCCCCCAGATGAGAATAAGCATTTATGAAATTTAGGTGACAAATGGAGGTTGTTTTTTTTTTTTTTTGAGACAGAGTCTCACTCTGTTGCCCGGGCTAGAGAGTCATGGCATCAGCCTAGCTCACAGCAACCTCAGACTCCTGGGCTCAAGTGATCCTCCTGCCTCAGCCTCCCGAGTAGCCGGGACTACAGGCATGCACCACCATGCCCGGCTAATTTTTCTATATATACTTTTAGCTGTCCATATAATTTTCTTTCTATTTTTAGTAGAGATGGGGTCTCACTCTTGCTCAGGCTGTTCTCAGACTCCTGAGGTCAAAGAATCTGCCCACCTTGGCCTCCCAGAGTGCTAGGATTACAGGCATGAGCCACCATGCTCGGCCCCAAGTAACTCTTATTTTCCTTAACAGTGCCCCCTAAATGTAAGAGTAGTAATACTAAAAATTCTGATATACCAAGAGGAGCTGTCAAGTGCTTCCTTTAAGTGAAAAGGTGAAAGTCCTCAATTTAATAAGGAAAAAAATCATATGCTGAGATTGCTAAGATATATGGTAAAAACACATCTTCCCATGAAATTGTAAGGAAGGAAAAAGAAATTCATGCTGGTTTTGCTATTGCATCTCAAATCTGCAAAAGTTACAGCCCCAGTACATGACAGTGCTCAGTTAAGATGGAAAAAGCCTTACATTTGTGGGTGGAAGACATCAACAGAAAAGTGTTCAAATTAATGACAAAACGCTGCAGCAGAAAGTGTTGAGCCTATACAAAGACTTCAGCAAGGGATCCCCTAAAGCAAGTGACATCAAGCCATTTACTCTAGGTAAGGGATGGTTATACAGATTCAGAAATACAGAAGATCAATGTTAGCCTGCTAGATTACAATGCCTACATGGTTCACTTCACTTCATCTTATCATGTAGAATTGTATCGTCACACATCATCACAAGAAGAAGGATGAGTATAGTACAATAAGCTGCTTTGAGAGAGACACACCAAATTCATATAACTTTTACTACAGTATATTGTTATAATTGTTCTATTTTATCATTAGTTATGCTTAGTAATCTCTTATGGTGCCTAGTTTATAAATTAAGCTTTATCATAGGTATGTATGCATAGGAGAAACAGAATATATAGGGTACAGTACTACTGACATGGAGGGTTTCAGGCCCCACTGGGGATTTTGGAACATATCCCCATGGGTAAGGTGGGGGGCACTACTGTACATATAAAAAACCCTAAGAAAATAACTAGAATTCTAGGACAATGTATGTGCTAAAATTCATTATTTAGAACAATGTTTTAAAAGAATGTGAACATTCTTTGTGATTTGCATCAGTTACTGAGATTTGAGATGTTGGAAGTAGATGATAGGAATGAAAATAAGGACTGGAGAGGATTCATATTGATCTGCAAGATGATAATCTCACTTTACTAGATTTATAGTCACATATAAAGAGAAACTGAAGAATGATGCAGATTAAAATCATTATATATGCTATGACTGATAATGAAACATTAACTGACATCAAATAGCAAAGCACACCTAGAAACTTAACAATTATCTATTTTCCTACTTCATTCCAAACCTCAGTGTTAATATGAAAAATAACTCACTGACTTTTGGTAATTAATCTGGAAATCTTATATTTCTGTGCAAGGAATAACAATCTATACTTTCTTTTATGCTGAAGGCTAACTCACTCTAAAATTATATCTTTTTTACTTCCTAATTCCTATGGAATGCACTTTGTGTTCTCATCTGCAACTTCTTTGTGGCTTTGTGGTCATTCTACCAGGTTTGGACTTGAGGTTGGTTGTATTTCTGGTATTCTGGACTTTCCTTGGCCCTGGACTACTGACCTCACACTGTATCAATTCCTACTCTCATGGCACTGGAAGAAGCCACATATCCACGCTGATCCACACAGTAGAAATCCCGACTTTCTAATGTCAGTTGGGCCCTAAATATTACAAGAAAAACACCAAATTACATAGAGTTTATCTTATCCAAACACTGGTTTTGTGCCTTTCTCTATTGATTGTGATTTTTTGTTT
The DNA here is from genome assembly GCF_020740605.2 of Lemur catta. Lineage (NCBI taxonomy): Eukaryota > Metazoa > Chordata > Mammalia > Primates > Lemuridae > Lemur > Lemur catta. Next base: position 896,118 of record NC_059143.1, on the reverse strand, counting down.
TTTCCATAAATAGTTCAAATTACTATTTTGTTAACTCTGGCTATTCTACAAATGGGATGAACTATGCATGGGAAGACCCACTGCTCCAATTTCAGATGAACAAGCAACTTTTGGAATACTACATATTTTACCAAATATATGGAGAAGAGATTACTTCAAGAAGCAGAATGAATATACTCATCACCAAAAAGTAAAACAAGTCAACAAAGTGGTCTTAGGCAATGCTGGTTCTTATGAATTAGTAAATTAGGACCAACCAACCACCTTGGGAACAATGATAAAAATCACAACTTTGCAGTTTCTGGTATAGCATGTCAGGAGCTTAGAAGTTGCCAGTCTATGCTAACAACAAATAAAAAGGAAAACACTGAAAACTCTCAACAACTCTGCATAGATCCATCAGAGAAGTGCAGTCACAGAACAAAGGGCTGCCCCCAAAATTGGAGAGACAGAGAGGCAGATACACAGAATCACAGAAACCTTTGCAGGAATCAATTAAGAGGTAGGAAAACCTGAACTGTAATTGATGAACTATTGGAGGCTAAGTGTGGACAACTGTACCTGATTCTGGCAGGAGAGGAGAAAATGAACCATTTTGAAATAAAATATACCATTTTCTTTTTCTGAACAAGGCCTGTTCTCAGGAAAAACTATTGAGTGGACCCTAACATGCTCAGCTTTGATCAGGGCCTGATATATCTGGGGGAAGGGGAAATACCCAGTTCTAGTTGGCTCTTGCCTTCCATGTGGGAGGAGGGAAATACCCAACTCTAGCTCCCTCTAAACTTCCATAGTGGCAAAGGAAAAAGTCTTCAATTCCAGGCACCACTAGCCTTCCATGTGGGGAGAGGCAAACACACTACTTCAGCCCTATCCAGCCATCTTGTTCCACCTAAGGAGGGGGTACTGAAAAGCACTGGTGAAGTTTACAGCCCCAGGGCACAGGCTCACCAAAAGACTGAGAGCTAGTCATAGGGTGATACAATGCTCCCCTCGCCACACCTGACCACTACATTACTAAAGGCCTATTTACTGCACTTCCTTTTACCTAGTACATTATGCCTGACTGCCAACAAAAAATTACCAGGCATGCTAAAAGGCAAAACACAGTTTGAAGAGATTAAACAAGCATCGGAAACAAAGTCAGAAATGGCAGGAACGTTGGAGTTATCATACCAGGAATTAAAAAAAAAAACTATGATTAATATGCTAGGGGCTTTAATGGAAAGAGCAGACAGCATGTAAGAACAGATGGTTGATATAAACAGAGAGATGAAAATTCTAAGAAAAAATAAAAAAGAAATGCTAGAGATCAAGAATACTGTTAACAAAAATGAAGAATATCATTGATGAGCTTATTAGTAGATGGGCTCAGGAAAGAAAATTAGTTTGAGAAAATTACAACAGAAATTTCCCAAATTAAAAAGCAAAGAGAAAAAAGACTGAAAAAAAAAATCCAGAATGTCCAAGAACTCTGGGCAACACAGAAGGTGTAATACATACATAATGGGAATACCAGAAGCAGAGGAAAAGAAGAAACAGAAGGAATATCTGAAGCAATAATGACTAAGAATTTCTGCCAAATTAATGTCAGACACCAAACCATAGATGCAGGAAGCTCAGAGAAAGCCAAACAAGACAAATGCCAAAAAAACTATATCTAAGCATATTATATTCAAACTCCAGACAAATAAAAGATAAAGAAAAAAATCTCGAAAGAAACCAGAGGAGAAGAAACATCTTACCTTAGCAACACTAAGAATTACACCCAATTTCTCAGAAACCATTCAATCAAGAAGAGCATAGAGTGAAATAATTAAAACGTTAAGATAAAAAACACACCAACCTATAATTCTAGACCCTGTGAAACTATCCTTCAAAAGTGAAGAAATAAAGACTTTCTGAGAAAAACAAAAATTGAAGGAATTTGTTGCCAGTAGACCTCCCTGCAAGACATGTTAAAAAGCAGTTATGCCGAGGACAAGAAAATAATGTAGGTCAGAAACTTGGATCTACATAAAGAAAGGAAGAGCATTAGAGATAGAATAAGTGCATTCTTAAGTGAGCTAACAAAGAAGTTTGTTTGAAATAATAATGACAACAATGTATTTCATTACATAAGTGCATATGTGCATGCTTATCAGTGAAATGAATGAAAGCAATGATACAAGGGATGGGAGGGAGGAATTAGAAATATTTTGTTATTATAAGGTATTCATACTACTCATGAAGTAGTATAGTGTTATTTGCAAGTAGACTAGGATTAGTTGTAAATGTATATTGCAAATTCTAGAGCAACCACTGAAAAAGTACAGAAAGAGGAATACTTGATATGCTAAGGAAGGAGAGAAAAGGGAATCATAATATAGTCAATTAAAACCATAAAAGGCATAAAAAGTGTGGAAGACAAGAACAGAAACAAAGACTAAGGGCAACAAATAGAAAATGGTCACAATATGGTAGATATTAATCCAACTATATTGATAATCACCTTGAATGTCAAAAGGCTAAATATACCAGTTAAAAGACAGATTGTCAGATGTGATCAAAAAACAAGACTCAACTATATGTTGTCTACAAGAAACCCACTTTAAATATAAAAGCACATAGAGACTAACATTAATCAAAAAAAGTGAGAGTAGCTGTATAAATTTCTCCAGCCCTTTGCTTTTTAATCCAACAACAGCACAGTACACTTTCTGCTCAAAATCACATAGAACATTTACCACGACAGACCACATTATGGGCCATAAAGCATATTTTAACAAACTTAAAAGAAATCATACCAGGTCTGCTCTCAGACTGCAATGCAATTACATTAGAAACCAGTAAGATAGCTGGAAAATCCCCCAAATACCTGGTGATTAAACAACACACTTCTAAATAACATAAAGCTCAAAGGAGAAATATTAAGAGAAATTAAAAACTATTTTGAACTAAATAAAAATGAAAATACAGCTTATCAAAATCTGTGAAAGCAGTGCTTAAAGCAAAACTTATAGCACTGAATACATATATTAGAAAAGAAGAAAGATCTAAATCAATAAAGTCGGCTTTAACTTTAGGACACTAAAAATGAACAACAAATTAAATTTATAGCAAGCAGAATTTAATGAAATTGAAACAGGAAATCAACAGAGAAAATAAAAAACCCCAAACACTGGTTCTTTGAAAAGTGCAATAAAATAAATAAGTCTCTAGGTAGGCAAACTAAGAACAAAAGAGAGAAAGGACCCAAATTACTAATATCAGGAATGGAGAGGAGACATCACTGCAGATCTTGTGGAATATTATGGACAACTCTAAGTCACAAATTTGATAACATGGATGAAATGGACCAAGTCTTTGAAAGATACAATCTACAAATACTCAACAGAAGAAATTCACAGTCTGAATAGGCCTATATCTATGAAAGAAATGAAATCAGTAATTAAGAGCCTTGCAAAACAGAAAGTACCAGGCCCACATGAGTTAACTGGTGAATTCTACCAAATGCTCAAGAAATTCAAAGAAAAAAATTATACCCATTGTTTGTAATCTCTTCCAGAAAATAGAAACAGAAGGAATACCTCCCAACTAATTCTATGAGGCCAGGATTATCCTAATATCAAAACCAGAGGATGACATTACACAAGAAAACTACAGACCAACATCTTTCATGAACACAGATGCAAAAATCCTCAGCACTTGAACACTGCACCAAGAGAATGAGAAGACAAGCCACAAAGTAGGAGAAAATATTTGCAAAAGACATATCTGATAAAGGACTGTTATTCAAAATATACAAAGGATTCTTGAACCTCAATAATAAGAAAGCAAATATTAATAACATGACTGAAAATGGGCAAAAGACCTGAATAGACACTTCATCAAAAACGATACACAGGTGGCAAATAACCATATGAAAGACATTCAACCTCATATGCCATGAGGGACTTGCAAATTAAACAACAATGGGATATCACTGCATACTTACTAGAGTGGCCCAAATCCAAAACTGACAACACCAGAATCTGGAGAGGATGTAGGGAAACAAGAACTCTTATTCACTGCTGGTGGGAATGCAAAATGGTATACCCCCTTTGGAAGACAGTCTGGCAGTTTCTTACAAAACTAAACATACTTTTACTATTGGATCCAGCAATTGCATTCCTTGATATTTACTCAAATGAATTTAAAATGTACATCTACACAAATAGATGCTTATGTACATTTACAGTAGCTATATTCATAATTGCCAAAACTTAGAAGCAACCAAGATGTCCTTCAGGAGCTGAGTAAGTTGGTACATCTAGACAATGGAATATTATTCAGTGTTAAAAACAAATAAACCATAAAACCATGAAAAGACATGGAGACAACTTAAATACCTATCACTAGGTGAAGGAAGCCAATCTGAGAAGACTAAATACTGTACGACTAAAACATATGACATTTTGGAAAAGGCAATACTATGGAGACAGTAAAAAGATTAGCACTTGCCAGGGGTTAGAGAAGAGAGTTATGAATGTGGGCAGAGCCCACAATGGATTTTTCGGGCCATGAAACTATCCTGTATGATAACTGTAAAAATGGATACATGTCATTATACATTTGTCAAAACTCATAGAATGTATAACACCAAGTGTGAACTCTAATGTAAACTATGGACTTTGGGTGATAATGAAATATCAATGCAGGTTCATGAATTGAGCCAAATATTCCACCCTGGTATGGGATGACATACAGTGGGAGAGACTGTGTGCTTTTGGAGATGAGGTATCTGAGAATTCTCCATACTTTCTGCTCAATTTTGCTGTGAACTGAAAACTGCTCTTGAAAAATAAAGTTTATTAATAAAAAACAAACTACATTTTTGAACCTCAAAGTTCAAGGATTAGCACACGGAGCCCTACTAATGTAGCTGGCCAGGCTTGGCTATGGCTTTACTGCAGCTGCTGCCCAAAGCCTTGAAGTGGACTCATGTCTCACCATCTCTGAGGCTACTTGGGGAAAAGGCTCAATTCGTACAAAAGCTGTGAGGAGATGGGACAGAGAACAGTAAGAGGACTCAAGATTCCACAAGTGGAAACTGAATATTACACATCAATATTTTGTTACCTTTATCACCATAAATTGATGTATTTAATTATCTTAAGGAACCATAAAACATTAGAGGAAGAACATCTTTTACAAAACCAATTTTTATAAAGCATATACAAATAAATTTTAAAAAGCACTTAAAATTAAGTTGCTCTAACCCCCTTTAAGGAGGTAAAAAAATTAAAGCAAATAACAAGAATGAGGTGGTATAATAAAAATTAATACTTACAGTTATTTTTTTGTGAAAGAGGTGACTCACTTGACAAAATCTATCGTTTCCTTTCTGGATGCCATTTTTAAGCTTTTCAATATCAAAATGAGTATTCAACCACTCTTCCAAAAACTGTGTCATTTCTTTCCTATTATTTAAAACTTGTTGAAATTCAGTCTTTATGCTGGGGAAGTCACTTTCTGAGAAATCTTTAAGAATTTCCTAAGTGAAGAATAAGCATTGAAGGGCCTGAACATTAGGAATGTTTTTATCCAAATATGATATATATTTTATCATACATGATACGAATATCATAAAAAAGGAAAGAATCTACTGGCCTTTCATCCTTCTTAATGTCTTAAAGTAAATTAAGAAATATAATTCTAATTTAAAACTTTATTCTAGTTATTTGTGTAATAAAATTTTGGCAGTAGAGGTAATGTAACAGATTAGAATTAGAACCTGTCAAAATGATAAATCTACAGTTCACTATCATAATACATGAAGTGCTTCTTTTTCTTTTTTTTTCCCTGAGTCTCCCTATGTTGCCCAGGCCGATCTTGAACTCCTGGGCTCAAGTGATCCGCCCACTTCAGCCTCTAGAGGAGTTGGAACTATAGGTGCATGCCACCATGCCCAGCTTCATGAAGTGCTTCTGCATGTAGCTTTTTACATACAACATGCATGTTAGGAGCTGGATGCCAGCCTCACATTTTTGGGTTAAAGTAACACACTCCACCTGGAGTTGTTGCAATAAAAAGTTTCTGACTCCTAGCACAGATGAAAGAAGTTTTAGAAGGCATTTTGGAAACTTATTCTGAGGTTCCATGAATTCCCACTTGCTAATGTTAAATCTGTTTTTCCCTGTCTATGAAGGTTGGTAGAGAGGCTAGTTCATTACTTGGCAGCCTTTATGTCTGGCCAGTTGTCACTCGGCAACCCTATCTTTAACTTGTGTTAAATAAAAATGGCTCTAGGCACATGAGAAGACCCCTTTCTACTTGTTAAAATGATTTAAAGTCTAATTAAATCCATTTATACCTCCATATGTAGATCCATACTCTGGTTCAACTTGAGGTCTCTGAATTCATTGGATGGTACATCACAATCTTGGTGAAGGTGCTGTATTTTAATTAGCAATTTGTTTTGCTTTTCCACTTCACCAATAAAATCCATTTCAAGTTTATTGATGGATTCATGTTGTTCTTCTTTCATCTTTGTAATATAGCTTAATATATACTGGCAGAAAAAATTAAACAAATTGGAAAATGAAAATTTTATCACATTTAGAGGAAGTTTTAATCCTTGAAACTATGAGTTAGGGTGGAATTTCTTATTTATCTATATACTCTGATAAGTGAGGAACAGGTAAGGAGCTTCTCTATATCCCTAACTTTTTCTTCTCAGCATCTTGGGAGAATAACTTCCAGACCTCTACTTTCATATTTCTGACTTCCTACTAGATATACTTCGTGGATGTCTTATAAGTACCTCAAATGCGGTATGTTTAAAATGTAACATGATCCCTTTCCCTACAATGATTCCTCCCTTTTCTATGGCCCTCTTTTTGGTTAATTACATTGCCAATCACCCAAGTTTCCTAGTTAGACACTTGAGATTAATTTTCAACATCTTCTCTTGCCCTTCTTGATTGGGTAACCAAAAAGATGATGTTAAATACCTCAAAACTTCCTTGGTAAGCATATTTAGATGTTTGACTTCCAGGTGACAGTGACTTGAATGCCATATGTATCTATGGACCCCAGGAATAAGTTCTGGATGTCTGATTGCCAGGATTTGAGGAAGAATTATCAGGGCATGAGGGGCAATCCACCTGGGAGATAACTGCTCCATAATTGCTCAATTTCCACCATTTGTTAACCTCTTATAATTTGGCCTCTTCCCTAACCACCCAATGAAAACGGTTCTGACATTGGTCACCAAAGACCTTTATTATCACCAAATTGAGAGGATATCACCAGTCCATATTCTGGCTCTCTGAAGTCTTTGCCACTCTTGACAATTTCATCTTTTTTTTTTTTTTTTTAGACAGATCTTGCTCTGTTGCCCAAGCTAGAGAGCAGTGGCGTTATCACAGCTCATTGCAAACTCAAACTCCTGGGCTCAAGTGATTCTCTTTCCTCAGCCTCCCAAGTAGTAGTATAGTGCATGGCTCCCAGGAGTATAGGTCTGCACCACTACATCCAGCTAATTTTTTCTATGTTTTATAGAGATGTGGTCTTCCTCTTGCTCAGGCTGGTCTCTAACTCCTGGCTTCAAGCAATCCTCCTGTCTCAGCCTCCCAGAGTGCTAGGATTACAGCTGTGAGCCACTGTGCTGGGCCTTGACCATTTCACTTTTTATAGTTTTCTCCACTGACTTAAGCAATACCACTTTCAAGTGGTTCTCTCCTGTCTCATTGACTTTTCCAACCTTGAACCCATGTATCGCTCTCTTTTCTGCTACTGCCTCTTAGACATTGATCTCTTCCAGAGTTCTCTTCTTAGCCCAAGGCTCTTATTCTTCAAATGCTTTCTGCATGCTCTTACCTCACACTTCTTCTATTACCTATCACCTGTATGCTGATGAATCTCAAATCTTAGTCCAGACTTTTCTCCTACCAAACCTCAGAATCACAACTAAATGCCTACTTGGTTTCTCTTCTTGGATATTCCATTATAAGGTTTTCAACCTCAAAATATCTCAGTCTAATCACTAGGTCTCTCTTGCCTCACTTGCCAAGCTTCTCTCTCTCTCTCTCTCTCTCTCTCTTTTATCTCATTTAATGGTACCACTATTCAGAAACCTGACTGAGCCCAAACCTGAGACTCCATTTAAACTGTTCTCCCTTACCTCCACAATCTATCATGTGGACCTACCATTTTAAGCTGCTAAATATTGCTTTAATCCCTTTTGTCCTCTCCAGCCCTAGAAAACCTTCCCTAGTAGTATCGTCACACATAGTATCTCATCTGGACTATTGTAACCACCTCTTGTCTCTTCTTTCTACCACTAGAAGAAATATTCCCCTCAAACTCATTGCTTCTTTATTCTGTAACTGAAGTACCTCAATGGTCATCTGATCCTGTTACTGCCACCACTCAAAATAACTGTCCAATGACTCCCTATTATCTACAAAATGAACTCCAAGCTGGACTGAGATCTTTGAGGCGTTGTTCACATCTGCCTCCCGAGCACCCTGGCAGTGTCTAGACCCACAGGCAGAGCTCAGGCCTTGTTGAATGAACAAGTAGTAGATACACTGAAGATCCTGCACGTATTATTCACAGACCTATGTAATATTCAATTTGGTAATAAGTACACAAAATAGCAAATATGCCAGCACCCATAGCAGGACTCAAAAACACTGAAGTTTGTAACTGATATTTATAGCTATATCTATAAAGATATTACTAAAAATGGCAGTACCTTAAATTTCTTTATGATTCTATGAAATTCCATGGAACAGCTCTGATTTTCAGTAAGAAGTTTTTGAATCTGTTTGGTTTCCGAATCTGGAAGTGACAGGTTTGCTTTTACTCTAATCGAAAGCTCTTTTTGGGTTTCAATTTTTGTATCCAAGTCAAGAGACAATCCATTTAAGCACTCATAGTGATTATTCATCTCTGAGTATCTCTTCAGAAGCTCCTAAAGGAAATTAGAATTCATCCAACTTAACAATGCATTCAAATTTAACAATAAGTAGTTCCAACCCTAACATTTTAACTAAGCTTATGTTTTTTTACATGTTCTGTAGACCAGAAATAAATTAAGATCTTTATGTTTAAAACCAAAAGGAAATTGTTATTTTTGATTTTGGATTAAAGAAATAATATACCATTATTGTGTAAATTAAAAAAAAAATTAAACATTAAAAAGAAAACCAGGAACAACCATTATTACCATTTTGATGCTTTTTCTTTTAGTCTTTGAATATCCATGCTTTGAATGAACATTGACAAAGTCTGATGAGAAATTTTAGTGAATTCAATCTAGTACGCATTGTAGCTCAAGGCTGAATGCTGGCTTATGTTTATATTAGGCAGTGTGAATTAGCCGCTAAGACAAGAGACTAAGAATCAAACTGCCTATCTGCCAGGTTGGTATAGCCACTTCACACGTTTCTATTATCTGCCTAGAATCTGCTTTCTAGCCCTCTCTCAGTGCTAGAGTTCAGGTTCTAGCTCTGGTACTTGTTTAACTGGGGAAGTTACCAAGCCATTTCCATCAACAACAGGATGACTACCATAACTGCCACAAAGTTTTCCAGGGAATTAAGTAAAACATTAACCCCATCTGTATATCTATGTACTCTATAAAAAGATACAGACATTAAGCTTGCAAGAAATAAAATTATCTTTGTAAAAATGTTTCTGTACCCAAGTTTTAATCTTAGACTTGGTTTCCAATTATTCTACCAATTTATTAGCTGTGAAAACTTGGGCAACTGCTAAATCTCCTTTCTGAGCCCTAGTTTCCTTGTGTATAAATGGAACGATAAAGCCTATCTCCTGAGGTAAGGCACCCAGCATGGTACCTGGCATGTGGTAGACATGTAATAAACCTGGGCCCATAAACCCCAATGACTAGGGGCCAGGAAGGTGACACGGTGGTCAGAGCACAGGTGGAGGAGCATGTTCAAGTTGCTGCAATCATGTCATCAGTGACGTTTCAATCAGGGTGTGAAAAGTAGAACAGGGGGCTTCTCACAATGATGACCCTGTTTTTCACAATTTAAGAAAAGCTCCGTGTTCCTTACTCTGTGATGCTGGAGAGCGGATCCCTACTCCTGCTCTGGGACGAACCATGTCATGGTACGCAGCGGCACAGTGAGCACTGACTTCTGCCAGGACTGTGCTAAATGATATAACCATAAACTATACAAAAAAGTCCTTCATGATCTTGCATTCTGATAGGGGTGACGGCAAATCCTGTTGGCTTTACCTTGAATATATATTCAGAATCTAAATACTTCTCACTACCTTCCACTGCTCCTTCTCTGGGCCAAAGCATGATCACCTCTGCCTGGATTATTGAAATTAATCTTTGAAGTGGTCTTCCTGCTTCCACTCTGTCCATTTTAAAAACAACAATAGGAGTCATCCCTTTAAAATGTAAGTCACATATGTGTCTCTTGTGGTCCAAACTCTCCAATGGCTCTCCATCTTACTCTGAATAAAACCCAAAGTCCTTTTAATGTCCCCCAGCCTGCCTCCTCCCTGTTAACTTATTGACTGTATTCCTTATTAGCTTCTCTCCTTCACGTTCCTTCAATCCACCACACAGGCTTCTGCCTTAGGAGATTTGTACTTGGTGGTCCCTCTGCCTAGAATGCTCCTCTCCCAGATACCTGTATGGCTTCACCTGGTATCACCTCTTTCAGATATTTGCTCAAATGTCACCTTTCCAGAGAGGCCTTACATGACATGTACTAGATTAGAACGTTTAGAAAATCACTGAGCACCAACTATTCATTCCACAGAGATCCCTTTGAATCCTTTTTAGGAATCCTTGAAGTTTTAAGAGGGGGGACTTACTTTTATTCTAAAGCACTTTTCCCTCAGGCTTTCTGTAAGGTGCTGTTGTCCATCACTTAGTAACCTTTTTTCATATTTTACTACTTCTTCATGGTTCTGATGGTTCTGTTTTGGTACAAAGAAATAAACAGGACTTCAGCTGTAATTACATTCTCACATAATGTCTAATTAATTGTATACTTTTTTTATCACTTTTTACATCAACTTTCAATAATAGAATGAAATATTACACTTATAACTCAAAAGCAATGTTAAAATGATCTGAGAATGAATAATAGTATCACTAAATCTTACACTGAGTGACCTCAACCCATTGGGAAAAAAAAAGTGGGAGAATCATATACTTTTTGAGGATAAGATTTATTCTTCATAGTTGTAAAATAAGGTTTTAGATTTCTTTCTGGTTCCAACTTTTCCAAATCTCTGCATTATTCATTTGTAGTTTTCACGGGGGGCACTAACTTTTACCCTAAAACACTTTATTGCCACCAACCAAATACGCTAGCAAAGCTACCTGTACTGTCCACAGTGTTCCAAGCCCTTGTCATATATTCTTCCCAGCACCTGGGAACAGAAAGTTCATAACCTGTTTATGTTTTGCATTTCTGATTAAAAAGTACAGAACAAAACACTTTCTCCCACTTCTTTTATCTTGTTCCCTACAGTACATAGAAGAATGACTAACTATTCAATAAATATTTGTTGAATGAATTTAATCTCTATATAAATTTAGTTAGGAAACACATAAAGATGATTCCCAAGTGTCTAGTGTTTATGCTGAGATAGCAAATGAAATTGTTTTCTACTTTATTATTGATTGAAAATGAAAAACATTTTTATAGACTTATTTCATACGACTTATTTATTTGAACTTTTTGTTACTTTTTAGAGGACTCAATCAAGTTTTTTAAAAATATATTATTTTGGCACTCTGGAAGGCCAAACAAGACAGGAGGATCGCTTAAGACCAGGAGTTTGAGATCAGGCTGGGCCTGGGCAACATAGCAAGACCTTATCTCTGCAAAAAAAAAAAAAAAGAATATATAATTTTGGGCCAGGCACAGTGGCTCACCTTGGGAAGCCAAGGCTTGAGGCCAGAAAGATTGGTTGAGGCCAGGAGTTTGGAACCAGCCTGAGCAACATGGCAAGACCCTGTCTTTACGAAAAATAAGAAAAATTAGCTGGGAGTGGTGGCACACAACTATAGTCCTAGCTACTTAGCAGGCTCAGGCAAGAGGATTGCTTGAGCCCAGAAGTTTAAGGTAACAGTGAACTATGATCATGCTCCTGGCACTCTATCACTCTATAGTGGGCAACAGAGCCAGACTCTGTATTTAAAAAATATATATATGTATGTGTGTGTGTGTATATATGTATATATACACATTTTTATGAATATTCTAATAGATATATATGAGATTCTGAATATCTATCAATAGTTAGAAGAACTTCTTTTTTTTATATTTATCTTGCCTTTTTCCCTTTTAACTTCACCAAAAAGATCCCATCTCTAGAATTCTATCATGAAGTGTAGAGAAATGAGATATTTGCTCTTTTACAAATCTAATCCTTAAAATACTTCTCCATTTAGAATAATGCTATTTCTTGGTTTTAAAAAGATTTTTAAAAAGTTATATTAAGGAAAATAGTTGCTTTAACAAATCTTTTTTTAAAAATAATTAGGCTAGGCGCGGTGGCTCATGCCTGTAATCCTAGCATTCTGGGAGACCGAAGCGGGTGGATCTCTCGAGGTCAGGAGTTTGAGACCAGCCTGAGCAAGAGCAAGACCCTGTCTCTACTAAAAATAGAAAGAAATTATCTGGCCAACAAAATATATATAGAAAAAATTAGCCAGGCATGGTGGAATATGCCTGTAGTCCCAGCTACCTGGGAGGCTGAGGCAGTAGGATCGCTTAAGCCCAGGAGTTTGAGGTTGCTGTAAGCTAGGCTGATGCCACGGCACTCACTCTAGCCTGAGCAACAAAGCGAGACTCTGTCTCAACAATAAATAAATAAATAAATAAATAAATAAATAAATAAATAAATAAATAAATAAATAAAATAATGAATTAAATGGTATTTTCTAAAAAAAAAAAAGAATTGGCTTCTTTTAAAACTGTTTACTATTTGTGTGAGTTATAATAAGACTTTTCCCACTATGCTTTGCTGTTCATAGAGATTTCCAGAAAAAAAATATTGTTATCCTTTTCAAAAAGTCTTGATTCTTATTAATAGTTACTACATAGGGGACTATTCTGAACTCTAGTTAGCTATCATTTCTCTTAAGGCTTCTCTGGATTGGTCTCTTTCCATTTTGAGAGATTCTTTTATCCTCCTTAGCTCATCTCTTTCTTTAGCTACAATTCTTATTTCTTTAAGGTTTTCATGAAGTTTCTTAGTCAAGCAGAAGTTACCCATTGCCACACTTTGCATAGATAAATTTTGGTTCTCAAACTGCTTCTTCAATTCTTCCATTTCATTCACTTTTTAATGAATTTTATTGACATCCTCTTTCACTTTAAGAAGTTGAAGCTCTTTTTTCTGAAGTTCTCGGATCCTGAGATAATTATAAAATAAGTTAGGGTGCAAATAGAATTCCTTCAAGGAAGTAAAAATAGTGTCTATTTGTTTCATATGTACATATATATCTGTGTTTATATCTTCTCTCATTCTACAAATAATTTTGGACAGTTACTTCCAAAAGAATAAAACAGCACATACCTTTTTCTGTAATTCATCTTTTGATTTATCTAAATCCTTTTGAATATTTGTAATTAGCACTGACATTTCTGAAACTTTTTCTCTGAATTTATCAATAGTTTCTTGGTGTCCTTTTGAATGCATAAAAGCAATTTTTAGTTCCTGTTGTGTTTCCAGATCACAGAGAAAAAGAGGAGAGATAAAGGTGAGACAAAGCAAAGAGAAGTAACATGGCACAGTGGTTACAATGACAGGCGTAGGAGCTGGATCTCTGTGGCTCAACCATTAGTTTGATAACTGGTTGTTGGGGCTAAAGAGCAGCACCTACTTTCAAAGAATTTATAGGATGACTAAATGAAATAATGTTCCTGAAGTTCTTCACCATCATGTTTGCTGTATGGTAAGGACTCAAATTCTTGCCATTTTTATTTCTTTTAGAAAGGTGGAAAGAAAGAACAGCCATGGATTTACAGAATCATATTCACTAGCCTGTAAGATTTGTACTGGCCTCTAAAAGTACATCAGTGCTGCCCCTTTACCTCATTACTGTCTTGGCTGCTACCAAGAAAAAAGAGATAAAGACTAAGGGTGGGCCATTTGAGGACTAGAGGAATGGCTGCTACATGGATTATGTTATTAAGTATACTGTTAAATACACTTTGAAAATAAGTATTTTTTCATCCAGTAGCATAAGAACAAATTAAAAGATGAACTATATTCATTTTTCCTCCTAACAAGTTCAGTCAAATGTTTCAGTGTCTCTCGCCGCTACTTTAAAATAAACGACATCAAAATATTTAAGGTACTATTACAATGTTTTTTATTTCAAAACAAAGGTTAAGTGCTTAAAAATGTGTTTACTTCTTTCCTCAGCATTTCTACTTCAGGGGGTAAAGATTTCAATTCTGAGAGCAAATTAACTTCTTTCTGCAAAGTCTCATTTTCTTCAACTTATTTTTCCAGTCCCTTTTGGAGATCAGTAATCTTTCTTTCCAGTGCATGAATTGGTTGCACCTGTAAGAGCACATGAACAGGCAATAGAGCAAACCAATAGTTAAGAAAGCAAAAAAAAAAAAAAAGAAAAGAAAAGAAAAAAAGAAAGAAGAAAAAACCTCACCAAAACACAAAAACAAACAAACAAAACCCCCAAAAAGATAGCATTCATTCCCTGCTTTAGAATAATCCAACACAATTAGAAGGGACTGAGAGATCAACTGTTCAAACTACTATAACAGAGCACCTCATTATTTAAAAATGTAAGAAATAATCACCAAAACCCCATAAAATAAGCAAGTAAGAAAAAAAATTCAGCATGACCCCAATAGTTATCTGTTAATAAAGCTACAATAATGCCAATATCAAATTAGTATGCACCACTTCCAGGAGGTAGTAAAGTGGTAATCAAACTTTTAAAAAATACACTTTTAATAGATTTTTGTTTTCAGTAAGTTAAGCATAGAAACGTATTAATGCTATAAAGATGATTTTTCTTCCCATAACTTATCCATCTAGCTCCACACTGACATAATTTGTAACAAGTTCTGATTTGGAATCTAGGTTTGGACTAGGGTCATTCCATGTAGTCCCTTTACAATATTATTACTGTTCATCAAAGCTATAGAGGTATGGGATTATCAACTATTACCTTGTTGATTTATTCTACAGGAAATATTGGAAAGATGATGCTATTGTTTTATGTTGTTCAACTGTGTAAAAGTATAAAGGTGCAAGTATTTCTATTAAAGTTGCCTTTCTATCAAAATATCTGTAGCATTAAATATTTGAGTACAAAATGTTTTGTGTTCAAAACAAGTAAACCACAACTTATCAAGGATAAACATATTTTCCCTTAGAAGTATTTAATCTTCTCAATCAGATGAGCACTTACAGAGTGAAAGCAAATTCCTACAGTATGTAAGAGATTTAAGAAAACAGTGTCTTGTTTAAATAATATTTTCTGGACGTTTAATTCAGTCCTGACTGGTTTTAGATTTCAGACTAGTAATAATGTTGAAATTCCTATTTTAGGTTGGTGCTGTCCAATAACAAGATAATGTAAGTCACATATGTAATTCAAAATTTTTTAGCAGACACATTAAAAAAAATAAATGAAATATTTTACATTCTTTTCCTCATACTTAAGTCAATTTAGACAAGTCCCATTTCAAGTGCTTAATTGCCACATATGGTTAGTGGTTACCCTATTGTACAGCACAGTCTCAGACATTTGTACTAGTTATAATTTAAAGTGGCTTCCATCCTTGACCTTTTCTTTCCTATGTCTACTGTCCGCATAAGAAAATCACATTTACCAATAAAGAAGGACCAAATAATTGTAACTTTTGAAAACATTTAGGAAATAACCATTTAGAAAGAAAAACTCTCCCACTTCTCATTGGAAATAGCACCTCATCTTAAGTGTGGTTCTTATATACAGAAAATATTAACTTTTGTGAAGATAAAAGTGTAGTCTCCCAATGACATGTTGTTTAAGTTGCTGAGCAAAGAGAAAGTGTGTGAAAACCAAAAACGATTTAAACATATGCTCGTATCAAGAGTTAACCCATTGCTACATAAGAAAATATTGCAGATTTCAACTATAATTTTCAACAGGTGAAATGAAATATTTAATTGAAATCTTGAAGTTGTGAAAAGTATAAAATTAAATAAACCAGATTAAAATAGGTAAAATGATTAAGATTTTTCTTGTTCCTCAGCATGATGACACTTGACCCTTTTTACTCTTCCCTCTAAAATTTACTAGTTAAGCATCATATATTACTATATTCCCACTTGAAAATTACCCACACCTTTGATAATTTTTGACAAAACCCTTAGTAAAACCAGGAAAATGACCACATGTCCTACTGCCATAATTTGACTTTTACTCCCTTTGGTTAAACTCTTCCCCAAAATGCAGGTTTTGGAACATATTTTGCTGCTTACACATAGACTTATAGTTTTAGTAACATGGATTAGGTACTGCAAGACTGTTTTTGAACAGGTAAGTCTCTATTACGTAATCTTTTAGGTAACCTTAAATTTTGTGTCCATTTGAAAATGAAGGGATCCAACCCATGGAGGAGCAGGCACAAATAAATATAATAAAAAATAAAAATAAAAAAATAAAGAAAAAAAAGTGAAGGGAGTAGGACTAATTTCCTCCTCAACTGGGGTTAAAATGGAAGAAATGCGGGGATGTGAAAGAAGTTATACCACAGGGGCTTTAACCCTGGCAGCTTTGCTCTAGAGACCAGGCTGTTAACCATGATACTAGACCACCTCCCTCAATAAAACCCAATTTTATGGATTGAAATCCAACGTTCTTTTCATAACATTTTCACTTTATTAATATGTACATTCTAAAACAAGTTAAATGAAACCCTGTGGAGAACTTATAGACTCTTACCTCTCTTAATATTATACCTGTGAAATGTAGGACTAACTTTAATTTATAGGAAGAATGGAAATAATAGCTTTGGCACATAATTCTTTTTTTCTTTAAAAAGAAAAAGAGGGTGGGAAAGTAAGCAATGAAACTGAGGAAAAGGGAGAATGTCCTTTTGGACTAGCCATACAGAAATCAAAAGAGTAGGTGCAAATTAACTCACATTTTAACTATACCAAAGCATAGGAGAACACCTTTGCGATTTAAGAGATATCTTAAATAAGACACCAAAAACACAAACGCACAAATGCAGAAACTGATAAACTGGACTTGGTTGAAATCAACCAGTTCTCCTCCTCAGAAGACACTGAATAGAATGAAAAGACTAGCCATAGTCTGGAAGAAAAATTAACTGCAAAGCACCATAAAGAGCTGGTATCCATCATATAGAAAGACCTCTCAAAGCTCAATAAGAAAATACCCTAATTGAGAAATAGGCAAAAAATTTGGACACATCATCAAAGATACAGAAATGGCAAAGCAGCACATAAAGAGATGCTCAAGACAGTCAGCTGTTATGGAAATGCAAATGAAAACCACAATGAGATACCACTTCACATCCACTAGAATGGCTAAAATTTAAAAATACCAACCTGAACTCTCCTATGGGCCTGGTGAGAATGTAAAAATGGTGTAGCCACTTTGGATAACACTTGGGCATTTTCTTGTGATACATGCACACCCACACATGCACACACATACACACATGCACACACATAGTGGTTTCCGTCCATGGTTCCTGGCTCATAACTCCCGTAGCCCCTGTTACAGTAAACAGACTCTTCTTTGACCTTCTCCTACCAGCCCTTTCACCTGCCAGACCTGGTCCTACCCCACACCCTGGAGGAAGAAAGCTACACAGAGAGGCCAAGAAGAATCTGAACAGGACTTGCTGGGTTTAGACCATACCCTTTTCTGTCCAATCACGTTTTGACATGGTTCACCAGGTCTCAGTCACTCCTATGCAATGAAGCCTCCATCATGCTCCCAAAAGGACAAGTCTGCAGAGCTTCCAGAGAGCTGAACATGTGTAGGTTCCAGGAAGGTAGTCAGCCCAGAGAAGGCTTGGAAGCTCTGCACCCCTTGCCACATACCACGCCTTACACATGTCTTCACCTGTATCCTTTGTTTTCTTTTGGTTTTGTGTGTGTGTGTGTGTGTGTGTGTGTTTGTGTTTGAAACAAGGTCTTGTTCTGTCACCCAGGCTGGAGTGCAGTGGCACAATAATAGCTCACTGGAACCTCAAACTCCTGGGCTAAAGCAATTCTCCCACCTCAGCCTCCTGAGCTGGGACTACAGGTGCACACCACCACACCTGGGTAATTTTTTAAAAAAATATTTTAGAGATGGGGTCTTTCTATGTTGCCCAGGCTAATCATGAACTCCTGGCCTCAAGCTGTCTTCCCACCTCAGCCTTTGAAGTAGCTGGGATCACAGATGTGAGCCACCCTGTTCAGCTCAATCTGTGTTGTTTGGAATATCCTTCATGATAAACCAGTAAATGTGATTCCCTGAGTTCTGGGAGCCACTCCAGGAAATTAATCGAGCCCAAAGAGGGGATTTGTGGGAACCCCCAACTTGAAACCAGTTGGTTAGAATTTCTGGAGGCTCAGACTTGTAATGGCGTCTAGGAGTGCGTGCACGTGCTGGGGACAGTCGTGGGGACTAAGCCTTGAACCTGTGGGATCTGATGCTATCTCCCGGTATGCAGTGTCAGAGCTGAGCGGGAGGACAGCGACCTGGTGTCTGCCGCTTGTTGGTGGGGAGACCCCATTTCCTGCAGTGGTCACAGATGTATTCTGTGTTGCCTGGTGGCTTTGCTGAGCGAGAGAATAGGAACCATGGTTTGAGTTTCACTATGAGCCAGCGATCCTAACTTGGGAGAAATGGAAACATGTCCGCACAGAAACACGCACAGGAATGTTTACAGAGCTTTGGTCACAATCACCAAAACGGGAAACCAACCAAATGCCTTTCAATTGGTGAAGAGATGAGCACGCGTGGTCCACCCATTCAATAGGATATGACTCAGCCACAAGCAGGAACCGACAACTGTTCCATGCAACGACACGGAGGTACCCGAAATGCACTCTGCTGAGTGTCAGGAGGCACATGCAAGAGGCCATGTACAGTGTGACACTCTTGATATGACATTTTGGAAAGGGGAAAACTGCAGCTTCAGAAAGCACATCTGTGGCTGGCCGTGGTGGGGGAGGGGCCTGCTCCAGCAGAGCACAGGGGGCCTTGGGGGTGACTGTTCTGCATCTTGACTGTGGAGGTGGCTCCGTGACTGTTTGTGTTTGTGAAAACTTGCAGAACCCTGCGCTGAAGTGGGAGAAACTCTATAAATTACAATGTGAGTTAAAAAAATGAAAAAAAAAAAAGAAAAAGAGAAAAGCTCTTTTAAGATCTAAGATATTACAGGGTACACAGAACACACGGGGGGCGCTATAACCAGGTTATCACAGCAACATTAAAATCAGGCCAGTAGAGGACTGTGGCCCTTTGCTGAAAACCACTCCAAGAAGACCATCAGTCTGTGCAAAGACATCCTTTCTTCTCAAGCTGGACCTTAAGTCACAGTGTTAAGAACCTGCCAGGGCCAGGCGCGGTGGCTCACACCTGTAATTCTAGCACTCTGGAAGGCCAAGACGAGAGGATCACTCGAGGTCAGGAGTTCGAGACCAGCCTGAGCCAGACCCCGTCTCTACTAAAAATAGAAAGAAATTATATGGACAACTAAAAATATATACAGAAAAAATTAGCCAGGCATGGTGGCGCATGCCTGTAGTCTCAGCTACTTGGGAGGCTGAGGCAGGAGGATTGCTTGAGTCCAGGAGTCTGAGGTTGCTGTGAGCTAGACTGACGCCATGGCACTCTAGCCCAGGCAACAGAGTGAGACTCTGTCTCAAAAAAAAAGAAAAGAAAAAGATGCTTTTGCCACAAAGGTGCCATTTTAGTAAAGTAACAGTGTAAGTATCTACAATAGCAATGACTAAGAGCTTTCATGCATTTTAAAGTAAATGCATACATCGACTCTAAACATAACAGAGGAAAAGGGAAGTACCCTGCTGCTATTCTCAGACACATACTCAGAAGGAATATGTTTCTTGTCAAAAAAAAAAAAAAATGTAACTGAGAGGGATAGGAAGAGATGTGTTAAAGGCTACAAAATTACAGCTAAGTAAGAGGAGTAAATTCTAGTGTTCTATACCATTAGGATGACAACAGCTAGCAATAATGTATTATATAGTTTCAAACAGCTAGGGAGAAGGGTATCGAATACTTCCAACACAAAGAAATGACAAATGTTTGAGGCGATGGATATGCTGTTTACCCTGATCTGATCACTATACATCATACGTATACCCTGTGAATGTGGACAATTATTATGTATCAATCTTTTTTAAAGTATAGAAAAATGTGAGTGAGTCCCTACAAGTGTTGACTTGGTCATATATCAAAGTGTCAGCTACCTGGTCTTTGTATCGCGGAGGGAAAAGCCGGGATCCTGATCCCGCAGAAGGCTGCTTTCCCACCTGGGAGCTGCCAGGAGGAGCAGCTTTGAAAAGAGGGCAAGAAGGAGGCGCTAATATGTGTCACAGGGGACAGGTCCCAGCTCTGTGTGAGCTGGGCGGAATCTCACAGATTGGAAAAAAATCTCTTCTTCACGTGGGCTTTGTCACCACATGGGCTGAAGCGCCGTCTTCCCAGCTTTGCAGACAGGCAGTCTCAGATCAGGGGCGCAGCGCTGGCCTGGCTCAGCCCGGGGTGAGCTACTTCACACACAGCAACTTCCCCGGCTGCTGAAGGGAAGCCTCCCTGGTCCTACCTGCTCGGCCTGTGGTGACCATTAAATGAGCAAATGCTCTTTGCGTGTTTAGCACAGAACCTAGGCGACAATAAACTTAGGGGCTGACACTGTTAATAGATTGTAGTGTTATTAATAGGAACATGCCCTGCTAACTTCACCTGTTACCTGTTATGCTTTGATACCTGTGGGGCTTTAGTGTGAGCGCCTGTTAATTACCTCCCTGCTTGTTCCAATTGTCCAAACAAAAGAGCCCTTTGTACCTGCACCTTCTTAGCAGGAAAGAGAAGAGCTCTTGCCCCAGGCAAGCTTTCCTCTTCTCCAGGCCAGGCTGAGACCAGCTCTGCGCAAGGGGCGGTGACTGCCTGCCCCAGGCCTCCACTTCTCTGGAAGTGACAGTGCTCATTAGCGTAGCAGCCTCACTGGAAGGGATGATGTGGTTCACCTTAGCGTTTCCCCACCAGGTTTTTAAATTTCCTCCCAAGACTTTGCTTTCTTGATCACTTTAAAAGACATTTGAACAAAATAGCATCACAAATAGAAAACAAACCCCCCCCCCAAAAAAAAGTCATACAGACAGAGCCTGGGAGCTTCCTGTACCATCCTAAGAAGTCTGGGTGTTGTTGACAGGGAGCAGACCCCGACAGGGTGTCACTGCTCAGGGATTAGATTAGATGTGATTAGATATGATTAGATTGGCCACAAAAGCAGCTCTAGGTTGCAGGCGAGGAGGCGTGGAAGGGCGGGGTGTGGCAGAGGTCCCCAGCGAGACGTGGCTGCTGGGGCCCCAGCTGAAGGCAGGACAGCAGGCTTAGAGCGACGTGTCACTGAGACGCTGCGGAGGGAGACCCACAAGGTTATGACACCTGGCGGGCTGTGAGCCGCGTGAGGCGTCCAGTCGGAGTGACCGGCAGGCTGCTTGCACCAGGCTGGGGTGACGGCGGAGGAGCCAGTGCCTGCGTGGGACAATGCGGGCTCTGCGTGAGGCGAGCCTCGGCTGCCTGGCGCTCCCGCAGGGCTGCCCGCAGGCAGCTGGGAGCTAAATGGGAGCCACTGCAAATCCTGCTCGGAAGAAGGAAGAGCATAAATAACTAAAGGAAAAAAAAAAACTCTACAAACTAAAATAATAGTAGGGAAAACAAAGGAATGGATTTCTGTGAGAAGTCAGCGCTGGGGACCATGTGGCGTCATCAGCTCTGAGGCGGTCACTGAAGACTCAGCGGAGCCGCGGGCGGGGGGTGAGGAGGAGCCCGCACGGAAGGGGGGCTCCTGGTCAGCCCACCCGGGAAGCAGCCCCAGGCACGGGGCCTGCGCCAAGGTGAGCCCTGCGAGTGTGCTACCCACGCTGGCAGTAGACGGAAAGGGACGTGCCCATGGCATCCTGCAGCCGCTGGAAGGAAGCCAGAGTTTTTGCCTTGAATTTTCCAGATAAGAAACTGCAGCTCCCAGTGCAGAAATTAACCCACATTGCCCCAAATCACACTTTTTGTCAATGACACGCACCACAGTAGCCTATAAGAGATGCGGATTCTCTTCTTGTTTGCCATGTAATAAAACAGCCATACAGCTACTGTAATTTAGCAAAGCCTGCCACTGGCACAGAGATGGTCCCACGGGTGGGTAAGAGAGACTGGAGCCCAGAAGTAGATTCAGGAGACATCAAGGACTTAACATACACCCGAGGTGATGTCTCCATTTAGGGAAAAAAGAATTGTTTTAATAATAAATGGTACTGATATAATTAGTGCTTCGTCTGAAAGAAACAGTAACTGAACTTACATCTCACGCTATACACAGAAGTAAGTCCCAAAGGATTCAAGACTTAAATGTTAAAAATAAACTACAAGTAATAAAAGTATTTTTAACCGAAGAGAATTTCTGTGTAAGCGCACAGTCTGGGTGCTCTGCCTGTGCCAGATGGGAGCCCCAGAGGCCACGAATGAAAGACCAGACATATTTGACTAAATAAAAATGACACGTTTTCATACGGCAAAAAGAAAAAAGTACGTTATCTAAGATAATAGAAATAAGTCTACTGGGAAAATGTTTTCAACACTTAGAATGGAAAAAGGATTGGTATACACAATATTTAAAGAATTTTTACAAATTCACAAGAAAAAGACAAACTCAATAAGAAAATGGTGAAAAGATATAAATAGGCTTCCCACAGAAGAAATCTAAAAGGTCAGTAAACATAGGAGATGCTCAATTTCACTGACAGTGAGAAAAATGTAAAATAAAGAAATACGTGACACTGTCCCTATGTAATTGACAAACATTTTTCAAAGAGAGAAAAGAATTAAATACCTAATGCTTTCATGAAGGCAAGAAATAAGCAGTGGTGGAGATTGCTAGGGAAAGTGGGAATTGTCCCAATTTAGGAAAGCAATGCACCAATATCTGTTTTAAAATTACATATATCCTTTTACAGAACTATCCTATTTTATGAATCTATTCTATAAATATAAAAGCACATACAAGTACAGACACAAGGATGCTAACTACAGTATTGTTTATGGTATCAAACAAACAAGCAGACACACATTAGAAACAATCCCAATGCCCCTAACGGGAGGGAGGGTTTTATTAGCTGTGCCCGTCTATACCATGAAACAGTGTATGGCTATTAAAGGGAACAAGGTAGCACGATAGCACATCTATTGGTCCAGAGAGATGTCCCTGCTATAGTGATACAAGAAGAGAGCAATTGGTACAGTAATTTATACAGCATGATTCCATTTCTGTAAAAATCCACTGTGTGATTTTGTCTATATATTTGCATACGTGTTTGTCTGAGGATTGATGGATAGACATAAGTCTGTTTGATCTTGGCTACTTGGAGAGAAGAGGATAGAGACTGCAGGTGAGAGATTTGTGACAACTTATATAGGCTTATGTTGTAGTACTGTGCCGCTTGTGTAATTTTAAAATTTATAAAGAAAATATGTTTTAAAAGGAGAGAGTTTTTCAAATGTAACCCAGATTCCCAGGCCCTTATTCATTTGAGATGGGAACAAAGGCTGGAAATCCGCATTCTAATGAGCAGTCCCAGCGATCCTTGGCATGGTGGCTGTGGCCTACACCTTGGGAAGGGCTGCAGTGCCAGTGTCCTGAGGGAGAGCGAGAGGACCTGGAAGGCCAGCGAGGTCCATGTAAGGTTTTATAGCAGAGGTGATGGAGGAGATGGGGGGTAGGCAAGAGAGCAAATGGGCAAAACACAGGAGGCGGGAAGAAGGAAGGCTTCAATCTGTGAGTATGCGGAATCTCTTCCTCTAAGTCTATAAAGAAGTACCCAAGAAGAGTATGCAAGAAAAGAGAAATTTCTAAGGCCGGAGAGGAAATTCATGAGTTTTAGAGAAGAGTGAGGAATGTGGAAAGTGTCGGAGTAGAAAGGGTGGGAAGTGGCAGCAGCAGTAAGGAAGGCTGCAAACTCCAGGTCACAGAGGGGGTGGCTGTACTCAAACACGGGGTGGAGCAAACCGACACCAGCGTGCCACGCCCTCCTCTGAGCAAGGCCAGTGTGGGGGGCGGGGGCTGGAGGCTGGAATGGGTTATCCCTCTGTTCCCTCAGCCATGACATGACGTACAGGCAGAGACAAGATTAAAATTAAGGTTGTGGTTTGTGATATACAGTTATCATGAGTATAAAATTGGGTTGGATCCCAATTGGGAAGCCTGGGAAATGACATTCATCATTTATTAAGTGCCAGATGCTGTACAAATAACCTTTCAACAACTTCTTGGGGGTAGACATTACTATACCCATTTCCAAATAAGAAAACCAAGGTTTGGAGAATTGGAGAGACTCCCACAATTCCTCGTCTGTTCAGACAGCGGCAGCTCCCAGAGTGGGACACACGTCTTTCCCTTACTAAGGCTCAGGTTCCTCCCAGCGCCTCTATGCAAGGACAGGCCCAGAGTCCCTGGACCAGGGAAGAGGAACCCAGCGGAGACATAGCCTTTTGTTTTCCAGGGTGAATAAACATACCGGCACCAGCCTCTCAGGCTGAGCCTGTGGGACTCTGGACAGCAGCTTTGTTGATGACTCACCCTCCCCACTGACATGACACAGTCCTGCTGGGTCATGCTGCACAGAGCAGTGGTCAGGGTGGCAGCCAGGCTCCCTGCCGGAGCCCAAGACACGGCCAGTGGCTACACGGCTGGCCAAGAAAAATGGCTCAGCCCTCCCTGCTCGGCCCTCCCCCTTCTTTCTGCTGGGATGGGCATCGATCGTGTCTCTTTTTCTGTCGCTGTCCTTGGGCTGTGCCTAGAGTGGCAGACAGAATGGTGCTGACCTCAGGCCACCCGCACAGGGCTGTGTGCAGAGACAGCAGCATGAGGGCACTTGCTGAAGAAAGGGGGCTTGTCCTGGCGAGCTGGGTGAGGACCCAAACCTCTCATTAAGGAACGATTTGGGGCGGGGAGAACAGGCGGGAAGGGTGTTCGTCTGTTATTTGAAAATCCACTGAGAGCCTGCTGCTGCGCTGGGATTCCCAGGCGCGGGGACACGGAACAACAGAGACGGTTCACTGTGGAATCCCTCGTTTCCTTTATTCTTGTGTCTCCACACTGGAACAGCATCCGGCACACGTAGGCTCTCAGTAGACAACTGTTAAATGAATGAATGATGGAATTGATCCCAGCCTTTATGAACGTCGAACGCGTAATCACACAACTAATTCACTGCAGTGGTGACAGAAGTAGGAAGTGCATGGTGAATGGCAATTGTTTTGGAAAGCTTTAAGAGTTTTCTGCTGGAGTGACATTTTCTTTTGAGAATCTTCTCAGTTTTGAAATTAAAAAAATGTCAAAAATTAGCATGAGTCTTAGGTTGATTGTAGCAATAGAGGATGGATAGAGCATGCTGTGCTCTAATGGAAGGATAAATTCCTATCAGGCCCTGTGAGATACAGGAAAAACAATTTCAATTTCTCCTACCATCCTCCTCTCACAACATAGAATACTTTTGTGACCTCTGGTCACCAATGTGTGGGTATTTCTCCCCACTAAGGAAGCAATTTTGCAGATGATTCTCCAGTGGACACCAGCTGAGCGTCCTCTAATTCAATTCAGCTCTGGCACTATCCACCTGGAGACAGCGTCTGATCCCACAGTTTGAGGGCTCAGTCCCACAAGACCTCCCCAACTTCTGATGCCAGTCGCAAGCCCTATTTGCTTTGCGCGTGGTTTCTGACTGGCTGGCTCTAATTCTGAGTTCCCGAGACTGGGTTTCATTAATTTGCTAGAGCAGCCCACAGAACTCAGGGAATCACTTAGTTATATTCACTGGTTTATTACAAAGGATATTGCGCAGGCTACAGACGAATGACCAGATGGAAGAGACACACAGGGAAAGGCATGTGGGAAGGGGTGCAGAGCTTCCCCCCCTTCTCTTGGCACACCACCATCCGGAAACCTCCTCGTGTCTGGCTATCTGGAAACTCCCTGAACCCAGTCCTTAGGGGAGTTTTTTGGAGGCTTCATTAAGTAGGTATCATTGATTAAATCATTGGCCATTGATGATCAACTCAACCTTGAGCCCCTTTTCCCTCCCCTGAGGTTGGAGGGTGGGGGTGAAAGTTCCTACTCTCTGTCACGTAGCTGGTTTTCCTGGACACCAGCTCCCACCCAGAGGCTATCTAGGGGCCCACCAAGAGTTGCCTGAGCAGTCGCCTCCTGGCGTCCTTCTCTCTCAGGAAATTAGAAGGGTTTTAGGAGCTCTGTGCCAGGGACTGAAGGCAGAGACAAGTATATACACAGCCATGTTCCACATGACGATGTTTCTGGCAGTGACAGCCTGCCTAGATGACAGTCGTCCCAGAAGATTATAATGGAGCTGAAAAACTTCTATTGCCTGGTAACACAGTAGCCCTCATCATGTTATAGTGCAATCACTTTATTTTGTTATAAATTTAGTGTTGCCTAAGTTCACAGTGCTTACAAAGTCCATGTAAGGCTGGTGGCGGGCTACTCTCCCCTCCCTAATGAAAAAGAAGAAGCTCCTCCTATTCCTCAAATACCTGCCCTAAAACTGTAACAAAGAAATTCCTCACTCTTCCCACCAAAACCTTCCCTCCAGAAAAACTCCCATCCCCCAGCCCTAAAAAACTATATAAACCCACCCAGACTTCTGAGCAGTGCGACTTCCCAGGTCTCTCTCTCTCTCTGCCCGTGAACCTTGCCCGGGAGCGCCCCAATAAAGCCTCGTTGCTTACCCCTTTCAACTCTGCTTGTCTTTCTTTCTCTGGTGCTGGCCTATCCAAAAACCTTACAGTCCACAGTAGTGTATGGCCATGTCCCACACCTTCACAGTCACTCGCCCTCATGCACTGACTCACCCAGAGCAATTTCCAGTCCTGCAAGCTTCCTTCGTGGTACGTGCTCTACACAGGTGAACGGTTTCATCTTTTATACTGTATTTTTACTGTAGCCTTTCCTTGTTTAGATACGTTTTGAAACACAAATACTTACCATTGTGTTACAATGGCCTAGAGTATTTGTATAGTAACATGCTGTACAGACTGGTCACTTAGGAGCAGCAGGCGGTACCGCACGGCCTAGGTGTGCAGTGGTTCATACCATCTGGGTTTGTGTAAGTAGCTCTATGATGTTTGCACAACAATAAAATCACCCTAAGGCTGCATTTCTCAGACTGTATGCCCATCATTAAGTAATGCATGCTGTATTTCTTACTATTTCCCAGTGGCAAAAACAAAACACAGCAAAACAAAACGTGTGTGTGTGTGTGTGTGTGTGTGTGTGTGTGTGTTTGAGCATCCAAGCCTCCAGGTCTGCACAGAGTCAGGGTCCAGGGCCTCTTCAAGAGCCTCCCATGGAGCTTTGAATTAGCCATTTGCCATTTGTAATTTGGCCCTTCCCCTTCTGGTTATTACTCGCTTAATCTGTTCTAAAATGCCCATTCCTCCCTCATTCTTCAGTTCCCGGTACGACGCCCCTCCGGGATGGGCAGGGACCACCTTATACAGCCCCTGTTGACCCCACACTCAGCCTGCCTCCCTCTGGCCCCGCAAGCCCTCTCTAAGGAGCAGGCTCTCTTCCGCCGCTCCCCTGCCGCAGCGCCTCAGCTGGTTCCTCACCGTTAAAAAATAATAATCAATCAACCACAGACACAGTGGGCTGTGGGGGGAGGCAGCACACTTTGGAGCAAGGAGACAATGAGTCATAGTTTGGCTATTTTGCAGAATTATTATCTTGATCAAGTTACTTAAGCTCCCTGAGCCTCAATTTTCCCATCTGTAAACTGGGACTGATGATGTTATTGACCTGCCCTGGTTGTCCAGGCGGTAAGAGCAGATGGGAGCACGGATAGGACAGCCCAGGAGTGAGGCTGGACACGGCAACGTCCCCGCGGGGACCACCCGCCTCCTTTCCCCACCCGTGCCGGGTGGAGGCAAGGCCAGGGACGACCGCGGGTGCCTGTGTCCCCAGGCCCCTCTTGCCCTGCAAGGCGGCTCCTTGGCAGCCCCGTGAGTGGGAACGGCAGCAGCCGCGCTCTTTGCTGCCCGGGAATCCGAAGCAGCGAGCCCGCAGGACACTCCTGCTTTAGCTCAGCAAACTAAGCCACACGGAGTGTCCCTAACCAGAGTAGAAGGGCCCCGACTGTCCTTTCCCTCAGGGAGCGGGGACGCCTCCCACGAGGGCACGCCCGTAGCCGCGGTCCGGGGCCAGAGCACGAGTCACTGACCTCTGAGGTCACTCTGGCTCCAGCTCAAAGCAAACAGAGTCCTGACTCACAGACACAGGGGCGAGGTGAAGGGAAAAAGAGAAAGACAAAAGCTGAGAAGCTGAAGGCGCCGGGGACCGCAGGGACAGGCACGTTCTGTGGTCGTTGCTGGGCCATCTGGGGCCCTGGCAGAGCCTCCAGTGGTCGCCCAGGCCGACACGTTAGGGTCTGAGAGCGGCCTTCACGCGGCGTGTGACAGTGGCCGCAGCCGGCGGCTTGCCGGAGGGGGGACCGCGCCGCCGCTGCAGGCAGCCCCGCCCGGCGAGCGCCGCGGCTGGGACGCTGCTCTGGCTGCTCCCGGGGCCACCCGGGCCAGCTCTCTCTATTGTCTGCGCACACTCACGACAGAATTGACAAGGGCGCCACAGTGTGCCTCCTGCCGAGAAACCCTGCGGTCGCCCGAGTGCGGCGCCGTCACGGAAGGCTCCAGGCTGCGCAGGAGCTCTCGGGCGCTCGGAAGCTGCGTCCGAGCTCGGGTTAAGGACGGACCGGTCGGAGTCCCCCGCCCCGGCCAGGCCTGCGGGTGGCTCCGTCTCCCTCCAGGGCGCGGGTGCGCGGGGCAGGCCCAGCACCCGGCCGGTGCGCGGGACAAAACAGACGCCCCCGGGGCGGGAGCCCAGTCCTGCTCCCGGCTCTCCCCGAGAGCCCCCGCGGCCTCTGTCTCCTCATCGGGACAACGGTGGCGCGGCCCCCACTCCTGTCGGCGACACGGGAGACAGGGGAAGAGGTGTGCGGGAGCCGGCGGTGTCTGGCCGCCCCCGAGGCCCCCGACCCAGCCGCCACCTGCGCCGGCCCGAGCGGCCCGTGGGCTCCTGCAGGAGGAATCGCACTCTGCAGTGACAGACGATCAGCCACAGCCAGCCCCAGGGGACAGTTAAATGAAAAACAAGTTTGGCCTTGCTCTGGGGAGCAACCTAAACAGCTGCTTTTGTGTTCTGTGAGAAGCTTTGTTGTTTGCAGCTTTTCAACATAAGGCTTGACGGGAATTCCTTCATTTTAACATACACCCTGACACCATGATTAAGGACGTTCTGAAACTACATGTAACTCGGAAATGCAGGCTTCCGCCCCTTCCCCAGAGGGTGTTTGTTCCCAGGCTCCCGAGCCATTTTGACTTAGGGAAACGAATGAAAACCCAAAGCCGAGCAGTTCAGAGAGCCGCCCTCCAGGGTGAAATTATCCAGCATCTGCTCCGCCCTTCACCCTTTTCCGTTCTCCCAGCCGGTGACGCTGCTTACACCACACCCGAGATAAACTCAGGCCTGGGACGAAGGCGCCTTGTTTTTGTTCCAAGCAGGTGGAAGCTTCTCAGTGCTGTGTGTGGTCCTGACACGAACACACACCCCCGTTAACAACAAATAAAAACAGAAACGGCCCTGCCGCTACCAAATAAAACACCGTATGTCTCCACTGGTCCGATCACCCCATCGGACACGGCTGAACGACGCTGTCAGCACGGCGACCGCTGGGTGCTGGTAACTGGAACTGAGCTGCCTACCGGGCTGCCCAGGGCCTCTCCCTCCGCACACGGGCTGCAACCCGAGCAATGAATGCACGTCTTATGCCACAGCTGTGCGCACCCTTCGCTGGCACAGCCTTGCTCTGTGCTCTGGATCATTACAATGCTTAAGTCACCGTGTTTATCAGGGATCTTTGAGCTGCAGATCCCTGGTAAAAGCCAGGAGGAGGGACGGAAGAAACAAAGGACTGTCTTCCTGCCCCTGAGGAATCGACCTTCTAAGACAGAGACAGGTAAAATGCACGTAAAAGACAATATGTAACCATGTACATTAGAAAACACAAACTCCTCTGGGGTGAATGATATCCCAAGTCTGGGGGTTATGGGATTTGAACATCGTAGACCAGGTGACTCGGGAGAGCTTTGTGGGGTACTGAGTCTGTCCCTGCCCCTACAGGCAGCCACGGTCAGGAAAGGCATGCCCTCCAGCGTGGCTGTGGGGTGGGCGTCCCGTGGCGGCAGCCTGTCTACAGCCTCTGGAGCAGAGAGAGGAAAGGGAGAGGCGCGGACGAGCCACGCGGAAGGACTCACTCCTGCTGTTCCCGTCACACCCTTCACGCGTCCGTGCATTTGACCGGCCTGCATTGCCTGTTCCGCCGCGGTCCCGGGCATTCATTCACGCTGAGAACTCCGGTGAATTCTGACAATCGGGAACCAAGCAATGGCACAATCAGAGTGGCCTACGACGAAGAGGTTTTGCGGACAACATGCAGGAAGGTGTATAGGATAACAGAGGCTGGAAGTCCATAAAGTAACAAGATTTAGGAGACTTATTTAGGAAAAGAAATGACACAAAACTTGTAAAATTTTGGCCTCATTGTTTTGTGATCTTTTAAATTAGCCTAAAATGTTTGAAGTGTGAAAAATAGAGAGAAGACAGGCACCGCGGCACAAGGCGACAGTCCCAGCTACTCTGGAAGCCGAGGTGGGAGGATCACTTGATCCTTGAGGCCAGCCTGGGATACCCTGTTTCTAAAAAAGTAAACAAATCAAAAACAGAGGGGATGAGGTAGCCATTCACTAATAGTAGTTTATTAAAGGCATTATTTTTCCACCAAATTCACTAAGGCCTGGACACCAAAACCTGGGCACCGTACAGTTCAAAACAAGTGACATTACCCAGAATAGCCATAGGTCCAACAAGCTGTCCAGCCACCTACCAGTTTCACTACAGTCTTTGGACCAAGCTAAAACAAAGTGAAACGGAGACAGTAGCTCCTGGCTGGTGGAAGAGCCCACCCTCATGTCTGGAGCCTGGCTTCCAGCCTTCAGAATAGCTCCGTGGCCCACATTTCATGGCACTTGCCTTAAATGCATGGGCCACACTCCCTAAAGCTCCTACCGCCTGGCTGCTCACAGCCTTCCTCCACCACAGGCCCGGGTCCCATCTGGGCTGCCCAGCAGAGCCTGTCCTGAGCTCTCCACATGCATAAACATTAGCCCCGTGAGGGATGAGTGGCCACCACACCCAGGCCAACCCACAGGACCAGTTCCTGCTCCCGTGGGGTGTCCCCTGGGCCTGCCCACATCATATGGCAGTCTCTCGTCTACCTTTGTGGGGTATCTCCTCAAACACTCTCAGGCAAAGCAGCTGCCTCTCTCCCCGTCTGAGCTGCTATGTTTTGAAGCACATTGGCCAAGAAACAATATACTTAAAAAAGTCTCGCAGGACTCTGTGAGCTTGCAAACTGCAGGGAAATAAAACAATATTTTAACAGGCTGTCCAGCCAACAGGGATCCTGGGAGTCTTATATCAGGACTCCATGACTAATCCTGTCAAAACTAACACAGGCTACAACAATATTTAGCCAGGAACACTGCTGAAAGCTGCCAGTGTGTGGTCCTCCGTGTAACGATTTCTCAGGTTTTTATGCTGGGCAGAGGTTTGGGGAGGAGATGGCGTTTCAGAGACTGTTTTACCTTCCGTGGAACAGTTCCTGATGCACACCAAGAAAAGTCCCATTACTAGTCAGAAGCCAGGCTGCACCTTTGCATGGGTCTTTCAGGCACTCACTTAGAAAAGGCAAACCAAAGCTTCCCCAAAGAACACGTTACTTTGTTCTTACAGCCTTGGTGGTGGCAACTTCTACGTCGTGTGCCAAGATTCTGAGCCTTCCCCCTAAGCCTGGGAAGGAAGGCAGGTGGGGAGCGGCCATGGCTCCCGACAGGAAGAAGTGAGTAAAGTCCTTTCTGAGCTCCCAGGGCTGCTGCCAGCTCTCCAAATGCCACAGAGAGTGGGAAGAGCGCTGGCCGGGAGACAAAGGCCGTCAGACGTAAACTCTGCTCACGGCAGCCTCAGCCCTCCTTTGCACTGTTTCTGTCTCTGCTTCATGTCTTTTCATACACAAACACATACATGTGTACACACATGCTCACACAAGCACATGTGTGTACACATATGCTCATGTAAGCATATCCTTGTGCACACATGCTCAAGCTAACACACACCCATGCACACATGCACACATGCTCATGCAATTATGCCACAGGCACCTGTGTTCTTTATTTCACATCTTCTCGTACTCTGAACACGTATGTGTACACACATGCTCACACAGGCGTGCACACATCCCTGCAGAGGGGAAATAGCAGAGATGGATGTGAGTGCACAGAGCTGAGAGGGGAGGAGCAGAGAGTTTGGTCATGTCTACAAAAGCGTCTGCCCAGGCAGCCCGAGTCGGGGATCTGGGTCAGGTCACGTTGGAATCCCAGCTCCACCACGGGCCAGCTCAGTGTTGCTGGGTTAGTAACTTAATCTGAGGCCCAGATTAAGTTTTTTTTTTTTTTTTTTTTTCTAAAATGAAGATGACACCATCTACTCACAGGACTTTTTTCCTCAGAGGATTAAATGAAATGATAAATGTTAAAGTTCTTCATAAATTTCAGTGTCATAAGGAGTCATATGGAGGTGACAAAAAGGAACAATGTGCATCTCTAAATGCAGCTATGGGAACATCCTCACATACTTTGAACCAAAGGTAAAAAGTTGATGAAAAATGTACAAAGAACAGAACACTGTCTAGCACCCAGCATGTCCCAGTCTGTTTGCGTGTTCTGGCCGACGCCCGTACGTCACCTGGTGAGTGATGACGCAGCTCCGCAGGTCTGGGACCCTGGACTGATTAGAAGTGATGGTCCATTAGACAAGGACATAGGGCCATAAAACAAACAACAACATCTTGTCTTTATTTAAAATTCTGGTATTCTGTTCATCAAGACTTTTGCATGGAAATAACTTTTATTTTTTAAATATTGCATTAAACTATTACTTATCTTGATTACTGAGTTCTTTGGTGTCCCCTTAAATTTTGCACAGCAGCCAAGCACTTCCCTTGCCTCCCTCAGCTGCAGCCCTGGTGAACTGTAAATGAACGTCACTCGTCATTGCCATGTTTCATTTCAGCAGATTTTCTGTGCAGCCGAGTCACTCTGTCTGTTTTCCCTGTCTGCCCAATCTATAAAATAATAAAACTGTTGCAAAGAGTATAAAAGAAGTAAGAAAGTTGGCCCCTGGTGTCAAGGACCTTACAATCTGGTTGGGAAGCCAACCTAGCCTGCTTCAAGCTACTGAGCTACACAAGACAGTGTGATAAAAACTGTTTTTATAAATTTTATAGGATTTCAGACTAGGAGGAAGACTTGTGGGAGCCATGATCTCTCTGTAATAGGTTCATTAAAGTGAATCTAGAGTGAAGTGCAGATCTGGATTAGCATGAAAAATGGAGAGAAACATCACACAGCTGAGATGCTGGGAGCCTCTCTCCTCTGTCTTTGGGTCAGATTCCAGCTCTCGTTAATTAACATAGTAACCCTGGATGCACAAAGCTGTGGCGGTCAGAGCTCTCTCTAGAAA
The DNA here is from genome assembly GCF_020740605.2 of Lemur catta. Classification (NCBI taxonomy): domain Eukaryota; kingdom Metazoa; phylum Chordata; class Mammalia; order Primates; family Lemuridae; genus Lemur; species Lemur catta. The sequence continues at coordinate 862,213 of NC_059143.1, read as the reverse complement.
AAGGGTTCAAGCCCCCCCACCAGTTGCTCCCCAAATCTCATAACAGCTGGCAATATTTTTTGATCATTTTGGTCATTTCAGCACCAGAACTTAAAATGGATCTTAATAATGGTTTTGGGATTTGGGTTTTTTTGGTTGTTGTTGTTGTTTTTTTTTTTTGCTTGTTTGTTTTTGTTTTTTGGCCACAATTTAAAAAGAATGGTGAAGGAGAAAGCTAGCTAGCTGTCTAGGTCCTCAAAAACAAGGACAGTCTGAGAAATTGTCACAGCCGAAAGGGGCCTAAGCAGACATGACAGCTAAATGTAATGTAATGTCTGGATGGGACACTGGGACATAACAAGGACATGAGGTGGAAGCTAAGGAAACCTGGAGCTAGATGCCAGTTAATGGCAACGCCCAAGTCTGGGTTCGTTCCTACTCCAGTGATGTGAGCTCTGACAGGGCAAACTGAAAGGCATATAGGGGGCCTCTGTCCTGTCTTTGGAACTTTTCTATAAATCTAGAACTATTCAAAATATGAAGTTTATTGAAATTATTAAAAAAAGGTTCTTAGTGGCACAGTAAGGTTAGAATCCGGCAGAGGGATAAAAATGAGTCCTGAAGATATCAAAAGGTAATGCAATCTGGGCTAAAACCTCTCTTCCAAATCCCCCCAGAGGGGTGTGCACGGGGGTAGCATGGGGAGGCCGCTGAGCTGGAGTGAAACGTCTGGAGGAGTCCAGGGCTCAGGATTCTGTCACCCAACAGAACCTCAGGTTGTTAACCGCAGCCTGGGTGCTCCCAGCTGACAATGCCTCCTACAAAACGCCCCAGGCCAAAGCACAAGGCGTCAGAAACTGAGTTCCCATGTCCCCGAGCAAGAACCCGAGGCTTCCCAGGGCTGGATTGGCTTCCTCAGGGGCTCTGGGATCCTCCCGCTTGTCCTCTGGGCCTCCTCCCGGATGGGCAGGACCAGGGCCACCTGAGAAGCTGCGACCCAGGACACACTTGTTCGCTTATCCATGGCAGTCTGGACTCAGTTTACCCTCTTGCCTCCTAGGCCCAATCCGGAAGTAGAGGAGCATAGTGCTGAATTAAAATGAGAAGTAACTGAAGTAACAACACAGCTCAGGGCACACGGCAGTTCCACAGAAGCACAGTCCCTAGTCCAGCCTCTGGGGCCCCCTGTGTGTCTGTAAGTTTCTCCGTTTGGAAAACCCTAACAAGGCAGCGGCCTTCACGTGCCGGGGTGAAAACACAGAGTGTGTTGCTGGAAGGAGGCTCACTGGAACCCAGGAGTTCGAGGCTGCAGGGAGCTATGATTGCACCACTGCACTCCAGCCTGGGTGACAGAACGAGACCCTGTCTTTAAAAAAAGCAAAAACTAAAATAAATGAAAATTTATAAGAAGTGGTCCCATAAGGTGGAGCCAGCCTGGAAAAGAGAAGGCTGCGGAGGGAATGTCTTCAGTCCACAAGGGACCCTCCCCGCAGTGCTTCTCACCAGAAGCACAACCCGAGCGTTGACGTGCACACACACACACATGCACACACACACACATGCACACACGCATGTGCACACACATGCACACACACACACGCACACACACATGCACACACACACATGCACACACGCATGTGCACACACATGCACACACACGCACACACACATGCACACGCACACACATGCACACACACGCACACATGCATGCACGCACGTGCACACACACACATGCACACATGCACGCGTGCGCGCACACACACACACACGCACATGCACATGCGTGCACACACACACATGCACGCGTGCGCACACACACACGCGCACATGTGCACACACACGCACACACACGCATGCACACACGCACACACACACACGCACGCGCACACACGCACACACATGCGCACACGTGCACACACGCGCACACACACACGCACGCACACACACGCGCACACACACACACACATGCACACACGCACGCGTGCACGCCCCTGCTCACTGCGGGCTCAGTGTGCATGAGCCGCCCGTGCTGGCCATGCAGAGAGAGGCCGGCCAGCCCGGGGCCTCCCCTCCTCCGCCCCGTGGAGGTGCTGCACGCGCGCATGGCCCACAGGCTGCACCTCCAGGGCCCCCCGCTGCTCACCAGGTGTTTGCCTTCCCGTTTCTCGGAACCGGAAGGGAGTGCAGAGCTCTTCAGCTGCAGTCTGTGCTGCTTTCTCCCATCTGACTGGGGGCTCCCTGAGCACCCCGTGCCCAGCAGTGCTCGCTGGGAAGCAGTCAGGGACTCTGGGCAGGAGCGCAGAAGCCCGCCGTGCAGGGAGGCCGCCTGCGGGTGACCCCAGCAAACAGGCCCACCTGATTCCACAACAGTGGGATGGGGACAAACCACTCAACTCAGCCAAGAGCCCGGCCAGTGGCCACCCCCCGTCTGCTGGTCAGGACACGGGCAGCCGGAGGAAGCATTCTCAGAACGGGCACTTTAGGAGCCAGCGGGTTGGTCAAGACCCACAGAACCAACCCAGTGGGCCCTGTGCTGCTGCCCTCGGCCCTGCATTGTCACATTGGGGACACACTGGTGTTAGGGCCTCACTGTCTGCATTTTCCCTCAGCACCGCGCCTCTGACCAGCTTCAGTTCTGTCTTCCCCAGCACTAACCCTCTGACCAGCTTCAGTTCTGTCTTCCCCAGCACTAACCGAAGCTTTTCCTCTGTCGCTGCCAGCAACGTCTTTCATCTGCCTGTCTTGCAAAGAGTATAAAAGAAGTAAGAAAGTTGGCCCTTGGTGTCAAGGACTTTGGTGGCTTCTGAAGCCACCAAAGAGTGAATTTATCCTGTGCAATGTATGAGGGTCCCTTTGTGGACTGAAGACATCTCCTCCACAGCCTTCTCCACTCCAGTCTGGCTCCACCTTATGGGACCACTTCTTACAAATTTGTATTTATTTATTTTTTACTGTTTTTAGAGACAGGGTTTCGTTCTGTCACCCAGGCTGGAGTGCAGTGGTGCAATCATAGCTCCCTGCAGCCTCGAACTCTTCCCAAGTAGCTGGGATGACAGGTGTCAGCCACCACGCCCAGCTCTGTGACCACTTTGTTTACCTGCTCTGAATGCTTTGATTTATCAACATCCCTTAAAATTAAGAACTCTGTTCTTAGAGCACAGTTTGGAGTTTAGAATAGGAGTAATGCCAAGATAATTGACCTATCCCATTGCTATAGTTTGGATGTTTGTCCCCTCCAAATTCCGTGTTGAAATTTGATCCCCAATGTTGGAGGTGGGGCCTGATGGGAGGGTTTGATTCACAAGGGCAGATACTTCCAGAATAGATTAATGCCGTTCCTCGAGGGTGAGTGAGTTCCTCAGAGAGCTGGTTGTTAAAAAGAGGCTGACACCTCCCCACCTTCTCCCTTTGTCTCTCACCTTGTGATCTCTGCATGTGCCACTCCCCTTCGCCTTCCGCCAGGAAGCAGCCTGAGGCCCTCACAGATGCCGGCTCAATGTTTCATGTATACCCTGCAGAAACAGGAGCCAAATACCCCTCTTTTTAAAAAATAAGTATATTTTTAGGTATTCATTCCTAGCAACACAAATGAACTAAGACACCCATTCTGACTTTTCCTTTTTTTTTTTTTTTTTTTTGAGAAAGAGTCTTGTTTTGTCATCACAGCTAGAGTGCAGTGGCATCATCATAGCTTACTCCAACCTCAGATTCCTGAGCTCAAGTAAACCTCCTGCCTCAGCCTCCCAAGTAGTTGGGACTACAGGTGTCTGCCACCACACCCAGCTAATTTTATTTTAGTAGAGATAAGTTCTCTCTCTTGATCAGGCTGGTCTTGAACTCCTGAGCTCAAGTGATCCTCCTGCCTCAGTCTCCCTGTGCTAGGATTACAGGTGTGAGCCACCGTGCCTGGCCACTTTTCCTTTTTTAATGCTACTTGATAATGATTTCCTTAGAAATTTCAAATCAATGATTTTTCTAATTCTATCATTCCTTCTATATTTATTGCCTGGCATTCTTCTGTAAAGCTGAGCTTTCCTTTATCAGCTGAAGTTATTTGGCTACCATGAAATATATTTCCTATTGGAAGGGTAAGATTAATAATTATTATGTTTTAATGAATTTCAAATAAGTTGATTATTGCAAAAAATAGTGAAAATGGAGGACTTTCTTCTTTGCTCTCTTTTAATTATTATTATGAATTCATAGATTTTTTTTCCATTTTAGAGATTAAAGACATAAAGCTAAGACATAGCTTCCTTTTCTTAATGTTATGTAGCTAATAAGTAGCAGAGCTGGGACCAGGACCCAGGCCAGTCTAATACCAAGGCCAATCTCCTAACCATGATACTTTACTGCTTCCCTATGGCCCACGTTTTTTTTAAGTTTTCAAATACTGAGTTTGAAAGTACAAATTCTTGCAGTTCACTTGGTTAATACTAGACCAAAGGTTTGTGGGATTATAACAAAATATCTAATATTCATGTCATCAGAGTTTTGGAAAGAAAGACGAAAGAGGGCAGGACGGAAAAAGTACTCACAAAAATAATGGCTGCAAAATTCCCAAATCTGGCAAGAGACATAAACCTACAGATTCAAGAAGCTGAATAAACTCCAAGTAAAATAAAAACAGTGAAATCTACACCAAGACACACTGTAATTAAATTTCTGAAAACTAAAGATTATACATAAAATAAATGACAACAAATTTCTAATTAGAAACCAAGCAGGTCAAAAAGAAGTGGCACAATATTTTTCAAATGCTGAAAGAAAATCAGAATAAAGAATACCCAGCAAAAAAAAAAAAAAAAATCCCTAACCAAACAAACAAAAACGCCCATCAAGATTAAAGAAAAAAATCAAGACACTGTCAGATGAAGGAAAACTAAGAGAATTTCTCACCAGCAGACCTACCCTAAAAGAATGGCCAAAGGTTGTTCTCTAAATGTAAAGAAAACAATAAAAGAAGAATCTTTGTAACATCAGGAAGGATGAAAGAACACAGTAAGCAAAAATGTAGATTTTTCCTCCCCTCCTGAGTTTTCTGAATAATGTTTGACAATTGAAACAAAAATTATAGCACTGTTTGATGCGACTCTCAATGTATGTATAGAAATATTTAAGACAATTATATGACAAAGGGCTGGGAGGTAAGGTATTTATGCTTCACTCAAGCTGGCAAAATGGTGATGCCAACAGACTATGATAAGTCATATATATGTAAATGTAATACCTAGAGAAACCATTAAGAGCTAGACAAAGAAATACACTAAAAAACACTATAGATACATCACAATGAAATTCTAAAAAATGTTCCAGTAACCTACAAGAAGGCAGGAAAGAAAAAACAGAGAAAAGAGAAGCAGAGAGAACAAACAGAAGACAAAAAATAAAATGACCGACTTAAGCCCTAACATATCGATAATTACTTTAAACACAAATGACCTAAGGTTACACTAATTAAAAGACAGATTGACAAGTTGGATTAGAAAACATGACTCAAATATAGGTTTCCTACTAGACATTCCCTTCTAATGTAGTGATATAGGCAGGTTGAAAGTAAAGGAATGAAAACATATCATATAAACATTGACCAAAGGAAAGCAGGGCTGGCTATATTAATATCAGACAAAATAGACTACAGAGCAAAGATGATTCCCAGAGACAGAAGGGGAAATCATATAATGTTAAAAAGGTAAGTCCACCAAGAAGACATAGCAACCTATACGTAAATGCACCAAACAACAGAGCTGCAAAATACAGGAAGCAAAAACTAACAGAACTGAGAAGAGAAATAGACAAATACACAATTACAATTGAAGACTTCAACATCCCTCTCTCAACAATCGACAGAAAAATTTGACATAAAATTAGCAAGGCTCTAGGAGAATTCAACAGGATCTAACTGACATTTATAGAACACTGCACTTGTGATGGCTAACATTAGATGTCAACATGACTAGATTCAGGGATGCCCAGATGGCTGGGGAAGCGTTGTTGCGGGGTGTGTCTGTGAAGGTGTTTCGGGGGAAACTGGCATGTGAGTCAGTGGACTGAGGGAGGAAGCCTGCCCTTGGCGTGGGTGGCACCATCCCACCGGCCAGGGCTGGGACAAAGTGGGAGGAAGAAGGGAGATAGATATTCAGCTTCCTCTTGCCTCCTCTTGCTCTCTCTTCCAGAGCCAGACGCTTTTTCTCCTCCTGCCTTTGGACATCAGACTGCAGGTTCCTTGGCTTCTGGACTTTGACACTCGCACAACAGCCTCCCCGCAGTCTCCCGGGGGCTCTCCTGACTTCAGCCTCAGCCTCAGACTAGGGGCTGCACTGGCAGCTTCCCTGGTTCTAGGGTTTTGGGGCTTGGACTGAGCCAGGCTACCAGCTTCTCCGGGAGCCACACTACCAGCTTCTTTCATCTGCCAGCTTGCAGATGGCCTGTTGTGGGACTTCGCCTTGGTAATCATGTGAGCCAATTTCCCCTAGAAATTTCCTTTCATATCTATATATTATTTCTTCTGTTCTTCTGGAAAACCTCGACTCTCTGGCAGCATCAGAATGCACATTCTCCTCAAGCACCCATGGAACATACACCAATATGGACTGTATCCTGAGCCATAAAACAAGCCTCAGCCAACTTAAAAGAGTTGAAATGACATAGAGTATGTTTTCTTACCAAAATGAAATCAAACTAACAATCAATAATGGAAAGATAAGAAAGAAATCTCCAAGCACTTGGAAACTAAACAACACACTCCTAAATAATCCACAGTTCAAAGAGGAAGTCTCAAGAAATTTTTTTAAAAATGCATTGAACTGAGTGAACAATAAAATACACCAAAATTTGTGGGGCACAGCTACAGTAGTGCTGAGAGGGCAAATTCACAGCACTAAATGTGCACATTAGAAAAAAAGGAAAGTCTCAAATCAATAATCTAAGTTCCCACCTTAAAAACCTAGAAAGAGAGTAGCAAAATACACCCAAAGCCAGCACGAGAAGGGAAATAATAGAAATAATAATGGAAATTAGTGAAACTAAAAACAGAAGAGTAATGGGGAAAATAAATGGAACAGAGAGCTGGTTATTTGAAAAAATCAATAAAATTGGCAAACCTCTAGCAAGACCAACAAGGAAAAAAGAGAGAGGATGCAAATTACCAATATCAGGAATAAAATGAGGTATATCATCATAGATCTCAAAGATACCAACAAGATAGGAGAATACTATGAACAACTCTACAACACATAAATTTTACAACTTGAGGAAATGGACCAATTCCTCAAAAAATACAAACTACCACAACTCATGCAATATAAAATATATAATTTGAATGACCCTATCACTATTATGGAAATTAAATTTATAGTTCAAAACCTCCCAAACCAAAAAATATCTCAGCACAGATTATTTCACTGGAAATTCTACTAAAGGTTTATAGAAAATTAACAACAATTCTCCACAGTTTGTTCCAGAAAATAGAAGAGGAGAGATCACTTTCTAATTCACTTTATGAAGCTAATATTATCCTGGTTTTAAAAGACAAAGACAGTACAAAAAAAAGGAAACTACATACCAACATCATTCATCAATATAGAAGCAAACATCCTCAACAAAATATTAACAAATAGAATTCATCAATATATTAAAAAAACCATATATACACCATGACCAAGTGGGCTTTATTCTAGGAATGCAGGGATATTTGAAAATCAGTCAACATTAACATAAACATGACCTGGCTAAGAAGAAAATCACAGGATGTATAATAAAAATTTTGTCTGGTCTTTGTCCCTGGTTCCTGGGAGGGAGCGTCTATCCTCAGTGATAAGAATGTCTTTGTTATTAATTGTGGGTCCATGCCTGAGTGTATGCTAATGAGGTAACCCATAGTGAGCCCCTGGATAGTATCAGGATGGGGGCTGGCCATGCCAGAAAGACAAACCACGTGGTTAGAGGGTTGGAGCTTTGAGATATGTGATATCCAGCCCAACCTCTCAATGTCCAGGGAGGGAAGGGAAGCTGGAGGTTGATTTCAGTCACATGGCAAGTAATTCCATCAGTCATGCCCGTATAATGAAACATGGACACCAAAGCTTGGATGAACTTCTTGGATAGTGAACATATTGATTCCCTGGGTTGAGGACACAGAAGCTCTGTGCTAAGAACTCTCCCAGACCTCGCCTTCATTGGCTAGTCCTAATATGTATCTTTTATAATGAAATTTTAATCGTAAGTGTAGCACTTTCTTGAGTTCTTTGAGTTGTTCTAGTGACTTATCAAACCTGAGGGAGTAGTGGGGACCCCAAAATTTATAGTCAATTGGTCAGAAGTACGGGTGGTTTGGGAAACCCAGAACTTGTGGCTGGCATATGAAGTGAGGACAGTCTTATTGGGGACTGTGCCATAAACCTATGACGTTTACACTAACTCTAGGAAGTGTCAGAAATGCATTGTAATATTGCACATGATCATATCAATTGATTCTGAAAAAGCATTTGACAAAATTTAACGCCTTTTCATGATACTCTTTGAAAAACAGAAGTAGAGAGAACTTTCTCAACTTGATAAAAAGCATCTACAAAAGAAGAAAAAAACAAAATAAAAATGCTATAGTTAACATAATAACTAATGGTGAAAGATTGAATGCTTTTCCTTTAAGACTGGAACTAAAGCCAAGATGTACCTTTCCACTAACCATATTTAATATTGTGTTAGAAATTCTAGCCAGGGCAGTAAGTCAAGCAAAAGGTATACAATTAAAAAAAGGGAGAAATAAAATAATATCTATTTGTAGATAATATAGTTGTTTATGTAGAAAATTTGAATGACTCTACATACACACACAAAAAAACAACTCCTAGAATAAGTGATTTCAGCAAAATTGCAGGATACAAGATACATACAAAAATTAATTGTATTTTTACATAGTAGCAATGAACACATAAACACTCAAATTAAATATATAATACCATTTACAATGACTCCAAAAATGAAATCTTAGGTGTAAATGTAACAAAATATGTACACGACTTGTATACTAAAAACTAAACAATTCTGATGAAAGTAATCAAAGTTGATCTACATAAATGGAGAGACATACCGTGTTCATGGATTAAAAGCCTAAACACTGTAAAGATGTCAGTTCTCCACAAATTGATATACAGGTTTAACATGATTCCTATCAAGAGCCCAACCAAATGTTTTGTAGGTTTAGACAAGATTATTCTAAAATTTATGCGGAAGTGAGAAGGAACTGAAATAGCTAAAACAATTTTCAAAGTGAATAAAGTGGTAGAAATCAGTCTATCTGATTTCACAACTGTGAGGTATGGTCAGGGGTGTAGCTCAGTGATAGAGTATGCACCTCTGATGTCAGAGGGGTAGACACATACATCAATGGAACAGAATGGAGAACTCAGATATAGACCCACAGGAAAATATGCTTAACTGGTTTTGACAACGGTGGAAAAGTGATTCAATGAAGGAAGGATAGCTTTCTCAACAAATGGTGCTGGAACAATTGGACATTGTAGGCAAATAAATGAACCTCAACTAAATTCTCACACCTTATACAAAAATTAACTTAAAGTATAACTTAAGTTTAACACATTGACTGCCATGTGAGTTGTATTTAACTCAGGCTCGTTTTGAGCCCCTGGGCCTCATGAAGCAAAACCCTGCAGCTGGTTCATGCAAATCTTAATTGTTGATATTCTTATTCTTACAATTAATATTGACATTTTAATTCTAAAAATGTGGATTACATTGCATATAAGTCATGCACAGAAAACAATAAAAATTAGAAGGATCCTTTTGTTTAAATAAAACACCACAGCCCCGGGGGGGGGAATTTTTTTCCAGTGTGGCAGTCAATGTGTTAAAACATGAAACTATAAAACTTTGAAGAAAACTACTAGGAAAAACTCTGAGATCTGGGACTACACAAAGAGTTCCTAGACGTGACACTGAAAACACAGTCCATAAAAGAAAACATGGATAAACTGGACTTACGCTCTGAAAAAAACCTTGTTGTGATAAAAAAGACAAGCTATGGAGTAGGAGACAATATTGGTGAAGCACATATATATAGCAAAGGCCTAGAATCTGGAGTAAAAAACTCTCAAAACTCAATAGTAAAAACAAACAATCCAGTGAGAAAATAGGGAAAAGATGTAAAGAGCAGCCATGTTGAGGTCACCTGCCCAGATTTGCCCTATGGGCTGTGAGCAGAGCTGACACATCTCTTGCAGTCAGAGGAAGCAGGAGTAGCAGTGTGGGTTCTCATGTTTCCCCTCTTCCCCTTCCTGGAAACCACGTACTGAGATGACAGAGTAGAGTGGCCTGGATCCCCGATTCACTACAAGAAGAGATGCTCTGGTGAGTTGCCCAACTTAACACTGGATGTCACGTGAGTGAAAGATAAGGTCATAGCGTTAGGGGGCTGCAATTTCTAGAGTCATTTGTTACCAAAACCATAACCCATTCTATTGCATGTAATGCATAAACTATTATATGATAGAACAATTTAATAAACATTTCTATATCATTGGGCAATTACGTGATTTTCAGTTTTTTGCAATTATTTATAATTAATGATGTTGAAACGACTCTTCATTTATGCTACACATTTAGTGCGGGTGTTCCTTTGGAGAAACACATTGCTGCATCTACCACAAAGCGGGAATGGAGATTATTTCTTTAGAAGATTCCTAAAAGAAGTATTACTGGGGAAAGGCAATAAAGGTTTTTATTATTCTGCATATCGGTGCCTTTCATAGCATCTGATACACAGAATTTGGTCATCATAACTTTGTTCGATGGATTCTTTCTAATATTTGTCACCACCACACTTGCCAACTGGTACTATTACCATGTTTTTGGCAAAGTTAGTGAGCATAAAGTGATTTTGTTCCTGATATTTTCATTTGCATGGCCTTGGTTAGAAGTGAGGTTGAGCGTTTCTTTACATGTTTGCTTGCTAATTGTGATTCTGCCTTCATGAATTTCCAGAAGAGAAGGTTCATAGTTGAAGAGCAAAGCAGTAGGTTGGCCTGATGACGTTGCTTCTCTTTGTTGGCTTCTCCCAAGTAGCGCCCACTCCTACTGAAAGGGAAAAGCAGAGAATCACATTCTCTAACTATGATTCCTGACCTGGAATGAAGCCAGCTCTTTCAGCTGAGGTTAGTTAGCTTTAAGTAACCCTTTCAGCTGAGAGTCTCAAATGTTCTCTCATTGTGTTCATCCGAATGTTTAATTAACTGTGGTGATGATTAATTAATAGACACCATTTCTGCCATCTGGAACAAGCTCCCTCTACCTCCTGGCCTTCTCACTTCTCCACTTCAGTCACAATCCCTGTGAATGCATTTGTCTTCTTTCTCATCCGAACATCTTATTTTTCTTCCTCTTTTCTTTTTAATGTTTAATGCTTGAGAGAACTCAAGGTAGGCAAGCTGCTGCCCAGGAGGAGCCTAGGAGAATTCAAGTGGATTCCTCTGCATCAACACTACCAAGTTTTGTTGCCTCACAGCGTGGGCCAATACTTGTTGCCAAGTCCCCAGAGTCATACATTTGCTCCTGCTGCCTACAAAGCCACAGGAAAGTGTTCACCTGCCAGCGTGAAGGCCCGCACAGGACCAGCGAGGCTCTTCTGGCCCAGCGGCTGTCTGCTTTCCCAGCCCTTCCGAACACCACGTTCCTGTCCGGCCAAAGCTGCTGGCACTTCCCAGCCTGGACCTGACCTTGCATCACCATGTGCCTTTGTATAAGCTGGTCCCTCTGCCTATAACCATCCTGGAGATTTTGTTCCCAGCATCCATCATGGTGCAGAGTGAGGGCTTTCCTGCCCTGCAGGGCCCAGAGCTCCTCACTCCCTTCCTCACTTCCTGTAGGATGTGCTACCGCTGTGGCATCTTCCTCAAGGCATGGCTCTCTCTTCCTCCAGATTACAAGTCATCGAGAACTTGTCGTCTCTCTTTTTGTTCCTAGCATCTACCACAGTGCAGAGTCAAAACATAGCAGGTTTTTGTTCAATGCATGGCACTAAGTCAAACCAGTTAGCAAAATTTTTTGCTTCCAACTTCTGACTGGGCCCTAAGAAGTCATCAAAAACAAAACTGGAGGGACACTTTTGAAGCCAAATCATCTAGAAAAGCATCAGAAAGTAACGGCCAAATTATAAATGCTTCAACTTGGGGCTCAGTGTCAGCATTCTTGCAAATTCTTGCAAAACTTGAGGAACTTTCCAAAACCTGAGGAAATTCTTATGCATGTATAGTGTGCAATACATGCTTGGTCTTTTCAGTTAAAATATATGTGTTGGTAAGGCTTTAATAATCTGTAGTATTTCCCTGAGATTCATTTGGCTGATATTGTTGTTTTAGCTCTGTCACAGTTGGAAGCATCTGATGTGACCTATGCTGGGGGCGAGGCTTACTGAGGGTCCACGTGCTGCCTGTTTGAATAGGACAGTTATAAAATGCTACTCTCTTTAGCTCATTAACTGCTTAGACTCCTGGTTAGACTGAAGAGGGACTGGAGGAAGGGAAAAAGAAAGAAGAGAGAAATTTAGCCCCTTTGCAGGAAGCAAGGCTCTAACTAGAAACAGACGTGAGGGTAAGATTAATAGGGGCAAATTACCACTCACAATCTCACCCAGAAGACCGGTACCTTAACGTCCTTGGCTGGAGTTTCAAAATCTCCTCTGTACAAATGGAAAGCTTCGGGTGACGAGGATGATGGTACTGCCCTTAAGTGGCCCGCGACCCAGCAGGAGACTGCAGGTAACACGGTGTCTCAAGGCCCAAATGAGGGGACTGAGTGGCACACACTGTCTCATCCCCCGTCACCTTTCAACAGCCTCAGTCGTTAGCAGTGAGACTTCCCATGAGCCTCTTGCCAGAAATGGGGTGCGTTACATTTCAGGTGATTCAGGTCAATCTGATGGACTGTTAACTCAATGTTTTTGTTTAAAGATGAGTGGGGATGAGTGAGTAATGCCCTTCATCCAGAAAGTTCTCAGAACACAGAATGCAGAGGGCATTTAGAGCGGCCACTGCCTCGTGCAAGAATCCACTCCGCTGGAGACTGCTGTCGTCGCGGACTCTGGGCTCTGACGTTCCCGACGGTCACGCTGATGAGACGACGTATTACAAGAAACATGGAGCTTGAGATGAGGAAACTTTACAAAAGCAACAAAAGTTTTGAGTTCACTGGCAACAGGATGTCCAAGTAGCAAAGGTAATTTTAAGTGGCACTTTGTGTAAGAATAGAGTCAAATAATAGAACAGCACTGAGCAAATGTGGGAGAATCTGAGCATGGGATGGACTAGAACATTCAATGACCTGACTGTGTCACTGCTCAAATCTCAGGCATTTGAATACTGAATAAAAAATACAACAACAGAATCCCAGATTATCTCTGTCCTAAATAAATCAATAATCTATCAAGTTGTTATAGAGCGGTAGGGTGGGGATTTTTTCTTTATTTTTCCAAATTTCTTGATATGTTGTTTTACTATTTTGCTAATAACAATAATAAACAGGCAAATTAACCTAGCAATAGAGTAACATAAATAATACATGCTTTTAAACAATGGCTTATGCAAATAAAAAGAAGAAAACATTCAGTGTTTCATTAAATGGCATCAAAATTATTGATGCTCTGCAAGCTCCCTCACTCTGGTGCCGACCCCAGGCAAACTGAACAGAATATACCTTAAATTGTGTGATTCCATGCCATGTAAATATTATCAACATTCCTGAGTGTGGTCTGATTGTTAAAATGTAATCATTCATGCATATGTAATTGCTTTCAAAACTCTACTTTTTTATGTGTCTTAGTCTGAGGCTGAATAATTATTATTTAAAGATATTCCCTCTTTTTATGTTTTTTTATTGTGGTAAAATGTACATGCCAAAGGTATCATTGTCAACATTTCTAAGTGTGCAATTCAGAGGCATTAAGTATATTCACGTTGTCATGCGACTATCATTGCCATCCATCTCCACAACGCTTATCTTCCCAGACTGAACTTCTGTCCCCATGAAACAGTAACTCCTTCTTCCTCTCCCCAGTCCCCTAGCAACCACCACTGCATTTTCTGTGTCTGTGAGTCTGAATGCCCTGCGCATCTCATTTACGTGGAATCATACAGTGTTTGTCTTTTCTGTGACTGACTTGTTTCACTTAACAGAACGCCCTCCAGGTTCATCCGTGTTGCAACACGTGTCAGAATTTCCTTCCTTTCTAGACAGAATAATATTTTGCTGTGTGAATATATCACATTTTGTTTACCCATCTGTCAACTGATGGGCATTTGGGTTGCTTCTCCCTCTTGGCTCTTGTGTGTGGCCAATACACAGCCGGCGCTGCTGTGATGGGTGCACAGATACCTGTTTAGGTCCCTGCTGTGAATTCTTTTGGACATACACCCAGATGTGGCATGGCTGGGCCATTTGCTAATCCTGTCTACATTTTTGAGGAGCTGCCATATTGTTTTCCATGGCAGCTGCACCCCTGTGCACCCCCCAGTGGCAGCAGGGCTCGAGGGTTCCAGTTTCTCCACATCCATGCCAGCGCTTGTTACGTTCTCCATTGTCTTCTCCAAGAACACTGAACAATGCACTGAATCCTGCCCTGCCCGGCACCATGTCAGAGGGCGCCTGACCCTCCTCCGGGGCAGGGCCCAGTGTGCCCTCTGCCACTGAGGCCCAGCCTTGCGCCCATCCCTCCTGTCTGTCCTCGGCAGGACTGTTCTGGATATGCGGAGAAAGGAGGGCCCAGAAGGCTGATGGGAAAGGCCTGCTGAAGAATCCGTCTGTGATTCCGCTTCCCCTGAAAGCCGATTATGGGAAAACACTCCCACAGCTGCCAGTGGGGCCACCTCAGCCTGCTCTGTCGGGGCCCTGGGGTGTCCACCAGCTCCCAGGCTCCACTGCCCTGGGGAGGAGATGCCCCCTCCTGCTGTGTTTCAGCCCCACCTGCGCCACCGCGTGTGACCGCACACACCTGCCGTAAACCTCCTCTCTCACCCGGAATCCCCAGGGACCCTCAGACCTTACCCGGCCTGACCTGGGCCCCTTGCAGCTACCCACCCAGAGGCGTGGGCAAACGCCTGCCCAGGAAGGACAAGGGTGACAGCTGGGGTTCTGCTGCTGACTCAGGTCAATGACTTTCCTCTCTAGTGTGACAGGAAGCAGAGTTGTATGTTACCATCTTTCACCCATGGAGCTGACAGCAGCTTCTCCATTCATCTCCAACACGCTTTTCTGAGGCTCAGAAGTTAGAGGTACCCCTGGCTGTGATTCACAGAGGGTCTAGAGAGAGGGGGGAGGTTTGGGGCCAAAAGTGTCTTAACAAAGCAGGAAAAAAAAGCGGGAAAGACAAGAAGTGGTTCAGTTCACTTTCCGTTTGCAGCTCAGAGAGCCCAGCTGCTCTTTTTGTTTTAAGCAGGAACTGAGGCAGGGGACAGCCCGGCAGAGTAAACCGAAGCAAGTAAGGACTCTGCAGTGCCATCCTCCTCCTGGCATGCCCTGACTCCATGGAGGACAACTGCCCAGGGCTGGGAGGAAAGAAGAAAAAGGGATGAACCCAATCTTTCTGCATAGGCAGATGAGGAGAAGGCCAGGGACTGTGGTCTGAATGTGTACCTTCCTCCAAAAGTCGTATGTCGAATCCTCACCCTCCAAGTGGTGGTATTAGGAGGTGGGGCCTTTGAGAGCGGATTAGGTCATGAGGGTGGGGCCCTCATGAATGGGATTAGTGCCCTTATAGAAGAGGCCCTGGGGAACTCACTCACTCCTTCTACCATGTGAGCTCACAGCAAGAAAACGCCATCTATGAACTAAGAAACTGGGCCTGAACAGACACTGAATGTGCCAGCACTTTGATCTTGGACTTCCCAGCCTCCAGCGCTGTGAGCGATAAATGTGTATTGTTTATAAGCCACCCAGTCTATAGTTTTTGTTATCGCTAGTAAGCCTTTCTATGTGCCAAGGACCATGTAAAAAAAATAAAATATGTATATTATCTCTTTCAGTTTCCACAAGAATAATATATATCTTTGTGAAACAGATAATACTATCTCCATTGTATAGATGAGAAAACTGAGGTTTAAATAGACGAAGTGACTTGCCCAAGGTCATGGAACAGCTCTGTTCTCCCACAGTTATGCACTGATATTAAGCATTTATTAGGAGCTTCTGTATGCAGAGGTGGTGTGGTGGCTGTGGTCACTGACAGCCGCCTTGCCCTTTCATGGCTGTTCCTAATAAAGCCCACGGGGATCAATAAAATATTATTTTACTTTCCTTTCTTATGCAGAGATGTATTAGAGTTTTCCAGAGAAATGAAACCAACAGGGTATACATGAACATACAGAGCCTTATTTTAAGAAATTGGCTCCCGCTTGTGGGGCTGGTCAGTTTGGATCTGCAGGGCAGGGCAGGCTAGAGCTTCCAGCAGCGGTCGACATTGCAGTCTTACACCCAAAGGCATTCTGGAGGCAGAATTCCTGCGTCTGTGGGGACCTCAGTCTTTGCTCCTAAGACCTTCAACTGATTGGCTGAGGCCTACACACACTAAGAGGGTGTCTGCTTTTCTCACAGTCTCCTGATGTAAATATTAATGTCATCTCATCAGTACCCTCACAAGCAACATCTAGGTGGGTGTTTGACCAAATATTCGGGTACCGTGGCCCAGCGAAGTTGACGCATAGAATTACCCACCACCGAAGGCTGAAGTTAAAACAGAACCGGCCATCTGGGAGCTCTAAGTGGAAAGAGAGCACTTTGGCGAGACCTGAACCCCACCCGCAGCTCTCTCTATGGTCCAGCTGAGCCCTGGCACCGCCTCGCCACCTACGTGAGAGAAACCTTGGCACAAATCAAGCTGTCTCTCCCTCCAGCTGGCGTGTACAGCTGGGGCCGGGAGCTCTCACAGGTCAGCCGGTAACTTTGTGATTTGAGGAACCACATCTGGCTCAGACTTACCTTGTCTACCGATCAGCAAACCACTCCAGAATCCCTGGGCACAATCACGCCATGTTTTCTTAGCTTCTCGTGTGGAAGCCCCTGGTTTCCTTTGAATGAATTAGTAAATGACAATATGAAATTTGATGAGTAGAAGGAGCTGGAGAGAAAAAAGAAAAAAAAAAACTTGAACTCTTCTAGGATAGGATTCCACCTCCGATGCCACCAGCATGGGAACTGCCACCAATTAAATGGTGATACCTGATCCTAGTCCAGTTAGGAATAACTGACAAGCAGAGTTATTAACTGACTATTTCATTTCCTGCTTGTCAATTGGCTAGAAACTGTGGGAGTCTTCTGTCCACTTCTTAGAAACTGTCCAATTCAGGAGACATCCTTGTCTAGAAAAGGCTCACTTATCTTTTGTTAGTTAGGTTAGCTGTGTATAATAGAAAGCCAAACATAATAGTGACTTTAACACACAGTGATATATTCTGCCATGCAGAATTCTGGACAGGGGAGTCCAAAGCTGGTACAGTGGTTTCATGAAGTCATCAGCTACTTTCTTTCCCATCATACTCAGCACTTAACTTCCATCTTCCGCGTTCCTGCAAGGTCCAAGGTGGCTGCTGGGGCTCCTGTCATGAAATCAACCTTTGAAAAAATGAAATATAAGAGGGAGGCTCCTATGGGAGTCTTCTCTAAATTGCTGCTCCCCTTTGAAGAAGGCTTCCTAGAAGTCCTTCTCAACAACTTTCACTTATACGGGGTTGGCCAGAACTTAGTCACATGTCCACAACTAGCTGGGAGGCAGGCTGCGTATATTGCCACCTGAGTGATGCGGGAGTTGTGGCATGGATATTGGGGAGCAGATTGCAGTCTTGGTTGTACTTTTCTTCATCCTCTCTGATCCAACCCATCCTGTCTCCTGGGCCCACTGTACTAACTTACATTTCCACAACTTGAACCATCCTGTTAGTGAAATATTAAGGGTGAAATTACGATGCCAGAGATTTGCTTCAAAATAAACAGCTGAGGCTGGTTGTAGCTGGCGAGTACACAGAAGCCACAAGAATCATGATCCAAGCGTATCATGGGGCCTTATCTTACTTCTCCCTATTTTGTATATGTTTGAAAGTTTCCGTAATAAGGAGTTTTTTCAAAATCACACACCTGCCAAGTTTTCTTGCTTTTATTCAGGCTCCACAACACTGCAAACTCCTATGCTACCTAGAACCAAGTTCCCATCTGTTTTTGCTCCCCTTTTACCATAGATATTTGTGCAGTGAATGAAGGGATGCTCTTTCTTCTTCCTGGAAGTCCTTCTCCACCTTCTTGCCCTGCTGAAATCCCTCATCCTCTAAGGCTGGGTGCAAACATGGCCTCATCTGTGCAGTCCTATCCCATGGCCCTCCTTCCTCTTTGCTGGCCTGGCACGTTCTTATATGTTGCTATGGGGTTTGTCACATGGATTGTCATCGTTAAGTCATTTGCTCATCACTGATAGTCGTTGATCATGGTTGGATTGCCCTGGTGAAATCCGTCTCCCCAGAAAGCCTGTGAATGCCTGGAGGGTGAACGCCGCTTCGTAGCCACGTCTGTGCCTCCCCCGCCCGCACGGTGCCCGGCACACACAGACATCCGTGCATAAACGCCTTCTTTAAAACCGGCTTGAAAGCAAAATCTCAGGCTTAATTGGGCTTTAAGATCGCTTTGTCCCATTGGCGGACACGACCGATGTGTATTAACAGTGAAATTCAGAATTACAGTGCGGGGCCCAGGCCTCCCTGGTTTAGTTATAGGCACTGAAATGACGCTGAAAGTGTCACCGAAAGGAAAGGGAAGCGGTGAGGGAGAGGCGGCAGAGGAAGGGCTCTGGGCGCCCTGGGAGGGGATGACAGGGCCAGTGAAGACAGAGGGAGACAAAGCGTCTCTTGATTGTTTCGGGAACCCTCCGGGCCCCAGTGTTCCAGGAAAGTGCACAGAGGGGACCCGAGGGGTCCTGAGGCCTGACCTGCCCACTCTGCGCCTTGCAGGAACCAGCCTTGTTACCGTGTCCCCTCCGCCAGCGGAGCTGCTGGTTGGGGGCGGTCAGCTCCCTAGGGCCTCCGCGCCGAGCCAGCCCGCGGTGCGAGAGACTCGGAGGGTCGCCGTCTTCTCAGTGACAAGGCCCCTGGCTCACCGGGACAGGCGGAGGAAGAGGAAGAGGAGACGGCAGCCCGGCGTCCAGCTCCTGGCTCGGTGCCTTCCTCCCTCCACCAAGACCGGGAAAACTGACCTCTGCAGTGGGTCTGGCCCATCTGAGGTCAAGACAGCGGGGGCTCAGGGGGACCCGGTGGGACGTGAGCATCCACAGTGCACACTGAGGTGAAGGACGGGAAGGGGGACGAGGAGGAGAAGAGGCCACTGTGGCCTTGCACCCGCTGGGTAGGACCGTGCAGGAGCCTAGGAGCGAGGGGACGAGGAGCGAGGCAGCCCCAGCTGCGGGGGAAGCGCCTCCGCCTCCGCGCTGTCCACCGCCCCGTCTCTCCTCACCCTCCCTGCCCTGCCGCGCTTCAGCCCCAGAATGGGGCGATTAGCTGCACAGTAGCTTACTTCGCATTTATGCCAGTATTGTTATAAATAGTGTGTGTACACGCACACAATGGAATGCTATTCAGCCACAAAAGGGAGTGAAATCCTGTCATTTGCAGCAGCGTGGGCGGGTCGGGAGGGCGTCAGGTCAGGTGGAATGAGCCAGGCGCAGAACGACAAAGGGCAGGTTCCCACCCGTCCTGGGAGCGGGAAGCACAGAGACGGCGAGGAGGGGGCGGTGCAGACCCGGCAGGGGAGGGGCGGGGAGGGAGGGCGGCCAGGGGCTGCGAAACGCAGCTGGGTAGAAGGAGCGAGTTCTAGCGGGATTCGACAGCACCGGAGGGGAATTACAGTTTAAAATAATTCATTGTGTGTTTCAAAATAGCTGGAAGAGAGAATTATAATGTTCCCAACACAAATAAAAATAAATGTGTGAAGTGATGGCTATCCCAATTACCCTGATTTGATTATTGTACACTGTATACATGTATCAAAATATCACATGAATCCCCAAAATATGTACAACTCTCACATGCTAAGTTTTTAACCCTCCACCCAAAATGCACGTGTGAAATATCAGAGGAGGCGCTGAGGCAGACGAGTCTCACTACGCTCATCCACAGGGCAGGCGTTTCCGGGGAAGAGACACCGAATCGGACCAAGGAAGTGGCGTGAGAAAGCCACCTTCTTCCGGATCATTAAGGACTTTGCAGTTTTCCTGTGTCAACACACACGGTTCTGCTTTTGGAAAGGACCCAAGTTCTGAAGATCGCTGTGTCTAAGGACAAGCTGTGAAAGAAAAGGCGTGCCGTGGATGGGTCAGGCGTGGTGTGTCATGTCACCGTCTTGTAACGCCAGCTCCAGCAGCCGCAGCCAGACCGCCAGGAGGGGGGTACCCTCTGCCATGCACGGTCCCCCACAGCCGGGGCCTGGCCCTTGGGGCCCAGCTTTGTGGAGAGCACGAGAGCAGAGCTGGAGGATGGAAGGAGGTGCAGGATCAAAATACACATCGCTTCTCCTCTCCAGAAAGTAGTCACTTCATCTCTTTCATTCCTCCCAAGAGAGTATAAATCAAGATGTAGTTTTAAGCGCCTTGTGTTTACTCTAACTCGGCAAAGGAAAGCCGCGTTTGGTGGGAGTGGGGAGCCAAGGCCTCCGTCCTTACTAGGGCGTGGCCCAGCTCCGAAATCAGGGGACCCCAGAGGATCTGGGCACTCACCGACGTGCAGAAAACACAGTTCAAAGTGTTCTTTGCTGTGTGGACGTGAGGGCCAGGGACGAAGGGAGCTGTCTTGGCTGCTGCTGGGGTGATAACCCCGTGTGCCAAAGTCTCGAGCTCTGACAGAGGAAAAAGGCTTCAGAGCAGTTTCTGGACGGGATTCTACCGGCAAGAAGCAGAGCTGTGCTTCTCCATCGGCTGATCCTCTGAGGAGGCGAGGCCTGCCCCTTGGCTTTCTGATTCCATGTCTGATGGGAGGTGTTTATTACACTTCAAAGCCAGAGGCACAAAACCCTATCGGGGGATAAACTGGTCAAGCGGCTCACGATTGTCCCTTAAGGGCAGCTGCTCCCACCTCAGCCTGAGGCCCAGAGGCTGGTAGGTGGACGTGAGAGTGTGCGACAGCCGTTTCCCCTCCTGAAATAAGGTTCATGTTTCATCAGCAGATAGAATATTTATTCCTATAAGTAAACAAAATGTTACATTTTGAGAATGATTCGCAAGTTGGGTAAAGGAAACTGATGTCCTTTGTTGAATCAAATCTGAAGTTTTCTTTTATTGTACAGGAGAGACAGGGAATCCCTGACTCCCTTACTGTCCGAGGGCGTTGGCTCACTCCACCCAGCGCAACTCTTGTGACGCGGGGTTCTGCTCGACTGCTTTTCTCTGGGTTGAACACAATCTCAAACGGAGCTCTAGACAGCTGCCTGTGAACCAGGAAGCAGACCTTCACCAGACACTCACTCTGCCGGGCCTTGATCTTGGACTTGCAGCCTCCAGAGCTGTGAGCCATAAATGTTTGCTGTTGGAGCCATCAGTTCATGGTCATGAGCTGCAGCAGCCTGAGCTGGCCGAGACACGTGGGTCTACTCTCATCTTCTCCTTCTGACCAGTCTCAACAGGTTGTCACAGACAAAGAAAACACACACATGTTAAGAGGAGGCTACTTTCTTAAAATCCTCTTTAATCTACATTTCTCTCTTCCTGACAACGGCTACATCTGTTTCCACAGCCCTCTTCTCCAACCTCCCCTTTTCCCAGCAGTGAAAAGCAGACTGAAGAAGTACAGGAGCTGATGTTGGCTGGCTGGTTCCAGAGCAACCGCAACCTGTTGATCCAGCAGGGATGGTTTGCTGGGATGGCCCGAGGCAGGGAAGGTGTGGATAAAAAGAAGTGGACAGATCCCAAAGACTTAAAGGACGTAGCCGGGCATGGCGGCGCATGCCCACAGTCCCAGCTACTCAGCAGACTGAGGCCAGAGGATCGCTTGAGTCCAGCAGCTCGAGGCTACAGTGAACTCTGATCACACCACTGCACTCCAGCCTGGATGACAGAGTGAGACCTCATCTTGGAAAAAAAAAAAAAAAAAAGGACGTAAAATTAATAGGGCTGGTGATTGGGAATGGGGTCAATTGTTTGTGGATTTTGTATTTGCAAATTCATTTGCTCACTAAAATTTACTTGTGACCCTGAAGTCTGTACTCAGGGTGCTTTCGTGGCCATTCATGGAAATACACAGAGCTGTGAAAAATTGGATTCACCTGCTGCTCACACTCCCAGATGAGGTGGTACAAGGTGACACCCTGCCTCATGCTGTGTCAAGTACTCTTTTCATGGTCTATTTAGTTACACTTTTTTTTGCTTTTTTGTCTTTTGCTGTGTAGAGTGGCCTCCAAGAGCACAACTGAAGTGCTGTCTATTGTTCCAAAGTGTGACAGGCTGTGATACCTTGGGGAGAAAATACCTGTTAGGTAAGCTTCCTTCTGCTCAGGTTACAGTGCAGTGAGTTCAATGTTAATGAATGAACAATATACACGGAATAGGGTGTTTTTAAACAGAAACAAATACACAACAAGGTTATATATGGATCAATTGATAAAAATGTTGTGATGCGTTGCTTACAGGAACTTAACCCTGCAGCCCTTAAGCAATGGTTCAGCATTCACTAACTCAGCATTCCCGGTGGCATCACAGAATGTGACTGCCATGAAGAAGGAGGAGTCATGCAACTCCCAGCAGGTTCTGGTTGGAGCAAGTGGGTGGACGGTGGTGTCGTTTGCTGAACCAGAGTTCACTGGGGGAGGACAAGATTAGACAGGAACACATGATAAAATCCTGAAATTGTCCTCTTCTCCTAAGACTCATGGGCATTATTTTAGTATGGTGAGCACCCTTGTGGCTGGACAAGTCCCACCCTATTCTGTGATGTTACCTGTAAATTGAAAGACCATTTAAGACACAGTAGTTCCCCTTGTCTACAGCAGATAGATTCCAATGGATGCCTGAAACTTCAGATGTACAAAACCCTATATATATGTACACACACACACACACACACACACACACATACCTATAACAAAATTTAATTTATAAATTAGTCACTATAAGACATTAACAACAATAATAAAATAGAACAATTATAATAATATACTGTAATAAAATGTATGTGAATGTGGTCTCTCTCTCTCTCTCTCAAAATATCTTATTGTACTGGGCTCACTTATTTTTGGACCAAGGTTGACCATGGACAACTGAAACCCCAGATAAGGGGGTACTGCTGTACTTTATTCGGTTCGATAGCTAATATTTGCCCCCACACCTTCCATCTCTTTGAGCTCCTCAATTTAATCCTCCAAACTCAAAAGGATGTAAACTGTAGGGAGATGTTCTCAGCAAAATGGGAACTTTGCAGATAGAATTTCATAATGAGCCCAGAGTTTATCAACAGCAAATAGACCAATGACGTGCTAGAGAGAGGAGGTGACAGAAATGTGTAGAAGACTGTTGAGAAAGATGATAAAAATGAAACTGTCAGCCAGGCCAGCATATTATGGAAATTAACCTAGACTGAGCGCCTGGAAGATAGACTAAGAGAAAGGATTCCAGGAAAAGTGAGTATAAATTTGAGATATTAAGGAAAAAAGTAAGGGAGGAGAGAGGGAGAGGGAGAAAAAGAAAGAATAAGAAAGGACTTACAAAGAGAATTCAAACCTGCCTGTCACGCCGGGTGCAGTTTTGTGATGAACGCAAGCCTTGCCCGATCCGCGTCCAGTTCCCCTCCCTGGGCTTTCCCTCCATGCTGCGATAAAACAGGGCAAGTGCTGGACCAAAGCCACGGGCAGACCTGGCCCACCTGCCTTCTGCTTCTGTGCGGGCCAGCAGCTAAGAATGTATTTTACAATTTTAATGTTTGAAAAAAATTCAAAAGAAGAATAATATTTCAAGATATGTGAAAATGGTGTGAAATGTAAGTTTCATGTGCCTAAGTGAAGCTTTATCGGAAACAGCCATGTTCATTCATTTATGTATCGTCTGTGGCTGCTTTTGCACCACAACAGAGGAGTTGAGAAGTTCAGACAGAAACCATGTGGCCTGCGAAGCCTGAAATATTTACTATCTGGCCCTTTCCAGAAAACATTTGCCGACCCTGAAACTGGAGCTTGCCTTTTAAGCAGGGCGCTCAGCGGGGCTTTGGATGGTGTGCACAGGAGAGGACGGGATGGCCAGGAAGGCCCCGGCGGGAGCTGAGGGCCCCATACACAGTTTGAAGTTGGGATCGCCCTGCGATTCCTTAGGTATCGGCCACAAAGTCAACACTGACTATACAGACTGGTGTCTTTGCCTTTGTTATGACCAAATGTTATTGTTTTTTTAAAAAGCCACAAAATAAAATAGAATCTCAGGACTCCGTGCAACATGATAGGAGAGACACCCATCTCTAAAAGTCCCTTATTGATTGCTCTTTTAAAGAAAACTCTTCGTCATTCTTTAATCAACCCAGGTGGGAAAGCTGAGACCTCTGCCAAACGTCCAGTCGGGAAGTTGGCTTTCCCCCAGACTCCACTGGAGGGCAGGCTGGCCCTGCCTGGTGGCAGCTGACCGGCTAGGCCGGGCTGCTCCAGTCAGGGGACTGCACTAAGCTGGAGCCCTGTGGCCCGGGCGGGCTCACTCCCACTGTCCCACACTCTCTGCCTGCCCGTGATCTGCTCTCCGTGCTGTTTTGACTCTCCTTTCCTTGCTGTGGAGGTCAAAGTCTAGTCTGAATTCGTGCTTGTTCTCTGGCAAATAGAAAACCTATCAGTGTCTCCTACAAGCTCCCCCTCTGTCCTGTCAGTCCCTGCTTACAGAAGTGGCCACACAGTCCCCTTTGATTTTCTGTCTTGCTCCTTTTAGTCATGGGGTTAACTTTATCTGGCATCTATCAACTTTCCAGGCCTTCTCTGGTCTCTTTCACATGTTCCTGTAGCCCCCGCTCATACGCAGCACTTGTAATTTGTGGATTTCCCTCTTTTTGGAGCTGTGCCTACAAATGTTGTAGTTTTATAAAATGAGCCTCCAACGTGGAGCACTACTAGGGTAGTGATGACTTTATCTACCTGTGCAGGTGTGTATATCCACATACACCGAGAGTCCATGTGTGCTGGGATGCACAGATATGCACGTCTGTGCACAACAGACTCACACGGGTACAGCTCACCTGTCGGATCAGCATGTGGGACAGACATTCTCAGCAGCCAGGCCCAACTCTACCTGCCCATGATACAGATTTATGATTGATTTGTACACATGGGAAAAAGAAACCTTAAAATTACCTTATAGTTTTCATATTTTTATAATAAAAATTACATCTTTAAAATGATATGATGGCAAAACTCCCTGACTGGTTGGCAGGGTTGGTGTCCTGCTTTACCTTCAAAAAGAACAGAAGGAATTGCATAAAGCAGAGGTCCAAATCAACCACTTTAGCGCCTACGAGCTGCAGAGCAAAATAAGAATTATTCCTTTCTAGACCTGTTTTCTTAGTGGATGACAGCTCGTATACAAGTAGAAGCCCACATACAAGGAACATCTCCTGCAGCCAGCACCGCAGTGCACACAGCTGTAAATACGCACAGCAGTGCACGTGCATGCGCCCTGGGACAGCCAAGGCACATTTCTTGTGCTTCAAGTCTGTTCCGCTAACCAGCACGGACCCGGAAGCTAGCACACTGCCTGACGAACGGGGAGAGCGCACATGAAAGTTTTTAGAATGAATAATGCATAGTGTTGACCTTGGAATCAACCCAATCTAAGGGAGGTCTCACAGAAACCAGTTTGCGTGAAGGCTTTTTGCTGGTGCAATAGGGTGTAAGGGATGGTGGGAAGGGGAATTTTACCCCCTAGCAACAGCTGGGGAGCTGGGAGGGGAGAAAGCCTGGCATCTGTTCAGACATTGGTCCTCTGGCCCTGTGCCCTGAGCTTAGGTCTCAGCCCCACAGGGAGACGGGCTGCAGGCAGGGAGAGAAGCCACCACATCTACCCGATGTGGATGTGGTGCCAAGGGACGTGGCGTGAGGGCTCCCGCACCAGGCAGAGCCTGCCCTGCACCCAAGGGGCCTGAGGCAGACGGTGCCTCAGAGGAGCCGGGCTGTTTGGGAGGACAGCGGGCCAGCCAGCTGGCAGGCAGAGCAGGGGAGGGAGCACCCCGGGAGACACCATCAGCTGGGACTCGGGGGCAGAAGTCCAGCACCAGACAGGACCAGATAGTTATTCATGTGACCCCCTCTCGTATTCAGAAGCCAATGAACCCATAGAAGCTCAGCTGTCCCACGCCTGTGAGTCATGGAGATGCAATTCTGCATGGCTTTAAGTGCAAATGGCACAGCTTCATCAGGCCCCAAGGTTACTGCTTGGCCCCTTGAGGCAGGAAGTCCGGTGTTCCGACTTCTCTACCACCCAGGAATTACTGGACTCCTAGAGTGTCTTGCTGGGTCGGGGTCCCTGCAGCTCAGTCCTGGCCTGCGGCACTGGCTGGAGGGTGGGTGAGTCCTGCTCACCTGAACACAGAAAAAGCAGCGTTTGCAGAGGGCTGCGCCCCCACTCCCACCTGGAAAGTAACTTTGGGATCCAGATCACCTATTTCCAGGCCTATATACAAGCAAATTTCTTAGATGGGATTTTTTAAGGCTCAAAATTTCAAAGAATTCTTAGCCAATTAATACCTTTTGCTTATCCGCTCAATGGTTTCCAGTTGCACTGATAGAGCGAAAACGCCTCAACCTACAGTGATTTCTTCAAGGATGCTCAGGAGTCTGGGAATCTGTATCTCCGCCTCCTTTTCCTTTCTGGCACTGTTTTTGGAGTTCCATCCCACGCTACTGAACACAAGCAGGCTCGTCACTGCTTTTGACAACTAGCCCAGTATCCAGCGGATGATCGAAAAGAAGTGACATCCCACATCACTTTCAACCCATGTGGTTGGCCTTCTGTCCCCAGAACCCCACTGAGACATCAAGAACCACCCGGCCCATCTGACATTTTCCACTCAGATCTTACTCCCTCCCCTGCTCCAATGCTCCATACTGCAGGCCTCGGTCACCTCTTACCTGTACGTCTTCAGGGATCTCCAAAGTGACAATGTCTGACTCTAGTGTGGCTCTCCAATCCACTCTGCCCTCACCTCCCAGGCAGGTGTCCCTAAACCCCAAGGCAGCCAGTTTGCATTCCTGGCTCTAATCGCCTGAATAATCGCCCCCAGAGATTTCCAAGTCCTAAGCCCTGAAACCTGTGAATCTCACCGTATATGAAAACAGGGGCTTTGCAGATGCGATTAAGTGAGAATCTTGGGATAAGGAGATTATCTTGGATCATCCAGATGGGTCCTAAATACCGTCACAAGCGTCCTTAAGAGAGGGAGGCAGTGGGAGACCACGGTGATGGACAAGGGTAGGTGATGTGGCCGCAGAGGCAGAGACTGGAGTGACGCGGCCACAGCCAAGGCCACCGGAAGCCGAGAGAGGCAAGAAGCAGAGTCTTCCCTAGAGGGCCGGAGGGTGTGCAGCCCTGCTGACAGCTCAGACTTCTGGCCTCCGGAGTTGTGAGAGAATAAATTTCCCTCATTTTAAGTCACCCCATTTGTGATTTGGCACAGGAAACTCAGACACTGATCAAAACCCTGTCGCTCCAAATTGTAAAGCCCTAGTAGTCTGGAGCCTGAACACTCTTCAAACTCGTGTTTCTCGCTGCCTCTCGTTTCCGCCTGCCCCGCAGCCACGCACGCCGGCAGCGCTGCGGGAGCTCGGCCTCCTCTGCCCCAGCTCTGCTCGCCCGCCGGGCGGTCTGCGCACGGCTCCCGCCTGGCCGGGACGCCATCTCCGCCCTGAAGCCGGGACAGTCTGCACAGCAGTTCTGCAGACGCGGTGTGAGCCCCCCGTGCACCCTGCCCTTCAGTCCGCTTTTCTAGTCGGGCCTCGCTCTCCTACCTGACCCGACGGTCCTCGCGTGCAGGGACTGAGCTTCAATCACTTCTGGTCACCCCTGTTCTTGGCATAGTGTCTGCCACGTAGTGGAAGGCTGGTAAATGTTGTAATGTCTAATATTTAAGTAAAATTACTTCTGCACGACAATCTCATACTGATGCTCACTCTTCCTTCTTCAAATGTCCCTCTGCTGACTCTGCCACATCGCCCTCCCTTGGTCGACAGTGACCTCTGTGACTGCCTCTCCTCATTCTCGGCTCCCTAGCTTTTCACGCGCGAGCCACCTCATGCCAGCAGCCTTCAGTCTTCCTTCTCTTTTTTGCTCTCCTGCTTATGTCTTTCTGAGTGATTTTCACCATTATTCTGTGTTGTTGGCTTCTAAACATAGCTCCCCCCCACCTGCACTCTTTCCCACCCGCCCCCTGGAAACCTCCGCACGGCTGTCCCACAGACGCTCGGAGCCTAACACGTCAGAAAGAGTCCTCTTCTCTTCTTCCCTGCCTATTAATCTGGATGAGCAGAGCCCATGGGCTCAGGCTCTGGAAGCCAAAGTGCGACATAAGGAAGAGAAGGATGGGGCCAAGCAGGGGCTGGAGGCCTTGAAATCAAGGACATCCAGTGTCGATGTCCACGAGGACGTTGGAATGAAATTTCTCTTTGAAAGGCCCTGGCAGAGATGCCCAAACCAGGCACGAGGCCACAGCCAGGATGTCAAACCGGGCCAGCAGGGAGGGGCACCTGGGAAGAGGCCGTGCGCCGGCACGTTCTGCAGACACAGGAGCCCGGGACCCCTCAAGGGGCGCTCCGGGATGTCAGTCTGGGTAACACCCACCTCCACGTCTGCTTTCTCCTCTCACACAGCTGTCCACACTGGAATTCCCAAAGTCATTCTGGATCCTACCTCTCCTTTGACCCACCCCCGTCAGCAGGTGTTGTTGGAGGGGGCTCCTAGTGTCTGCCTTTGGACTCTTCCCACCCTCATTGCCTCTTGCCGTCTCCTGCCTGGGGCGCTTCAAAGACCTGCAAAGTCCCTGCCCCCTGCCTGTTCCTGCATCCGTCACTTCCAGCACTGCCAGGATTCAAGTGCAAGTTAAAATCGTTGGTGGCGTCCTGTTGCTTCTGGGATAAAATCCCAACTCCTAATTGAGGTCCCCAAACCCTTCACGCACACCACCCCTCTCCTCTCTTCGGCCTACTCTGCTGCCAGTCTCTGGCTGGCCCCGAACCCAGCCCTGTCCAGCAGCGCTCCGGCCCCAGTGTGCCCCGTTTCACACACCAGAGCACATGCCCCGCGCCTCTCCCACCGCACTTCCCCTCCAGCGCCGCTCGTCCTCACAGCCCTCCTGAGGGCCTCCTGGCGTGGCTCCATTTTCTGGGCTCCCGGGTCTGCAGTCACCCCCAGTCACTCACCGCACTCTTCAGGGACACTTCCTTCCACACCCACCTGCCCTATTAACCAGCGGGCTTCTGGAAAACAAGGATAGCTTCTTAGAAACTGTCAAATTCTTACTAATTAGCTTGGAACCTGGCACATGTGGATACATCAATAAATACTTGTTGAATGAATTAACAGGAGGTAAGAAACGACAACAACTAAGAACAGGAAAGAAAAAGGCACGCCATTATGAAGCAGGCCCCGGTGGCTCTGTGCCTTCCCGAGAGCTCCCATTCATGTCTGCACTCAGGTAGAAAAGTTTTCGTGCTAGCTCTCTGGGAGGCCGAGGCGGGAGAATCGTTTGAGCTCAGGAGTTCGAGACCAGCCTGAGCAAGAGTGAGACCCTGTCTCTATTAAAAATAGAAAGAAAATTAGCTGGCCAACTAAAAATATATATAGAAAAAATTAGCCGGGCATGGTGGCGCATGCCTGTAGTCCCAGCTACCGGGGAGGCTGAGGCAGGAGGATCGCTTGAGCCCAGGAGTGTGAGGTTGCTGTGAGCTAGGTTGACGCCACGGCACTCACTCTAGCCTGGGCAACAGAGTGAGACTCTGTCTCAAAATAAAAAACAAAAAAAACAAAACAAAAGAAGACTAAAATATTAAAAAAAAAAAACAAAAAACCGAAAAGTTTTCGTGACTTGTGAGGTCAGGGAGTGAATGACTCCCGCGATGTATCCAGAGCTGGACACCAGGGAGGGCGCCAGAGAGACTGGCCAAGGGTCAGCGGGGAACGTGCGTCTGGGTCTCAGCACATCACAGCCGGGAGAGTCTCAGCACTCACCCCGCCTAGCGTGCAGCAGAGGAGACAAGCTGCAGGGAGCCACGCAACTTGCCCTGCACGTGACAAGGCCAGTGGACAGAGCTAAGCAGGCAGCTGCTGGAGAGGGGAGTGGATGGAGGGATGGAGTCAAAAGGAAAACGAAGTGGATCTAAGCAAATCTGAAGCACCTGAGTCCTCTTTCCTCTCTTTGGTAGATACAGGTTCCTCATACACACATATATTAAATTGTGGGTCTGTGCTTCTTTACAGTTTTTCATACGTATATTCAGTAGACAAACGTTTATCTGTCTCTGACCAGATTAAGAGTTCCCGAGGAAGGTGGCTTCTCTGTTCCCTGGGTTCCCATCTCACTAATCTACCTGCCCCTGTGAGACGCATGTGGCCACACAGGCTCCCAATGTTGGGCCTGTTTTGGCAACTACAAACACAAGGTCGACTTAGGGATGACTGTCACTGCCAGCTTGGAGTAACTCGTCTAATCCTGCCTAGTCGCAGGAGTTTTATTCTGTTCCTCTTCTAACTCTGGCTCTGCTGTCCCGACTCGCCTAATCAGCTTGCTGCGGCCCCGCCCCCATTCCCTGGCTTCCGTTCTGAAGCAAGTTTCCTCTGACCCCACCCAGGTCTTCTGTCAAGTCTTCCAACGTTGCCTTAGAACAACGAAACTTTTCCAACTACTCTTCCAATAAAGGATGGCACCACCACTGCCTGGGCTTAGATAACCATTCTTGGGTTCCCAAATTTTCTTGTCCCCATTACTGGGGGGAACTGCTGCAGAACAGATAAGCTCTGCGGCCAACAGCTTGCACTGCACTGGCCTGGGGTGCATTTGTTTGCCTTTTGCTCTCAGATTCATTCCTCATCCTTCACCTGCCAGCTCCCCCTCTCAGGGAATTGAGCAGATAACTTAGAGGGTTTTTGTGTGTGTTTTGTTTTTTGTTTGTTTGTTTTGAGATAGAATCTTGCTGTCACCCAGGCTGGAATGCAGTAGTCTCGTCATAGGCCACTGCAACCTCAAATTCCTGGGCTCAAGCGATCCTCCTCCCTCAGCCTCCCAGAGTACTAAGATTACAGGCATGAGCCATTGCACCTGGCCTGTAGAAGTTTTTTTATGCCTACAGAGGACTTAGCACAACCTGGGCACTAAGCCTTCTTGGAAGATATTGAGAGCCATAAGCAGCTGTTTCATGGCTCATGGATGGGGTAAAACGTGTCTGAGGCCAATGTGCCCCCTAAGAAACCACCCAGCTTCTCCAGTCATGCAGCCTTCTGGGCCTCTGGACAGTCTGGAGACAGATGTCCTTTCTCTCCCCTACTCTAGACTGGAGAGACACAGATAGTGGCAACCTCCACAAACAGTGACCAGAGCCCCAGACCACACCCTGCCAGTGCAACTCTACGTGGATTCCAAGATCTTCATCACACAGGTGAGTTTCCTGGGGGATAACCACACCATCCGCATGGCTGGCACTAGTTACCTTCTGTGGACACCCAGCTGGAGCCACTCAGCGCCCCCTCATCAGACCTCTTCAGCACCCCTTTACAGGGGGAAAGCCAAAGGTCGCTCCCTGGACTGTGCCGGGACTCTAGATCAGCAATCAAGGTGAACAAGTACACACGCTGTGAGATTTATACCTGCCTAGCAGGTGTGAAGAGAGTCCCCTGCCCTTCCTTTGCCATTCTAGTCAACCTTTGCCCCAGCAGGAGGGGAAGCTCATGTCACCATGTTTTAAAAGAATTGGAAAATGGGGAAGGAGGATGTTGCCCCAGAGTATGGAAGCGGAGATTCCATCTTACATTTGTATAATACCGAATAGCTTACAGAGGGCTTGTGCACACATGATTTAACATAACCTTCCCAATAACCTGTGAATAAGCTAGGCCAGTCCTGTTACAACCACCGGATACGTAAGAATGCCAGAGCTCAGAGGAGTGTGCGGCTCGCTGAGGGCACTGCTCACTTCAGCAGCTCAGCAACCATGTGGCGAAGCCCCCTAAGTACAGCTGACCCTTGAACAACACAGGTTTGAACTGTGAGGGTCCACTTATATGCAGATTTTTCCCCATAAATATATTTTAAAAATTTGGGGGAGATTTTCAACAATTTGAAAAAAATTACAAGCAAACCGCATAGCCTAGAAATATTGAAAAAATTAAGAAAGTTAAGTATGTCATGAATGCATAAAAGATATGTGTTAATTGACTGTTTAAGCTATCTGCAAGGCTTCCAGTCAACAGTGGCTATTAGTAGTTAAGTGTTTGGGGAATCAAAAGTTATACTTAGGCTGGGCATGGTGGCTCACGCCTGTAATCCTAGCACTCTGGGAGGCCGAGGTGGGAGGATCGCTTGAGGTCAGGAATTTGACACCAGCCTGAGCAAGAGTGAGACCCCGTCTCTACTAAAAAAATAGAAAGAAATTAGCTGGACAACTAAAAATATATAGAAAAAATTAGCCGGGCATGGTGGCGCATGCCTGTGGTCCCAGCTACTCGGGAGGCTGAGGCAGAAGGATTACCTAAGCACAGGAATTTGAGGTTGGTGTGAGCTAGGCTGACGCCATGGCACTCTAGCCCTGGCAACAGAGCAAGACTCTGTCTCAAAAAAAAAAAAAAAAAAAAGTTATACTTAGATTTTCAACTGTGCAGAGGGTCGGCCTCCTAACCCCCACTTTTTTCAAGGGTTGACTGCACTCGAAGTACTGGGAGGCAAGGATGAATAAAACAAGGTCCCCTTGCCCCACTGGTATTTATAGTCCAGTCTGGAAGACACACAAGTAAATAGAGCATTTGGCTATTAGGCTGCAGGTGCTGGGGGAGAGGCCAAGTGGGTAGGGGGCCAAGGATCCTGCCTGGACAAGAGGACTCCAGGACCCAACCTAAAGGACCCAACCCAAAAACACCACGTGCAGGAGGCACAAAATCCAGACCGAGGGGATTGGAGAGGGCACTGCTGTGCCCTGTGGAATTGGGACCCTAAGCAGTTGTCTGTCCCCAGCACAGCGGAGTGCAGGGAGCAGCTGGAGAAGGCAAGTCAGCACAAGGCAGGGGACCTTAGAGGTCACGGTAAAATGTTTGCTGAGGAACAAATTTAAGGCTTTCAGCCAGGGAGTAACTTGGTAAATTTTATTTAGGATACAGCCACCATCACTCAGATAACTGTTTGGAAAATGGATTTTGAAAGAGAGCAAATCAAGAGATAGACTAGTTAGGAGGCAAGAAGGAGAGAGGGAGAGAGGGAGGCGGATAGTCAGAAGGTGAAGAGTGACCCTGAGGAGCAGGAACAGCGCATGGTCCAAGATGACCGCGTTTGTGATCTGGAGCTGCCTTTGACGGAAGGAGCGCGTCCTGGGAAAATGGTGGCTTGGCTTTTAAACACACTGCCTTCGCTGGGTCTGGGGGACGTGTAAGGGGTTCCGGACGACGCAGCAGAGGAAAGCACGAAACTCAGAGAAGAAACAGCACAGAAACCCAGAGGCGGGCAGTGAAACGGCACATGCGCACCGGCGCCCCGGGCGACGCGCCGAGAGCAGCGCACGGGCCACACCGGCGCCCGGGGAGAAGGGGCCGGGCGCAGCCGCAGGGCGGAGGGGCGGCGAGGCCGGGGGAGGAGGCAGGGCCGCCGGAGCGGAGGCCTGAGAGGCGGCCCGCGACTGGCCAGCAGGGAGGTCACTGGGGAGGTGGCACAAGCAGGGTCGGGGCGCTGGGCGAACTGCGCCTGGGGGCCGGGGGGCCCCGAGCTGAGGTGACGGAGAGGAGGGAGCAAGGGTGGCAGTTGTTCTCAAGGCCTGGTGGGAAAGGCGAGTCCACAGACGGAACAGGAGCAGCAGGGGCTCCTCTGTGCTGCCACTTGCAGGATAAGGGAAATCTGAGCGTGTCTGTACCGCGACAGGAGCTTTCGCAGCTAGAGCCAGGCATGAGGGGTAAGGTTAGGGCTGAAAACCCAAACCCGCGCTCCCCGACGTGTTTCCGGGACGGAGCAGCGCGCCGGGCGGGGGCGGGACGGGCACAGGCGGGCGGGCTCCCACCGGAAGGGGCGGGGGTGGGCTCCGACCGGAAGGGGCGGGGGCGGGCTCCCACCGGAAGGGGCGGGCGGGCTCTCACCGGAAGCAGGCTGCAGGGCCGTAGCCACATCCGGAGCAGAAGCGAGGCTGCGCGATGCTCTGGGAACGTTGACAGGGGTCTCGATCCGGGTTCTCAGAGTGGGTCGTGCCTAGCTCTGACAGAAGCCGAGTGCAGGCTGGTTTCTCGTGCCGGGATCGAGAACTCGCTGGCCTCGCCCCATGCCCACTCGCCGGTACAGAGCGCGACCTCCCGGCCACCCACCTGCCGGGGGGGTTGATCTGACTGTGTCAGAATGGGGGTAACTTTAAACAAGAGTTTTTTTCCCTGGTACTGATTGCCTTTCCTTCCACTGCCATCCCCTGTCCCTCACCCCCGGGGGCAATGCCTGCGTGTGGTGCCCTGAGAGGACAGGCAGTGCGGCGTGGTGTGAGCAGGGCGGGCGGGGGCGCAGGCAAAGCACTGAAGCCCCCTGTGCCCTCCCCGGGGACCGCTGGCACTGCCACATGGAGGGTACGTGGGACACTGTCCGTGTTAGGGCCCGTGGGAAGTGCCGTGTCCGTACTGGTCTGTCATCCTCTGGGTGTCATTCAGTCCCTGCCTGCCCCTCCAACCTACACGTGGTTAAAGGAGAAATCCGATGGCAATTTTCAACTCTGCTTTGATTTCCTAGTTACGGACATTGTTCTAGAACTGAGATGCTGGTGGGTGAAATATAACCAGACTCCTCCACAATTAGGCTCAATTATTATACCATTTTTCTGGGTAATGAAATTATTTTTTGTCCTTCTGGTTTTTACTGACAGCAGTTAAAAATTATCTTCGGACTTATTGGGAAAATTCTTGGAGTTTCATCATAGGAATAAAATTAATTCCCAAGACTAACGCAAATTAATTCATTATCTCAATACTTTACATGTTTTTATGCTGGGGGATATGAAATTATTGTTATTTGACCATTTCTGGCCTACAAAATGAATATTTCATGTGGTTCAAACTAGGATTTTGAAGCACTGATGGAACTCCTATTTATGCGGGCAGGGTAGAGGAAGCGAGTTATTTACTGTCTAAGGTAACAATAGAATTACTCTTGGGGAGGGAACTATTTTTTTCTTTAGGGAAACATCTTAGTGGGCATTTGGGTTTTGCAGAAGATTAAGATGAAACCAAGCTTATGTTCCCGAGACAGAAGCCAGCTTCCAGAGACGAGGAAGCTATATAATTACTCCCAGAATTCTTTCAGGTGGGGATATGTGTGTGGTGGGGGGAGAGAGAGGTTTTGGAAGGTCACCTCCATAGGAATAACGCTGTGTTGTGATTCATTTCGGGGCTTAGTGATGAATCAGCACTATGTTTTCCTCTTAGGAGAGACACTGTGTCATTAGGCAATTGTCTGATGACCCGCACCTACCTCCGAAACAGATACCCGCCACCACCATCAGCAGCACATAAACATTTAGATGTAGCGGGATTTCCCATGAGCAGGGAGATTAAGCAGGGTTGTTGGGGGATGGGCCACACCCTGTCAGAAGAAAAGGTGGACATAAAAAGTGTCTAATTCTCCTTTCTTCCCCTTCCGTGCTGCAGGAATCACAGCACAGAAGCACATGTAGAACTCGGCAGGGGCTGTCCCCAGGGTCCTCACTGTCACCCCATCAGGCTGCGCAGCTTCTCACCATGTGGCTGTGGTGGCGGTAGGAGGGCTCCATCTTACACAGCCTGCCCCTGCCCTGGTGGGGACATCCTGGGTGAGTGGACATTCTTAAAGAGTAGAGAAGCTCATTTGATCAGATTAGTTTATGCAGAAGAAAAGGGAGACTTTGGAGACCAGTAGGATTTCATTGAGACAAAGAGCCTTTTTCTTCTTTGTAATTTGACTCTATAGTTTGGTTATTATTTTTGTTTAATTCTACAAGCAGCTGGTGACAGAACTGACTCTACACAGGGCCATCTTGTCAATGTTAGCAACTCCCTTATTTATTGGCCTTGGAGAATCTTCCTCTCGTTTTGATATACACCATCAGAATCATGGCTTATGTTTGCCTGGCTGCTCCTTGAGACCTTACCGGTCAAAGAGGCACTTGTCCTGAGACCTCCTCAGGCAGGGTCTGCACCGTGAGTTGGGGACATCAGGGCACAGGACCAGGTTCCACATTAAGCAGGCACAGCTGTACTGGCATCGACCTGCCCTTCCCACCTTGCACTTTCTTCCCAGGACATCCTGAGTCCTGGACACCGGACGCTCACAGTCCCACCTGCTGTGTCATTTTTTAGCTGTTTCCTCCATCTGATCCCTCTGTGCGCACTTGAAACGCCCATGCAGCTGTATAAACAGACCTGCTTCCTCTCTGCTCGTTTTCTACTCTTCCTTATTCAGCTTGTCTGCTTCACTGTGCTTTTGGCTCCCATTTTGGTCTTGCTCCTTTGAGTGGGCCACCCGACCTGGACCTCAGTTCCCTGAGGACCCCAAACTTCCTTGGACACCTGTCAGTCCCTAACTTGACTCCATCCTGATCCTCTACCCATGGGCAGTGGGAGGGGATTTTTGAAACATGTAATTTAATCTAGTAATAGATTTTTCAGGCATTCAGGAAGAGGAAAATGTTCCATACTGAAGACATAGAACGAAGCACCAGGTTTTCCTTGAATGTGTATGAAAATGCAGATTCCTGGGCCACACGCCACCCTCCCTGAATCAGGGTCCCTTGGGAGTGAAGCCAGGGGGTCTGCATTTTATGACCTTCCCAAGTGTGTCTTATGCCTTCTCATGTTTGAGAACCACAACGTCTAGATTTTAGAGAAAGTGATTTCTCAATTTTATGTCACATAGGATTTATGTCATATACTTAAGAACCCCAGCAAAGCCTTGATCAAGCTTAGGACTGTCCTCACAACATTATTGCGGGGCCTGTCTCAAGTTATTTCTTTAAATAATGATGGATAATTTTTGAGCAGTTAACATGTCAGGTTAAATGCCAAATCTAATCTTCCCAACAACACTATGACATCAGTACAAGAAACTAAAGCTGCAAGGGGTTGAACGGCTTGCCCAAGCTCGCACAGCTAGTTAATCATTCAGTTAATATCAAAACTAGATGCTGCCACACACAAATACAGGAAGGGCGGATCAGGTGGGTAGCCTGGCTTAGGCTTACGCGACACAGACTTAGCACAGAATTCAAAGCCAGGGAGTGACAGAGAGGCAAAGGACAGCCTCAAAAGGATGCTCATTTGGACTCAAAGCCACTAAGCAGGCAGACACAGTGTGAGTTCTCAGATGAACAAAAAGGACTCAAGTCCATCTACACGTGGGCTAGATTCCGGCTGGGCTAGGGGCTAACTCCATGACCAACCTCTTAAATTGGACTAAAAGGCAGGGAGAAGTAGATGTCTGGCGATGTCTAGCAAATTTGATTAGGGTAGATACCAAAATCAGAAAATTCAATTCAAATAACTGCCCTTGCCATTAAAATATTACATATTTTGTACCCGAATGATTCAGTTATTCAAGTAGTCAGTCCACGGTATTTAATGACCTCAGTGTATATCACTTGGGCTCTCAATACACATCTAAGCCACTCTTTTCCAGTAACCCAGTGAAAAACAAAGTACACGGGAGAAGAAAAAGGTAGCTTCAAAGAAGTGCCCCAGGAAGCTGGAAGGAAAGTGTGAGCCAGCTTCTGTTTGGCCGTACACTTGACCGTCCCTGGGAGACCCATAGGTCTACTTTGTAATGTCACCAGCAGGTCTCCATTATGCATGTCCGATCTACATTTGGGACTGAGACATAGCTGCTATATGCACAGGGGAAAAAACTTTAATGTTATTTTAAGTTTTTTAATTTGTATTTTTATCAAAGCAATACACCTATAAAGGTTTTTACATTCAAATGTACCACAGATTCCTGGAAAGAAAAAAAGAAGTCTCTTGCCACCTTTTCTTCGATTCTGAGTCCCAACTCCCAGAGGCAACTCTTTTAGCTTTCCTTCTGGAAATTTCCTTTGTATTTTTGAATAATACACTTATATGGCTTTTTTTTATTTTACAATTTTAAACATCATCTACCGATTTCCTGTGACATGATATTAGAAGCTAGCTCTCTTATGCCAAAATAGCCCTCTCCCACCCCTAGACAGACTTTCTCTCCCCCATTCTTTTAATATAGCTATCTCATCATTTTTGGCCCAATCAGTATGTAATGTTTACATTATTAACAGCAATGTAAACAGCTCAAGGCTGAGCAGTATAATACACTGTGATTATATTTTGTTTCTAGTACAATGATGGTTTTCTGGAAATAATAAGTACATTCTCTTTATTTACATAGTTTTCTGTGTACCTATTACTTAGTCTAATTCTCCAAACAAAGCTACAAAACTCCTCTCAGTATAGACAAAGACATCAGGTATTGGACCAATATTTTTTCCTTGGAAATGCTCCTCCTGCAGGGGCAGTTCCCAGGCCTGTCCCACACGCCTGGCTCCTTCCGCCACAACCCAGGAGCCCCCTGTGACTCTCATCTGTGTGGGACCTGAATCCCAAATCATTTTTCTCAATCGACTACTTCTTTCAACTAAGTTTACTAAGAAAGGGCGCGTGGCAAATGCATGTTTTTGAGAGAATGCCCGTCTGCAACCGTCTTCATGATGCCATCTGACTGCACCCAGGTGCCTGCACATGGAGTCCTAGGATAGAAATCATTTTCTCTCAGGATTCTGAGAACTTGCTACTGAGTTTTCTAGCTTCCAACAGGACTGTCGAAAAGTTCAATAGCATTTGAATTTTCATTCTCTGTATGTGAGCTATTTCTCTCCTATAGAGTCTTTTTATCCCAGCCTCTGAAAACACATGCCCACAAACCCTGGGGAGGGGGGTTCTCATTTGTCACGTGTTGGCGCGAGGGAGGCCCCAGGGCCTCCTATCTTCTGGTTTTGAGATTTTCAGTTAAATGACACCTTTGACAAATTCCTCCCTCCATTGCTTTCATTCTCCCCTGGAATTCCTGTTAGTGAGATGTGGGGCCTTGTGGATGGATCATTTCATTTTCTTGTCCTTTTCTCATATTTTTAAAATTTCTTTGTATTTTTGTTCCAGTTCCTGGGAGGCTTTCTCATTTTTATCCTACAGTATTTCTTTCTCTCTCTCTCTCTTTCTTTCTTTCTTTCTTTTTTTTTTTTTTTTTTTTTTGAGACAGAGTCTCGCTCTGTTTCCCAGGCTAGAGTGAGTGCCGTGGCGTCAGCCTAGCTCACAGCAACCTCAAACTCCTGGGCTCAAGCGATTCTACTGCCTCAGCCTCCCGTGTAGCTGGGACTACAAGCATGCGCCACCATGCCCGGCTAATTTTTTCTATATATATTTTAGTTGGCCAGCTAATTTGTTTCTATTTTTAGTAGAGACAGGGTCTCACTCTTGCTCAGGCTGGTCTCGAACTCCTGACCTCGAGTGATCCTCCCGCCTTGGCCTCCCAGAGTGCTAGGA
Organism: Lemur catta; assembly: GCF_020740605.2. NCBI lineage: Eukaryota > Metazoa > Chordata > Mammalia > Primates > Lemuridae > Lemur > Lemur catta. Next base: position 822,489 of record NC_059143.1, on the reverse strand, counting down.
TTACAGGCGTGAGCCACCGCGCCCGGCCTCTTTTTTCCCACATTAAATTTTGTTTTAATGGTCTTAAAATTCTGAGACCAATCTTTGGTCAAGTTGTTTCCATTTTAAAATATTAATTTTAAAATCTAAAAACTTAAAATTGCCAAAAAACTACTATTCCACTGAGCATTCTTTTCCTTTTGAAGCTTTTTTTAAAATTTCAGAATATTACGGGGGTACAAACATTTTGTTTACATAAGTTGCTTTTGTGCCCTTTGAGTCAAAGTTACAAGCGCGCCCATCCCCCAGACAGTGAGCGTTACACCCGCTGGATGTGAGTTTCCCGTCCGCGCCTCCCCCATCCTGCTCCGCCCGAGGAGCAGCGTTATTTCCGAGCGCGCACGAGCGCTGCTGGGCTAGTTCCGATGGAACAGGGCGGGGCGTTATTTCCGAGCGCACGAGCGCTGCTCGGCTAGTTCCGATGGAACAGTGCGCACGCGCGGTGTGCGCGGGCCTGCACCATGCATTGCTGTCAATAGCCAGTCTTCTCCTCTCGGGCACGGAGAACTCAGATGCTCTATCCGGCCGAACAGCGCCAAGTCAGTTCCACCGCAGACTGAAATTGGGGGGGGCGGGTGTGGGACAGAATATTCTTTTAGCCTCTGAGATTTCTGGACAGACATTTTGCCTTGCTGCCCTCGTTCGCCTTCTTGTGAACTGTCTTGCTGACTCTCACCTAGGGGACAGCAGAACCATCCCAGGTCTGAGAAGCTCTTGACCCCTGTGACCCCGCTAGGAACCACAGCAACTGCAGCATCAGAGCCAGATTCCCAGACTCAGCGCCTCTCCCCGCTTCTTGCCGGATCCGACTTCCCGCACGGGCGGGCGCGGCCTGGAGGGACCGGGCTTAGCGCCGGCGACAAACCGCAAGGCGTGTGGCGGGCGGTAGGGGGGGAGCCTTTCCTGCTGCGACGGCACCGCTGATGGGCAGGTTTCTGACGCTGAAGCTCTGTCGTAGGGCAGAACTGTTTTTAAGAGAAGCATTTCAACAGACGCTGCCTCGGTTGCTGTTTGGATTGGACAGAGGTGACCGCCAGGTCTGCTCTTAGAATCCCGGTCACCGCCTGACGCACAGGGACAGACCGGCAGCCCCGGAGGAGCCCGCACAGGCTCCGCCAGTCGTGCAGCCAGCAGCGCGGTCCCGCTCCGACCGCCGTCCCCACGAGCACGCGGCTCTTGCCCGCTGTCACCTGAAAGTGACGCAGATGCTAGTGTGTGGGTTTTGGCAACTTTTAAAAAATGTACGTGTGACTGCTTTAGTGACTTCCTCGTACCTCCCCTGACTCAGCAGAATCTGTGTTTTAACACTGACAATCAGTGTTGCGCAGCGCAGGGCGGAGGCGAGGAGCGCGCGAGCAGCCCGGCTGCGAATCCCGCAACGCGGCGGCCACTCGCGGGGAGCCCGCCTGACGCGTGGGAGCCATCACACTTGGGGTGAAGGCGAAGTCGCCTTTGGTATTTGGTTCTGAGGTGCGGTCGGCCAAATAGCCCCCAAAGATGTCCACACCCTGGCCCCTGGGACCTGTGAATATGTCACATTACACAGCAAAGGGACTTTGCAGATGCCATTAAGGTTATGAATCTTAAATTGGGGAGATTATCCTGAATTATCCAGGAGGGCACGATCTAAACAGTAGAGAACCCTGGCTGATGTCAGAGACATGAGATGGGAGAAGAGGCAGGAGAGATTCAAAGCAGAAAGGGACTCAATTCCTTTTTGCAGGCTTTGAAGATGGGGGAAGTAGCCAAAGTCAGGGATGGCCTCTAGAAGCTGGGAATGGTCCCCAACCAACAGCCAGCAAGGAAATAGCAACCTTGGTCCTACAATCACAAAGAACTGAATTCTGGCAACAACCTGAATGCTAAAAAACAAGCAAACACGAACAACAAAGGGATTCTACCCTCCACCTCTAGAAAGGAACGCAGTCCTGCTGACACCTTGATTTCAGCCCAGTGAGACCTGTGTAGAACACATTTAAGCTAACATACATTTGCAGCCGGGCACGTGGGCTCACACTTATAATCCCAGCTCCTCAGGCAACTGTGGGGGAGGATCACTGGAGCCCAGGAGTTCGAGTCCATCCTGGGCAACATAGCAAGACCCTGTCTATAAAAAAGGAAAAACTGTAAAAGATAATATGTCAGTGTTGGTCTGAGCCATGAAGTGTGGTAATTTCTTACACTAGTGATAGGAAACTGATACACGAGGCATCGGGGGCCGTCACGTAATGCTGACTGGTTTCAGACTCCCACAGGGAGCCATCTCTAGGGACCTACCTTCCTGCTTAGCCTTTAGTTTATCTGCAGCCCGACTTGCGTTTGAGAAGCTCTTTGCACATGAGCAGCCTTGCCGGGTCTTACTGGCTTGGAAACTGCACCGCAGGCCTGGCTTTTCCTCAGCAATGGGAGCGTGGGGGGCGCTGCGTGCCCCTTGCTTCTCGGCTGCGTCACACCAGTGCCAGGACTCTGGCTTCATCCAGCTCCCCTGGCTTCGCTGGCACGTCACGATGGGTGACCCCACTGGCTGGTGCTGGGGTGCAGGGGAGGGGCACACAGAAGGCAGGTGGGCCAGAGGCTCTTAGTTCTCCAAGACCCCCGGCGCCTCAGGGGGCAGGGTCCTCCCATCCCACATGCCTCCGTCACAGGTTGTTGTGAGGAAATGAAATGAAATAAGTTATGTGAACAGTGTCCCCCCCCCTCTCGCTCTCTCGTGTGTGGGGGGGGGGTTATTCCATTTTTATTCATTTGTTTAACTTTTTTATTGAAGTATGAATTATTTACAAAAAAATACACAACTTGTAATGACCTAATTCAAAGTGAGCAGACCCAGGGTCAGAAATAGAACAGTGCCAGCACCTCAAGTGTTCCCTTCGTGCCCCCCTATCGTGCCCCCAAATATAACCACTCTCTGGTCTTCTAACAGTGTAGATTAAATTTGCCTATTTTTAATTTAAGTAATTATTATATAAATAGAAAAATATAGTATATAATCTGTTGGGTCTAGATTCTTTTGCTCAACTTTGCATTTGTGAGATTCATCCATGTTGTCTATAGCTGTCATTCTGAATGTTTTAAAACTATAAAACAGTATATAAAATTGTTTTAGCCATACAGTTCAAATGCCATTTACAGCTATCATTTCTTCTACTTGTCTTAAAAGCTACCAGCAGGAGCAAGGAATTATTTGTATGTTAAACATATTCATGTAATGGGTCTAAAATCTCTCCTTTATGGAAAAGAAATGGCAAGGGAACCATGATTTGTCTATATCATCCCAGCCTGTCAAATGCTCCAGGTGCCTAATGGGTTTTGTTGGAATGTCTCTTGCCTGCTGCAGCCCCTCAAATCCTGGGGGCCCTCGCTAGAGGCAGCCCCTCCCCACAAAGAAACATCCTCTAACTGCCCTAAGAACAGACAAGAGACAGGACAAGATCCAATCTTAGATGCTGTTTTTTACCTATATTTACGTGTCTGTGTGAATTAGCAGGGCCAAGCTGTCCATCTCCAGGGGAAACAAAGATTAAACTGAATGAGATCAGTGGTAACTACCCGCTCACAGCAGAGTCTACCACCCAGTATAATTATGAGGTCACTAAAATTAATGAAACTTTTATTTAGCTAATGAAATAGCCTGTGGCAGATCAAATACCAACAAAATTCATTAACTTCTAATCTTGGGAGCAGGAGAAACAGATTGAATTTTATGTGCTAATGTTTTTGGAAACAAAACAAAATCAAACCACAGCAAAAGAAACGAGAGATATTTGGAAATTCATCAGCAGGTGGCCGATATTTCCTTTGTCTTTACCCTCGCGCCGTGTGCTGTTTCTGGCTCTGTACACAGTCATGTTCTCTGTTGGCAAAGGGCCCCCACAGACGTGACAGAAATCTCTGTAAAGGAGTGAGTGCCTGGAGCAGTGATACGGTTATTACCTAGACAGCAATTCATGGAAACGGCAGACAGTTTTCAGCAGAGCAGATCGATGACAGCTTGGATGAGCACAGTGCACGGGTTCTGTGTTGGGGTACCCAGGAGGGGAACAGAGGCAGCCACCACTGCCCCTAAGCACTGGTTACTTTATTACCCAATTTCTACTTGCCCTTAAACACATTTGCTCTAGAAGTCAATGTGCTCTTATGGCAATGAAGCCAACTCAATGGCTTTCTTTCATAAAACAAAACTTCCCATCAGGGGCAGTATGTGAGGAAATGAGAATGTGATGACACGGATTGCAGACCCGGCGCAGAGAGCACAGGACTCCCTCCCGGGGGCAGAGCGAGTGCCCGCTGGGGCGCTGGCCCCACAACCGGTAATTCAGCCCGGCAGAGGCAACAAGGCCATTGTCAACACCAAATTGCATGATCTTGGCTCCCAGCCCAGTCACTGATTTGTCAAAGGCAGAAGTAACCCCGTGAGCCATTCAAAGGTGCAGGTTACTTTGAGAGGAGAGGAAGTGGAAATAAAACCTATAAAGTGCTCCAGAAAAAAATCAGATGAGAAAGAAAGAAAATCAATATCCTGTAGTGGTTTATTTATAAACAAAACATCTCCCCCAATGCCTCTGGGGACTCACTTTCTCACGTGTCTCCACAGCAGACAGTGGACAGCAGATGAGTGCAGTTTGGAGTTGAAACTGACAACTTCCATCTTACACCTTTGAACTTCTTTTTATTGTTTTCCATTACAGAATGTTCAAGGTAATTTGAGTGAATGTGAGTTACATTGTTCAGATTACAATTTCTAACCCGTCCGCCATGATCCTTCCTGAGCTCTGTTATCAGATTCCTCTACCAAGAACGAGGAGCCCTGTGCCCAACACTTCCTCGTGGACTCGCTCCACACAGCAAAGTGCAAGCTCCTCTGCTGAGCACACGGGGCCCTTCGTGATCCGACACCCCATCTCCCACTCCTGTACCGGCCCAGTGCTTTCCAAAGTGAGCCCTCTGGTCCAGCCAGCCAGGCCCTTCCATGTCCCCTACAGGCCATGCTTGGTCCCAGGTTTATTCAGCTCTGCTCCCCCTACCTGCCTCAATTCTGTTGAATTCTGCTGATCTTCCTGTTGCATCTCAGAAGTTATTATCTCCTTCCAGTGCACTCTTCGAGCCAGGAAGATGTGGCAGAAACACAACACATGACTTTGTGTTCTGGGGCGTTCCAGGAACCAGACTGGATGAAGGGAAATGTTCGCCCAGGGGCAGAAAAGGAAATCCAAATGCAGCCAACGAGGAGCACAAGATCGTAGGAGCCTGAGGAGTGTCTCTAAGCTTCTGGTCCAGAGGGTGGATGAGGGCACTGTGACAAATAGCCTGGACGCATGTTGGAACATGCTGGTTAGGTGTGGCCACAAGCCAGTGAGACGAGAGTGGAAGTGATCATCCTGAATAAGTATTATTTCTCTCTACTGTTTTGCTTTGTTTGACAGAACATTGGCATAAACCATTTCACTTGATTTCCTTTCTCTCTCTAATTGCAATTGGTCAATTTATTTTGTATTTGGTCACCATGGCCACAAGCTATCACCAGTGAAATGCAGACTTTATTTTTGTAATCTCGTAATGAGATTGAGTGACAGTACATGGGAGGCAGAGTCTGGCGGGAGCCAGCAGCTCTGAGTTCTTGGGTCACTCATTTGGTGAGTGAAGTGGCATGCACCTCTTTTTTTTTTTTTTTTTTTTGAGGCAGTCTCGCTCTGTTGCCCGGGCTAGAGTGAGTGCCGTGGCGTCAGCCTAGCTCACAGCAACCTCAAACTCCTGGGCTCAAGCGATCCTTCTGCCTCAGCCTCCCGAGTAGCTGGGACTACAGGCATGTGCCACCATTCCTGGCTAATTTTTTTCCATATATATTTTTAGCTGTCCAGATAATTTCTTTCTATTTTTAGTAGAGATGGGGTCTCACTCTTGCTCAGGCTGCTCTCAAACTCCTGACCTTGAGCAATCCTCCCACCTCGGCCTCCCAGAGTGCTAGGATTACAGGCGTGAGCCACCGTGCCTGGCCATCTCTTTTTTATTTCTTAAGAATACTTTTGACTTACGGAGAAGTTTCAAGAACAGTACTTAGAGTTCCCACACACCCCTTTCCCAGTCCCTCTGCGGTCACATCTTACATTACCAGGCTACCTTTGTCATACTTAAGGGACCGATCTTACTTAGCATCACTATTAACTAAATTCCACACGTTATCTGAATGATTTCACTAGTTTTCACCTTATGTCCATTTTCTGTCCAGGATTCCACAGAGTCCCTTGCATATCACATTTGGCTCTTCTTAGCCTCTCTGTTCTGTGACAGTTTCTCAGGCTTTCCTTGTTTTTGGTGACCTAGGCAGCTTTGAGGCATCCCGGGTGAGCACGTTGTAGAACGTGCTCAGTCTGATGTCCCTGTGAGTAGACGAAGGCTGCGGGTCTGTGGGGGAGACCACAGAGGTCAGATGCCTTCTTGTCACGGCCTCTCGGGTCACACCCCCGACATAGCTGATCACTGACGCCTTCGCCTTGATCACTGGGTCAGTGTAGCATGTGCCCAGGTTCTCTGCTGCGGAGGGCTTCCATGCTCCTGGGAAGGAACATGGGAAGGGCATAGCAACTGTGAGGGCTGGGAGGTCAAGGCCGCCTCCTCACACGCACCGTCTGGACTGCGTCCACACAGGCAGGTGCCTCTTTCCCCTTGGGCCTCCCTGGGATGGAAGTTTCAAGTGCCCTGGAGGCTTTGCCAAGCTTTCTCTTCCCTGTGCCATGATGACTGTGAACAGTGGCTCCATGGCCAGGACCCAGAGGAAGGACAATGATGACATGGACATGTCATGTGAACAAGAAATGAAGCATCGTTGTTTTGAGCCATTGAGATTTGGGGGTGTTTGTTACTGCACATTACAGAGCCTATTCTTTCTCAGGGAAAGGATCGTTGTAAGAAGAGATGACAGCCAAATGTGATATGTGGGAACTCAAGGGCAGAAGTCAGCAGGGTTGGGGCCACAGAAGGCCCAGTGTGTCCATTAGTGGTTTACAACTCAGCCTGGGACACAGCCAGACATGGGAGGTCTGCTCTGATGTGATGTGGCCTCCGTGGCTTGATGGGGGGCCAGATATCATTAAATCCCCCTGTCACAGGGTGAAGCTCTCCCTTCTAGATCTCTCCTAATCACTGCAACACACATTGATTTTGTCATACATCTCATCTCAAATCAAATCATCACCTCCCCTCAACCATACCCAAGAACTACTCCCAACTTTGTATTTCTGACCCTGGTATAGTCCTCTTCTCTTTACCAACTCAGAATCTTAGTATTATTTTTGGACACAGCTTCTGCTGTGGTCAATCACTTGTAGAGGTTCTACCCACAATGTTACACTGACTTTCAACTTTTCAATTCTATGGCTCCCTGTCCACTTCAGAACCTCCTACCCTTCTGTCTGCACCATTATGACAGATGCTATTTAACTTCCTGCTCTCTCTTCACCCTTCCCTTCCTCCCTTCCTGGTGTCTGTCTCTAATCTAAAGACCTGATCAATTCTTTCTACTATGCGAACTCCCTTCGTGGTCGACCATTGGTCTTCCACAGTCCGGTTTCAATCTACCTGCCCAACTCATCTCCCGTTAGCCCTGCACCTCAAACTCACAGCCCAGACAGCCTGCTGGGCCCATTTTCCAAGTGCGTGTGGTTCTTTGTGAAAAGGTCACTCTTCCTCTTATGCTTTAACCTCTTTTCTCCTTCTCCAAGTGACAGATTCTGGCAACCCCTCAATGCTTGGCTCAAATGTCATCTCTTCTGTGAAATCTTGATTCTTTTCCTATTCTGGACAGAATTAATCATTCCTTTTTCCTTTTCCAGTTTGGAAAAATCACATTTGCTCTTTGGTGTTTGACTCAAGAATCACCTCTTATTTTCCTTCTTTCTGTATTAGTTTACTAGAGCTGCCATAATCAATATCATGGACCAAATGGATTAAACAACAAGAATTTATTGTATCACAGTACTGGAGGCCAGAAGTTTGAGATCAAGATGTTAGCAGGCTTGGTTTCTTCTGAGGTCTGTCTGTCTCCTTGGCCTGTAAATGTCCATCTTCCCTGTGTCTTCACATGGTCATCCCTCTGTGTGTGTCTGTGTCCGTCTGTGTTCTGATTGCCTTTTCCTATTAGGACATCAGTCATATTGGATTAGGGCCCACCTTTGTGACCTCTTTCATATTAATTACCTCTTTAAGGATTCTATTCCCAAATAGAGTCACATTCTGAGATACCTGGGGTTAGGAGATACCTGGGATTAGGACTTCAACATATGAATTTTGGGAATACACAATTTAGCAAATAACATCCTTCCTTCCTTCCTTTCTACTTCTCTCTCTCTTTCTCTGTCTCTTTCTTTCTTTTCTATGAAAAAGATAAGTTGAGCCCTGTACTTTCAGTAGGAATAAAGAGCAATGAATACATGGTCCTTGTCCTCAAGCAGAGTCTAGTCTCTTAAAGGGGACAAGCATGTAACCAAATAAGACCAAGCTCCCTTCAGAAGGTATCATCAGGCTCCTTTGGGGCTCTGTCAGAACTCTGTATACCAGGCTTCAGCTAAAGAACTCCCCACATTGTTCTAGAATGCCTTGTCTAGCTTCCCATTTCAGGAAGAAATAGTGAACTTCTTAAGGACAGGGCCACTTCAGTCATCTCTGAATTTACAGAGCCCAGAATTGTGCCTAATACATAATAAATGATCAACAAGTACTGGTTCAATTGAACCTAAATAAAGTGATGTTGTATTTTTATTCTTGAAGGGTTTCTTGCTATGGATGAACTTTTTCAAGACTTAAAAAAAGGACAAGCTTCCTGGTTAAAGTCATGTCAAAGGTGGGCAATTACATCATATTTTGCTTTCAAACTGATAAAAATATGGATTCATATCTAAAAGAAGCAATGTTTCTACAACATGGGAGGGATGACCTCAGAGTTTTCTTCTATTTAGAAATCTCAGCTGGGCACGGTGGCTCACGCCTGTAATCCTAGCACTCTGGGAGGCTGAGGCAGGTGGATTGCTCAAGGTCAGGAGTTCAAGACCAGCTGAGCAAGAGCGAGACCCAGTCTCTACTAAAAAAAATAGAAAGAAATTATCTGGCCTACTAAAAATATATATATAGAAAAAAATTAGCTGGGCATGGTGGCGCATGTCTGTAGTCCCAGCTACTCGGGAGGCTGAGGCAGGAGGATCGCTCGACCCCAGGAGTTTGAGGTTGCTGTGAGCTAGGCTCACGCCATGGCACTCTAGCCCAGGCAACAGAGTGAAACTCTGTCTCAAAAAAAAAAAAAAAAAAAGAAATCTCTCAGGTCTCTTCCATTGCAATGAGTTATGTATCTAAAAATGATAAGTGCAATGACAAATTAATATTAGTTACCTTTTGACATGAACCAAAAATAAAAATAAGCCTCATGCTCTGTGAAAATGACCAAGAAGTTAATCAGAATCTTACAACGACTTGAAAACATTTTGAGGAAATAAAAAAGTACAAAATTAGAAATGTCTGACTTAATTATTAAATAACTAAGCTTAAACAACTAATTTATAGCTTGAACAGTTGGGTCTAGTTTAAAGTTACTGGTGACAGTGTTTGTAACCGGCGGTTGCGTGGGATCGAGGGCACACTGTGATTGCCCGACACAGAGTCGCACTCTGTTTTTATTTAGAGACTGATGGTGATTTCCCCTCAGTCTCATCTCCGTCATCTGCCCAGGAGGCAGCTTCTGTGGGAGAATCCCGTGTGGCCGTCTGGGGCTACTTGCACCCCGTCGCGGCCCAGGTGGCGGAGCTGCAGCTGGCCCCACTGCACCGGCAGCCGGGCCTGGCAGATGGGCAGAAACTCGAGAGCCGGGCAGGCCACGCTCTGAAGCTCCTGCTTGGTCACCGCCTTTTCAGCAGTGTCCTGCCCTTCCTTTTCCATCTTTTCAGGGTCTTTGTAGAAGTAGAGACCAGATGTGACTTCCCACAGGGATGGGGTAGTGACAGCCAATACATACCACCCCTGGGAAGGGAAAGGCTGGGGGTGGCCGTGCTGTTGGCAAGTGCAGCGCAGCCACTGCTGGAGGAGTGACGCTTGACCTGCTGGAACTAGAACTGTGATGTGACAAGATGTCATCGAAGTAGAACAACGACAACAACAATAATACCAGCAGGCACTTACATAGCACTTGCTATAAGCCAGGCAGTGTTCCGCCACTTTTATATATGTGAACACACTGTACGTTATTTTTTGTTTAATATCACAAACACGTAATATGCAAAAGACTATTAACTCCTATGCATTTCTAGTGAGATGCCATTTCCCATTAAGTCTCTTAACAGATGACCAAAAAAAAAAAAAAAAAAAAAAAAAAAGCAAGCCTTACGTTATGAGAGGCTATCAGGGACCACCCAGCAAACCTTTTTAAAAAGCTACTTATGCCATGTAATTGAGCTCATAGAATTTCCTTTTAAGTATCGAATATATTATGTGACGAAAATCCAAAGTGATTCTTATGAACAAACAACACATAGCTAAACTGGAAAATTATTCTGGGACCTCACACTGTTACAAAGTTTTCCCTTCCACAGAAGCAGAATCTTCTTCCCCAGAACATCCTTCTTTATTCCTTATGAGATCTCTTAGTGCAGCTCAAAGCATGCTTGGTCCTCTGAGAAATGTCTGAGTAAACACAGCAGTCATTTGTCTTGGGTAGCGGCTTTCTTCCTTGCTAAACCTAATCAGTTCTTTTAGCTCTTCTTTATGTGAGATGTGGATAATGCATACGTGCGTATAAAAGATACATTTACAAAAATGTGTGCACCGTGTGGTTTAGCAGGGGATGCTCTCTGCATGGCTACGCGAGTACGTGATGCGTTGATAAATCATGCACACGAGTCCTTGTGGGGCGGGCCCTGGTCAGTGCAATGGGAACACACTGCGTAGCTGACCAGTGCAACACAAGCAGCCTGAACAGTGCAAGCCTGAACCGCGTGGCTCCGCTTCTACACAGATTCTTCTTGATAAAACTTACCCTGACTGCACCTGCCTCTCCTGCCTCTTCTTCCACCTCCACCTCTTCCACAGTGAATATATTTTCTCTTCCTTATCATTTTCTTAGTAACATTTTTTTTTAGAAATGAGTTATTGCTCTGTTGCCCAGGCTGGAGTGCAGTGGCACAGTCGTAGCTCACTGTAACCTCCGAACCCTGCGCTCAAGCGATCCTCCCGCCTCAGTCTCCTGAGTAGCTGGGACCACAGGTGCACAACACTGCACCAGGCTCTGACTCTCTTAATAATATTTTCTTTTCTCTAGCTTACTTTACTGTAAGAATACAGTATATAATGCATATAGCATACAAAATATGTGCTAATTGACTGTTTATGTCATTGGTTAGGCTTCCAGGCAACAGTAGGCTATTAGTAGTTAAATTCTGGGAGAGTCAAAAGTTATACGTGGACTTTCAACTGCATGGGGTCAGTACCCCCAACCCCCATGTTGTTCATGGGTCCACTGTACTGACACTGCCGGCCTCTCTTTTCCTTGGTGCGCAGTCAGCATGCATGTCAATTGCAGTTTTACTTTCTTTCTTCCTTTCTTTCTTTCTTTCTTTTTTTTTTTTTGGAGACAGAGTCTCACTCTATCACCCTGGGTAAACTGCAGTGGCATCATCACAGCTCACTGCAACCTCAAAATCCTGGGCTCAAGCGATCCTCCTCTCTGAGCCTCTCAAGTAGCTGGGGACTACAGGCATGTGCCACCATGCCTGGATAATTTTTTCTATTTTGGGTAAAGATGGGGTTTTGAACTCCTGACCTCAAGTGATCCTCCCATCTGGGTCTCCCAGAGTGCTAGGATTACAGGCATGAGCTACTACTCCTGGCCTGTAGTTTTACTTTCTCCTAAGCGTATTTCGTTGCTTCAGTGTTTTTGTCTTTGGATCAAATTTATTTATTGTTTTGGTCAGAATTTATGGACAATCTGCAAAGCAGTAGCCATAGGAGGGATTGCCATGTTCGCATTAGTCAGGGTCCCAGGGAAAGAGATGATGCACTCAAAGGGGTCACTGAAAAGACTTATCTAGAAAAGCCAGAACAGGATTAAGGAGACCAACAAGCTGTAGCAAAACCCCGGAGATCAGCGACAAGCAGAGGCCCTTATCACCTCTAAGCCTGTTGGGGACCGGGAGACGGGGACACTTACCGGAACTCAGGGCTCTGGCTGTGGAGAGGGGCTGCCGACAGAACCAGAGGCTCCAGAGGGGGAGCGAATGTCTCTGAGAGAGTGCACAGGCAGGAAAGCCCAGCCTCTCTCCACCCTGCTACGGACCAAGCCCAGTGAAAAGCAGAGACCCCAGAAGATGACAGGGGAAGAGGCTGGTCTTCTGGGCCACATAACAGGGTTGGTGGGCTCTGGAGGGACAAAGGAAAAATCCAGCCCTACACAAAAGGCAGGAAGAGAACGACAGGTTCCCAGAAGTCGGGGACTATGCACACGGCACCTTTCCATGACCACGTCCAGTGTCTCGTGCAGGGCTTGACACACACGTGCTCAACCAGGGTCTTAATGAACCCGTGAATAGATTAGAAGTCAGGTGCTCCTGAAATACAAGACATTGTAACTAATAGGAGAGTACTCATGAATTCTGGCTTTTTTAGACAACCAACATGCCACATATTACTATTATTTAAAATGTCCTCTTCTAAAACAATATCTTTCTTTTATTAATCAACAAATATTAAAGGAGAATCTGATAAGTCTGGCTTTTCAGATCATCCCTAACCTGTGCATGGAGGAATTGTCTTCAGAAGGGAGTTTCTGATGTCCTTAAGCACCTAAAATTTTTATAAGTAAATAAAAGTGCAAAGCTGTCCTGAAGAGAGAGCCAAGGCTGCAAGGCGCAGCAGCAGGAGGCGGACTACGGTTCAAACCCTCACTCCACAGCCGGTGTTTCCAGGGGTGGGTCACCCGCTCTCCGAATGCCTCAGTTTCTTCACCCATTCAATAGAATATTGACTGGCTTAAAAAATATACAAAATAAAATAAAAATAGGAGTAATAACAGTACTACCTCTTAGACACTCCTTGCTAGCAACTGTCCTACCTTCATCAAATGCCATCATATTGCACAGTGCATGTTCCGATCAGTCAATAACTTCTATTGCTTCCGACAACTCAAAATCTCTTCCTTTAATCTGTCATTGTTTGTTCTCTCCAGCTGACCCCATGGCTTGGTTACTGGACTCTGCCTTACTGTCTAGCTCATACATTAATAAATGGGCACCTTAGCTCTGCTCTGCAGCTCTGGAGACTGTGCTTAGAGTAGGGCTGCCAGAGAAGATGCAGACTTTCAAAATGTAAGTAAATACAGATGATGTTTAGATAAAATGCAAAGTAAAAAATTTGAATTTCAGACAGACAACCAATATTTTTTTAGTATAAGTATGTCACAAATATTGCACGACAACCCCAGATCGGAAGCCATCTTTCAAATCAACCTTGAGTTCTGAGGCGCTGAGAAGCACTGCTCAGCTCGTCCATTGTCACGTTGTCCCTCTTTCCCTGGGGCCTGAGCACTGTCAGGGGCGACCGTATCTCACTCTGGGGAGGAGCGTGCGGTGCGGCGGGACGAGCTCAGGGAGTGGACAGCTGCCGGGCAGCCACGCGAGCCCAGGCAGCCCCAGCCAGTCCAGCAACCCAGCTCTTCTGGGAAGGAGGTTTAAACAAATACCCTCCACTGGGAAGAAAGAGATCACGGTGTCTGTGGGTTCTCAGTATTGGGTGTGTATGTAAAGCTGTATGAAATCGTGTGAAGAGATTAAAATTTTAATGACCACCCTTTGCACTCTAAGGATCTATCAAAATTCCGCCTTGAGCTTCCTGAGAGAGAAACTTCCTTTCCCGTCTCGTTGATAAACCGACACGGGTTCTGTTTGCTCTGTAAATGTATGAAAAAAGGGCTGGCCTTTCAGTTCCTGGTTTGGTAAGGACTGTTGAGAATCTGGAAGTCCTTGGACAGGCTAATGAAATGGAATTCTGAAGACACTACCCGGAATCTTATCAAATTCAAAGTGAACTATAAATTTTTATCACTTTTTGAAACCCAAGTGCAAGCCCAACTAACCTGGAGGTAGAATTGGGCCTGTCCACCTGGATCGGGAATGGAGGCAGAGGCTGCAACGTGTCCCACGAGTCCGGTGGGGCAGATCCTGGCTGACGTACGAAGACTCATTGTTTTCATCTTCATTATCCGTAGAAATACACCCCAAGTGACTGCAGAAAGGTAATCGAACTGATCAGCAAATTCATATTAAATAAGGCATCTGGAGAAGATATTTTTGACACTCAAAGTTGTGTTTAAAGTTTTGGGTTCTAATTCTTGTCATTTTATTTATTACTGTTAACTCTGCAGATAATAATTTTACCAGTTTTATTTCAAAATGTAGTCCATCTTTTTTCTTTTAGAGCAATTGCTCTCACTCCCTCTCAACCATATACTTTTCCTCTGTGCTTACTTTCTGAATGTTAATATGAGTGGACTGTTCAGGTCAACATTCTGGAGGCAGCGGTTATGAACTGTCCTTCTACAGCCAGACGTTGTCCTGACCTCTGTCACATATTCACGTGATTAGTCCAAAAGCCTGTCTCCCCCTTCTCCTCCTACCTGCTCCCCCCCACTGTGACCAGGGCAAAATCCCTACATTCTCTAGGTAAGCTGAATGCGTGCCCTCTATTTTTGTAAGAATATAAGACAAGTTTCTACTCTACATGGACGATTGTGTCATTGCATACCTTCAAATCCCCTGGCTCTGCTATTTCTAGCCTTCGGTTGAACTTGGAAAAAGTAACTTAACCTCTTATGTTTTCTCACCTTTCAAATGTAGAAAATAAAAATTATCTCTGAAGTTGTCTTGAGGCTTAAAGAGAATCATTTTAAACACTGCTGAGCACGTGCTAGAGGCTGTGACAGAGTCATGGTCTTCACTACGGAGCTGTGAGCACGTGGAGCTCTCAGGTCTAAGACTCACCCAGTCAGGGGCGCCCTGTCTCCCTCTGGGGAGGAGCGTGCGGGGCGGCGGGACGGGCTCAGGGAGCGGACAGCTGCCGGGCAGCCACGCGAGCCGAGGCCACGCTCGTCCAGGCAGCCCCAGCCAGTCACCGAGCAGGGCAGGGTACTCAGGCCTGGCTACTCCTGCCCACCGTAGGGCTGCCTTGAAGGGCAGCTGGCTCTGGAGCTTCCCCTTGGATTGATAGAGTGTCCCATATGTGTCACCACCTGCGGTCACCCTATCCAGACTACTGTCTCCCCTTTATCTTCCCCACACGTTACTCCCACCATAAACCTTCCATTCTCTTTACCCCATCTCGCTGTGCACTTCCTGGAGAACTGACACAGCGAGGACAAGTCCCCCATACACACCACGCTCAAATACAAGTTCACACAGTGATGGCGCCTGGTACACCTGGAAGGGAATAAAGATGGTAGGATTGGATCGGATTATAGTTGACCCATGAACAACACAGGTCTGAACTGCAAGGAACCACTCACATGCAGATTTCCTTCCACCTCTGCCACCGCTGAGACAGCAAGATTCACCCTTGTCTTCCTCCTCCTCAGCCTGCTCAGTGTGAAGCCATGAGGATGCAGACCTTAGGATGATCCACTCCCACTGAATGAATACTAAATATATTTTCTCCTCCTTATGATTTTATTAATAACATTTTCTTTTCTCTAGCTTACTTAATTGTAAGAATACAGTATATAATACATATAACATACAAAATAGTTAATCACCTGTTATCAGTAAGGCTTCTAGTTAACAGTAGGCTATCAGTTGTTTGGGGGGCGTCAAAAGTTACACATGAATTTCTGACTGTGTGTGGGGAGTGCTGGTGCCCCTACCCCTAGCATTGTTCAAGGGTCAACTGTACTGTTAACAAGCAAAGACCTATATGTATGTGGGGAGAGAGAGAGAGGGAAGGAGACAAAGAGAAAGAGAGAGAGAGACCCGAGAAGGAAGCAATGTGGAGAAAAGGAGGTACCCCTGCTCCAGAATTCACCCCTTGAGCTCCTTACTGAAGAGCTCAGAGTCTCAGCCGAAGCAGTAGAACTTCACCTGTTGACTGTATCCCATGCCCGGCTAGAACTCTAAAACTGTGTTGAGCTGAACTCATGATCCCATACCTTAGCCAGCCCTGGGCCTCTGAATTCCCAGTATCTGGCGGGTTTTCAGAAGTCCTGGTAACCATAGCAACTATTAGCATGAGAGATTTTCTTATCTAGAACTCCTGCCTGGTTCCTTACTTTGTCTTATTCTCACAGTTGTCCTTTAAGGAAGGATTTTTTTTTTTTTCATTGAGGAAACTATAGCCTAGAGGAGTTGAGTAACCTGTCCTAGTTCTACCGCAATTAAGTAGCAGAGCCATGAGTTTGAGATTTTTCTGTCTGACCTCTGACCACTCTTACACTGTGTCCCTTTAGGGAGACTGTACTAGCAAAGGTATTTAGACCCGAACTAAATCTCTGATGCACAAAAAAGCAGGAACAAGGTTTATCCTTTACAGTTAAACCCAAACCAGTCTGAAAGTGAGCAATTTCAATGCAAAACTGTTTTATAGTGTCAATCTTGTTGACAAAGTCACAGGCTGTAGGTGGCCTATCATTCGGTGACTCTGCACCTGCTCCCCCCTTTGTCAGCTCTGCCCATCATCGGCTGCGTCCTGCGTGCCCCGTCTATGGATCACACAGGCAGAGAGTCTTCTGCTCTTGTAAACTTTTGGAGTCACAGATCTCCCACCTCCCACATCCCTCTCGAAAGTATCTGCAGATGCAAGTCCAGCCAGAATCATCTCATGATTAACAGGCCAGTGGAGACTGTCTTTGCTGTTGCTCATGTAGCCTGTTCAGCAGATTGTGCTAAAGGGTCAAGACCCACCTCCTGCGAGCTGCCCACTCTGCTGCCAGCCCCCAACCGTCACAAAATGTTCTGCTTCTGACAGTCCATTTCTCCACGACCACAGGAAGCTCGAACTGAGCTGCGCCGCAGTTGCATAATTAGTTCAGCTCTTGGAAAACTGTGCTTCCTGAATGTTTTGCCAGCTCTATATGGAACTGAAGCTGTGTTTTATTCTCAGCACAACCACAGCCTAATAGGTTACAAACCTTCAGGGTTTGCAAACGTATGGTCCCTCCATCCCAGTAAATGCATTCTCCCCTGCTCAGGGCCTCTGTGAAGCAGGGTCCAGAGAAAGCTTAGCCTCGTGAGATGGAGCCTGACAAAATCCACCTGCCTAAAGTTCATCCTGTCTATGCAGAAACTAGCCTTGACTTCAATTTTCTTATACTACTGGAAATAAGGAAATGGGGTCTGATAAAATGTCCTATGTTTGTCAATTGTTTGTACAATACGATTGACACTTACCAGGGATAGACAGGCCATGGGGGACCTTGGTCTTGTGAGCCCTGGGGGCATTGGAGATGGGGAGGAGGGCTGGCAAGAGTTGCTTGTGACAAAGTCACTTCATGGAACATGGAAAGGAAGTCATTTCTCCTCCAGGGATCCTGGCAAAATGTGGAGTGAAGAGGAGAGGCCAGAAAGCTGTGTAAAGGTCTTCCAGGAACAACCTCCAAGACCCAAGTGCAGATGCTGGAGCCTCCCCTTGGCCTGATGGCGTCTCCCGTGGCCACGGCCCACCTGCGCTAGGGCTCAGCGGGGTCCGGCTGTCTAGGGCCTCACCAACCCTGACTCTTCCCGGCTCCCCAAAACCTTGCACCAGACTGCAAGCCCAGGACATAGCCTTTTTGCTATAAAGGAAGGATCTTAATTTCCAAAGAAAGCACTTGAGGAACAGAAGAGCAGGTTTCTCCCCTATATAAGCAGAATAACTTTAAAACGGCACAAAAAGGAAGAATTTGAGAGAAATCATGGCAGACAGTCAGCAGGTTTTGCCTCTGGAATAAATACAAATGCCCTCATCTGTTTACCCGAGTACCTGGGACCGGCCGGTGGTGGGTGGGGCTGACTGGCTGGCTACATCCTTCTGGAGGGTCTTCCCATACAGGAGAGTCTGGAAGACTAAAAACTGCACTGCCTGGAGTCCCCTGCAGCTAGCACTCTCTAAGTTCCTGGGATTTTAGAGGCAGTTGAAGCGGAAGCAGCTTTAAGACTGTGTGTTCCAGTGTTAATTCTCCCACTTTGAGGAGTTGAGAGGCAGTTTGGGAGGTGGCAGCAAACTCCTGATTTGGGGATTAAAGTTCTGGCTCCAATGGCTGCCTAAAAGTGAGTCCATTCTGTGAAGTGCTGAGAGTCATTCCTGGAACCCTGGGCTGATGCTCACCCCTCCAAACCTCCTAACGATTGTGTGAGCGTGTAATTCCCTGTATTCAATCCCTTTCCGAGTAACAGACATAAAGGTGGCTTCTGTTCCCTACTGATACAAATCCTTAGTCAGAGACCCATCTGGTCCAAGCTTCATCTTTCCTTACTTATTCTATTCTTACTTCTCAAATTGTTTTTGAGGTTCTCTTCTTATCCAGCTTCACATTTTATTTACCCCTGGAAAAGGCATACATTTGAGAGTTCAGTAGATCTTGTTTTAGAATCTCACTCTCCCACTGATAATCCGCATCACCGTGGGTAAAGTTTTTAGTCTCCAGCCTCTGTTTTCTGGTCTCTAAAACATGCCCAGGAGCAGCAGTCGGGGTGCAGCTCAGGAGAGAAGTCCTGGAGGCCCCTAGCAGGACAGAGGGTAGCACTAAACCGGTCCTTCCCACAGTGAGCTCCACGGTCATCAGTTATCATTTCCAGTGTTGGAGACGGTCACTCCCCCACCAGGGATACGCAGCCCAAGCCCCTCTTCAGTAGTTGGGGTGAAAGAGAAGCTCGGTGTGGGCTCTTTCCTATCCCCATGTCCATGGGCTGGATGGCACACATCTCAGCGCCCACGTGATGTCCCCAGAGCTTCATGGTGACACAGCGTCTGCTCAGTGCCCTGCAAAGATGTGGACTCCTCACCCCTGGGGATCTGGTCTCTCAGGCCTCGTCTGAGTCTTGCTGGAGTCCACGTGTACGTTGTCCAGTTCGTTTCTGTTTCTTTTTCTCTCCTTATATGTCTCTCTCTCCTTCGCTCCCTCTTTCTCCATTTCTGCGTTTTCCCACTCCCCGCGTCTGCTCATCGTTCTCTTTCTCCTACGGGGTGTCCGGCCCCCGCTCTGTTGCAGTGTCTGTCCCACTTCCTGTCA
Source organism: Lemur catta (assembly GCF_020740605.2). NCBI lineage: Eukaryota > Metazoa > Chordata > Mammalia > Primates > Lemuridae > Lemur > Lemur catta. Next base: position 803,228 of record NC_059143.1, on the reverse strand, counting down.
TTCCTTCTTCCCAAGTTTGAATTGTCCGCTAACTCCGTGTGTTTCTGCCTCTCTCTTCCCTGTCTCTGTCCCCCTGCGCTTTCCCTGTCCCGGTCCCTCTTCCCCTGCTCTGCCGTCCCCTGAACTCGGCCTCCCTCAGCCTGCTGAGCTCCTTGCCTGCTCTGGGTCCCCCTCTGCTCCTGTCACTCCTTCACCCCCACTCTCAGTCTGCAGCATCTCCCCGCGCGGACGACTTCTGCTTCTGGCGGCCGCAGCCCTCCCCGTCCCCGCCCTTCCTCTCTGCTCAGCTCCCTCTTCTCCCTTTGCTTTTCTCCTGCTTCTGGCACCGGGTCTGTCCTTCACTCCATTGTTTCTCCAAGTCCTCAGGCTCTGTCCCCTGCTGTGTGTCGCATTCTTCTCCCTCACAGGCGTTCTAGTTATCCCTCCCTTACTCTCTGTTTCTGTCCCCCACCCAGCCCAGCGCACATTCACGGGTGAGGATAAAAAAGATATTCGTTGCCTGGAAGAGCAGCTCAAGCACGCAAACACGCCACAGCGAGCACAGCCGGTGGGATGTGATTTGTGCAGAAGAAACACAGAGGGTCGCCAGACAGGCGCAGGTCACTTCCGCCAGCACGAGAGCCGAGGGCCTGCCGCGGTGGCGAGTGCCCTGGGGACAGCCAGGGGGCGCAGGGTTGGCCCGAGGGGTCACAGGAGGGGGAAGCGGAGAGAGGGGTGGGGTCTGCAGAATTCCAGGGTCAGAGAGGAGCCCCACAAAACACTTGAACCCACCGACCTACCCACATGGTTGTGTGGGGTGAGGGGGAGGAAGGGCGTCACCGAAGGGCGTTAAGCAGGAAAGTGACAACACAGCGGATGTCTACCTGGACCTACTGCAGACAAGCAGGGGCGGGGCGTCGGGGGTGGCCCTGACTCATCACGGAATGATTTTAACCCGGGATAAACGTGGATCTTAACCAGAGCAAACAGGACTCAGAAAAATCCTACGTGACACCAGGGCCGAAGGGGTTTTAACACACGGGGCAGCTGCTGACCCCTGGTTGTGACTGACCGGGGTCCTGGGTGACCCGGAGATCACACAGCTGACGGCTCAGCTCCGCCCTTGCTCTGCCAGGTGCCTGCTGCTCACCTCAGCCATGAACCTCTCCAGAGCAGGGGCGATAGGAAATCTGCAATCTTTGTCCCCAAGCTTCCCGTGGTATCTGGAATATAGTAAGGCTGCAACATGAAATAAAGCCATCTCCCCCAGCTCCTTTCCCTGTGGACAGACAGCCACTCGGAGCTTGTGGCCCCTGGGGACTCCGAGCCACACGCGCCTACAGGCTCACCGCTCCCTCCACGTCTTGTCTCCAGGACTGTGGCCCGACAGGGCTTTTCCACATGCAGCTTCTCCATGTCCGGATCCTGCCCCGCAACACCCCCGGCATCTCCTCTCCACACCGTCGTCAGCGGGCGCTTTGAAGCAAAAAGCGCTTGAAATCATCAACTGACTTCCATCTTAGGAAATAACCAAAAATGTGGACAGAAATGACTACAGAACAGTGTTAGATCCAATATTCAATGTCAAATTTTGTGCTTTATGGTTCTGAGATATAAACCCCCAGCTCGAGAAAATTTCTAGTACCTAGCTAACTTGTGTGAATATTGTTGGGTGTAGGGACAGAAAAGGAAAGATTACATAAGAGTTAATATGCTTTGGCAGCAAGTAACAGAAAGTTTGTCTCAAAAGGGCTTAAGCGATAAAGGACTTTGTTGGCTCACGGAAGTGAAGATGCAGAAGTTTGGGCTTTGCGATTCTCGCACTCTGTCCTCCTCCTTTGGAGACCTTTATTCTTACAGATGCAGGGAGCTGCCAACTGAGACAATAGTCACGACAAGTGGGAGAGAAAGTCTCTTATCTAACTGTGAAATTAAACTCCCCTCTTCATTCTGATTGGAATCATTTAGTATATGCACTTGTCCCTGAACTAGGAACTGTCACCAGGGAAATGCCACACACTGATTGGCTTAAACCTGGGTTCCTAAAATAATTCCTAGCAGAGGAATGGAATTATCTGACTGGCTTAGGCTGGATCTGGAGTCAATTCCCAAAACCACATTGTTCCTGCTCTAAAGAGGAATGAGGAGACAGATGTTCACACACAAAGAGAACTGCAGAGACACGTCTAGTCCCTCACTTGGATCAAAGTAGTGTGAAAGATTAAAAAACATTCACAAGACAAAAAGTTGAAACTGACATTTCAGTAGAAGTGAGAAGTCCAAGCCAGAAATCCTGAGGAGGTCCCTGAACTTCCCATAGGATGTAGGAAGAGAAGTTTTGAGTTGGTTTTATCAAAGTCACAAAGAGCAGGACAGAACGACCCAGCTTTATCTGAGTAACACACATAGAATAAGTAACAATGCCTAACAATAAGTAGGCGGGGGGGACAGTGAGGAGGAGGTATAATTGCACAAAAGCAAATGCTGGGGTGAAAATGCTGAAATATAATAGTCTCTGCCATTGGATAAGGGAACTGTGATTATTTTTCTCCTTTCTAGTTTTCCCAATATTCTTCTAATGAGAATATATTAATTTTACGATTAGAAAGTATAAAAATAAATGGCTGTTAATGGTGGTTTCCAGATGTAACTTACTCTGAGACGTGCCATTCCCATGACCCATTCTTTACTCGCCAGCCACAAAAGCCAAATGCACAGTAATAAATTTTCTGATACTTGTTATGCACTGAATTGTTAAGCTCTTGGGAGGCCTGGCAAGATAAAAGTCCCTAGTTAACAAGCACTCAAGGGCTGACACATCACCTGTTGAAACTGTGGTATATTTGTGGTTGAAGGCTATGCTTATGTTAAAAAGTTAATTGTTACTGAGTCAATAAGAGATAACTCTGGCTCCAGCAGAGAAACTGATTAAACTGGGAAGCCTCGGCAGAGGTCCCACTGCAAGGAGAAGCACATTCTTGTCTCTAGGTGACTTTCCAGGAGCAGCAGGGTGAGTCCCTGGGAGGCAAGAATTCTGTGCAGTGACCATCACATGCACACACAGCGGCATAATAAAATCTTTTCTTGATACAGATAAAAACCAACAAACTCTCGTGGCACAAACTCACTTTAATCAGCTTCATTATTTTCTCTGTTTTGTACTATTTGATCATCTTCATTTCTCTTCTCTCCTTTCTTTTTTAATTTCTTTTCCACATTAACAGGGTTTGGATTAGCAAGGATTTCACTCACTGAACTGCCCGTGTGTCAGGAAGTGAGAGGTTTTCTACCCTCCTGGAAACCCTTTATTTGCGATGGACTTGGCCTGCCACGCTCTTAGGCACCAGAGCTGCCTCTTCTTTCCTCGTCTCTGCGCGGACGCTGCTGACGGGCCGCTGGCCAGGAGGACATGGGCTCGCCCAGGTCGGGCCTCCAGACTCACGCCCAGCCCAGTGGTCTCAAGACATAACTTTCTTTATTGGAGTTTGGTGAGAACTATGAATTTCTTAACCTCGTATTGAATTTGGTTAAAATAAAAAATCCTAAGCCGGTAAAGGTCAACCAACAGTGAAGAGAATTTTGATTATCTTAAAATTATAGAGAAGAGACAGTAGAGATTTGTTGGTTTCAGCTCCTGGTGAGGATGAAAAAATTCAAAGCCAGAGAAATTAAACTCATCCTCTAAATGTACACAGCGGGTCCTGGCAAAGGCAGGGTGAGGATTCAGGGTTCCTGGGACCCTGGTGATGCCGGGCGGTCCTCTCTGCTCTGTGCCATGCAGCCCCTCCTGGTGACATTGCCAACACACGCTGCCCTAGAGCAACCACCCTTGCTGAAACCCCAGATGTGGGCATATCACAAATTGTATGCAAGAGAAAAGGAAATGTCTCAAAAGTATGGACAGACAGTGCATGTCAGAAGAACAATGGAAGTCAAAATCAGAGAGTGTCTTATGGGATCCTGGGGCACAACTACCCAGGAAAATGCCTTTGGGGAGGGAGAGGGACAGAGTGGGGAAAGAAATCACATTCTGGGAACCCATTCTGGTGCTTTGGGAAGTGGCTCAGAGGAGCTGCGGTTCTGCTGGAACACCGCTGCTGAGGGCCACGCTGATAATCGTGATAAATTTAACACAAGGTTTTAAAAATGGCCTCCTGTACCCTGTGCTCTACATTGTTCCCATTGTCCAAATGCAGCCTGAATTCTGTTAATTTTGCTAGAAAAGCGAACAGGGGGAAACAACATAAGTCTGCCATCAAAGGGACATCCAGCCTCTAGCTCAGCCGGCTGCCTCTGTGCATGAGCAGGCACCATTCCCCTCAGTGTAAGCGCCCTCTCTCCCCAGCGCAGCAAGACCCAGCGGAGAGTCTAGGCAACATCTTGCCTCACTCTGTGCATAGTCAGACACTGGCAAAAATAGTGTAGGTTACTGCCACTACTGTACGTTTTACCACCAGCATCCCTGGCTGCTAAACCGGTTGTGTTCTCCACCTACACAATAGTGTACGTGCTCCACCTCTCTTTACCCAAAATAGACACAAGCAATGGACTGTGTCAGCCCTAACAGCCCCCACCTCCCGGTCTCACATTAATCTAGTCGGCAGGCCCCAAGCAAACCACCTCCCCGTGCTCATGCACCTGTGCAACGCCTTCCCCACCCGCAAACATTGTCTCTGGGCTTGCTTTGCCCCACGGACATTGCCAAGTGGGATGCAAACAGAGGCTTGGGAAGCCCTCGCACACCGGAGCTGTCTCTCTTGGCACACTCCCCGGTGAGGTCTGGCTAGTCTCCACGCTGCAAGGAAAGTCAGCCTAGACTGCTGAAGATGGGGGTGCACAGGCACGGAGCCCCAGACAGGGAGATCTAAAGGTGGAAGCCTACAAAGGGTCCCCCAGAGTCAGACTCCCCGCTGCACATCCCTCAACCACACACATACACATGGGGCAAAAGAACTGCCTGGCAGAGCCTGGTCTACCCACAGGAGCACAAGAAGGAATAAATAGCTGCTGCTCGAAGCCACTACACGTTGGGGTGGCTTGTTATTCAGAAATAGGCAACTGAACCAGCACTAACCCCCTACTGGGGGTTGTAAGGGGCTCTTCTGTATCCTCTCCGTACAGGAGCAGAAAGGGAGAGGGGAAATTAAGGCTGAAAAAATATCCTCAAGGAGTAATGGTTCTGCCACCTCCTCAGGCAAAGTCCCTTAGCAAATTAGTCTCTTTGTTTCTCTCTCCACTATATAAGGATAATAGCAACCGATCCTATACATGCCCAGCATGTGTCCTGTGGGGTTAGAAGGGATGATGCATTCATTCATTCATTTATATCACAGCTTGGTTGAAAGAAGATTTAGGCAAGTTAGGGCAATAGATGAAATGTTTTTCATGCCCCATAAGCAAAGGTGGTTCATAAATTTCAGATAGTACAGTGTTTACCAAAATATTTTCTCCACCTATCAACTCGCTCTTTTCCCTAGTCTTCTCTACCAACATTTTCATAAGGAACATTTGTATTGTTTTACCTAAATAATTATTAGCCTAATTAATGATTGATCACCTTCAACTTTTTCCACTTTGAAATAGAAACACTTGGCTTTCAGCAGGACCTGATCAGTTTTGGGGGTGAAGGTCAGGAGATTTAGACAAGGGGCAAGGGTAAAGAAAGGGGGGCTGAATCGGAGATATGGGCCAATTAACCATGTGGCCAGGCCGCAGTGGACTGTCTAACTTTGGGTGGGCACTTGGGCACATGGGGCCCACCATAAAAATTATTCAGGGTTGTCACAAAAGTAAGAACTACTCACATAATGACCCTGCTCTCATTCCCACCCCTTAGACTGAAATAAAGTGACAAAGAAGGTAGGTTTTTTATTTGTTCAAAGTTATGGGGTACATGAGAAATTTTGTGACATGTACATAACATGTAATAGTCCAGTCAGGGTACTCAGGGTGTGTGTCATCCAAGGACAGTACACTTTTGTTGAGTACAGTCACCCTAATCTGCCATCAAACACTGAATTTATGCCTTCTATCTTACTGTACGTTAGTACCCTTTAACTCACTTCTCTTCATCCTTCCCCATCCCCCTCCAACGCTTGGAGTCTGTTATCTATTTTTCTACTCACTACCTCCAGGTATTCAAAATTTTTATCTCCCGCCTATAAGTGAGAACACATAATATTTGTCTTTTTGTGCCTGGCTTATTTCACTTAACATAATGACTTCCAGTTCCATCCATGTTGCTGCAAATGACATGATTTCCTTCTCTTTATGACAGAATAGTATTGTGTTGTGTACACACACACCACATTTTCTCCATCCACTCATTCACTGACGGACACTTAGGTTGGTTCCATGTCCTTGCTGCTGTGAACAGTGCTGCAATAAGCGTGCGCGAGCAGGCGTCCCTATGACACATTGATTCCTTTTCCTGTGGGGAGGTACCCAGTAGTGACATTGCTGGATCAAATGATAATTCCATTTTTAGTTTTTTGAGAAATCTCCATTGTGCTTTCCATAGTGGCTGTACTACTTTACATTCCCTCCACCAGTGTATACGGGTTTCCTTTACAAGGAGGTAAATTGTGTAGGTAAATTAAGCGCATTGAAAATCCACTTATCAGTGACTGTGTGTGGGTGTGTCTGGTTTTAGATCATTAATGTGCAATAATAACCCGTGTGCAGGCCTCCTGACTTTGTGCTCTGGCCTGACATTTCATTTCCGAATGACCATTGGGAGCCCAAGAGGATCCAAGAGAGGGGAGCGCACAGGGGAGGAGGATCAGAGTGGGAGGAAGAAGTTTGGAGACTCTGGATGACTTTGGGGGGAGGCGGTTCTGTTTGGTTTTTGGGTTTTTTTTTACCAATAACTTTTGATGAATAAATGAGTCAAGCCAATCTAACTATTGCAGTTGTTATTGCTGTGGTTGATGACATCACAGACATCACAGACTTCTAAGCTCCTACCGAGCACCTCTCCAGACACGTGAGCAGATGCAAAATGGAGCCCTGGACTGGCCAGCCGGGTTTTGTATAGTCTAAGTCCATGACAAATTGGAGAGCAAATGACAGTCAGCCTTTCTGATCTTCATGGTAAGATGTCAGTTTTTCTATTTGCTCCTGAAGCACGTGACTCTTTTCCACCAGCTACATAACAATTTGGTTCTTGTCTTGAAGCACAAACTATTATCCCGCATCTGTCAGAGAGATTGATGCACGTGATATCTCCAAAAGTTTGTGTACTAAGGGATATACTAGAATGTCCAAGTTCTATTTGTGCTTTAAGTTGGGACTATAAGAATACACATCCTCAGGGGAATACTTTTCATAGTGACAACCAGTGTATGCCGAATGGCTATTACACCTCTAGCTAATTGACAGGAAATGATTTTTTAAAAAAAGCCATATGGAAAATGTTTCTCCATCTTGTGCAAAGGCAGGCATTTTTGGTACCCAAATTCAAGGCAAGAAAACAGAATCCCCCTGCAGAGATTCCAGAAAGCAACACAGCACTGCTGACACTTTGATTTTAGTGCAGTGAGACCCATGTCAGATTTCTCATCTCCAGAATATAAACCAATACATCTGCGGCTGGAGTCAGGCTCAGCAGTGGGATGGCGTGACCTCAAGGGCTCCAGGCTGCATGTCCCTTTCATGAGGGACATTCTTGTGCTTTGGACTCTCCAGAACCACAAGGTAAGGGTGTGGCCAGTGGGGGTCTGGGGAGGTGGGTGGTGCAAAGGGACAGTTCTGTGCATCATGTAGAATGTGCCCTAAGCCTGGGGAGTCCCCATGGAAGAGTCCCCAGAATCAGGGAAAGGAGGCGGGGTGAGATGCTGCACTTGTGGGAAGACAGAGGCTGCAGGGGGAGGGACCAGGGTGAGCTGTGAGCAGAGAGTGGGATCCAGGGGTGACCTAGAGAGACGGGCTGCCATGCTGGGGCCAGGGAAGAGAATCACCTGTTGTTCAGCTCACATTCCCCTTCCTCCTCCTCCTCCCCCCTCCTAGGCCCAAACCCTCCCTGCCCATCCCCCTCTGGCTCCCCCTCCATCTCAGGATGCCACACGGGGGTGCTATGGTCAGAAGGCCCAGGTCCCCCCATTTCTTACATTGAAATCCTAACCTGCAGTGTCATGGTAATATCAATAGAAGATGGGACCTTTAGGGAATGATTCGTTCCTAAGGGCAGAGCCCTCTTGAATGGGATGAGGGCCCACATAGAAGACCCCAGAGAGCTGCCTTCTAGCACGTGGGGACACAAAGAGAAAGGGCCATGGACGAATCAGGAAAGGGGTCCTCGTCAGACAGCGAGCCTGCTGGTGCCCCTTGGACCTGTCAGCCTCCGACCTGGGAGAGAATGAATTTCATTTGCTCATAAGCCCCCGGTTCATGGGTTTTGTCGCAGCAGCTGGAATAAGCTAGGACGGGGGTGACAGGGACTAGCACAATAGGCTCACGAGCACATTTTAATTTATTTTAAATAACTTTATTTGAGGTCAAAGAAGATATTTTAACATAAAATATTATGCTTTCTCTTTATGATAAATACAGGGTAAAATATGGGAAAGGGTACTGTACAGAAATAAATAGGGAAATTAAAATATTTATTCTGAATATTATCCATGTCAACTGTTATAGTTTTTTTTTTTTTCAGGTAGAAATGGTACTTTTTCTGAAACACTTTTAGTTTTTTCATAGTTCCAGCAGTACTTGGTATCTGCAAAAAGAAAAAAAAATCCAGTGAGAGTCTGTGAGGCCTGCTGGTGGCTGAGTCGGGAGGGGTGGCTGAGGGGGACGGACCCAGGGCCACACTGGGCTCCTGCAAGAGGCTGGGCTGAAGTGGACAGTGACAGCCACAGGGGAGAAGGAAACCTCCCTGAACTTAAGGTCACCCTGAGGGGCAGGATATAGGGACCCTGTCCCTGCCCAACCAGGACCTGGTTCTATCAGCCACTTTCTTCCCTTGTTTGCAGAAAAGTGATGGCTTTTCACGCCTCCTGGTGGGGGACACGCTCAGTGTCCCCCACCAGACTCAGAGACAGACACTGCAGGGGGAGGGGCCCTGGCAGAGTAACAGGCCCTCTTATAACCCCAGGTCCCAGACTTTCAGGGAGGGGGGGGCGGCTGTGGGAAGAGCCCGGCTGTGAGAGCCAGCAGGGACCTCGGACTCCTCCACGTCCCGTCCCCCTTGGACTGACGAGGAGAGCGTGGTGCCGAAGGGCTGAGACTCCACTAAAGCCACGTGACCTGTTGCTGACAACCCCGGAACTAGAACCCCGGCCTGAGGCCCTTTCCACACTGTTTGGAAGGAGGAGAGAAAGGGTCCAATGGAGAAATGAACAAGCCACTGCAGGCTGTGGGTCACGCTGGGTGGGACAGGGATCAGGATTTAGAAACAGCAAAAGTATTTTCCTAGAGAGGGTCGGCAAAGAAAGGAAGAAGGAGAGATTCCAAATGGAATTGCACAGAGAGAGCAGGGACGCTTGCCTGGACTTGTGGAGGTAGAAACGGGAAGGAAATGGACAGAGAGCAGATGTCTAAGGACCCCATGGTCTATGAGGATTGATGTCCCGCCCTGTGCAACTACTTCTGCACTGACGTCACTTTAGGGTCCCTTCAGTGTCCTTCAGCTAATGTCAGCTCAAATGAGTCCACAGTGCCTGGACACTGAGTCCCTGCAAACGCCACCCTCGTCACACAGCCCTGCACCTCTGGGGCTGAACACAAAGCTGACAAGGCCACTGCAGGTCTCCTGCCTGGGACCAGGTTCTAAGTTACTTTTTGCCATGAGCAATAAATGTGCTCACTTTTAACTGTTCTCATTCAGAGGTTGGAGGGAGTCACAGCAGAGGCTGCTCCTAGGGAGCTACAGGTCGCCAAGGATGGAAAAGAAGGAAAACTCTTGAGTCCTGGCAGGCGCATTCCAGGGACCTGGCTGGCCTTGCAAAGTCAATGATCAACTTGACCATCGAGACCAGACGGAGGTTACAGCGGCTGTTGGAGGGAACACACGTGGCAGAGAAAGAGCAGCGGGAGAGGAGCTGTCCGCTTGCACAGAGAGCAGCAGGAGTGTGTGTGTGTGAGACCGCAGGTGGGGTTACCTCTGCACCCACAGCTGCAGGCCTGAGAAACTGCACGTGACTCTCCACTTGCTGAACAGCAACTTTCTCTCGCTCATCCTCGGTTTCAGGGCACTCGGGCCAGCGAGCAGGGGAGAGACCGTCTGGGCCAGTGCGGGGAGTCTTGGCTGGGCTCCTGGGAATCCAAGAACTAGAAGACAGACCAGAGGGAAGGGCAGAGGCTCAGATGATACAAGTTACCAGGACAGGGGTCTGGGATTCGCATCCTGTGAGCACTGGGCACTTCCCAGGAGCCCTCCCCATGGGGCCAGCCTGGGGCTCCTGACCTCTCGTGACTCTCGTCTCATCCTGGGTACCTGGGGCTTGTCACCTCTCAGATGACGGCATGGCCTGACAGAGGAGGCCCAGGCCACAGGCTCCAGGAGGAGATAGAGGGCACAGAGAGCAAGGAGGGGCAGGACAGGATGTGGGGCCTGGGAGGGCTGTGTTAAGATAGTCTGAGCAAAGTGGGTCCTTCTGAGAAGGAAACTGAGGACATGGCCCTGCCATGCCTGCAGGTGATGAACTAGAGGGGCAGTCACAGGGGAGACTGATTTGGACAGTTTCTAAAAAAAGGTTGTGCTTTGCTTCAAAAAGAAGATTAAAGAAACGGAATAAAACCTGGATATGTGAGGAAATTGACCTGTGGGCCCAGGATCAACACTGTTAAAAAAAATCCATGTGAAATCACTATGTAAGTGATAAATCACCGAAAGATATAAGGACTAGACATGACATGGTCACAGCTTTCATTGAACAATTGGGCCCCAAAGTCCTCTCCACCCCTGCACGGTGACAGCAACCCCAACATCAGAGCCTCCTGCTCCCCTGTCCTGCCCACCTGGGAGGAGCAGCCACTGGTGCCCAGAGTCAGCGCTGGCTGCGAGGATCCAGGGGTCGCAGGGGAGGCTCCATGTGGCAAAGCCACAGCCACGACCCCACTGCTGGTCCAGCTGGAGCTGCAGACAGTCAGTCACCAGGGCGCTTGGCTGCAGCTGTGTGTTTGCAGCTTGCACCTGTGACACGCAGGGGCTCAAGTCTCCACTCCAAGGCCCTTGGGGACAGGCCTCCTGCGTGGGGGCTGAAAGGAGAAGAGGCTTCAGTGGGAACAATCCTAGTGCTCTCTCTGCTACATCCTCCCAGAACACCCATTTCTGATGTCCCTGTGGGTCAGTGAGACCACCCAGTGACTCTGGCAACACATTGAGTATATGAAGGAGATGTCACCAGTCAGGTGTGAGCCTGGGGAAGCAAAGATCCCAGGTGCCCAGGCTGGTGGAGACACGGCCAGGCACTGGGCAGATGGCAAAGCTCCCAGACCCACCTCCCCTCTGTTCAGAAAATTCTGCCCAAGCACCCGACAGGAACCAACGATGTCTCCAGGGTCAGCCTGCAGGGACATCACTCAGCCCAGGCAGAGGACTGAGCAGAGCGAGGCCACCTGGGACGCCAGTGAGACTGACCAGCTTTCTCACGGGAGGACTCACCCGCTCCATCCAGAACAGACTCGGCCTCAGGCTCGGCAGACAGGGAGGTGGCGCTTCTGATCAGCTCTCAGCAGTCAGACAGGTCAGCACCACCAGGAGGGAAACCCTACTCCGTCAGTGCCTGTGACAGCCCTGCAGTCCCTGCATCCTCCTGCAGCTCACTGGGCCCACTGGGGAGAGGAAGAACCAAAGATGAAGGCAGGAGGGGTGAGACCCCTGAGCACCCCGCGGGGCCTGATGGGAAGCACAAGGGGGCGTTCAATGGCGTGTGGCCTCCCTTCGCAAAGGAGGCAGGACACCCCCTCCTCGGCCTTGGGCACAGCTCGGCTGCCTTGGCCATGGGGGCGAGAAACAGAGACAGAGAGACAGAGAGAAAGAGAGAAAGAGACAGAGACCACATGGCAGTGCAAAGTGCACTGACAAGATGAGGAGCTAAGGAGGAAGAGACCCCAGATGCCCTGTCAGGTGCAGGCAGGACCCACAGCACACAGGCACCCATAACCTTGGGTCAACCCTGGGGACAGATGACGGTGAATTTCACATGCAGCAGTGCAGGGAACACGGGGCCTGAGGCCCTATAGACTCTCTGAGATCTTGTGTGTTCTAGGTCTGCTGTTCCAAACTTGTGCCATGGGGAGACTGTTTGCGAGGACATTCCTGTCAATGACCCAAGGCCACAGTGTGGACAGCAGACAGGCACACCCTGCTGGTCTCAGCCTCACGCAGTAGACCACGTGATCTATCCAAGACACCCTGAGACTGGTCAGTTCCCTTGGTCAGACTCACGCTACTAGGGCCACGAAGGAGACGGACCATGGGGGAGGTGACACCCTTGCTGCAAGGCTCTGCCACCTCCGGGGCAGTGAAGGCATCAGTACAACCAGTGGGCTGGGTTTGCCTCGAGCGTGAAATCTTGGTGACTTTGGCCTCACATTCTGTCCTTAGACACCACCCTGCCCTGGCATGTCGTACTCTTGCTTCTAGCCCCTGATAATTCATTGTCACCTGGAGGCCAGTGATTCTAGATCTTCTTCGTCTTCCTCCTCTTCATAGTTCTCTGCAAACAAATTGAGAAATGTCCAGACATTAAATAGTGCCATTCCTACCGTGACACACGCTGGGCCCATCTGTGCCTGGAGACAGATGACCCGTGTGACCTCGGACACCCTTAGAGAGCTGTGCCCATCTCGTCTGCAGACGTTGATGAAGTAGGGAGGGACCACGTGTTGATCCATCTTGTAAAATGCCCCCAACATGGCGGATCGTTGTCATGGTGAGCTCTGAACTTACTGGGAAAAGTTATATTTCGGTCTCAAGGTCACAGGACACTTGCACGGGTTTTTTCTGGATTTCTCCAGCTATGTGTCCCGTCTCTCTTGATATCAAGGACAACTCCACATGTGGCCATGACAGGTGTATTTCCTCTGGTATTCCGACACACCCTGGGCAAGGAGCAGTTGAATTAGAGTGGACAGAGAGATTGTGCCTGGAATCCAGGAAGTACGGTACCATTTGCACAGACACAGGCAAGACACCAACCTACTGGGACAGTCACTGGTGCTTTTGTAACAATTATCAGACCCTGCAGGACAGGTCCCAAGTCCCAACATGAAAGAACGGGCTCGTGCAGACCCCTGCCGTGCATGGCCATCAGCGGTGGCTGAGAGTCGGTGACAGTTTCTGCAGTCTCCCCACTCTGCCTAGCTCTGTGGTGCCCACTGTGACCTTGTCGTTGTGTCTCCTGGGTAAGTGTTTGGCCTGGGATTTGGGAGTCACCTGGCTGCCTGACACCCCTGACGTCTGTGCCTAACGCTCAGGCGGCCACCCTCATCCACATCAGTGTGTTTCCAGAGTCTGCTGGCATCTCTCTACCTGGTGACAGGTGCGGGGCACAGAGAACGTGGAGGCTCCCTGGGAGGACACTGGGACTCATCTACTTTATACCAGACACACTCACCAGCTGGACCCGGGCAGGCGCAGTCATCTCCTGCATCGGGCAGCAGGGCAGCGGGAAGGGCAGCGGGACTCAGAGAGGTCCTGGCCACTGGAGAGGGTGACACGCTGCTCATGCAGTGAGGTCTGCTGGGTGGGATTCACCTCCTCCTCCTCCCCACTGAGCCTGGGGGTGCACAGGAGAGTAGGTTAAGCTGAGAGAGATCGGGCACCGCGGCATCCCCGGCTGGTCCTGATCAGGGGACACAGGCAGAGGTCCCAGAGGCGGCGAGGCCACCCCTGAAACAGGAAGACAGCCCTCCTCGGACTGCGGCTCAGGGCGGCTGCCGTGGGGTCTGAGGTAGTGGCAGGCGCTCAGTGCACCGGCCACAGGGCACAGTGATGAGAACAGACACCGCCCTCCCCTGCACGGGGCAATCAGGACACGCAGCGCAGCGACCCGCAGCACTTGCCGCAGCTGCTGTGCGTTTGAGTCCCGCTCTCCCTGCCCAGCTGCAGGGAATAGACGCACCTGAGGCAGCGTGGCCTTTAGGAGATCTCGGGCCTTCTAGGCCTTGTTCTCTCAGTACTGGGAAATGATGTGACATTTTTCTTTTTCTTTCTTGTCTCCGTATACTACCTGCTGTGGAATCCCTGCCAACAACCTAAGGCCACCCTTGCAGAGAGAAGCTGCGCCTGTCCTCCTGGTCACCTCCCATGGGAGAGGGAGGTGGTCACCCTGAGTGCAGGGACACCTGAGACTGCTTAGCTCACCTCGGGTCACAGGACTCCAGCTTATTAAACTGGAGAAATTGGTGGGAAGTAGAAACCAGTGTAAGAACCACCAGGTCGACAGACGCATCTTGCCAGGCAGGCCGGGTGAGGGGATCTAGGCTGCACCCTCTGCTGCTCCCTGGAGCGAGATCTCCAGGGGGTGCTGTGGCGCTCATGGCTCATGACTGTCACACTCACCCAGTCTCCATGGGCTCTTGTCCTTCCTGTGTGTTGCTGTCACCTCGAGTTGCTGCAAATACAGTCAGACAGGACCAGTCACCACAGGTACTTGCCTCATGGTCAACACAAACCCAGGGGCCTGTGTAATGCATGGAGGAAAGTACTGCTGGTGTGAGATCAGTTTTCCCTGGAGAATATTCCAGAAGGCCTCAGGCTATGTCTTCTGAGAAGCGGCTAGGCTTCCTGTTCTGAGTCCCTGGGCAGACTGTCCCTGAATTGGTCCATTAGTGTCACACTGTCCTCTGTCCTGTGTCTGGGCAAACAATGAAACATATTTTCCCAGTGAACAGGAAGAGCTTGCCTAGTGGCTCTAGACATGTGGCTACAAGATGCCGTCTTTAGTCCATCAGCTGCTGTGGTTGCTATGGGTACAGATGGGATGATCCACTGAGATCAGATGGTGGGTGCAATCTCCATACCCTCAAATAGGAAAGATCTTTGCTGCTACTTAGAGAACAGGATACTTTTCATTCAAGGATACGGAGGGTGTCAAGGGCCCTGCCCTGTTTTCAGGGATAATTCCAGACTCATTCAAGAGGTGTTTGTATTCTGGTGGATAGACGGCCATTTATCAAGGACAGGTCAACATAGAGAAGAGAGAGACCGTGGTCTAGAGTTGAGGAGTCAACACTATCTCCAAAGACATAGGCAAGAATATCCACCCAGTCAGACAGTCACTAATGCTCAGAGTACGCTGTTCGGATCAGCATTTAGAAAGGACATTGCAGGAGACAACAGACATCCCATCTGCAAAGAATGGACTCCTGCAGACACCTGTGTGCACATGCGTCAGTGGTGGCTGTGGTTTGTCACAATTTCTTCAGTCTCCCTACTCTGTGAGCCCTGTGTTCACCACCCTGAACCTGCCATGGAGCCCAGCAGGCACGGAGCCTACCCACAGGACAATGTGGAGTCGTTCCCTTATAACAGAGCACTCACTAGCTGCATCCAGTGCCCTGGAGACTCCCTGCTCATCAAACAGGATGGCACCGGTGCAGGGAGGCTGGTCGGTGTCACACAGGTCACGGTGACTGGCAGAAGTCAGGTGGCCTTCACCCAACTGGCTCTGCAGGACTCCATTCACCTTCTCCTCCTGCTCCACACTGCTCAACCTCGTGGGATAAAGAATAGGACCAAACCAAGAGGGACTGGACACCAGATCCAAGGCGGTGCTGATGACAGGCATGAAGGACTGGCCACAGAGTGCAAGGGGCTTTCATTTTGAAGAGAAAGAAAGCTATCCTGTTATGATAAAGGAAGAATGTGGGAGCCTCGAGGGCAGGAGTGAGAGAGGAGCAAGTGCTCTGTGCACTGGCCACTTAAGGAGATGGTGAGGAAAGGGACACTGTCCCCTTGGTACCGTGTTGGCAGGCAGCACACACAGAGAACCACGCAGTGGCTCAGCCTCCTGCGTGGACCATGTTGACTGTTCCCGCAGCAGCACAGTGGGCACAGGCTCCTGACAGTGTAGGTCAGGAGCTCTTGTGCCTTCTAGGACCCTGTCTAGCAATATGGTGACATGGTGCAAATATTTCAGTCTGCTCATATCCCCTGCTACGGAGTCACTTCCAACATTTGAAGGCCAACCACACAGAAAGCAGATGGGCATCTCATACTGAGTTCAGCCATGGGAGGGAGAACAGGTAGAATCTGTGATTGTAGAAATCCTTAAGACTGACTTTTTCTCCTAGTTAATGGGAAATGCCTTGAAGACAGTGAACAACCTTGTTAATGGAAGGAATTTTTCACTGGTTGTGAGAATGTCATCAAAGAACAAACAGTTTTCACACACCTTTGCTGTGAAATTTGTGGCTACTTTGACACCTTGACCAGTGCAACTGGGCCCTCCCATATTTTACCCACCCTCCTCCAGGCCGTGCTTGCTCATTGCTACCTGGGGGCTGGTGGTTCTTCTTCCTTCTCCTCCTCCTGATCTTCGTGGTTTTCTGCATAGAAATTCAGAAATGTCCAGTCAGACATTGAGTAGCTCCACACTACCCCTACAAACACCAGCAGATATCTCTACATGTGGACCGTTTCTATGGTAAGAAAACCTAAGGCATAATTGACCAATTGCTGGAGTATGAGTCTGCAGAAATTTGAGAAATAAAACAATAGGCAGTTGCAGTCACAGAAGTGCCCAAACCCTCAGAAGTGTACTCCTACTGAGCATCACACTGGAAGGTCTAATTGTTTCAATAAGACAAAGAAAGGAAATAAAAGCTAATGTCTATATTAAAAAATCCCAAAGAATTAGCAATGAGGGCACCAACAAAATGCTTCTGGAATGAATAAGCCATTGGTAGCAAGGTTGCAGGATACAGAGCTAATATATGCAATCAATTGATGAGTTAAATATCAGCAATGAAGAGCTGGAATTTCAAATTAATACACAATGCGATTTAAGGTAGCTCAAAAAAGACATTCTTAAGTATGAAGCTAATTACATATGTATAAGGTCCACTGAGGAGTGGGGAACCTTGGGGCCACATGTGTCTTTCCAGATCCTTGAGTGTGGCCTTTTGACTGAATGCAATTTTACAGAACAAATCCTTGGGATTGGTCACCTAGATTTGGGTCCTTGGACACAACACACAAAAGCAAAACCCATGAAAAAAGAATTGATAAGTTCAAGGCCATGGTGCATCAGGAGGAAGGACAGAGTGGGGACATTGGGACCTCCACCCTGAGTATTCTGTCCTCTGCTCCCGCTGGCCAGCCCTGATCCTGTCGTGGCCATAAATGTGACGTGCAAACCAGGACAGCTGGGTGAAGAGCCACATTGTGAGTGGAGTGTCTTGCGAGCTGGCACCTGGGAGCAGCTCAGAGTCCTGAGGGCCTGTGGCCACTCACCTGGGCTGAGCGTGCGGGCAAGGTGCTCTGCCAGCCTGCGCCCCTCTGCCAGGTGCTCACGGAGGTCTTGGCCCTGGCAGCTGTCAGGATTGTCCTGGAGGAGGATGGCCTGCAGGTGCTGCTTGAGGAGAAATGAGCCATCTCTCCCCTCTCACAACACCTGCCTCAATCGGGTCAGCTCTCGGGCCTGCTGGTCAATGAGCCTGTTGGCTTCCCTATGGTGGGAACAAAAGCAAATATGAAAAGGCACAGTTGACAATAGAGTATATGCACAGTAGCAGACAGTTCTGTGAAGGTGTCCCCAGGAAGCCTTCCAAGTGCAATTCTAGCACGTATTTGGTGACCTGCTTGTGGCAAAGAGAGAGAAGAATGTGCAGGGAAAGCCTCCCGTGCATCACAGAGTGTCCCTGTGAGATCCTTGATGCTCCCTTCCTGTTTCCTTCTGTAGAGGAGCCAGGTGTCTTCCTGAATCGGCTTCACAACGGTGTCCCTCAGTCCCTCACTGTGGCCAAGGCCTTTTCCATGTGAAGACACACCCAGCACGTTCTGCTGTGACTGGACACGCAGCCACAGGAAGCAATGTGCCAGCTCCAGCTGGGGCCAGTTGAAAGCATGAAAGACAGAGGATAACCAGGCCAAGGGGACAATGTTCTTTGGGTAACAGTCTCAGAAGCCACATTCAGTCAGGGTGAGTGTGATTCAGAGTGAATGGGACGATGACTGCACAACACTGTAAAGTTTTAATTGTATGTCTGTGACGGGCCCAAGTGCAGTGTTGTCACAGGGATATATCGCACAGTGTGGAGTCGGGGCTTTTAGTGTTTCCATCACCTGAATGCGCAGTGTGACTACACTCAATGCTGCTGAGTTGTCACTGTCCTTTGGTTACCTTTATGTTACGTGACTTTCACCCTAACAACTTCTTGTTTGGAAGGAGAAAACCTGGCTCTGAGTCACAGTTGTGGGCCAGAATACATCCTTAATTTTGTTTTCATCTTGTTTTATTAATATCTGTGAAAAACATGCCGGCCTCGTGCATTCCTGCCATTGCCCTGGCAAGGTGGGCTCTTAGATGTCCCAGCTGAGCTGCCCACATCAGAGACTCACACGTCCCCCTGTCTGCCCCACACACAGCAGCCTTACCTGAGCTTGTCCTCCAGGGTCGGCATCTCTGCCCACTCCTCCTCCCAGAAGTCCAGCCTCACCCCCAGCACGGACTCCAGGACATCCCTGAACTTGCCACACTCTGAGAAAGATACACACGCTGGCCTCAGTGGGAAGCTGTGGCCACTGCCCACAGGGGAGGTGGCAGGGTCCCTCCAAGGGACCAAAGTGTCCGCAGTCCCAGGTCTTATGTGGGGATTTCTACACCTTTAATTCTCACCCTCCCGTCTCCATGGCATTGAGAATTCCTATTGCAAGATGAGGAAGGAGAAGCTGAAAGGCACATAAAGGTACTTGGCAAAAATCGAATTGGGATTTAGGACAGTCAGAGTTCTCTCCCCCAAGGTCTGACTCTGATCACGGGCCTCGTGACCAAGCTGCAGCCTGTGACGGAAATCACTGAACTGGGCACGATGCAGTGACACCTGCACAGCTAGGAAGGCCCCGAGGACCCCACGATTTGTGGGTCCCTCGTGCTGGGAATGCAAAGAGTGCACCAGCCTCTCACAGGTGGAAATCGCATCCGGATGCGCCTGTGGGAAACATCAGGCGTTAGACCACGAGGACCCGAGAGAAAATTCCCACACGCTAGTGAGGCTCGGGTCACACTGGAAGTGAGAGACCTGCGAGCTCACAGTGGCTCCTCTTGTCAGGCTCTGCTGTAAAAGCGACACAGGAATTAATGAATGTATCATTGCAACTCCAATTAATAGGTGATACAATAGCACCATGTAAACAGAGGAGGAAACTGAGGCACACCATAGACAAACAACTTGCATTGGTGCCCGGAGACATTCCCAGGGTCCCTGCTGTACACGTGGTCTTCAGCCTTCTTCCATGTTCTTCCTCTTCACAGTATTTCACATGCTTATGTTATGATTAGATGGAAAGGTGTTAATAAAACACAGTTTGTCCTTTCCCAGAACTCATCTCTTCACCTCCATAACAGGCTTCAATTTTTAATCTTCTCTTTAATTCCTTTTGATTAAAAATAATCCTCTGATTTATTGGAAAATAATTTGGAGGAAAAGGATGCAAGCTCAGCCTCAGAGTTGCGAGGTTCCTTCCAATCCTGCTGCTGTGCGCGTGCCCTGCTCCCAGGACCCCTCAGTCGCTCAGGCTTCTCTTTCTGGGCAGGACAAGGGCTGGCAGTGGCCAGGCGCACTGGGGTGGGGGAGGGGGCCCATCCCACACACTGCTTTGCTTGTCACAGGGGCTGCTGCTGTCCTCCTCGTCCCTTGTTCACACGTGGGCCAACATCTGCTAGATCAGGCCATCATGGTCCACCTGCACCTGCTGGCTGTCCTGTGTCCCTGAAGGTTCCCCAGCTCAGGGGACACACAGGGGTGG
This sequence comes from Lemur catta, assembly GCF_020740605.2. Classification (NCBI taxonomy): domain Eukaryota; kingdom Metazoa; phylum Chordata; class Mammalia; order Primates; family Lemuridae; genus Lemur; species Lemur catta. The sequence goes on along the minus strand of NC_059143.1, from coordinate 783,331 downwards.
GAAAGTGTCCCTGACATAACCAGAAGCACCATCTACCTTCCAGCTAAGTTTCAAATGACTGTCTTAGACTCAAAGTAGAACTGGTGTCCCAGGATGCAGAGCTTCTCTCCCACCAGGGTCAGCCCCCTGGACAGGGTCACTAAGGATTGTCACAACTGCCATTAGGAGCACACTCCTCTGGAAGCTCCTCTGAAGCAGGGGCTGTGTCCATCCCAACCTTCCCCAGGGGGCAGCTCAGTGCTTTCCTGTTGGGCCTCACCACAATTGAACGGAAGCTCATCAGTCCCAGAAATTACAACCACAGTGACGTTATGTGACTGCAGGATTTTGTGCAGTACACAGGCTCCTAAGAAAAACAGGTGTAGCTTGTGCCCAAATCACAGGCACTTCCTTGGAAGCTGCAGAAATAAATAACTGACATTTTACCTCATGCCCCACCCTACTCCTCACCTGGAATCATGGCCAAACTCTGTGTGCCTCAGTTTCTCCATCCTCAGAAAAACAGGGTTAAAATACCCCCTTTTCCCTTCTTGGGAATATAGCAGGATGAAATTTATTTTGATAAAGGGAAGAGAAGCACCAAGTCTAGAAACTTTATTTCCTCAGAGAGAATACACACAACCATCTGTCACTGAACATGGTGAACCTACAGAACTTACTGTATTTCTGCAGCTGGTTGGCCAGGGAGAAAGCAGTTGATTCGGAAATGTTCAGTTTCTCCCTGAGGTCCAGAACCTGCTGTTTAGCCTCCACCAGCTGGGAGCGCAGTTCCCTGTTTTGTTCCCAGATGTCCATCTGTGCCCTCTGCCTGGACAGAGAGCAGAGGGACCCTGCCATGCTGGCCGCTGTGGCAGGAGAGGCACAGCCTGGGACTGGGGAGAAGAAACCCAAACACACGGTGGGTGAACAACAAATCAAATCCAATAGGTTTCATCAGGACTGAGGGAGGACCAACACTGGACTTCTTCACTTACTATTGGAAAAACGTGATCCACACCCCACAGCACTCAACAGTCCTTCACTTTGTAGTCAATCAGGCTCAGGACACCGGAGCTCAGAGCTGAAGTCACTGACTATAGCTCAGAGCCCAAGAAAAGTGAGCCAGTGGAGCTCAGCAAGCCACGTAACGGTCTTCGGTCGCCATAACAGAATTCTGTGCGGGTGCACGGAATGTTAGGAGCCCTGCCCCCCAGGTGCCTGGGCCATGTCGATGCATAAGCCAGGTGGTCTGGCCTAAAGGGGACACCACTGATGGGGACACCCCCTGAGCAGCCATGCTCCAGAGTGGTGTAGACACGTGCTCATGCCACAGACCCCTTCATTTCTCAGTAAATCTCAGCACGTTTCCTCTTGTCCATTCCCATGTCTGTATGGAAATATCTAGGTAGGAACAGTTTCCCCCCCAGTTTTATTTCCTTCATGGTTGTGTAGTCACCCAACCATTTCTTTACCATGAAAACAGATCTTATGACTTTTCCTAAATTAAATAACGTCAAACTTTTGCGATGTAAAAATGTAAATCTCTCGTGACTTTCTTCTCTGCATCTTCTCCCATCCCTCCAAATCCATTAGAAAGTATAGAACAAAATTCTGTCCTGTCTGAGTGTCCCTGCTGCATTCCAGGGTTACGTTGGCTTCAGTCGTCTCACAGGGGGCTGTGTCTCTCCTTGTACCTGCGTCACGTGTGACCTCCCACCACCTATGTCCTCCCGTGTGGGGGGTGCTTTGGGTTGTTACTTCCTCTCACTGAACATTAAACTTCATATTTGCTGCTAATGGATTTCTTTCTACTCCCTTGTGTTCCCTTTCCCAGCCATCAGTGATTAAACTAGTTCATGTGCAGGTGCTTGAATACATGACGTGACCATCTCTATTGAAAAGACTTGTCAACCTCATGGCAGGTTTTACATTTTTGGTCATTTCATTCACATGCTGCACAGGACAAGGATCCAGAGCACCTTTATGAAACCTTGTTCTGTAGCTCTGTGTGTTGACCTGAAACGGTTGAGCTGTGGTTGTGTTCCACTAACTGAACATGGGAAGGTCAAGGTCATGACTCTGGCTGGGGTGATGAGCCTCCATGGTGCCCACATGCAATGTGGTTTAGGGACACAGCAGGTGAGGCTGAGCTGAGAGGGACAGGCAGGCAGGGGAGAGGGACCCCTGCGCCACCTCCTCACATTCTTGGCTTCCAGTCCCACCCAGGTCTGGTGAGCCTGACACCTGGGAGACGCCCTGTGGCCCAGGTCTCTGCAGTTCACCTGCTGGACCTGCCTGAGTTGAGGGAGGAACTCATGTCATCGTGGGCCCCGAGCGTTCATGTCAGAGTGAAGGAAGGAGGACTGCTCGGCCACGTTTGACAGTGTCTCCCTCCACCCTAAAACACCCCCACACTACACTGTGGATGATGTCAGTTATGAGATGTATGTTAAGCCCCAGTGGCCACTGGGTCCCCATTTCAACCAAACACAGTTTTTGAAAAGATAATATTTCTGTTTCTCTAAGCAGCTCACTCACAGCTCCACAGCAGGCAGCCAGTTCATGTGCTGTATTGTGGCCACTGTGCTAAGTTCCATCTGCTTCCTGCTGTGTCATCCCCAGGGGACCCATGTCATTCCTTGGCCGTAGAAGCAGAGCCATTTTCCCAGCTTATTTGCTGCATTAAAGACCTTCTGATCTGGTGTACAGGGCCACCATTTGGGGCAAGTGGAGAGTGTTTTTGCTCCTGAAGTCACCAGGTGCTGCGAGATGCAGTCAGGTGTCTCCCACCACAGGACACTGGACCCGGCTCATCCGTGTGTTCCCCAAAGCGTCACTTTCTGAGCAGGTTCTTGACCTTTGTAGAGACCCGTTGCCCAAGCAGACATCGTGCAAGGATTTCCAGTCCGTCACTGCGCTGCTTCTCTTCTTGCTGCTGCAATCTAGACATGATCTGTGACGTACACACATGGAGAGGACCCATGCTGAGGATGTGTGACACTACTGTGACACAGGAACCTGGGACACTCTCTGCAGGATGTTCTCCACATGGTGTGGGCATGAATCAGGAGGAGGGGCATAAAGCCCGGGGCTGTCCCTGCTCCGCATGATCCTCTTCCTCATCAGCAGGGGGGCAAGGGGGTGAGCTGTTGATTCCCCACCTACACACACCCCTGGCTGAATTCAGAGCAGACAACTCTCAGCTCCTTTCAGTGGGGACCGGAGCTCCTGTCCTCTGCCCCCCAGTGTGACGAGCACAGGACACTACCCACAGGGATCAGGAACTGCCCTCGCTGAGCTCAACTGACTTAGCTCAGCGTCCCTAGGTGAGCACAGATGTCGGATTTTTCAGACAGGGACAGGGTGGACAGACAGTGAAACAAGGGTGTGGGACATTTCTGTGTCTCTGAGCACAAGAGTCACGATGTTCCCCGAGCCTGTGAATGCAGAAAGCCAGTCCAGCCCCAGTCCCTGTGTGTTCCCTGCAAACACGGAAACAGCTTTATTCCCTCCACACTCGTTCTTTACTGCGAGATCTGAGAGTAAATTACGAGCTACTGAAATTCTAAAAATAGAGTCATCGTTTAATTAATTTTGATGTGATGGGAGATTAGGAAGGTGTGGAAACATGTAATTATCCACAAGAACAGGGACCAGCGTCACCTTTCTGGCAGACATGGACTTGAGGGTCCCACTAAACTGGCCTCATGGTGTCTCCAGGTGGCCATGACGGAGTCAGCAGCTCCCCCTGGAGACCTTGGCTCTGTTGACCTTGACACGACCTGGAGGCAGATGCTGGTGGTGTCCTGGGAGGTCAGGAGTGTTGTCACCCAGGGCCCACCAGCTGCTGGAAACAAACAGAAGGGGGACCAGGACAGCCACTGAGGTCACCCCCACACCCCATGGGACCCTCCCTCACCGTGACCACACTTGCCACGATGCACGGCCTGGCGGCCTGAGAGCTCCGTGGATGCTGGGACACGGTTTCACCAACTCCGTGTTCACGGTTCCCACTCAGGCCCGGCACCAGGGGGCTCCCCGCAGTGGTCGTCAGTGACTGAATAAAAGTGGTTTCTGACTCCAGCACCCCGTCTACACTCCTTCCCTGAGTGTTCTGTGAGAGACACCCTCCTTCCTGCCAGGGAGCTGCACGTCTCCTTCTGTAGAGAGACCCCTGCCCTACAGTATCAGAACTCAGGGACAGTCCCCTGTGGGGGTCTGGTGACACCGGGACTGCTCTCAGGAATTCCCTTCCTGTTCACTGCGTCATGGGGATGACGTGTCTGTGACCTCTCCGCCCGTTCCCTGGGCTGCCACCAGACCTTTCTCAACTGAAAGGCACAGAGAATAGCCAAGTGTCACTACTTCATGTGCAAGGGTCCCCTGTCCCTGGGTCACTGGCCTAGAGCAGCATGTCCACCCTTCTCCTGCTCAGCCCACCCTGACCTGGAGGGCGTCCACTGCCAGGGCAGCCCCAAGGACGAGGCTGCTGGAGCTGGGCAGGGTCTCACGGTCACTTCTTCCTCCTCTTGAGGTTGGTGCTTCCCTCAGTGTGAACCAGCTCTGAGTCCAGCCTGTGGGTGTCCTTGGCCAGGTGCCTAGGACCCCAGTGCCCTGAGCTCCTCTCCCATCCCCACTGCTCTGTCCAGGCTGGCCCTGGAGGGTTTGGGTGATGACAGGCATCTCTCAGTGACTCCTGATCTCTAAACCCAATTTGTCCTCATTCTCACCCCGTGTGTGTCCACCTGCACCACCGTTCCCATGTCCTTGTTTCGGTCATTCTCATCCCCCAACCTGCCCGCTCCCCTTCCTCCATCTGCTCCCTCAGTTCTGAGTTCTCAGGGTGTGGCCTCAGCTCAGGGCCCTGCAGGAGATAGTCACAGTAGGGACCAAGGTCAGGTCTCCACTGCGGGTCGCAGGGCACCTTTACCACAGCTCTGCCCACAGAGACTCAGAGCAAACCCTGCAGGAAGGTCCCTGGGAGAGGTGCAGTTGGAACCTTCACTTCCTGATGGGGAAACTGAGGCCCAGAAGGACTAAGAGATTCTCCCCAGCTCCCTCACCCCTTGCTGGCAGCAGGGCCACCTCACAAGCCTGGGCCTCAGCTTCCCTGTCCAAAGCACCGAGCTCTACCACCAGGAACTCACATCTCTGTTTCTGGGATTTGGGATCCAACATGGCTATTTCCACTGTTAAAACATCTCAGATGTCTCCATCCTGGGACATATCTTTTATCACAGTTCTATAGTTCTTAGCCCTATATTTTGTTCTTTAAGAAGAGGGTCTTGCTGTGTCGTCCAGGCTGGCGTGCAGGGCCATGAACACAGCTCACGGCAGCCCCAGACTCCTGGGCTCAAGGGATCCTCCTGCATCAGCTTCCTGAGTAGCTATGACAACGGGTGCCCACCAGTACCCAGAGCTCATTTATTATTATTATTGTTAATATTATTTGTAGAAATGCTGTGGTATTATGTTGCCCAGGCTGGTCTTGAACTCTTGGCCTCAAGTGATCTATCTCCTAGACCTCCCAAAGTGCTGAAATTACAGGCTGGATCCACTATGCCTGATCCAGTTCTATTATTTATACTCAGTTTTCAATCAATGACTGGTCTCAGGTGACAAAGAAACACAAAGGATAAATTATATGTAACAGAATCACAAAAGAAGTATATTAGGTGATTATCTATAATCTCTTCAGTAGGAAGATGATCTTCAGCAGACCAGGGACTCTGTCCGCCCTGGTGATGACAGGTCTCCAGTGTCCCCACAAGCACCTGCTACGGTAAACAGTCAGTACTAATCAAGTGAATCATTCCCCGTCACTAAGAGTCATTCACTTTTACCAAAGACCTCTCATCCCAACCACCGTCCCAGCCAAATTCCATCCTGGGTCAGTGCGGAAGCAACAGCAGCACAGCCTCGGCTCAGCAGATCTGAGATTCAAATGCAGCTTCTCGCAGGCCAGGGATGCTTCAAAGGAGAATTTCTCTACCCTCTTTGAGGCTATAATCCTCATGTGGAAAATAGGGCAGCAGTCACCACTAGGGTTTGGGATGGTTAAATAGAATAACATGAATCTGAAAGGCATCCCGGACTTTACTAGACACAGAGCTAAAGAACATGCATGTGAGTCACTGGGACACTTGTTAAAACATCTCTGGAGATAAGGCCCAGGAATCTATTTCAGAGAAATATCCCTAGAGATTCTCACGTAAGAAAAAAGGCCACCATTAAATGCACATCCTGGGAAAAGGTCCCCAGAACTCTGATAGCCACAGGAACAACTCAGCTAGAGCAGACCACGTCCCATGTCCATGGTGGCCTTCCTTTGGGAACTGTCCCCTTTTCCACATAAGGTGTCCCACCTGGTAGGGGACACAAGTGGGAACCCCACTTCCCCAGCCTGGCTTTTAGCTCCTCCATTCTCCTTTAGGTTTCTCCCTCTGATTTAATTGCTGGGGAACCTCAGCTCTCATGTGGGTCATTGTTTTAGAAACATCCCTCTGATTTTCTCCCCCTTGGAGATAGCCCGGGCAGAGATTGGTTCTGGTTCTCTGCAGTCCTGGACTTTCCCTTAAACCATCCAGGTGAGGTGAAAGCAGTCGGGACTGGCAGAAGTCAGCTCAGCACAGAGGACCCCGAGGATCCTGAGACCACGAGGGCAGCCCCCACGGGAGACAGTGGGAACCATGCCATGGTCAGTGTGAGACCAATTTGGGTGGGAAGCATGTCCCAAGCCATTAAGGGAAGGTGCTGTCGTGAGGATGAAGAGGAAGAAGCAATGAGTGTGAGAAGAAAGAGAAAAGTAATGATTCCAATGAAGATGAAATATGTGCAGAGCCAAGAGCCCAGAGGCAAAGCCCCACGTCACAGAGGATTCATCCAGGCTTTGACCTCAATCAAGCACTCACGCAACTATTGATGCTGTTTAATTATAGCCGTCCTAGTGGTGTGGACTGGGGTCTCATTGTTGGGTTCTTCCACGTTTCCCTTATATCTAACGCTGTTGACCGTCTACCATGTGCTTCTTTGCAATTCATGTATCTTGTTTGGAGAAATGTCTATATAATTCCTTTGCCCATTTTAGTTGGATGTTTGTGTTTCTGTACTTGAATTATAAGAGTTCATTATATTTTCTGGGTATAAAATCCTTAATAGGTTTATCATTTGCCAGTATTTTCTGCTATCCCATGAGCTGTCTTTACAATCTCTTGTGAGTGTCTTTTGAGACAGGAAAGTTTTTAATTTTGTTGGCGCCCCATTTATCTGTTTTTTTCTTTCTTCTTTTACTGCTAAAGCTTTTGGTGACATGTTTACAAAACTGTCAAATCCAAGGTCATAAAGATTTCCCCCTACATTTTCTTCTAAGACCTTTAGTTTTAGTTCTTAAATTTAATTATTTTATCCATATTCAGTTAATTTTTAATATTTTGTTTGGTTAAGATCCACCTTGACTCATTGATTGATAATTTTACATGTCTACATGTGTAAAGAGATCTTCCAGTCAGTGGGATAAACTTATATTTGTTTCTTCTACGAAGTTTTCATTATTTCCAAATGATTTAAAGCATAATAGCAAGTAAACATTTTTAAAAAAATTCTCTAAGACAGTAGAAGTCATTCTGAATGCTAACCTGTAAAAAAAGTATTGAAGTGGAACAATGGCACTGTCATAAGCAGTCCCACACTGCCCTCTGGTGGCTGCATGTGAAAATGGCAAGAAGCCGAGGGGCTCCCTGGTTCTGCTGGCAAAAGGGGAAGACACTCAAACTTAGATACCCCCATGTGTTCTGTGTCACCTTCCTGAGAGCTCACACTGTGTCAGACTCTCGTCATCGCCGCCTGGATTCCCCAGTGTCCTCCCGACTGGGACCCAGATGCTGCCACCTCCACACTGTCAGTCCCTCACTGGGCTCAGCCCCCACAGTCCTCTCACCACGTCCTGCTCTGCCTCCAAGACCTTCCTCTCCACGGCCCACGACACGATGCACGTCACGCCCCCCACCTTGTGGTCCTGCTCACTGTGGCCCAACATTCTCACCCAACCTCACTTCCCCCCAAATTGTCCTTGTGCAGATCGCCCCCTGGGGTCAGGCTGTCCCCCCCAGCCCTGCACCAGGGACCTTCCAGCATCCAGGTCTTTGTGCACAGGCTCCTCCCTCGGCCTGGTGGCCCCCATAGTGACTGAAGGCACAGTTTGCCACCGCGAACCGTCACTCCAGTGGGACACTCACTAAGAGCTGGTGAGAGTTCCTGCTGGGCTCCTGGGGAAACATCTCCCCCCGACACGCCTGTCTGCGGAAGGAACTGTGAAGCCCAGGGACGAGCGTCGCACACTCGGCAGGACTGAAGGGCACTGAGGCAGGAATCTCCCCCAGGACCCAGCACGTCACCTGGTCCCTTCTCTACTGTCCCTGGAGGTGAACTCACTCCCTCCCCACCTGCCTTTCCCTCCCTGCACGGTCGTGGTGGTCTGGAACCTTCCTGGGAATGTGGCCAACTCCTGACGCCCTGAAGGCTCCTTCACGTTTTTACTTATTTAGCCTCATGATTGTCACAAAGCTCATCTCCCCTCGGCTCCCTTAGGTCATTCAAATATTTGAGCTGGGCGTCACCACACTATGGTGTCGAATGTCAAGGGTGATCATTGTCAGGTTTCTCCTGTGTCCAGCCATGTGGCCCTCACGGATTCCGGACCCTCCTCCATAGACTGTTAGACAGGTGTCCCTAACCCACCCTTGCCCCGGGGAGTCTTGTCCTCCCGCGGGGACGTTCCATTTGCACCACTGCAAACGCAGACCGAGGGGCTGTCCACGCAGCCTGGTCTTGCTGGTGGCCCTGAGCTGCGTGGACCCCCTTCCCGCCCTCCCCTGAATGGCTGCAGAGCCAGGTCTCCCCAGCCTGGTCCCACAGGGGACGGTTACAGCACGGCTGGGCATGTGGCACGTTCCTGCTGCTGCCCGGAGCCTCCTCCCTCCGGGTGGAGCCTGCGCAACCCACGCTGCGGAGACGGAGACGCTGTCCCAGCACAGGGCGAGGGACAGCGTCCGTCACACTCCCGACTTCCGTGCCTGGTGTTGCACGGCTACGTGGAGAAAATCCTTGCTAAAACATCCACGTGTCATTTAGGTGACATTCGTGCTGTGTCTGCCGGGGCTCTCCCTGCAGGGGGAGGGTGGGCGGGGCAGACCGCCTGTGCCACCGCTGCCAGGCCCGGCTGGGCACTGCACACACACACACGGTTCACACTATCGCAGGGAGGCCACGCAGGAGGTGGCCTTCTGTGATTGTGACCCCACTGCAGAGGAGAACTGGCCTCTCCTGGCCCGTGATTAGTGATGCCTGGCAGGGCCGTCCCCTCCCACACTCAGCTCCCTTCTGAGACCTGTGTCTGAGCATCTCCCGTCCTCCTCACGGGAGCCCAGGCCTGGCGGGGTGGTTGTGCCACTGAGCCTGGAGCTTTCCAAGGGCCCCAGGACAGCCAAGGTGAGAGCAGAGACCCTGGGGACAGGGCGGGAGAGACAAGGACCTTGGAGCCCCTGGTTGATTGCCAATGGGTCTCATGGAGCTGCAGCTCCACCTGCAGAGTGGAGGCCCCGCCCAGGACATGCAGGGGACATGAGATGCCACTCACAGGGGAGACTCGGGCAGACCCTGCTGTGCACATGCTGCAGGGGCTGGGACCTGCCTGTGCATCTGCAGCCTGCACAGGGCAGTGGGGGCTGGGCTGGCAGAGACACGGCCAGGTGCTGGGAAGACGGCAAAGCTCTCAGACCCACTTCCCCTCTGTGCAGGAAATTCTGCCCAAGCACCTGACGGGAACCAACAGGGTCTCCTGAGTCAGCCTGCAGGGACATTGTTCAGCCCAGGCAGAGGACTGAGCACAGTGAGGCCACCTGGGATGCCAGTGAGACTGACCAGCTTCATCACGGGAGGACTCACCTGCTCCATCCAGAACAGACTGGACCTCAGGCTCGGCAGACAGGGAGGTGGCGCTTCTGATCGGCTCTCGGCAGTCAGACAGGTCAGCACCACCAGGAGGGAAACCCTGCTCCGTCAGTGCCTGTGACAGCCCTGCAGTCCCTGCATCCTCCTGCAGCTCACTGGGCCCACTGGGGAGAGGAAGAACCAAAGATGAAGGCAGGAGGGGTGAGACCCCTGAGCACCCCGTGGGGCCTGATGGGAAGCACAAGGGGGGGTCCAATGGCATGTGGCCTCCCTTCGCAAAGGAGGCAGGACACCCCCTCCTCTGCTTTGGGCACAGCTCGGCTGCCTTGGCCATGGGGGTGACAGACAGAGACAAAGACAGAGAGAGAGACAGAGGTCACAGGGCAGTGCAAAGTGCACTGACAAGTGAGGAGCTGAGGAGGAAGAGACCCCCCCAGACGCCCTGTCAGGTGCAGGCAGGACACACAGCACACAGGGACCCATAACCCTGGGTGACCCCACGGCCCCAGGCAGCTCTTCAATGGATCCTGCAACATGTTTGCTGAATGTGCAGCAGTTTTTCTGAAATGTCTGCAAAGGTAGGTTTATATCTGGGGCATCGTGTGCCTAGTTGCTGTGCCTTCTTGACATGAACTTTCTTTTGTCGAGTTACGTTCCTTCCTGTGGAGAACCTGCCAGCAGGCTGGGCCGCAATGAAGACGGCAGGGACGCCTCCTCCCTGATATTTTTTTTTTTTTTTTTTTGAGGCAGAGTCTCGCTCTGTTGCCCGGGCTAGAGTACCGTGACGTCAGCCTAGCTCACAGCGACCTCAAACTCCTGGGACTACAGGTATGCGCCATCATGCCCTGCTAATCTTTTTTTCTCTATATTTTTAGTTGTTCAGCTAATTTCTATTTTTTTTTTTTTAGTAGAGACGGGGTCTCGCTCTTCCTCAGGCCGGTCTCGAACTCCTGAGCTCAAATGATCCTCCCGCCTTGGCCTCCCAGAGTGCTGGGATTACAGGCATGAGCCACCACGCCTGGCCCCTGTTGAGCTTTAATCAGTCATTTTTTACTCGCATTACTCAAAAATGCCTTAACTGATATCCTGGCCCCTAGCCTTATCCTCCCTTCAATCTGTCCTCAACATAACCACCTGCTACATGACTGATGTCAAGTCACAACCTGACCACGTCACTCGCCAGCTGACCCCACCCCGCCACTGAAGTGATTCTCAGTCTTGGCCGAGCATTAGAATCACACAAGAGAACATGTAAAAAGCCTGATGCTTAAACCATACTTCAGCCCAGTGAAGTTGGCGTCCCTAGAGGTGGGGCCTGGGATTACAGTTTCCCATGCATCCCAGCGACTCTAGCACCCAGCCAGCACTGAGAATCCGTAACCTACAGGAAAAAGTTCCAGATCCTCGATTAGGGCCACTGGCTGGCTCCTGCCTTTCTTCAACCTTCTCTCCTGCCACTCCCTCCCCCTCACTCCCTTGCTGGCTCACTCTTACTTATACTTTGAAAGTTTGAGCTCAGCCATCACCTCCTCCTGGAGGCCCCCCGAGACACTGGGTGGGGCAGGCCCCGCTTCTCTGTTATGCCAGGGACCTGTGCATCTCTCAATCGCTGCATCAGCCTCACAGGATTATCATTATCTTTTGATTGTCTCCCTTGAAAGATGGTTTCTTGAGGGCAAGAATTGTGATTAATTTTTGTATCCTAGCACTTGGCAAAGAATAGGCACTCAGATATTTGAATGATTAAAAAGTGAATACCCAAATATGTTCGGTAATATTTAAATAAAAACTCTAGTAAGGGACAACTACATAGTATTTCATCAGTTATTAGAGTTATTTCAAGTTATTTTTACCAAAGCAACAAATATAACAACGAGGCATGTTACAATCGAGGCATGCTCAGTTAGCTTCAGAAATAAAATGACTCCTGACTGCACAGCTCCATGACGCCCCATCTGCAACTGCCAACATTCCAGGATGCGCTCATCATGCCGTTACATGTGGCCCAGGCCCAACAGAACCGGCATGTTGCTGACAGAGAGTGGACAAAGGCCTGTTCCTCCTCCTTTAAGCGAAGGAGCCCAGGGAGACTGTGGCTCTAAGAGCAAACACTGGCTGAAACCTTGACTGCCCCCCCCAGTCGAGCTGGTCTCCCGTCCCTTTCATCGCTGTGGAAACCATCCTGGCCAGAGGGCGGCTTTCACCGCAGCCACGGGATGTGACCTGCAAACCCGTAAGTGGCGGTTTTAGGTTGGCAGGTGCAGAGAGAATATTCTTTGACCAAATTGCTCCTGAAAATATTAAAAGGTGATATTACTGAGCTAGAGAGTAAAAACACGCAGATGAAAAGTTTATTAATGGAAAGGCTTTTACCTTATTCAATTTTGTTAAGTATTTTTCTTGCACACTGTACAAAAGCCTCTTCCACATTCTCTCATCAGCGTACTTGTCTCCAAAAACATCAGCTCTGAAATTGATATCAAACAAAATACAACACCACATTTAGAAGATGAATCATAATTTTCACTTACTAGGAGCCCATTTAGCATTCTTAGAACAGCAGACAAAATATGACATAAAACTATGTAATTCTGTAAATACAAAATCAACATGTGTCAGTTATGTTTTTTAAAATGTTAGAAGCATTCTAACTTTTTCTGAAAAGCAGCTGCCATCTTGTGTTAGCACTTAATCCACTGGAGAGACGGAAGGAGCAACGAGGCTTCTGCAGCCGGCACGACTGCCCAGCGGGAGAAGGCACCGGCCGCACGGCTCTGCCAAAAGCAGCAATTTCCTTCTTAAAACAATCTGTATGTTACCACAAGTACAATCTACACATCTTTGTACTTTCTAGGGGACTGTATCACAATTTGTCACTCTGCCCGTGGAGAGGCCTATAGGAATGAGCGCTCCTTTTACCCAGCAGAGGGACTGCCGGTCCTCAGACAGGCCTGTTCCGCTGCTCTCCAGGCAAACCACGACCTCTCCATCCTCTTGTGTCCTCACTTGTAAAGATGTGGACATTTCAGTCACATGAAAATTCCTTTTGTGCTTTTAACATTCTTAGCTTCTGTATTTCTAAACAGATCTTTGAAAACTGTCATGATTCTGGCTTATGTGTTTCTCTCATGTTTATTTTCTTAGCAAGAAACTAGTCAGTTTCCAAGAATGTAATACGGTAGTCCTAGAATCCCATCAAACACCGATATTAGGATATTGTAGTTCTTGATTGGTTCTAAAACTTAAAGTTATTTAAAATGTCTGAATTTTGGCCAGGCACAGTGGCTCACACCTGTAATCCTAGCACTCTGGGAGGCCGAGGTGGGAGGATTGCTTGAGCTCAGGAGTTCAAAACCAGCCTGAGCAAGAGTGAGACCCCGTCTCTACTAAAAATAGAAAGAAATTAAGCTGAACAACTAAAAATAGAAACAAAAAACTAGCCAGGTGTGGTGGCGCATGCCTGTAGTCCCAGCTACTCAGGAGGCTGAGGCAGAAAGATTGCTTGAGCCCAGGAGTTTGAGGTTGTAGTGAGCTATGATTACGCCACTGCACTCCAGCCTGGGCAACAGAGAGAGACGTGTGTGTGTGTGTGTGTGTGTGTGTGTGTGTGTGTGTGTGTGTGTGTGTGTGTGTGTGTGTGTGTGTGTGTGTGTGTGTGTGTGTGTGTGTGTGTGTGTGTGTGTGTGTGTGTGTGTGTGTGTGTGTGTGTGTGTGTGTGTGTGTGTGTGTGTGTGTGTGTGTGTCCATTGCCCCCCCCCCGCATATATATAAATAAATAAATTTCACTTTAACCCAAGATCTCTAATATTCAAAGATCTAATACTAAAAAGTCATATGAATGTTAATAGATTTGCTTTTATCATCATAGTAACTTTTGTAGGCAGAATGCAATATACTGAAAATACACTAAATAAGTCTAAATTTATAGTAAAAACAATCTCAAATTCTACATTTCCTAAATATAACCTTGAAACTCCAATAGATGTTTTAAACTCAAAGAAATGTTGTTACCCCCCAAATTTGCCATTTGAAAAACAGTAAGAGATAAAAGGTCACTTGCCATTTTCTTGAGCAAATCTGGAGGCTTCTATGAACGTAACTTCGCGATCTGCATCCAGGTCCTTCTTGTTTCCACAGAGGATGATCACAATGTTCTGACTCGCTAGCGTTCTGGCATCTGTTAACCAATTAGTAAGCGCATTGTAGGTTTCTCGGCTGCGTAATATAAGATTGTGAAAATAATACATGCATTTTATAAAGCTAGCAACTCTTTCTAGTCATTCTCACTACTCACACTGCTTTTCAACGTTTTGAGGTAATGGCAACAACACCTTTAAGGTAACTCAGATTACCTGAATGCACCAAGTACATGACACACTCCCAGGGTCTCTTTCATTTTGTTTCCAGAAAAATGAGACAATAAGCCAGAGAGTTTGTTGTTTTTTGTTTGCTCAAGCAAAAGGAAACAGAATTTCCTTCCTTTTTTTTATGAATATCTGTTGAGCTCTTAGTATGTGCCAGGCACAGTCCAGACATTGACTGGTGAGCAAGATGACAGCTGATGGCTGCCACCGAGTCAACCCTGCAACGTGCTGGCAGGGTTGTTTTGTAGGAATTTATCACACTGACGCTTTATAAGGACTCTGTGATGGACTGCTATTTCCCCCCCTTTTCCATGAGAAACCTGAGGCCCAGAGAGATTAATTAAGTTGCCTAAAGTCACACAGCAGCCAGTGGTAAAGCCAGGACCTTGCTGACTCCAGGACCCACTCTCAAACCTGCTGTTTCCAGCTCTCATGTGTCTAAGGACAAATTTCCGACCATGACACTTTGATACCCTGATTGATGACTTCACATCTGAGCCTCTCACCGGGCAAGCGCAGCGCGGGCTGGGCCGGGAGCTGCCTGCCTTCCCGCAGAGCACCCAGCTCCGAGGACACGGCCTGGAGCAGGGAAGCAGCCGGGTGATGTCTCCTCACTGAACTGGTTCCCACCTGGAAGGAACCCCTGCTGATACCGTTTAGACGACACCTTTCTAGGTCTGTGCTGGCAAACACTGAGGTCAGGGTTATCTGACGGAATTTCTTCAGGGCAGGAATGTTCTCTAACCTGCCCTGTCCAACACAGAAGGCACCAGCCACACGTGGACCCTGAGCACTTGAAACGTGGCCAGTGCAACTGAGGAACTAAATTTTTTACTTTATTTAATTTCATTTAAATTGCCATAGGTAGCTAATAGCTACAATATAAATGTTTCATGTTAACTTAATTTAAACCTCCAATAACCTCACGAGGATGACATGATTATTATCACCTTCATCTACGGACCAGGGAACCAAGGTCCAGGCGGCTGAAGCACCTGTTACCAGCTGGTAATGGGACCAGGACTGGAACCCAGGCAATCTCCACCCAGAGTAACTCACTTCTAAGAACTCACCACACAGAAAGCTTCGTGAACCTTGAGGAAAGTGTCCAGGCATCATGTTAAGAAATGTAATGAAACATGAAAAATTGCTTTATCTACCTAAAACCTTGTAAACATGTTTCTCTACGTGGTAAAGTAGTGGCGGGGGCTCGTTCCAAGACCTCTCAGATCCAGATGGAAGTAAGGGGCTTCCTGGGTGACGGCCGCACCGCCTTCCCCGGGCACCTGGGTGACAGCCACACCGCCTGCCCCGGGCACCTGGGTGACGGCCGCACCGCCTGCCCCGGGCACCTGGGTGACAGCCTCACTGCCTGCCCAACACCTGGGTGACAGCCTCACTGCCTGCCCGGGCACCCACAGCACACGGCACACACGGCACACAGGGCACCTTGCCAGGGCCGGGCTGCAGACGCGGTGCTGGGCGGCCTCCTCTACCCTGGGAGCTGGCATCACCTGGTGATGTCGCAGACAAGGAGCGCCCCGGCTGCGCCTCTGTAGTAATTTCTTGTCACGGACCTGGAAGAGTGACACTGGCTTTACTTCCAACCAGCTGAGACCCTCACTACTAAATACCATCTTCCCACAAAAACACCCACGTTTGCTTTGTGAACCACAACACAGGGCAGACGTTGTTCTAAAGTAGAAACGTTTGAAAGACACTGAACACACGTGTGGGGAGCTGTGCTGTCTGAAACCAGGTCACAGGAACGACAGGAGGTGGGGAGGCCGGCCTGGGACAGGAGGACGCTCTCTCAGGGCCGAAGCAGCCACGAGTGGACGTCGCCCTGAGACTCCTGAGGAGGGCGAGGCGTCTGCAGGCAGAAGAGCCACCGCCAAGCCCAGGCGGGCTCCCCAGAGTCCCCTCCGCCTCTTCTAGGGAACAGGGATGTCCTCAGATGGGAACCGCCTCGTCTCCCGGCCAGGATCCACGGTCACCGCTGCCCATCACCAGACAGGAGACCGATCCCCGGCCCCGTGCCCTGCGCACACTCGCGGGACTGTTCTCTCTCAGTAACACGCTTTCTCCCCGCATTACCCATCTCTCCCCCTTTGCTGTATCTTTTTCCTATCAGCAAAATAGAGGTGGCCCTGGCACCTACCATCCTAAAACACCAACCAAAAACATGCTGGCGGTCCTGTCGGCGACTCTCCCTCCGGCCGCCCGCAGTCCTCAGCCCTGCCTCCGCCGCCTTCTCTGCTGCGCCCGCCCTGGGTCTGTCTCTGACACTCTCCGCAGCAGCCTGCCGAGGTCCCCCAGCTCCGTGTGCCCAAAACTAGTGGCCACTCCTGTCCTCGTCCACCCCGCCTTTGCGGCTCGTCGTCTCCGGGTCTCGCACCTGCCGGCCACCGCCACCCCAGCGCCGGACCCTCTCAATCTGCCCTGTGGGGACTGCAGCTCCACTGCGTGGGTCCTGGCCTCTCTTTCCTGGTGACATTCGACTCCAATTTTGTCTCCAGCTCAGACTGCTTCACTAAGACCCCACTGATGCCCCCACACGGCCATGAGACTGCCTGATAAACACGGCAGACTTCACATTTACAAGACAGAATTCCTTTTGGTCCCTCCCTCCAGGCCCATGCTGGCCTAGGAAGGGGCATCACTCCCCGCCCCAGCTCCACAGCAAATCACCCCCACGTTTATCCTCGACTCCTTTTTGTCCACCTCCACGTTCAATCTCCGGCCAAGTCCCATCCCTCACACCCCACACATCCTGCTCCAGGCACGCCTTCCCCTGTCACCTGCACCCTCCGCACCCAACCACCGCCAGGCCTCTGCCCCCACGCTGCGGTCACCTGGCAGCTACCCCGCTGCCTCGCGGGCCTTAGTCCTTCTCCAGGGCAGCCCAAGTCCTCAAAGCCAGCCCTGTGCTCAGGCTGTCCCCCTGCCCACTGTGCCAGGCCACCGGAGACTTAACCTTCCTTGGTGAGTCACTTCACTTTTTCTGGTTAGCAAAGAACTTGCGTTCTGCTTAGCACAGTAACCGAAGTGTTTAGGAGAACACCAACTCCCTCTCCCTTTCACTCCACTGCCGAGCCCAGCCCTCACCCACGATCCTGACTCACCACCACCAAGCCCCACTGCTGCCCAGCTCGTTGTGTGGCCTGGAACATCCTGCTCCGTAGTCCTGGCTCCCTTGTTCGCTCCTCCTTTTCCAGATCAAACACTCCCTAACCTTGGCTACCTTCCCTCCCCACATTAAGCTCCAATAGTCTGTTTCTTTCCTGACATTTGGCCCAGCCCTGTCACTCTGGGACAGTGTCTGGCTCTGCTGCCCAGGCTAGAATGCAGTGGGTTCACTGCAACCTCAAATTCCTGGGTTCAAGTGATCCTTCTGCCTCAGCCTCCTAAGAAGCTGGGATTACAGGTGCATGCCATCACACCTGGCTAATATTTTTTTTATTTTT
This sequence comes from Lemur catta, assembly GCF_020740605.2. Classification (NCBI taxonomy): domain Eukaryota; kingdom Metazoa; phylum Chordata; class Mammalia; order Primates; family Lemuridae; genus Lemur; species Lemur catta. The sequence continues at coordinate 765,573 of NC_059143.1, read as the reverse complement.
TGTAGGGGATGGGGGTGGGCTCTTGCTATGATGTTCAGGCTGTTCTTGAACTCATGACCTCAAGCAATCCTCCTGCCTTGGCCTCCCAAAGTGCTGAGATTTCAGGCATAAGCCACTGAGCCCTGCCTGTTTCTTAAGAACTATATTCATCATCACTCAGAGGTGAACCCTATTCAACTTCTCATGATATTCAGATGGTTACAGGCAATTGAACTCAAAGAATAGTGCTGTTAGGATTATGTCAGCAGGATGAATGGATAAACAAAATGTGGTATATCCACACAACAGAGTATTATTCAGCCCTAAAAAGGAAAGAAATTCTGACACATGCTACAACATGGATGAACCCTGAAGACACTGTGCTAAGTGAAATAAGCCAGTCACAAAAGGACAAATACTTAAATGAGAGTCAAACTCACAGAGACACAAAGAAGAACTGTGGTTGCCAGGAGCAGGAGGAGGGAGAGTGGAAAACTGCTGCCTAATGGGGATGAGCAGCAGTTTGGAAGATGAAAAAGCTCTAGAGGTGGATGGTGGTGACATCTGTACAACAATGTGACTGTACTTAATGCCAATGAACTGTACACATAAAATGTATATTTTATGTTACCTATATTTTGCCATAATAAAAATAAACAAACAAATAAATAATGCATGCCAGGCTTAATCATTTTCATTGAGTACTTTTACAACCCAAGAAATTGAAGGGAAAATGGTCAAGCTCGTCAGACTAACAAGAATATTGGAATTTCTTTTTTTTTTTTTTTTTGAGACAGAGTCTCGCTCTGTTGCCCAGCTAGAGTGAGTGCCGTGGTGTCAGCCTAGGTCACAGCAACCTCAAACTCCTGGGCTTAAGCGATCCTCCTGCCTCAGCCTCCTGAGTAGCTGGGACTACAGGCATGTGCCACCATGCCTGGCTAATTTTTTTCTATATATATATTTTTAGCTGTCCAGATAATTTCTTTCTATTTTTAGTATAGATGGGGTTCTAGCTCTTGCTCAGGCTGGTCTCGAACTCCTGACCTCAAGCGATCCTCCCGCCTCAGCCTCCCAGAGTGTTAGGATTACAGGCGTGAGGCACTGTGCCCAGCCCAAATATTGGAATTTCTGAGTTTTGTTCAATACCCTCTTCTATTTAAGAAATAAAGCCCAATACATTGTATAAGTTGTAAAGAGAAGAAGAAAACCAGGTCAAGAAGCTGGCAACATGTAGGCAATAGCATGTCTTAAGAGAGAAAAAGAACAATGTATAACACAGTTTAAAGATTCAAATGTTTCTGTACATAGGTACACAGAAAAATGAATTTCACAAATCCGTGTAATCCTGGAACTTAAACTATTCATATAGCTAAGCATGGACTTTAAGAAATATTTGTTCCAGGCCAGGTGTGGTGGCTCATGCCTGTAATCCTAGCACTCTGGGAGGCTGAGGTGGGAGGATCACTTGAGCTCAAGAGTTGGAGACCAGCCTGAGCAAGAGTGAGACCCCATCTCTACTAAAAATAGAAAAAATAAGCCAAGTGTCCTGGTGTAAGCCTGTAGTCCCAGCTTCCTGGGAGGCTGAGGCAGGAGATTTCTTAAGCCCAGGAGTTTGAGGTTGCTGTGAGCTAGGCTGATGCTACAGCACTCTAGCCTGGGTGACAGAGCAAGACTCTGTCTCATAAAAAAAAAAATCATCATTTTCTGCTATGGTAATTTTGCTTAAATATACTCTATTATTATTACTATGCAACTTGCATCATAGTCTCAACTAGCCAAAGGGTAATATATCTATTGAACTGTACCTTGCTGGACAAAAGATATATAATTACCATATTTACAAATATGTCATGGAGCTCAGGCGGTGATGCGGGCACTGGGCAGTGATGGTTGGCTGCTGCAAATACAGATGGAGCTTTGCTGGCTCTTCCTCCAGCCAATCACCTCCTGCTGTGTAGCCTGGTTAGTGACAGGCCACATTCCAGTACCAGTCCATGGCCCAGGGGATGGAGACTGCAGTTGTAGCTCAAATGTTACACATTATATGTTTGTATCAAAATATCACATGTATCCCATAAATATGTGCAACTGCTTATTATATATCCATAATAATTAAAAATAAAAACTAATAAGCAAACAAAAAGATAATTATTTAGAGTAAATATAAAATCTTTTGGTTTGAAAACCTTTTGGGATCAAATATTAATACATAAAAATGCTAGATAAAGTATATCATACTTTAAAAATGCATAGCTGAGCTTTTAGGAAATCTTCAGATGCTTAGAACAGAGAAGAAACTGAAAAAAGCAATGAGGGCCTTGGGTGGGGGGCTGCTAGACTGAGATTGGCTTTAGTGTCTGTTTGGGATGGGACAAGAGCTGGTGTCCACGTGACAGAGAGAGTACGGAACTGAATCTGAGTTTTCTTCAGGGTTAGGCCCGAAGTGAAAGGGTGAGATGAAAAACAAAAGCACACTCACTAGCTCAGGCAGGCAAGGAATCTTCCCTGACTCTGCCTGCTCTCTCAGCAGAATGGGATAAACATTCCCCTTTGAAAATTAATTATGGGCCTGTACCACAAGTAGGCTTGGGATTCAAATTTAAATAACCATGTGGACAATGAACCCCCAAGTTAGGAAATTAGCAAAAATAAAGGTGGCTCTAGAAAGGAGTATCACTGAGATGCCCAGAAGAAGCAAACGCAGATCACTCTGGAAGGACATATCCTCACCCAACACACACAATCCCCACACGCACCGCTGCTTCAAAAATAAACGTAAGACCACAAAACACTCAAGGAAACAAGCCAGGAGTGAATCAGCCAGACTGTACTTTAGTCCTTCAAGATTTCAATAAAAGAACAACTCGATAGGCTGGGTGTGCTGGTTCACACCTGTAATGCCAGCAATTTCAGAGGCTGAGGCAGGAGGGTCGCTTGAGGCCGGGAGTTTGAGACCAGCCTGGGCAACACAGCAAGACCTTGTTCTACAAAAAATAAAAAAAATTAGCTAGGCACAGTGGTGCACACTTGTAGACTCGCACCTGTAGACCCAGCTACTGGGGAGCCTGAGGCAGGAGGACTGCTCGAGACCAGAAGTTTGGGGATGCAGTGAGCTACGATAGTGGCACCACACTTCAGCTTGGGAGACAAAGACCTTGTCTCAAAACAAAGCAAAACACACAAAAAAGAACAACCTGATAAAGTATCTTCAATATGATCAATACCATAAAAAAGGAAGTGAATCCTAAAAAAAAAAGAATAGGATGTCTTGAAAGAATTAATAGATTTCTATTAATAGAATCTAGAATATCTACAAATAAAAATTACAGTAATTAAAATTACTCAATGGATATGTTAGAAAGCAAAGTGGGCAAGACTGAAGAGAGAAGTAGTGAATTAGAATAGAAACTGGAGGAAATTACCAGGCACCAGTATAGAGAGTTCAAGATAGAACATATGATAGAGAACTTAAGAGATGGGGAGGATTGAAGGAAAGGGTCTAAAAGGCATTTTGGAATTAAAAAAAGAAATAGGAGAATGGGGGTAGAGAGACAACATTAAAAGAATTAATGGGTGAAAATTTTATAGAATGAAAATTAAAGGATTGTTAGAATAAAAAATAACATTGAATCATGTGAATAAATAAGAATCCATACATAAATACGTAATTGTGAAACTGCAGACCAAAGACAAAGGCTGTAAAAGCAATTAAAAAAAAAAAGGAAAAATTCCCCACAAAGAAACTCGGTGTCTAGACTCCAAAGGTCAGAAGCAATGGGGTCCTATATGCACAGGCTGGGGGATGGGGGGCATGAAAACAACCTAATGTACCATTTGATGTACAAAAACTACCCTTAAAGCCAAGGTGGACTTCTGCTTCCAGGACGATGGATAAGTAGTTTTCCCTGTTTCACTCATTAAGTACAACTAAAAACCCTAGATACTATATATGTGTGTGTGTTTATATATTATAGAGAGTTGAAGACAGAACATGTGAAAGAGAGCGTAAGAGATGTGGCGGATTGCACATATACATAAAAAGATGATGCTGCATGGGAGAGAGAAAAAGGCAGACGGGCCAGGGACTTCACAGCCTGAGGGATGCTATGGTGGTGAGTTCCCTGGGTTTTCCTTTTGCCTCATATATCTCAGACTTGAAGGAGAACAAGCTGGTAACCGAGAAATGCCAATGGGTACAGATGAAAAAAGTCCCAACAAAAGCCTGCTCTCTCTAGAAGCTACAGGACCAGGAAAGGGGCAGCTGAACAAGAGAGAAAACTCTTACACAATAACCACTCTCCTCTACCCAAGCATCACAGCAAAAACTATGGCCCACACCAGTAAAGGCCAAATGGGGAGCCTAAACTTCCACCCTGGCAAGGCTAACAAGGCACACCAACACCCCCACAGAGGGGGTGTCAGAGAAGACCAAGTAGGGTGCTGGGGCTTTCTGCTGACTGGGTAGTGAGCTCTTCTGCCCCTGCTACTGTGTCAGGGGAGACCACGGGGAAGGGCACTAGAACATGTTCATCCCCACCCAGCAGTAACAAGAATCCCTCTCACCTGTCAGTGGAGGCCGAGTGAGGAATCTGGACTTCTACCCCCACCTGCTGGTGATGAAGTAGTACCCAAGAAAGGAAGCCAATTAAAAGAGCTAAAAAAGATCCAAGTCTTGTAATGTAATACAAAAATGTCCACGTTTCAGTTGAAAATCCCTTATTATACCAAGAACTAGGAAGATCTCAAAATGAAAGAAAAAAGATAATCAATAGATTCCAACATCAAGTTGACAGAAATGTTAGAATTACCTGACAAAGATTTTTCCTCACAGTTGATCAAGAGAAAATAATTATAGCTACTTATGTGTACTGTAGTAGCAGCTGCAGCAGCAGCAAGAGTAGGAGTAATTGTAATATTTCAATTTTAAATTTTTTACAAAAAATTATGTGGTTCCAACCTGGTCTCCAAAGTCCTCTGGGAATTTCCACAAAACCACAGGATCTGTAAATAATTGACACACATCCTTAAACAGAGGCAAAAGAACACATTTAAAGCAACAGTCCTGGTTAAATACTCTTAAAATTGTCAAAGCTACTTTAATTATAATTTTTAAATTTCTCTTGAGACATTTACAGTTGATGAGGTTCACTTCTTTTCCTTGATTGAGTTAAATATGTTGAACTTTTAAGGGTTTTAATGACCTTTGGAATACAACAAATGAAATTAGTAACTTAGGCCATCAAAAACCATTACTGTATTTCTTTTAGCAACTCACTTTTTTATTTACATGTCATAAAGATTCTGAACTTTGAATTTTCAATTTTAACTATGCTTACAAAAATATTGGTTTTAATTTGAAAAGAAAATTTTAAATGTGGTAAACATGTAATCACATACATTATAGCCCTCAGGGACTAGTCTAAAATATACAGCTTAAATTTCCATTTAAAATCCCCAATAAAAATTTACAAAAATTGTAATAATGTTTGCTTCATATTGGCTTTAAGAGTCCTAGACTTTGCAGTAATAGGTGAGTTGGCAGGCAGGTATAAGGCAGCTTATTTAAAATACAGTTGGTATTTGCAGGACAGTTCAGAGAAATTTTTCTAATATAGCTAGTAATTTGGTAATTTATATAAATCAATATTGCTTTATAAATATTCACATCAGCTTTTTGTTTTCTTTATTTCTCACAATACTTCTCTTCTGTTTAGCATAAGAAAGTGAAGTTTTAGTTGTAATAATCACTAATAAATATGTTGGTCATACACTTATTTTTTAATTTTGTCAAAAACTTCTGAATACTTTAAATGTCTCTTAAAAGGATAGTGTTTAATAATAGATTATTACTTCTGACAAAAACCTTTGAAAGCCCAAGATAAAATATGAACAACAAGTACAACCTATATGACAGGGTTCGAACTCCACTCCAAGGAAAAGGCCCTGGTGGACCAAAGATCCACACTCCAGGTACTCAACCAATGGAAATCTACAGTTTATTTCTACTACTCCATATTGCTTTTTAAGAAATATTATTTAAGGATGTATAATTTCAAAAGTTTTAATTCCAAACTTTAATAAATGTCTAGCAACATTTTTAGCATGAGCTACTTCCTCCTGTGTTTTTATTTAACAGAATATTTTTCAAATATTTTAACTTAAAAAAAAGCATGCTTTCTAGAATTAAACTTTTTACTTATTAAGGAGTAAAAAGTTCCCATATAACTTAACATAAATAAATCATTTAAAACATCTTATATGAAAATAATGTATTACAAACTTATAAAGGTAATATTAAATGATTATGTCCTCATGTAAAACAAAATGTTTCCATTTCTAAAATAAATTTGAAATGCATTATTCATCACCATAAAATACTCAAACATTAATGTCCTGTGGATAACTATGTTCCCAGTTGGAAAAAATATACATATGTGGCAATTTTAGCAAAATGGTAGATGCTAAGATCTAAATCTCATAAGACAAAAGTATATGATGGAATCTCCATCAAATAGGAAACAAAAGTTACTACCTTGATAAATTACTACAATAACTAATAGCCATGTAAACAAATCATAATGCAGAAATGTTACATAATGTTCTCATAAACAATGGAATTAAGAGGTTTCACTGTGAATATTTCAAACAACCCTTCTAAACAACTCAACTTTGTAGTTCTCATTTGAGAAAATGTTTGTGACAAGTTTCTTACACGTTGCTGTGCAGCCCTTACCGTCTGCCTGTACTGTTTGCAGCATTTACCTAAGTGTGTTTTCCTGTCTCGCTTTTCCTCATCTCTTACTCCACCAGTTTTTTCTGTACACTCTGCTTTTCCACACAGGGAAAACAAGTAAATACATGAAAATAGCATCTACTGGTTTCATCACGAAGTGGAAAATATCCTTTTCTTCTCATTAAATGAATTTTATCCTTCAGCACTCAAAACTTTATTATAATCATGTGCATCCATATTTTGAGATGGATTAACTTGGTTCCTGCCTATGTGATTAGATTTAGAGCACATCTGATGCATCTTTGTGGCAACTTTTCAGAAGTACTGCAAAGGAAGAAACAAAAGAGCTCTGAAAAAAATAATCCGATTCTACAACTTTATGCACAAAGACCGAATTTTCTGTTCCCTGAGGATTACTTTCCAGATACTCAATCTGATCTGGCAATATTAGGTCAATTTTATGCTGATTTTATGAGTGAAAGGATGAGAACCGCTGGTGGGAATAATCGCTGCCAGTGATGACTGATACACACTGCGTTTCCTTCTTGCTAACGTCTACTAGTAATTCAAAAGAGACTCCATATCTTAATTTAAAAAAAAACTTTGCCGCCAACAATCTAGAAACCAAGTAACGATAAAAATATATAACTTCATTTTGACATAAATATTTCTTATTTTAATAAGAAATGTTACAGTGTAGTAAAAAAAATACAAATTTTTATTAAATTAATAAATTTGGAAGGTGAATATTTAAAGTATGATTTGTGTGCCACCATCACAAAGATTCCAAATCCATTAAGGGTTTTTTAAAATGTAAAGTAAGATAAATTCAGCAGTATATTCTTTTCTTTCCCAATCAGATATTTCACATTTTCTGGCCCTTAATTAAAAACAAAAGTTAAAATTACTTAGAATACTAATGTGATTCTACTTCACTATAAAATTATGCAGGAAGAAGTTTGTAATTTTCATAAGTGAATAATATTTATTTAATTCTGTAGAATTCAATGATGAAATATACAATATCTTTAAAATCACACATTTGTAAAATTGCAAATCAGAGACTACTTTTGAAAAGGTAGAATGTATCCTATTAGTGTTTTGCATGATTATAGCTTTCTGTACTTGATTTACCTACATTGTAGAATCAGAACTTTAGTGTGAGGAAATTAAAGTCAAAACAATGAGGAGTTTGTCTTAGCCATACAGCTAGCTAATGTCAGAGCCTGGAGCTTTCTTAATTGAGATGTAAAGAATACTTACTTTAAATAATTTCCAATAATTCATACATTTTTGTGGCACATTTAACTTAAGTTCAATTTATTTCATTGAAAAAGCTATGCGGTACTAAAGAAACGGGAAAAGTCCCTGCCGGGCACTGACCTACGACACCCATGGAGGAAACCTAGTTGTTCAAAGCTTTGTCTCAGGCACGGTTATCAGGCAGAAACACTTCAACTCAACTTGAAGAGTCACCGGCTTAATAACGTCAAAAAACACGACTAATGAAGGAATGAGGTCTCCTAAACATAAATGAGCAGAAATCATTAAAGAAAATGTGTGATTTTTGTTCTTTCACCTGTAGGGATACAATGGTGAACAAAGCAGAGTCCTTACCACTCATAGAAAAGAGGAGCATCAAAACATATAATACAGTAAAATTTTATGGTACTAGCTGCATAGGATGCTGCAGGAGCACATAAAAAGGAAATCTAACCTAATTTAGAGAGCCACTACAGGACTTCAGAAGGAAAGGACAGGAAAATTGACACTCAGGTTAGATAAGAAAATGATGATTTGTGCCATACAGTGGGCAAGGGAAAATGCTACTGAGTGGAGAACCAATATGCATGAAGTCTTGGAGGTTACAAGAAAACAGAACACATTTTAGAAACTGAAAAAAAATCTAATATATCTAGAATGTAGATTGGGAGGGAGACAACGTCAAGAGATGAAGCCGGATTGGCAAGGAAAGCCACTGAAGCAGACATGGCACAAACCAGGTGAGGAAGAACCACCAGAAAGGTATGGTGAATGCAGCTGGAGTGTGTGTTGTCACGAAGTCAAGGGAACAGAGTGCATCTAAAAGAAATCCTCAAAAATGCTGCAAACATTGAAAAGTGACAACTGAAGAACTGCAACTGTATTTAAAGACATACAGCCACAGTCAGATGGGCTTCAATTAAAAGGCAGGAAGAAGGATGCAGATTTAAGATTATGGAAAGAGTGTGAGGAAAGAGAGACTGTATGGAGGCAATTTATTTAAGAAAGGCTATAAAAGGCAGAAGAAAGTAAAGGTGGGTAGAAAGGTTAAGTGTGACAGATTTGTTGTGTTTTAATTTCAGACGGGCACAGACTTGCACATGTTTAAAGGCTGACAGGAAGTGATGAGCTAGCAGAGCACCAGAGAAAGAAAGAGCCTAAGATCCCTGAGAACACAGCCAGGGCTGGAATCCTGGTCAGGACGGTGAGACGAGCCTTAGACAGAAGCTGGAGGACGTGTGCCATTGTTACAGGAAAAACAGAAGAGAAAGCCATAAATCTAAGTAAATCTGTTGTGGTACAAAAATAAGAGTTTTGTGTAAAAGTTGCTCATTTTTTTTGTTTAGTAGGAAGCTCTCTGCCACCAAAACATGCAAATACATTTTAAAACAGCTATTTTCAGTTGAAGGTATACTACATATATATGAAGACTGTAGGATTGAGAAATAAGATGAAATAAATAAATGGAAGCATAAGTAGAATTATGAAATTAGGCAGCTTAACTTCTAGTCTTCTACCTATGAGTAACACAATGCTTTCCGTCTGTGATCAGACGCAGGTATTGAAAAATAGCGAATCAACTTCCTTCTCCACTTCTCTAAGTTGATTTTAAAAGAACAGTGTCTCATCTGCTTATCCAAGTATCCTATGTAACTATCATTTTCTACATGTGCTAGTATATGAAAAAGCCTGAAAAGCACGAAGTTTAATAACTACAGTTAAAATTATAATTTTTATTACATCTGCAAAGTAGTTTTCAAACCCACTAATCATTGTAATTTTATATTCAGCCTGATTGCAAAAAAGGATTTCAGGAAGTATCTCAATCATTTAGGGCCACAAATGACCTTGGCGAAACCAGAAAGCCAGAGAACCAACACCATGCCATTTTTCCTTGCATGTACCCCAGCAAAACACAGATTTACAGCATTGATGGAAAAATATCACTCATTCTGACAAAGCAGTAATAAAAAAAACACAATATTACAGACTGCACAACATTACAAACGTTAAGACTACAAGCAATAGTGAAAACAAAAACAAATTCATTGCTGAAAAATCTTAAATTCAGACTAAAAATAATCTTGATAAAACATAATCAGATGTGTGTACAAATTATTTTAAAGCTAACATGCAGATGAGAATATAGAATTTTAGTATCCTTTTAAAGGTCTAGTTCAGCAGTTCTCAAACTTTAGCGTGCAACAGAAATGTCTACACATCCACACTGTTGAGTCCTACTCACAGAACTTCTGAGGCTGGTCTGAGAAAACGCATTTCTAACATGTTCCCAGGTGATACTGACACTACTCGTCTAAGCACCAGACTTTGAGAGCTAATAGCACAGATCATGTATCTCTCACAACGATTACCATTATGTGTCACATGTTAAGGAATTTAATACTTCCTGATTGTAAATATTCTTTCTAATATGGCAATAAATAATTAAAAATTCTCTTTATTACATATTTTTTTATTTGACAATAGGTAGATCTTCACAGGGCCAAGAAGAAACACCACCCAGAGCAATTACAGCAGGAAATATTTTTAGAAAGAAAAACACTACCAAAATGTTTTTAAAACCCTTTCTGTGCTAGTAAGTCTACTAATAGGATAATTCTACTTCCATATCCCAAAGAAAAGAATTTTATTTCAAAATTGAGTGTTTTATGACACTGGACCTATATAATTGATGGAGAACTTTAGTTATGTGAACATAAAGATATACTGGCTATTCATTTCCTCTATGTACGCCACATACAGACACATTGACAGTCCATATCTAAACAAGACAGACATCTGTCTGTACCTTTCCATGTCAGATACGTGAGGAAATATTTTTTGCTGTGGTTTCTTAGAATGCTTTGCTTTGTAGAATTTAAGCAATTAAGTTCCAATTTGAACAACAGAAGGGTAAATGCACAGTAGGTGTATCTGTGAATGTAAAAAAATTTAAGGCTTTTGTTTATTTTGTATTTTCACAAAAAGTTTCATTATTTTTTTTTTAATTCTCTTTTAATTTATTTCCATTTACATATGTGTGTATATATGTGTATACATATATAGGCTTGAACTCTATAAGTAAATGGATACATAGGTATAGATATATAGACATCCATATATATAGGTATATAGATATCCATTAACTTATAAAGTTTGACTAATTTTTCTGTTTACAATTCTGATGGCAAGATAAATATTTATTTATTTATTTTTTTTTTTTTAATTTCAGCTCATCATGGGGGTACATAAGTTTAGGTTATATACATTTTCCATGTCCCACCCATCCCCCCGAGTCAGAGTCCCAAGCGCGTCCGTTCTCATTCTCCAGACAGTGCACCTGGCACTCATCATGTAGTCATACCTCCATCCCCTCCCCCCCCACCTCCCCGGGTCTGCACCTTCAAGCATGACCATTCCCCAGAGGGTGTGCAACGCATTCATCATGTAGGCATACACCCATCCCCTCCCCCCACCCCCATCCCAGTCTGATATCCAATTGGTATCCTTCCCTGATGTACATTTAGGTGAAAAGTTTCATTATATATGGATAGAATCTTAGAATTTTCTGAATGAGAAAGGACCTTAAAGGTACTTTTTACCACTCGGACTTAGGAAAGTTATATTTCATCCTGCGGTTCTGGAGCTAGTAACTATCGAAGCCAAGACTGGAATCCAGGTATCCCGGCTTCTAGCAGGACATCCTCTCTGAAACACGCTGCTGCACGTACAGCACCACACAAGTAAACCCAGTTTGCTCTGGTTGGTTACCTTTGACTTTAATGGTCATTCACTGGACACTAGTTTAAAGTACATTCACACTTAATTATCTACAAGAAGATATTTTCAGCAAAACAAGTATTTAAATTTTTTTTTGTAAAACAATGGCCTAAATCTTACAGACTTCCTCTGAACAATACTTGGAAATCTGTATGTGAAGAAACCTTGTAAAGAATATTAATAGTATTAAAATTAATATCCTCTCAATCTGGAATTAAAATAATTCTTCATATAATCATGTTAAGTTTGACTTACATGCACAAAAACCTTATAGAAATGAAAACATTATTTCAAGATCTTTTACTTTATAACCAGTTGCAAAAATAGAGATCACACTTCTATTTGTTGCTTTATATGATGTACACATTTAAAAGCAAGCAAATTTGGAAATTTGTCCATTTGTTCACCATCCTAAAAATGTACATAAGCAGTGATAGAAATAAAATCTAATGTAATGATCCCATTGTGATTATCTTCATTCTAAAGAGTCATCTGGAAAATCAAACTGCTTCTACTACTGTAAAATAATTTTGGTGCTTTTGAAATGCAAACCATAGAAACAACTTAATGGATAATTCTAGTCGTTCTAAATATTTCTCCCCAGAATAACCTAAAATTAGCATCACAACTCAAAATAAGGAAGCTCTTTTTGCTCATAGATTAGCAAATTCTAACTAAGGTAATGAAAATGAAACTTCTAAGAATCTCATATAATCCATACCGTGTTAGATATATCATTTTACTACTTCCACTCCTTTTAAATAAGACCTATTATAATAAAATGAAAACTCTCATCAATCACCTGATAGAGTAATTCCAAACTTAACCAAACAGGGCTAATGGGTGAGAATTGAATTGAAAACACCTTGACAAAGAAAGCAATTTCTTTTCTTGGCACTCCTCTGAAGCTGTGGGTGATCATGGTAATCAAACCAACAGTAAGGGGCCATCTGTCCCAAGGGCCCTTCATGAGAGTTAAAAAAAAAAATCAACAACAAAAAAGGGAAAGAAATGCTGTTCCACAGATGTTCAATTTTGATTAATCTATGACAAGGAACTTCCAACTGAGAATCAATGTTTTGACGTTTTTCAGATATCAATCATAAAAAGCCAACACTAAGTTTTTATAAGAACACAGGGGAAAAAGAAGTTAATAGGTTGCCTGCAGAAAGACGATCTGTCATACAAAACCTGATACACCTTTTAGTCAGCTAATATGTGCATCCTATCCTAAAGCAATAGCTTTTATTATGATTCCCTTAAAGAGGAAGGAAGACAAGAGGCCATGTTTTAATTTAGCATGAGACAGTGTTTTTTAATAATTCTTCCTACAAGTATGTGATTAAACAAAAAGACAACATGTATTTTTATTCACAATATCCCTTATATTTAACTCTTTGAACTAAAACATTTTAAAGAAACACAGCCTTAGCGTGAAACTTCAGAAATGTAAAATTAACTGACCCTCTCATAAAACAGTTTCATTTTATTCATAACATTTAATTTTCATATTACACCAAAAAATAATTCTGTGTAGAAATGCAAACTTAGTGAAGGCTTTTCCCATATGACATAAAGATAGTTTGAAGTGCAACAGACTCCTGGCACTCCTAGATATAACACACAGTTTCAATAATTTGGAAATAAGCTAAAATTTATGAGTAGAATCATACCTACTATTAAAATGACTCAAAGTTTACTAAGATGAAAATATTTGTAAGCTACATTAAGAATTACTAAAAATATTTTAAAATGAAAATACAATAAAACAAAATATTAAAGAACCAAATTAAGCCATGTGTCACATTTCTTTCAGAATACATCCAAGTTAGGATCAAATTAAATGTAGAATATACTTAAGACTCAACAAATAAATTCACTAAGAAATTTACTGTAAATGCAATAACTACTTATCTTTTTATCTACAAAGCCTAGGAATTAATTTTGTAATCCCAGAGAGATCTCATATCAGGCACAGGACAGAGGCAAATATAAATATCCTCTGGAAGAAGAAATACTCAACTCAGGTCTTGCCAAACATAAATTTGCAATTCAAAATTACTATAGAAAATCTAAACACCTGTGATTATAACCCATCAGAAACAGAATTAAAATATTTTGTTTTGCTCCTGCCTCAAAGGCTTTTGATATTAAAGTTATCTGAAACAACATATATAATAAAAATATCTAAAATGTTTAAAAAAGAAAATAAGGATTCCAAGTATGAGCAAACAATAAGAGATTTTTAAAGACAGATTTTGAAAACTAGAACTTCAAAAATATAATTTTTGAAATTAAAAGCTCAATGGATAGAATAAATAGCAAATCTTATAAAATTGAGAAGAGAAATAGTGAAATAAATCAGACACAAAAGATAGTAAACAGAATGAGGCACAAGGATAAAAACAGTGAGAAACCTAAAGGAGGTTAAGAAAAATGGGGACCAAAATAACAACACAGATCTATTTAGAGTTCTAAAAAATCAGACCAAAGAGAATGGAGTGTGTGTAATGGGGGAGGGAAGAAAATAATATTAGAAGAAATAAAGACTGATTTTTCCAAAACTGGCAAACAACATAAGCTTCAGATTCAGAAAGCACAACAAGCCCAAGCTAGAGCTCAAGAAAGACATTTGAGGCCTGATAACGAAGTTGCAAAGCACAAAATGATGTCGATAACTTTAAAAGTATCCTACAGAGAAAAGAGATAACTAGAAAAATAGACACGTTATTACACTGACAGCAGACTTCTCAATAGCAGCAATGGAAGCCAGAAGACAGTGGAATAATATATTCAAAACCTTTAAGAAAGTATCCTTGTCATTTAAAACCGTGTAAACAGAAATGTAGGCAAAATAAAGATATTTTCAGAAAGACAAAAACTGAAACATGCACCAAGAACAGATTCTCACTAAAGGAGTGTCTAAAGATTGTAACAGCAGGAAAAAAGAATAATTCTCCCTAAGGAAAGTGTAAAATGCAAGAAATCATATATTTCATGTATGCAGACCAATATATACAACAATGTTTATTGAAGCACTGTTTGCAATTGACAAAGTTTTAGAAATAACCTTAAATGTCCATCAATATGAAAATGGTTATATTATTATTATTCTATGACATACTGTACAGCCCTGAAAAAGATTACAGTCTTGAAAAAATTACATTTGCTCATATGAAAAAAAATGTACAAAATACAGTATTAAATGAAAAAAGGAGACTAGATGAAGCCAGAAAGATAAGAGGAAACAAGGAGAACATAAAGAACCTTAAGAGTCATAAAGAAGAACTTGCCTTGAACTCTGGGAAAGGAAGCCACAGAACAGTTTGAGCAGAGAGGTAACATGGTCTCACATATTTCAACAGGATCACTCTGGCTTCTGTGTTGAGCATAAACTGAAAAGTGACAAAATAATGAGCCCAGGTATGAGGCTACTGAATAATTCAAATAATATTTTAAATGAACATCCTGGGAAAAGAACTTTCACCTTATAGATACTAGGACTAGAATTCAGACATATATTGACAATCTGTGGTGAAATAGCAGGGAAGACAGCAAATAATATAAGATTTATAAGATGATCCACCCTCCTGAGACAGAATTCATCCCAAGAGCAATAGAGGCCTACGAGTCAGAGGGAAACTCTCCCAGTGGATTACAGCGGGTGTTTATGAACCTGATCTAACTCAGGGACCTTGTCAGCAAGCGGGCACTGTGGAAAGTGTTTCATAGAATGACTAATGAGCTCTAGGTCTGCAGAACTTCAACACAGACCATAAGAAGCTGCCTCCCTACTCCGCAGGGACTGGACTCACAGTGCGGGCTATGAAGGATCAAGTGGCGCTGAAAGTACAAAGGACCGGCAACACCATCACGAATGGCAGCCCAGGTGACAAGAGCAGTAGCAGTGACACAGGGTGCACTTCAAACAGTGCTCGAAGGTGATGGCATGCGTCCCTGCCAGCACCAGCCAGCGTCACCAGCATCATCCTGGTGGAGCACCAAGCAAGGTCTGGAGAGACGACTGCGTCAGTCATACGGAGACGACTGCAGGGACAGGCATGAGGCACAGCAGCTGAGGGAGACAAGCGATTCCTCCACCTGTGAGACGCCCCTGGGGGACCATGGACACAGGAACCAAAGTGAACACCTCAAACTGGACTAAGACCCAGAAGGCGCTCAGATAAAGGTCATCAAGCTGCAACAACTGAGTCTGAATTTCAATGTGTCATCTCCACCCTCAAGTTAGTGATGCCTATGGACTTGTGGGCAACACTTTTAAAATATCTATGATAAAATTAAGAAACTTGTTAATGACAAAGTATAATGATAAGCAAAACAAGCATAACCCAGGTATTATATTTCAGGTCTCTCTTGCTATACTATGAAAGAAGTAGAGATGTGAACAAATATTTCACTCTGTTACTAATTAAGCATTTTTTTAATTCTAAAATCTTCCCTGATAGCATCTTCCTTAACTAATAATGAGTTTATACCATTAACCTTTGAGGTCAATATTATGATTGGTAAATATAACACTGATATTGGCAAAAAGAATCATTTCCTTGTAGGGACAGAAAGCTGTTAGTCTGAACATGCTTACCAATTATTAACTCCTAGAGTAATTTTCACTCATTTTTCCTAAAACACATAATATCAAGTTATTGGGAATTATATTAGAAAGACCTTGCTAGGTATTGAGAATAGAAAACAGTGATCTGGTTTTGAGGCCAACTAGACTGAATTCTACTTCTATAATACACAGACTGCAAGAGCAAACACAATTTCACACGGATTATTTGTCACGTGAGTTTACCTATGAAAATAACCACGTACTGGAGATTACAGGCTAGAGGGGTCACAAGAGGCCTTGTTCCCTCTCCCTGCGTGTCCGGCTCCTTCACATTACACCAAACTGGGTGTATCCATTTACACTCCGCACACACACTACCACGAACCTCCCAAGTTTCCCTCCTGCAGTGTCCAATAAATCTAATGGTTCAAAGTTCTTCCCAGTAGGATGGTCTGAGTGCAGTGGTATTTACAACTAATTGATCACAACCAGTTACAGATTCCTTTGTCCCTTCTCCACTCCCATGGCCTCACTTGACCAGTCTTAAAAAGTTCTTCCCAGTAGAACAGACACTGGAGACTCGGAAGGGCAGGGGGGTGGAAGGTGGGAGGTGGGAGAGGGGTGGGAGATGAGAAATTACCTAATGGGTACTAAGTACACTCACTAGGTGAAGGTGACATAAAAAGCCCAGACTTCACCACTATGCAATATGTCCATGTAACAAATCTGCACACGTACCCCACAAATCAATAAAAATTTTTAAAAAATAAATAAAAATTCTTCCCCATGTCCAACTAAATCTCTCACAAGAGAACTTAACTCTTTTCTCTCTTGTTGAAAAGCTGGAACATCACCACATGTAATTTAAAACAAACCCAAAAGCTGTTACTGAAACTCTATTTCCCGTATCTCACAAATTATTTCCTCTACATAAATGTGGCGGTTCTCAACCCTTTCTGTTCATTAAATTGCCTAAGGAACATCATTTAAAAAAGAAAAAGGTGGCCTCTTTACCCTATCCCATACCATACTAAATGTCTGCAATTAATTTTTGTTTAAAACTCCCCAGGTGATTCTAATGTGTAGCGTTGGCTGGGAACAACTACCTCAATCTTTCTGGGAAAAAAAAAAAAAAATTTCAGCCTTTTTTCAAGCTTCAGGTGTTTCAAACTAGACTCAAAACTACAACATAATACATAATTCCACATGTAAAACATTAGTGTTTTTTATAGATGTTCATAAGCATAAAGCAAAATTTCATATCTTAAGCCAAATTTTTCCAATGACTTCATTACACCATTCCCTTAGTGTCTAAACTGATCATACCCTTCTCACTCTACTAATGAAACCCAGGCACCAAAGCTGAAAATCTCAGAATCAGCCTTAACACACCTTCTTCATCCTCTACATCTAATCGGCTGCTAATCATGTTAGTTCTTCCTTTGAAACGTAGTTCTCATCCATTCCTCTTCTGTCATATTCTAACCCTACTCTAAATTCTTACTAACTAGTCTGGCTGACACTTAGCTCTTCTCATCCCACTGCCACTAAATTAATTCCTTAAAATAGTGTTGTCCTTTGTCTTGCTTTTTAGAAACAGGGTCTCGCTCTGTTGCCCAGGCTGAAGTGCACTGGCACAATCATAGCTAACTAGAGCCTTGAACTCCTGGGCTCAAGCCATCCTCCTGCCTTGGCCTCCCAGGGTGCTGAGATTATAGGTATGAGCCACCCCACACCCAGCCTAAAATAATGTTATTATGCCCCTGTTCAAAGAAAAATATTCAGTGGCTTCTCACTGCTTACACTGAGAAAACCCAATTCCTCAATCTATGTTGGTATTTAATACCTCAAGTAGAATATTCAAATTTTAACACAATAAATAACTCTACATATTAAGACCAGTCAATGTAGCAAACTTGGCACTTCTGACCCAATTCCATCCTACCTAAAATTTATTTCCCTCTACATTCCAATATAAATTTTCTATTCAATCCAGGCATCCAGTCTTTCACGTACATAAAATGACAAATTCCAAGGATTTACTCATACTTCAATACATGCTGTACCCCCTTCCTCAAATACTATGTTCACTTTTATCTGTATCTCCAAATTCTTTGCACTATTCTGGACCACTGCTGTGAGGCCTTCCCAAAACACTGCAACCTCACGGACGGTCTCGCTTCCAGGCAATACATATCATCTAAGCCAGTTATTTTGAAATATGTTATACTGCCTTACACTTCTACTTAACTATTTTATATTTCCTCACTTAAATAAAGATCCTGAAGGCAGAAATCATGTTTTTTATTTTTTCTGTATACTTCATAAAAGCAGTCTTTTCAATTTTTTTCATGGAATTTATTTTTCATTCCTTCCAGCCAATGGAAATATATAATGCATATAAAATTCTTCCCTATCATATCACTTTTTTCAGAGTAAATCTCATGACATTAATATACTTATATCAACGTGCTTAGTTTAAGTAGCTAGCCTACTTTAATATAAGTCTGATCAATTCTGATTTAAAGGCAATATAATGAATCAAATACTTGTTGATATCAAAGAGAGTCAAGTGTTCCACCCTTATATGTTTTCACTAAAGATAACAAGCAAATGAACAGGGTAAAGCCATCACTAATTAAGAAAGCACCACGCTTCAAGAAATAAATGGTCAATTAAACAGTAATTACATAGAATAAATAGTAATTATGCAGAATTGTCCTTGGACATTGGCTGCTGATGTGTTTTAGTTAGCCTCCATAATGTTGAACACAAGTTCTCAAACTTTTTGGTGTCAGGAATTATTTTTACTCTTAAATATCACTGAGGTCATCAAAGAACTACTGTTTAGGTGAGTTACTGCAAATGATGTTTACTGTCCCAAGTACACACTTCATCGGTCATTGGAGCAATAACTTCATCCCAAAGCCTATAGAAAAGTCCACCACCTACTTGTGAAAGTGGGAGTAAAAAAGGCTAATAACATATCAGGATTATCATGAAAATAGTTCTGACCTCACAGAACCCCCGAAGGACTCCAGAGGATCCCCACAGCCCCCCAGACTCCATGTGGAGAAGCACAGGCATAACACAAAGAATTTAGAAAACAGCATAAAATCATGTTTAAATGTCGCATAAGCTTTTAAAAAATTAAGATCTTCTTTAAAACCTATGAAAAAGTCAAGGTATAATTATTTATTTGTTACATAAATATATTCCCTCTTTATAGGTAGAAGGGAGAAAAAGATTTCAAGGTGAAATGCCTTTAGAGCACACAGGTGTACCCACACATATAGATGCAGGTGGTGTAAATCAGTGCAGTGAGCCTGCAGGAAACAACACAAGGATGCAGTAAAAAAGAGACCCCAGACCCCTTCTCAAGAAGGCAGCATCATCCAGCTCCAGCCACGTGGAAAGTGGGCCCAGTGTTGACAGACACTGTGATTTTTCAAGAAAAGCTAGAATTTTTATGAAAAAAAAATCACCTAATTTTATGTTGGGAAAAATAATTAAACATTTCATGAATACCATGTGAGCCTACATACACACATTGCCTAGAACAGCGCCTGACACTTCGGAAGCCTTACGTCATTAACTATCATCATATTCAGTACTGTCAGGCAAAAGGGGGAAAATGCTAAGACAAAGATGCAGACAGTTGGCCATGGTGAATGGAGATAATGCATGAGGCAAAATGACTGGCTGTTATTTTTTCTTTATCTTCACATAAATCTACCTCATTCCACCCCCAGGACCTTCCTAAGTCTGGTCACTTGTTTTACACCATCCTTGCGTACTTCTGTCTTAAGGAATGATTCCTTATCAAATTTTCATCAACTATTTATTAGCTGAAAACTTAGAGCGCTGCACAGTAGCTCACCGCCCACTCCGACCTAACGTGTACATTTCACGTGTTTCACCTCTTGTCTCTTTCCTTCAGCTCACTGCCACCTTCTACTTTCTACCCTTTTTCTTCGCCCTTACCTCTTTATCACTGGATAGCCAGCACAATCTCTAGCCTCTGTTTCTCCCCCTCTTTCTCCTTTTCTGTTTTTCAGAGTAAAAGTGAAACGAGGCAACCACGGGAACAAGCGCCTCATACTACCAAAGGGAGTCAGAGCAAGAGGAGAGTCATTACACGATGACACCACAGCATCCTGCACCTTAGAACAGCCGCAAACAATACAACACAAGCAGCTGCTCATCCACATCTACACGTGGTTACTCTCAGGAATAAGTTACATACACTAACACAGCCAAGCAAAGAGCCCAAGTGCAGAAAACCTTAATTATTGTTCAAGACTGATATCTGATTGACAGGAGAAAGAGAAGCAATTGGTCCAGATCGATAGGTCCAAGCCAGCAGGTGACACAGGGATTAGCACCTTAACTTCCATCAGTTCTAAATGGATTATAACTAAATTCTCAGTATTGATAACATTAATATCAATATAAGATCAGACAGAAATCTCCAAATTCTTTTTACACTAGAACTACAACCATCTCCTACCTGGACTTGTATACTATTTCATAACAACACTGACCACCTGAAGACCTGTATGTACTAACAGAATAGGCACCAAAATGCCACAGACCAAATAGGAGTCTTAATATGTACCAGAGACGTGCTCTACCCAACTTTTCTATTTCTGCAGAGATACACGATCATATTAAATAAGGAAACTGGGGAAAAATGAATAAAAAGGATCCAGATTTTATTCTCGTATAATGAAATAAATATTCATACCTTGACAAAAGTCCGTAATGCAGCTTTTTAATTAGGGAAAAAGAGCAAAAGACAAACATTACATATCTATTGTTTCCTGCATTTATAGTGTGGTCTGCAACATATACTTTCCAAATTAAGAAGTTTAAATATATGTTTAAGTACTGTAAGTCAAAAGACACAGTTGGAAATACATGTGTATTATCAGAACTCAAGTATCCATCGCTGACAGTCATCTGCTTGACCTGTTTTCACAAACACAACACACAGACCTCGATGAGTGTTTCTCCTCCTGCTCTTCTACCTTACCCAACACTTTTCCCCTCTTACTGGCTTATTTTGCGGTCAGAGGTTAAACTGTTAACCCTTCACCTTCCAGGAAAGTTTTTTTTCCTCTCTTTATAAAAGGTTTTTCACAGTGTGCAGCAGTGGGATTAGCTCCTCTCTTGGAGAACAAAAGCTGTGTCTTTGTCTTCCTTGTTTGTGCCTGGAGCCCTACATCAGAGGAAGCTGCTCCTACTCAACACGCACAATGATGAGACTGTGAGGAAATGAAAGCCTGGCCTCTCGGTGTCTAGACTCTCACCCAACCAGCTAGCCAGAGAAAATCCTGTCAAGCACTCAGCTGAAAATTAACTAAGGTATCCTGTTGAGAACCTGATGAAGATGTTATGTGACCACACGGTAAAACTTTCCATTGTTGCACATAAAGATAAGAGAAAAACCTTTAGAACTCAATGCTTTAACAATCTTGGTCACCAATTCACACATGGGTCAGTAAATGTATTTTACTAACATACAACCCCTTCCTCTATACACTCTCTTAAAATAATACACAGGCTTATTTATGACATTCTAATCTCCTGCACTTAAAAATCTAACTAAAGGATACATTCAAAAATATTACAATAGACCATTTTTTATTTGCAGTTTTTATATTAGATATTTCTCGTTAGAAAGTTTACTATTGTGTTTATCGCTGAAGGAACTGGTCAAAATGCAGAAGTCAAAAGAAAACTGTCATATCTTTTCACATCCCTTAATATTTATATATTTTACAAGTTTTTAATATTGAACAAAAGACAAATAGTAAACCAAAAGCAGATATTCAATTAAAGCTTTAAAACAGAAGTAAAGTCATACATAAAACAAATCATACTTATAAAAACTATTTGTAAATTTTTTTAACCTGTAAAATGTTAAACACATTAAACAAATTTAAATTTGGTCATATGATGTCAGTAGAAAAACAATTCCCTTAAGTATGTTAAGTTATGGGTGAGTTCATGAATATTTACAATGATTGTGGGGAGGACTACAGTTTTTAAAATATAACCTTATAATTCACATCCATGGAAACAACTAATGCTGAAAATTATTAAGTGAAAACTTATTATATATGATTATAATCATATTAAATAAGCTCATAGTGAAATCTGAAACGAAATGCACAAAAATAGATATTTTTATGTTATTGGTATAAAAAGAATCTTTTTCCTTTTTTCAAAATTGTCCATAATATTTAACAAGAATAATGTAAAAAATAAACTGTGCAGAATAATCAGAATAGTTCAAAAGGCTACAATGGATAGGAATTCATGAGAGGTAAGAGTGCAACCACTGACTATAGTATTCAGAATTCAAGAATAAATCATGGGTTACATAGTTCATACAGTAATATAAATTGATTCCCCAAATTTTAGGAGAAATATAAACATGCCCTTTTTTAACCTATAATGATGATTAGCCTGACAACTTCAATAGGTCATGACCAACAAACTTCACAAAAGAAATAAATTTATTCTTATGAGGAAAAAAAAAATCAATGCTTATACATAGCAGATGTCTGATTTGGAGAAGTATGTGCTATTCTTTTAAGAGTCACATGAAAATTGGCCGGGCGCAGTGGCTCACACTTGTAATCCTAGCCCTCTGGGAGGCCGAGGCAGGTGGATTGCTCGAGGTCAGGAGTTCGAGACCAGTCTGAGCAAGACCCCGTCTCTACTAGAAATAGAAATAAATTATCTGGACAACTAAAAAAAAAGTATATATAGAAAAAATTAGCTGGGCATGTTGGCACACGCCTGTAGTCCCAGCTACTCGGGAGGCTGAGGCAGTAGGATCGCTTAAGCCCAGGAGTTTGAGGTTGCTGTGAGCTAGGCTGATGCCACGGCACTCACTCTAGCCCGGGCAACAAAGTGAGACTCTGTCTCAAAAAAAAAAAAAAAAGAGTCACATGAAAATCTAAGCCTGGCAAAGAACACCATTTAAATTGAGGACTTTGGAACAAAATGCATAAGCAATGACTGGCAGGAAATGTTAAATATTTCATTCCTACTTCTGTAGAAAAAAAATGTATACAAAATTAAAAGGAACATTTGATAAAACAGAAAAATATAAGAAAATAAATTTAGTTAAATCTATATATGTATAATAGTTAACAGAATGGTACAAAACCTAAGATTAAATAGATCTATCATGCCTATCATTAAATATCTTTTCTGTCCATGAATTATGCCTAAGTAAAATGATGGAAAAGAGACAACCAATTAACCATGACTCTTAAAAATCAATATTGTATGTATGTTCAAGACATGAAGGAAACATTTACCAATGGTAATTTCTAGAATATGGGATTAGGCATGATTTATATTTTCTTGTATATGCATGTCTTTATTTTCCAAATTTCCATCAGTAAGTATGCATATATACTCATAAATATACTATATATTAATACATCCATCAGCATTAGACTACTATCATAGTTAATAGAAAAATTAATTATTTTATAGAGTAACTTAACTTTGGAAACAAGAATGCTTTATAACAAAACATTCTTATTTGAAAGTACTTCTGTATAGTCACTTCCTCCAACAAACCAAAAATCAAGAATTTCAATGCTTCCTTTAAAAATTTAAATTTGATCTGGCTTATGATAAAATATATTAACTTTCCAACTTCTAAAAATTTAAGAAAGCTTAATGTTAGAAATAAATCATTCTGAGAATAAATGAAGCACAAGGGAAGAAAAGGAAGAAGAAAATATGGGAGAAACATAACGGAAGGCTACAAAAGAGAATGCTATGGCATGATGGAGGCCAGTCAAGGTTTTTCCTGTAAGAACTAATTTTTAGCTAATATGTGACACTTTTATGAAGCTTGTTCACAGTTTTAAGTGCTTTTCTACTACAAATGTAACTGGCCATTTTTGGCCAGCTGAGCTAGAATTAGCACAAAGAGTAACTCCATTCCCACCATTCTTCCCTGCTGTCTCTTTTTAAATCCATTGATACGTACAGCAGCTTAAGTTTAGAAATTAGATAAGTAAGGGTTTGCATCAGAGGTGAAGGATGAAAAACAAAAGGAAGAACAAAAAACAAGTTTGGGCCAATAACGTGTCCAAGCTGCTTGGACTGGGGTGAGCTCCTAAAATCATACAAGATGCCGATTCAGTACAGGCATGAGTGGCCAAATGACCGTTGATCTACTTAAATGTTTTTTCCCTTTTCCCTCAGCACGTGGTCATAAAGTTAAAGATGACATTTTCCAATCTCCCTTATACCTAAGTAGTATCACTGTGTGACTAAGTTCTTAGCAAGGAAAGTAACGTATCAAATTTTCCCCTACCTTGCCTAAGAAATTTCTTCCCTTAAGTATTTCTCTTGCCTGTCCTGTGGCTTAAACTTGGACACAGTTAGTGACCCAGCTTTGAATGCAGATGAAAATAACAGTCTAAGGGCTGGGTATAGTGGCTCACATCTAGCACTTTGGGAGGCCAAGACAGGAAGAGTGGTTGAGGCCAGGAGTTCGAGATGAGCCTGAGCATGCATGAGACCTCATCTCTACAAAAAACAGAAAAATTACCCGGGCGTGGTAGCACGCACCTGTAGTCCCAGCTACTCAGGAGGCTGAGGCACGAGGATCACTTGAGCCCAGGAGTTTGAGGTTGCAGTGAGCTATGATGATGCCACTGCACTTTAGCCTGGGCAACAGAGCAAGACCCTGTCTCAAAAAAAAAAAAAAAAAAAATAAGTACTGACAGTTAAATAGGAATATTCCAATAACTTTTTAAATAATTTCTGCACTTTATCCATTTAAGATTTAGCGATAAAACAGAAAATTGAGAAAACATTACATAAACACTCAATTCAACGTAAAATTTTACTTTTACTCTTACTTACAGATAGCATTACTTTTAGGGCACAAAAAGTTGTAACTTGTTAGACACTAAAATATTAGTTATCATACTACTTAAGTCCTTCTTCAAAAGAAGAAAGTTTACTGGTTTTTGCATGGGTGAGTTTAGCTTTTAAAAAAAATCTTTAGAATTTTGTGCCAATTAGCCATATAGAATGTATTAATCGCAACCTAGAGAAACCAAAATTGCTTACTTTAATCATTTATTATATTTCAAATTTTACTAAGCTGGATAAACTTAAAATACACATGAAGATGTTTCTAAAACCTAGTGATTTAAACAGTAACAGCAGAAAGACAGTAATAAAAGCATGGCAGGAATAGAAGATACAAACTGGAATGACTAGTTCATGAACAGTAGGAACCGGTGAAGGGAGGAAGGAGGGAGTAAACCACTCACAAGTCTTTATGAAAAGGTAACAACCTCTCTTACTCGTGCATAGATTGAATGTTATATAAGGCAGACTGATCTATCTTTCAAGATCACTTTAGCATGAATTTAAAGTTATGGAAAATCCACATTTTCCAAATGAATTTAGCCTATTTTACCAACAACATCAGGTGAGCATTATTCCACACACCTTAGGTAATGCTATGATTATTTTCAAGATTAATTCATAACAAATACACTACAGAATAGATTTAAACTGGAACTGAAAAAATAATATATCCATTTGAGTACCCATTCTGCAAAGAGGACTTCATTGGGCCTGGAAAGAATGCAAATGGACAAACTTTACTCCATGTAGGACAACACAAAATAACTTCTTTAATCAGAGAATGTTCCCTGCAACTTAGGATCACTCTCTGCCCGTGGACATACCTGACAACAGCAGCAGTTCAAATAGGCCAGAGGTGCAGCAGGCAGGGCTGGTGGAGCCAGAAATGTGGGTGACTTCCTACCTAAAATTAGCTGTGCCCATTTCACCACAGCTGGGTGGGGCTCCTCTATTTTAAGGTGTACAGCTCTAAACTGCTTAAGAGAAGATAATTGCTGGCTGGTTTCTGGAGATAAGAGTGTCAGTAAACTTTCCACCAAGGCTTTAGGATAGCCCACTAGTCTCCACAAAACCCCACACTTAACCATCATGCTATCCAGGATCTGAGTGCACTACAAGGAAGGTCCTACACTGGAGATATCCATGAAGATGCACCATGCAAAGAAATATTAGAAGAATAAGCAAGGAGACATTCTTCATTCTTGTCTGCTACCCATGCCCACACACACACATGCACATATACAATATAGCAAATGTGGGGGGAAATTATAACAATCATGATATTAAAGTACTATACTCTCATATTTTCAGGAAATCATACAGAACTGACAACTGAAACCCTTCCAAGTAATGTGACGCCATTGTTTCTCTCTCTCTGAAAGTGCTATGCCACTGAAGTAAATCCAGCCCAAGGGGCTACTCAGTCTACATTCTGCATTCCAGAAACATTAGAAGGGAATTGGTGTAGCTTCCGTTGATACTGGCAGAGAATCTGCCTTAATGTTTTTAAAAAGATGCTAAATTTTCAAACACAAATGAAAGAAAATGAAAAGACAAACCCTTTCCCAAAACTAACAGTAACTTTATCAATGAATCATGGTAAAGTTGAGTTGTAAGTTATATGGGCTTAACACACACCTGAAATTCAAGCTGCACAGATAACATTCATGATTTCTATATCCCCAAGGCAAAGACCTAGCATCTGTTACTACCAGAAACCTGAGACACTCAATGCAGAATACACATTTAGTACTATTATTTTCTGATACTATCATGTTCCAGTACTCCACAATGTTAACACTTGCTTTGACAGACTCAATCAGTTATTTGAAGAATTTACAGAACACACATACCTTCATTTTCAGAGCCATGACATTTCACTTTCAATACCAAGTCAAAGGTTCTTTCTGGATTGGCCCTAAAAAAAAAAAAAAAAAAAAACTTTGTTATATTTATTTCCTATAACAAATAAGCATCTCCATAAAGCTTGTATTTTCTTAATTCTAAGACTAATCTTGTTCTTACCTCTACATATTAAATGTAACTATATGACTACAGTATAGCAGAAATAACAATGAAAATGTTTCTCAGATTAGAAATTTAAGATTACTGATATTTAGGAGCTGAGATCTGAGACTTGGGGCAAAGCATTTAACCTCTGAGACTATTTTCTTACCTTAAAAAAAAAAATAAAGTGCCTTGTCCACTTCACAGAATAATTGTATTACAAGTCAAATAATATATGGGCAATTACATTATAAATCAAGTGCTGTATAAATGCAAATCATCGCTTTTATCTTATTGCATCCAAAATTGGAAGGCCAGTGTGTCCCTAAGTGTTTTTAGATCCTGCCAATGGAGCTTAACACAAGCTCTCAGCCTTTCTTCCAAGGACTTGCAATCTGAGTGTAAATGACGAATACCTGGCTCCACCTGCCACGTTCTATTGATAGATCACCATAGGACATTTGTAAAGGTCCACGAATGGGATACTTTGCATATACTTTCCTTGAGATGTATTTACGGTACTTAGGCATGTTTAAAGTAGCAAACTATTCAGAGACTCGAAAGATAACAAAAAAAGACTTCTTTCATACCAATTATCATTGGGGAAACTGGACATCAGCCCCCAGATTAAATTTTCCCGCTACAAACTGTAAGGCTGATTTGCATCAGTCAGAACTTACTGTTTTTACTAACTTGCCACACGTTTAACCTATTCATTGGTTAAATTTCAAATTGTAAATTGAAATCTATTAAGACACTTTTTTTTCAAAACAGAGTTCTGTTTTATCTCTCTTTCCATCAGAGGGTAAAAAAATAGGCCTAGTCTGATACCACAAGTCCAAAGTGTTACCATCTTTCAGTTATTCCTGCTGACGAGACTTTAGTGTCTCTGTATTACACATTGGCTGTTTTTAACACGTACCTCCTTCAAGAAAATAAAGCCAGCTCTGACTTCTAAATAAATACTGATTTTTAGAAAATTTTTGTTACAAGACATGATCTAGAAACATAGAAAGTGACAAGCCATATAAATTAATTCACAGATACACATTTCCTCAGCCCTCCCACCATTAACCGGTTTCAGTGGGAAAAAAATCTCAACTCTGATTCCTTCTGCAGCCTCCCGGGTGGACTTACTCCCCCTTTCCACCAGCTGTCAAACAATGAAAACAGTTCCAAATGACACAATTTTCCTATTTGCTTAATGCCCTTTAGTACCTCTCTTAGGGGTAAAAGTTAAACATTGATTCAGTCATGCTTCTGTGAGATCCGAAAGGCCTTTCCCAGTGACGGGAACACACGACGCTGACAGGGCGCGGGCGGCGGGAGGCGGCGGGGAGGGGGATTCTCCCCGGAGTTTCAGGAGGGAAATGCGCAGCTCACGCCTCCGAGACACCTAGAAACAAAGTCACCATCGTTATTAAACCGCTTTTTACCCAATCTCCTGAAGTAACATAGCCACTGACGGATACTGTAGCTTACACACAAAGTGCCGTCTAGTCGCGTGGCATTTGCGGGCACCGTGCAGACCCGGCGCCTCGTCCACAAACGTCAGAGGCCAAGTTAACGAGAAGAAACTGCAGAAGGAACAGCCGAGACACACTGGTCAATGCAAGTCAGAAAGACACGGTGACCTGGATGCTCAGAAAGCGCTTCAAATAGCGACCGCTCCACCTCAACGCTCCTCCCTCCCGGAGCCTCACAGGGCAGCGACCGTCCCGCCGGACACACCCGGGACGGGCCGGTCCCCTCAGCGGGCGGCGCCGCGGCCGCCCCTCCCCCCCGACGCGGCGACACCGGCGCTCCCACCGCCGCGCCCGGGCAGCGCCGACCAGCCGGCCTGGAAGCCGCTGCCCCGGGCGCCGGAGTCGCGCCGCCGGGCAGGGGGCTCCTCACGGCCGCGGCGGTGGCGGTGGCGGCGGGCCCACGCCCGCCCCCCACCCCCCAAAGCCTCCGCGACAGCAGCCGCGTGGCCGGCCCCTCTCCGCCGCCCCCGCAGCCGGCCTCGCAGTTCCTGCGCCGGCGCCGCGGCACCTTCCGCAAACCAGGAAGTCGCGGGCGGGCGAGGGGCGCGCGGGGACGCCCGGCGGCTGCACCTGGGCGGCGGCTGCGGCCCGAGCCGCGGGGAGGCGGGGCGGGGTCCCAGCGCCTGGGCGGCCGAGGGCCACGTGCCCCCTGCGACCGAGCCGCACCGCCAGGGCGCCCCGCGTCCTCAGCACGGGACCAGCCCTGCTGTCCCAGGACAGCCCGAGCTCCAGGGCCTCGCGGCTCCAACCGCCCCACACCAAGTCCCCGGAAAAGTCCCGGGACTCGCAGCGTCCCCACCACGCGCTCACGGACCGGGTCCTCCCGTGTCAGATGCGAAGTCCCAGCTCGCGCCGCTGCTCGGCTCCTCCTCGCTCCCGCGGGCCGCGGCTCTGCGGCCCCAGAGACGCGGCGCCTGCTCGGCAGGGACAGGGCTGCGCCGGCCTGCGCCTGTGGGCGACGGACGTCACACCCCGCACACCGCGCTCGCCACGCAGTCAGACGCCACGCACCACACACCGCACACATGACACTCATACACCACACAGTCACACACCCCGCACACATGACACTCACCACACACCACACAGTCAGTCACACGCCACACACCGCACTCACCACACAGTCACACGCCACACACCACACACATGACACTCATACACCACACATCACACACACCACACACCACACTCATACACCACACACTACACACCCCGCACACTGCACTCGCCACACAGTCACACGCCACGCACCACACACGACACTCATACACCACACACTACACACCGCACACATGACACTCACCACACACCACACAGTCACACACCCCGCACACCGCACTCACCACACAGTCACACGCCACACACCACACACATGACACTCATACACCACACACTACACACCCCGCACACTGCACTCGCCACACAGTCACACATCACACACCACACACACTACACACCGCACTCGTCACACAGACACCACACACCACACACACCACACACATGACACTCATACACCACACACCACACACATGACACTCATACACCACACATCACACACCACACACACCACACACATGACACTCATACACCACACATCACACACACCACACACCACACTCATACACCATGTTTTTTATGAACTCGTTATCCTGTTCCATAAGCAAATCAAATCAAAATACAATGAACTGGATAAAAAAATATAGTAATGCACGTAATAGACACAGAGCATAATAGTTAAATGGCTTCTAAAAATCAGTCTAAAGGAGTAAAAGATACAAATAGACATTTCATAAAAAGATATATAAGATCTTAAACAAATGAAAAGTTACTTAACCTCTTAATGTGGGAATGAAAATTAAAAAAAAACACTGAGCTACCAATTTTTACCTATGAGATTGGCAAAAATCCAAATGTTAACATCACACTCTGTTGGCAAGAATATATTGTTGCTGAGAAAGTAAATTTGTATGTTCTTTAAAGAAAACTGTTTGGAAATACCTGTCAAAATTACAAACACACAGCCTTTCACCTAGCAGTTTTTCTTCCAGGAGTTTATAATAAAGTTAAAATTTTACATATTTATATTTAAAAGACCTATGTATAAAATTTTTTGTTGCAACCCTGCATGGAACTGCAAATAATGCAAACATATATAAAGAATCATCAATAAGTTACCAGCTAAATACATTTTCAGAACTCACTTAATGAATGACTGTGCAGTTCCCCCAAACAGTGAGAATACTCTTTATGTACCCTTACAGAGTTTTCTTTAGATACATTGTTAAATGTCTCCCTGAAGGACATTTGCGAATGTGTGGGGAACATTTTTGGTGTGGTATCTGGGGAGAGAGGGAGGGACTGATACTAGTATCTAATGGGTAGAAGCCAGGATGCTACTGAACATTCTATTAATATGATATGCAGGACAGCTCCCTGCAGCATAGAATTGTCCAGCCCAAAATGTTCACAGTGCTAAGGTTGAGAAACTCTGCTTTAGAACGATGATCACAAACTGATTGTATCATATACCCATTGGGCTAAGGGTTAGGGAGGGCTAGAAACTCCTCACTGTATTCCATTTCCTAATTGTTGAATTATGTTCCTATATGTACATACACTATTCATGCAAAAATAAATAAGTAGCATTATCATCTACTATTTTTTTAAAGTCATTGTTGAATCTCTTTACAAAGAAGTCTTTTAGGAGGTGTAAAGAATAATCTTTGATTTGACTTGTTTGTTTTGTTTCTTCCCTATGGCTCCTTGTTCTTTTGAAAAGCTCAAGACATCTATTTATACACGAGTTGTTTCAACATGGAAGAAGTGTTCTTTCCTGGAAAGGTCCTCCAAACAATAGAGTAAAATAGGGGTGTGGAATTTTGATGTATTGTATCTGACCAAACAGGCTTTGGTCCCAGCAAACACTGGAGAGAATTGTAACCTAAATTACTAGAAGTTATACACGTGTAAGCCAATGTTTTCTCAGGGCCAAGGACAAACATTCTTATAAAAGGAACTGATAGCATAGAGGTGCCTTTTACTGCTGACACTGGTGACTTTCTCTAAGGACCTCTAAAGATTTCCCTGGAATCATTTCATAAATTTACTGTACATTTTCATTATTAGTGGTTCCTGTTCTGTTTCCCCACTGGATGTTAATATTAACAGAAAGGCTGTAGAATGTATTTACCATTAAATCTCTACTATCCTTCTTAGTTACTACTGCGCCAAAACTGCTTTGCCAAGATAGAGCATTCACTGGGTCCTTGAATGTGCCACAAGCCAAAGTCATTGTGATCAAGGTGGGGCTTTGCCCAGAGTGTTCCTCATGGCTTTGCCTGGCAGAGTCATTTCAGGAGTCTGTGCTCTATACTTCCTCTTTCATTTTAGTATGGGCTCTTTCTCTAATAATCTTTTCCTCTTCATTTCAGGGTTTTCTTTGAAATTTCAGTTATTGTCCCTCCCTGTCTCCAAACAGTGACATCAGCAAGGAGCTACCTGTATTATCATGGACAGGGTGAGAATAAATACCAATTACCCCCAATCTACGACCATTCACTGTGCAAGCAAGTAGCCCCATACGTTATCATTAATCTTTGTTTTTCCTTAAACTAGTATGTGAATTGTACAGTTAGAAAATTTAGGGAGTGAATCTTCACCTTCCAAAAATATCAGCTTTTTAAAAGAACCATTGTAAGATTCCTTCACATAGTTATGAGCTTTCAGCCTAACACATATAAAAATGAATCAATTCCTAATATTTGGCTTCCACCAAGACGATGTATCTTGAAGCTGACAATCAGCTTTGTTCCTTCCCTAAATTCAGGAAACCTGGAAAAAGCAGCACACTCTCAATAAGAACAAAAATTTAATGCACCCTGAAAACCCATAAGAACACTGGTCTTTAGAATTAACTGACCTTCTGTCAAGAAATAAATTCATCAAGAAATATAAGCAAGCTGTCATTTGTAAAGACCATACGTACTTTGAGAGTTTTTGTTTTCCAATTTGCAATGTTTAGCAGTGCCAAACCATGCATGCAAATTTTTATCCAAATTTGTGATTTTGTGATTTTTGCTTCTACACCGGCATCTCTTTATTCCCTTGCCCTTCCAAGAATATACGTGCCTTCCCAGAGCACAAGTAGGTCAATGATACCCCAGTTTAGTTGGGAGAAATTGATATCTTTAGATACGTGAAAACCAACTCTTTGGCTGCTGTGAAACGAGTTTAATGGGCATGATTTGCAGGCATTACAAAATTTTGTCCTTACTGTGAAACTGAATAGAGGTAACATTGCTGGTGAAAGTTGGTGCTTTGTAAAGTAGCGTCTTCACTTTCTCAGCATCTCCAAAATGCATTTTATTGATGCCACATAGGATTTGGGCTTTTGCAAGCTGAGGGTATGTTGTGAGTCTATATAGTAGGATTCCTATTTTTGGCTGGCACTATGGGTGTTCCTAGCTATAATGTCACATTTCAGAATTTTTGTTATTTTCAACACATTCATAATTGTTTTGAAAATCATGGAATGTCTCTTGAATTTATTGAAGGGTTTGCTAATCCACATGCCAGACATTATAAATGTGCCTCAGAAATCAGGGATGGCCAGGAGAGGCCTGGAGCCAAGCCCCAGAATTCTTGGCCTTGAGGTTTGAACGTGCTCATGTATGGACCCCCAGGAGCCCTTTGATTTGCGTGTTCCCATCTCTGTGCTTGTGCACGTGTGCCATGACGTGCCCAATTAATTTGGGAACCACTTCTTTGAGCATATAGTAAACTCTTAGATAAGTATGGTCTGATGAATGGATTTAAGAGAATTTTAGTGCTCATTTTCTTTTTATTTATATAAATTTATGGGGCACAAGTGCAATTTTGTTACATGTGTAGATTGCTTTAGGGTATTGTATTTTCTCATCATCCACCCTCCTCCTCCCCCACCTTCCGAGTCTCCATTGTCTGTCATTCATTGTTCATTGTTTATACTATTCATTTCCTTAAAATATTAGCCTATGTAGTCTCTTAGCCCAAAAAGAAGTAAGAATCTATGCTATGGCTTATCCTAGCATCACTAATATAATTCCAATCTAGAGGGCCAGGAAGTCTGTGAGATAAACCTTCCAAATAAATAAGATTACATGAAGGATCATCTCTATAATTTGTAGGACTCAGTGACAACCAAAAGTGTGGGTCTCTTTGCACAAAATTTACTAAGAATTTCAAGATGACCCAACAATGGATTGTGTCAATTTTTAAATATTATTTAGTTTACAGTTTTCCTTAGATACTTAAAATGATGCAATAGGAAAGGAAATTGTTAAACTATAAAAAGGTAAAGGGAAGTGATTGTGATATATTAGGAAAAAAGCAAGAAACTTCTAGTCAGAAAGTTATAAGTTTGAATCCTGGCTCTTAATAGTGGTGGAAGCTCAGTTTTCTTATCTGAGAAATGGGACTTCATTTTTTTGACAAATATTTATTGACAAACCTACTTATTCTGGAAGATTTATATCATTTAATCCTCAGCATAACATCATGAGCAGGTGGTATTCTTTTCCCCAATTAATATATCAGAAAATCCTGGCACAAAGAGGTTTAAAAACTTGCTAACGTGTTCATTAGTATAATAGTAAGTATCTGAAACGGGGCTAGAGCCCAGGTGATCTAGCTCCAGGGCTCACACTCAAAATCACCCTGCCTGACTACCATCTTCTAATATATGTTATTAATGCATCATTGGATTGTAGAATAATAATAATAACAAAAATTAAAACCCACAATTCAGGCTCAGAATCAAGGCTCTGTGACTATACGATGACTCTTTTGGCACTTAGAGTTTTCTAGGTCTCTGACATTACAACCCCGGAACTTTCTCATAATTGGGCAATAATACAAACCAGGAGATAGGTAATTATTTCTGTTGTTGTTTAAATCTAGACAACTGATTACAAGAAGCAACAAATCAAATAATACTCTTTTGGAGAGACACCATATATGGCATTATACTTACTGGAATTCCTTATGAAAGGAGTTTTCTTCCCAGATGGCCCCAAATGTGGTTTTACGGTTTCCTCATAAATGCTCTTCTGATTATCACCAATCAAAAAAAGAAAAAGAGACCAATGAAATCACCAAGGAAGCTATGGAAGGTACGTAAGGTTAGAGAATAACAGATTACAAATAAA
This sequence comes from Lemur catta, assembly GCF_020740605.2. Taxonomy (NCBI): domain Eukaryota; kingdom Metazoa; phylum Chordata; class Mammalia; order Primates; family Lemuridae; genus Lemur; species Lemur catta. The sequence continues at coordinate 730,605 of NC_059143.1, read as the reverse complement.
ATCGCCAACATCCATTTAATGCTTCATTTTGATAAAGAGAAATCAGACTGGATTTTCATTATCAAATCTATTAATGAATTATATAGTTACTCATAACTGTGAATTTGCAGATTTGATCTAAGACTATTTTGCAGTTCCTACAGAATTGTTATTAGAAGTCAGGGTTAAGCCAGGCACAGTGGCACATGCCTATAGTCCCAGCTACTCAAGGAGGTCTGGGGGGAGGACCACTTAAGTCCAAGAGTTCAAGGCCAACCTGGGCAACATAGCAAGACCCCATCTCTTAGGGGAAAAATAGGGGTGGAGAGAGCTCAATGACCTTGATTGCAAACCAAACTTCTCAGAAGTCCATGGAGCATACGGGGGGTGGGGGGTGGCATGGGGTGGCGGACTGCATGGGAGATCTACCATAAAGGCTTAGATCTTTCACATTAGAAAAATCCATGAGTTCAATGACTGAGATCTAGAAACCTTTAGGAGCCAGAGGAGTCATCATCTAGTAATTTAGCATCAACTCTGTGGTTTAGTGGTGGTCTTTTCATGTTCAAGAAGGGGAATTGTTCAAACAATATATTTGTTTTGAAATGTTTCCAGGACCAATGCAAACAGCAAGTGGGCTGCCCAGAAACCACACATTGTTTCCTTCAGACAAAAGATAATGATGCACTAACGAGTTTTACCCTTTATTGCCCTCTCTGGAACACAGCCTCAGGAAGAAAGCCCACAAAACCAAATTGTTAGTCCCAAAATTTACAATATTTTCCAATGATCCCTACCCCTTTTTCCTTAAGTGCTAGTACTGTGTTAAGTATTTGTGTTGTTTAACTCATAAATTCCAACCTCATGTAATCTCAAAAGTGCCCTCCCAGAGAGAGAAAGGAAATGAGTGAATGAGGAAAAAATAATAAAAGCCTCACTGATACAGGGTACTTCCAGGAGACTTACAGCACTTCTGAGATGTTATCTAATTCTGATGTATTTCGGCCTCATTAACAGGGAGGACAGTAACAGATTAATATTTTAAACCATGGAGAGGGATAGTGAGGCAAAAAGGTGCTGGACTAACACGGCCATTTAATAACAATCATTTAGTAAAATACTCAAGACTGTGAGTGGAGGAAGTTATGATCCAATTGATTAGACTGGGGAGAATATGATATGTTTGAGGACTTATAGGATTCGTTGGAATCATCTGTTGTTGTTTCATTGAAAAACAAGATTAACAGCACAACTGCAGGACTTGCGCTGAAATAATCCACACCCCTTCCCTAACCTCACCATCTGCTCCCCTCCCCCTTCCTGCTACCCTTTCAGTCTGCAGCAAAATTTCCAAAAAAGTGTCGCTTATAGTTACTGAGTTACTGTTCCTACTTCCATGCCTCTTGTTCTCTCCTCATCCTCATTGAGAATGGCTTCCTTGTTGAACATCACTGAAGTCACTCTTGATAAGTCCACCGTGACCTCCATGTTGCTAGATCCCTCAGCCATTTTGTCTCTCCGCCTACTTGATCTCAATCACATTCCAAACAGCTCTAACACCTTCTTCTCTTGGCTTATGTGACACCACTCCCTCCCCGTTTAACCTATTCATTTCTGGCTGTTTCTTCTCATTCTTCTCTTCTGGTTCCTCCTTCTCTGTGTGACTCTTTAAGGTTGGAGGGCCCCAGAGCTGTGTCCTTAGCTCTCGTTCTTCTCCAGTTCTGTCTAAATATGTTCATCTGCATCCCTAACTTTAAACATTGTTGCTCACCCGATGTTTACATCTCGCTCTCACCTCAACTTTAGACTTATATTCAACAACTTACCTGAGTTTTCCACTTGGATATCTGATAGACATCTCAAACTTAATGTGGCCAAAATTAAATCCTTGATTTCTACCCCAAACTCCCTGTTCCTCTAGTCTTTCTTACTTCAAAAACTTTGCTTCACTCTCACATCTAATGGAATATTCATCCTGTTCTTTTATCCCTGAAAAGTGTCCTAAAGGCATTTTCCTCTCTTCTTCCCCACTGTTCTCACCCTAGCCCAATCCACCATGACTTTTCATTTATAGATTATTCCAATAGCCTCCTAAATGGTCTTCCACTTCCATTCTCACCAGTATACCTTCCTTTCTCTGTAAAGCAGTAACTGTTCTAAGTTTTCGAGACATAAAATTAGATCATGTCAATTTGCTACTTTAAACCCTGTAATGGCTTCTCACTAAACATACAATAGAATTCAATAGAATTCAAACACTTTATCATAGCTCAGTGGGCCATTCATGAACTGGTCTCCATCTGCCTCATTCTCATCTCTTGGTACTGTCCTGCTAGTCCACTAGGCTCTAGCCACATTGGCCTTTGTCTTCTAAGGGCTGGACAAGTTTGTCCCCATCCCGGTTCATCCCTATGCTACCTGTTCCCTCTTCCAAGAAATCATCCCTTCTTGCTATTGGGGTCTCAGGTTGTATCCTCCTCCTTAGAAAGGTGCCCCCAACCTCTCAATCTAATGACTTCCTAGCCCAAATCATTGTCTCTCCCATTATCTTGTTTTATGTTCTTCATAGTACTTCCTGCTACCTGAAAATATCTTACTTTTATGTCATTTACGATTTTATTATCTGTATACCATTATTAGAATGTAACTTCTAGGAAAGGTGGGGCCATCTCTGCTGTATTCCTAGTGCCTGCAACATACCTGGCACATGGTAGGTTCACAATAAGTATTTGTTGAGAACGAATTAATTTATGTCTAGTTGGAAGTGCTGAAGTGGAGTACTTTAAAATGGAGAGCTCAGGAACAGTGATTGGGATTATAGAGAATATTAAATGTCTACTAATATGAGGGCATTAACTTTTCAAATTTTAAGGGAAATTTTTAACAAATTCCTACCAATAAACTGAACTATGAATGTGTGTTACATGAAAATTTTATATGGAATGATTTTTAAGACTTTTTTATATATAGTGCTTAAAACATGTAGGATCTCAGATGTTATATTGCTTTTATCATTTTTCTTTAAAATCAATGTCTCAGGGAAGTAAAAATGTATTTCATTTAATGGAGAGCAAATTGTATTGAATTATTAAAGTCTTATCATTAAAGTTCTCTGCCTATGTGTCATGTAACAGAAAGCTCATGTACAAAAACCCAGAATTATTGTGAGGGCTTGTTAAAAACCAGATTGCTGGGCTCCAAAGCACCCTATCTCCTTCTCAGAGTTTCTAATTCAGTAGGTCTGGGTAGTGGAGTAGGAGGGAAGGTGCAAACATTTGCATTTCCTCCCAGGTGATGTTGATGCTATTAGTCAGGGAACCTCCCTTTGGGAAACTCTGATCAAGATTAATAGCAGCTGTGAAAGGAGGAAAAGGGCCTTAGTAGTAGGAAAACAGGTGTAGTTATTACCTCCAGAATTATTCTACTACCTTGTTCCTAAGTTATCCAAACAAATCATTTCTTTACATTTTATAATTTTGTATTAATATTGAAGGATATTATCCTATTTGATGCTAAGACGTTTCCCTAACTAGTAGGTATCTATTTCACACACCGTCAGAGGTTTTCATCCTAATGCTCTATTCACATGTGTTCTTCATTCTGCACCAGCAAATTCTTCTCTGTATTTATGTTGAGAAGAACCAACCTCACATAACCTTCCTTTGCCTCTCACTGTTCCCTTGCATTGAAACAGCAACTGGGTCTTCAGCAAAAATCTATTATGCTTAAAAACCATTTGCCTGAGCAAAGATCACCATGAAATGGTTGGATAGGTGTCCTGAGAAGATGGAAAGCTGATCAATGCTCTTTTCTCTGCCGCTGCTCAACTTCCGTCTGGTTTGCTGGCTCCTCCGCCGGGTCAGGAGTTTTGAAGTGTCGGTTTCCACACTCATTCTTATTAGGGGCTGCAGCGGCTTCCTCATCCGTCTTTCCCTGGACCACGGACACTTGATTTCCCAAACAGATACAGTCGCCCCTAAGGATCCAAGGGCAATTGGTTCCAGGACCCCCTGCAGATACCAAAATCCACAGATGCTCAAGTCTCTAATATAAAATGGCGTACATTTGCATAAAACCTGTGTACATCCTTCTGTATACTCTGTCATCTCTATATCACTTATAATACCTAATACAAGGTAAAGACCATGTAAATAGTTGTTATATTGTATTTTTTGCATTATTTTTATTGTTGTATTATTTTTTATTGTTTAGCATTTTTCCCCAAATATTTTTGATAAGCCGTTGGTTGAATCCACTGACATAGAACCCATGGATATAAAGGGCCAACTATACTCAAACTGACTAAATATTAGAGTTCAAAGGTCTCTTGGTGACAAACTAATTCTACTTCTAGTTACCTATCTTATTGCAATAATGTAAAATGAACATGTACACAAGTTTCATAGCAGTATTCCTTATAAAATTGAAGATTAGAAGCAACCTAAGGAAAAGAATAGTTAAGTACTCTGAACACACATATGTGTTACATTGTATAGTCATTGAAAGTTGTTTATATTTCTCATTAATGTTTTCTGATTTCTCTCCAAATGTTCTACAAATAGCAACAGAAATTTTGTAACAAAATTGAAATTATTTTAAGGAAAACAGATTAAGTTTTTTTAAAAGAAAAGCAAATTCACTTGGATCATACTATAGTGCCACTTTCCACCCAATGCAGATGTCTCTTTTTTCTCTCCTTGAAGAATAATCACAAAACCTTCATTGACATATTTTCTCAGAGATAATGAGCCTAATAGGCTATGAATCAATCCATGCACTTTTTTGTTTATGAGAATAATGTTTGATTTTTGTTGATTTAGACTTAACCACGAACTGAATTCACTCATCAAATAGTTTTAAATCAAGTAGAATTTTTTTAAATCTCCATTTCAAATAATTCCTCTGCTAATTCATTTCTTTTAATTGAGGTGAAATTCACACAACATAAAATTAACCATTTTAAGGGCACAATTCAGTGGCCTTCAGTACCTTCACAAAGTTTTGCAACTACCAGTTCTATCTAGTTCCAAAACATTTTTATTGCCCCCTAAAAGCAACCGTGTACTCATTAAAATGAGTCATTGCCCCTTCCTCCCTCCACCCCCAGCCCCCGCCAACTACCAATCTGCAATGTCTCTGTGGAGTTATGCATTCTGGATACTGTTCATCTTCTGTGTGTGTGTGTGTATATGTGTATGTGTGTGTGTGTGTGTGTGTGTGTGTGTGTGTGTGTGTGTGTGTTTTAAATTTATTTGATTTTATGTTTAAATTTTTAAAATTTCTTTTAAGTTTCAGAATATTATGGGGGTACACACACTTTGGTTATGTATATTGCCTTTGCATTGCCCAAGTCAGAGCTACAAGCATGCCCATCCCCCAGAAAGCATGCACTGCACCCATTAAGCGTGATTTACCCATCCCCTCCTCACCCCTCCCACCTGCCTGACACCTGATGAATGTTACTTCCGTATGTGCCCATAAATGTTGATCAATTGGTGCCAATTTAATGGTGAGTACATGTGGGGCTTGTTTTTCCATTTTTGTGATACTTCACTTAGAAGAATCTCCTCCAGCTCCATCCATGATAATAGAGTAGGTAGTTCATCATTTTTTATGGCTGAGTAGTACTCCATGGTATACATAGACCACATTTTATTAATCCACTCATGTATTGGTGGGCACTTGGATTGTTTCCACATCTTTGCAATTGTGAATTGTGCAGCTATAAACATTTAGGTGTAGATGTCTTTATTATAGAATGTCTTTTCTTCCTTTGAGTAAATACCAGTAGTGGGATTGTTGGATTAAATAGTATTAATAGTTCTACTTTTGTTTTTTTGAGGTGTCTCCATATTGCTTTCCACAGAGGTTGCACTAGTTTGCTGTCCCACCAGCAGTGTATGAGTGTTCCTATCTCCCTGTATCCAGGCCAACATTTGTTGTTTTGGGACTTTTTGATAAAAGTCATTCTCATTGGAGTTAAGTGATATCTCATTGTGGTTTTGATTTGCATTTCCCTGATGATTAGAGATGTTAAGCAATTTTTCATATGTTTGTTGGCCATTAGTCTGTCTTCTTTTGAATAGTTTCTGTTTATGTCCTTTGCCCACTTTTTAATCCCAAGATATGAAATCATCCTCATATAGCAGTCTGACCTTTGACAAAGCAGACAAAAACATACATTGGGGAAAAGAATCCCTATTCAATAAATGGTGCTGGGAAAACTGGATAGCCACATGTAGAAGACTGAAACAGGATCTTACCTCTCACAAAAATCAACTCATGATCGATAACAAGCTTAAACCTAAGACATGAAACCACAAAGAATTTTAGAAGAAAATATTGGAAACACTCTTTTATATATCGGCCTACACAAAGAATGTATGAACAAGACCCCAAAGACAATCACAGCAACAACAAAAATAACTAAGTGCGACCTGATCAAATTAAAAAGCTTCTGCACAGCCAAGGAAAGAAACAATCATTAAAGCAAATAGACAACCTACATAATGGGAGAAAATATTTCCATGCTACACATCCAATAAAGGGCTGATAACTAGAATCTGTATAAAAGTCAGGAAAATTAACCATTCGCCTTTTAAAGGGCTATAGTTGTTATTTTTAAAAATTCACATATTGAGTAAGAATACTTCTCCCTGCCTGTCTGTTCGTTGGCCCTAGCTTGGCTCTGGAGTAGCCCAGGGGGGCTTAACTGTGGCTTCCACATGACAGCCCTTCAAATATTTGGCTGCAACTCTGAGGAATCGTGGTCCCTTGACACTGCATCCTTCCCATCCCCGGGACTTCCACCAAATACATATAATTTTCTTTATGTCGAACACGCAGAATTCCTTCTATGACCCCTTCCGCCATAATAGATACTGCCTGTAGATTCTCTTCAACTTTTCAACCTCCTGCTCAATGCACATTGACTGAAAGAGATCCAAACTTCGTGGAAAATTGGAAAGGAGAGGGTGCAAAGAGGTCATGAGAATCAAATGATCAGGTTCCTGGGCAGACTTATCACTGCACAGAAGTGAATGTCAACCTTCGCTATGGCTGAGTCGCAGTGAGCTGGGGCCCTCTCCCTGCAATGCCGTCCACAGAGCTCGGAAGCCACAGCGCGCAGGCTTGGGAAGAAAGGCATCCTAAGTGGAAACACACGTCACAATTACTTGCAAATCATCTCCCTCACATCTTCCTGTCACAAATCATTAATGAAGTCCTCTACGCTAAACATGGGAAAACTGCTCAAAGAAAGGAGAGACATCAGATCTAAATTTCAATTAACGTTAACGCTGATTGCTACATATGACTGCATTAGTCTCTGGTCCTTATTAATGAGGATATAATTAATGAAGTGTGCCCTGGGCAATGGACCAGAGCCTAGATAATTATATTCTAGACAAATAATTTAGGCTTTGTTTTTTAGAGTATGGGGTGCTTGATAAACATGTCATTTCTCATGTTCCAGCTCAGATCTTGAGTATCTGAATTTCCACGGTGTGTGGACCTGGGTTCTGCATTTTTAACAAGTTCCCAGGTGTGTCTTGTCTATAAGGAAGGTTGAGGTCCGCTTATATTAATAAAAGAAAAAGAAAGCCTTTATTGAATTTGTGTTGCATACAAATAATAGATATTATTACTAGAACTCGCTCTATGGGAAAATGTGCCAATCCTTGTGCAGTTAGGCTGATCCAAGGAAAGACCTAAACGGAGTTATAAAAGGCAGAATGGACACCCAACATTACGAGCACATGTGCACTCAGTAAATATTTGCTGGATGAATGGTACACTTAAATTTGCTTTATTTCCCAAATAAAAGGCAAAGGAATGATTCCTCTAATCTCCCAGGCTTTCCCCTTCTCAAATATAGCTTCTGTCATTTCTCTGAAACATTAGATATTCTTTCATTTATTCAATAACTATTTATTGGTCATCTACTATGTGCTGGGGTCTGTGCTGAGTTCCAGGGAAATGGTGATGAACAAAACAGACTTGGTCTCTACCCTGATGGAATTTTCCATCACAGAGGAGTAGTAAGTTAGGTATTTTGGGAAAAGATTAATTATCTGACAAACAAGGGAAATCTTGGAAAAAGTAGAGGGAGCCTCAAACCCAGGCAACAGCTTGGTACGTGCCTCATTACGTTTAGCTTTTCAGGGTATTTTGGGCTCCTGATGTTGAAGTTCAGAAAATACATTTTATCCTCTCCTCATGATTCCATTTACTTCACTCAGCAGATCCTTAAATATTTGGAAGGCTAGATGAATTACAGTTTATCAGCAATGGTTTAAAGCATAACAAACAGGATTTAGTACACAGTATCTTCACTTCTCCCTCACTGTCTTCTTGTTCCCACTCACCCCCACCCAGGGGAGATTCTTCCCCCAAGGTGACTCCTATCCATGCAGTAAAGACTTTTCTGTCTTTACCCCACCTGCCTTCTTCCAGCCTTTGCTGTTCCTGCTTTTCCTTGTCTGCCTTTGTCAGTTTCCTTTCCTTTCTCCCTTGAGAAGCTGGTGGTCCTCAGAGTTTCACTCACACACTTTTCTTACCCAAACGCTGAGTGATCTTATTACCCCACACAGCTGTCTCCGAGACGTCTTTCTTTCCTTGTGCCATAGAAACTGCCTGTCCCCAACAACCAGCTCTTCCTCTGATCTTCCCTAAGCTGGTGAAAACCAGCCCCAGACCCGTCACCCAGTTGCCTGAAGCAGGTACCTAGATTTCTCCCCATTCCACATCCTGTGTCCATTCAATTATTTCAACACATTAAAGCCCAAATATCTAAAATGTTGCATCCATTTCTATTCCCACCACCCCTTAGCTCAGACCCACACCATTTCTTTCATGGGTTACTCAAAGAGCAATTAACTATTTTCCTATAATCAGGGTTATTGTCCCTTTCTGTTTATTTATGAATGAAATCAACGTCTTATTCCTCTTTGTATCTCAACCCCCAGGAAAATGCATGGAACATGTAGAATGAATGAATGAATGGGTCGATTCATGCACACAACTTTAATAAAACTGCTGCCTGTTACAGGCCCATAAATGGAGAATGGTTTTGGTATTGGTTTTCATTTTTAATATGTTTTCAACACTTTTTCTTCACTTTTTCCATAACTCCATATCCACTGGCATGTTTTAAGTCTCCTGGTTTTCTCTGATTATGTTTGTTTTCCTTGGTCGAGAGCCTTGAATTTGCCCTCTAATTTGTCTGAATTCTACATCAGTTGTCAATAGGAGTTAACTTGAAAAAAGTAGGGTGCATAAGACTTAACAGCGACCAAAGCAGACTTCTTGTTTCAATTAAATTACTTAATATGGGTCTTTCCAGTCCTCTATGGACCCATTAGCCAACAGAGTGTTTTGAAAAACTGTTAGGAAAGAGAGGTTGCAGAATTCAAGAAGTGAGTGGTGATTAAGAGAGGAATGAAGCCTGAGGTCTTTCTTCATAACATTTACACGTGGACATAAAATTTTTATGTATCAGAGAACTCAAGAGTGACTTATTCTTCTTGTACAGCATCATTAATGCAATCCTCATGCTTGCAAATAATAATATAATATAATAATGTACTCTAATATACTTCAGTGGACTGTTCTGCAAACATTTTTAATTCTAAATCTATGACCTCTCACAAACTTTTCAATTGACATCTAAAATTTGCAGTGGATATATTATTTAAAAAATATTGCAAACTGGATGTTTTAAAATAAAATGGTGACAACATTTTTTAATGTTTCCAGAGGAATCTAAATACCATGGCTATTTTATGCCCACTGCTGTACATTTAAAAAAAATGTAGAAATACTCCTTTAAAGGAAATTTTACATTGTATCTTTTTCTCCTTAAATTCATATTTCACACTAGTTCCAACCACAGAAGTTTTTCCTAGTAGGTTTTGTACTGGAAAGTCTTTTATTTCTCCTCATTCTTTACTATGACAAAAAGTGTGCATGTAAATTTTAATTTGAATTCTGTGGCCAGCTTTATGTGTTTCCTGGGATTGATTACTCATTAGAGTGAACAACAGTATTTGATCAAAATAGCATAAGTGGATGTCACAAAGCTGATAAATAATTATTAAACACAAAAAAGGTAAATTTCAATTATTTTCCTCTCTTAAAAAGATGCCTCGGCTGGGCGCGGTGGCTCACGCCTGTAATCCTAGCACTCTGGGAGGCCAAGGTGGGTGGATCACTCAAGGTCAGGAGTTCGAGACCAGCCTGAGCAAGAGTGAGACCCCGTCTCTACTAAAAATAGAAAGAAATTATCTGGCCAACTAAAACATATATAGAAAAAAAAAATTAGCCGGGCATGATGGCGCATGCCTGTAGTCCCAGCTACCCGGGAGGCTGAGGCAGTAGGATTGCTTAAGCCCAGGAGTTTGAGGTTGCTGTGAGCTAGGCTGATGCCACGGCACTCACTCTAGCCCGGGCAACAGAGCGAGACTCTGTCTCAAAAAAAAAAAAAAAAAAAAAGATGCCTCATGAATGGAGATATTTTATTGTTATTTATGCTTTCATAGAGGAATACTACTTATTCCTAGAAAGAGGCAGGGTTCAGCAGAAATTCTTTACTCTCTGTGTGTATATGATTATATAATATACATAGTGTATTTTATTAATATATTATATTTTATATACATTAATATATAATTACATATGTAATATATACTAAGGAGATGTATTCACATAAGTAAATTGTAATGAAATGTGCTGTCTTTTTTCTTTCTTTCTTTCTTTGATTTTTTAGGACAGGGTCTCACTCTGTCTTCCACACTGGATGCACTGGTGCGATAATGCTCACTGCAACCTCAAACACCTGGGCTGAAACAAGCCTTCTGCCTCAGCCTCCCCAATACTTAGGACTACAGGTGTGTGTCATCACACCTGACCTTTTTTTTTTTTTTTTTTTTTTTTTCAGTTTTTTGTAGAGACAGGGGTCTCACTATGTTGCCAGGCTGGTCTTGAACTCCTGGCCTCAAGCGATCCTCCCACCTTGGCTTTCCAAAGCACTGGGATTATAGCCATAGAAATGTCTTTTCCTAAGAGCAATGTCTTGATTTCTTAAAATCCTTCAAACTTACATGTGAAAAATCACATATAGATCATTGATGAGATATCACCTGTGAATGTAATTAGATTCTTTTTCAATTTTGATTTAAAGCAAATTATTAGAAATGACTAGCAAAAAGATTTATTTGTCATTTACTTTTTAGTGAGGGTAACAATGCTTAGAATTGTCCCTTTGCTTTGCACCCTAAAGCCTTTGTCGTATCTCAGGCTGTACACCCCCATAAGAGTGGGTGGGATGGCAGCTGCCCCTCTCTTTTGTAAAGCAAAAGAAGAGAACATGAATGAGGCAGGAAAGGAGAACCTGTTTGTCCCATGGTGGGCACCTTCCCTAGCTGATCTCTTGGAAGCGAAGGAACACACAGAGGTTGAGGGTTTATACACTGATTCCTCTAATACTACACTTGAACACACACTCCTTGGAAAGCCTGTCTGTAACCCCCAGGGTTAGACGTATGCTAGTTTGAAGACCATTTACCACAGAGAATTGCTGGCCTAGTTAAGATGAGAGATAGGAAAGAGTATTGAGTTGGTGGTTGAAGAAATAAAGAGGAGCAGACAACCTGGGGAAGAGAAGGAAGATAAGGACCTGCAAAAATTATTGTTGCTGAATCATACGCAATGGTTCATTTGATTTTTTCAAATATTCCATTTTTAATCCTTATGTTTACTTCGGATTTTGAGCCTAGATGTGTATTAAATCATTATGATGAAAGGCTCACACCTACTGAAAGTATCACACCTACTGAAAAGTTAACCCAGTTTTAAGCTCTTATTGATAGTTTTTAAAAATAAAAAAAAAAAATCACATCTCTGCCAGTGTAGGTAAAACATATTCAATCATCCAGTCTTTCATTCATTCATACCTTAATAAACATTAAAAACTAGGCCAGGCACGGTGGCTCACGCCTGTAATCCTAGCACTCTGGGAGGCCGAGGCAGGAGGCTCGCTCAAGGTCAGGAGTTCGAGACCAGCCTGAGCAAGAGCGAGACCCCGTCTCTACTAAAAATAGAAAGAAATTAACCAGACAACTAAAAAATATATAGAAAATATTAGCCGGGCATGGTGGCACATGCCTGTAGTCCCAGCTACTTGGGAGGCTGAGGCAGGAGGATCGCTTGAGCCCAGGAGTTTGAGGTTGCCGTGAGCTAGGCTGATGCCACGGCACTCTAGCCCCGGCAACAGAGCAAGACTGTGTCTCAAAAAAATAAAAATAAAAAAAATAAACGTTCAAAACTATTCTCTAGACCCACCATAAATCACTTTAAACAAAGATTGAATACCGGTGTCTTCCAATTTCTGACACCACAGTAGGGAGCAAACACGGCTCCCTATGTGGAGCTACATGGAGCTACATGGCTCCCAGTGGCTACACGGCGTCCACTGGCTACAGCAAGGCAGTCAGATATGTCGATGGCAAAAGTGAGGGGCAGAGGAAACATGCAGGTTTCACAAAGGAAACAGCATTGGAATGAAACCTAAATGACTAACAGTGGTCAGAGAAACATTTCAGGCAGGGGTCAGATGTGGTGGCTCATGCCTGTAATCCTAGCACTCTGAGAGGCTTAGGCAAGAGGATCACTGGGGGTCAGGAGTTCGAGACCAGCCTGAGCAAGAGTGAGACCCTGTCTATACTACAAAAAAAAAAAAAAATAGAAAAAAATTAGCCAGGTATGGTGGTGTGTGCCTGTAGTTCCAGCTACTCTGGAGGCTGAGGCAGGAGGATCACTTCAGCCCAGTATTTTGAGGTTGCTGTGAGCTATGACGACACCACCACTCTAGCCCAGGTGACAGAGGGAGACTCTGTCTCCAAAAAAAAAAAAAAAAAATGAGGCAGGGAAGACAATGAGGTCTTGTTGATGGATTTAATATGTTAGAAGATAAGCTAGGATACTCTCCAGTAACTCAACAAAAGTGCTTTAAATACTAATGAGTTTAACTCACAAACATGAAGTCCAAGGGTAAGCAGTTCCAGGAATGCTTAGTTCAATGGCTTAAAAACATACTCAAGAACCCAGTTGCTTTCCATTTGGGGTCTACCCTGCAAAGATTTGACTTTCATCCCATGTGCCCACCCTTATGGAGGCTGCCATAGCCTCAGTCATCCAATCCTTGCATAAACACAATCCTTGCATAAACACAATCAAAACCAGAACAGCCATTTCTCCTGGTGTGTCTCTTCTTGTCGGGGAATAAAACCCTTTCCCAGGAGACTGGATCTTACATCACAGTTGCATTATTGCCCATGCCTGAATCAATCACTTACAAGAAGAGTAGGATGATCAATTGGGTTGGACCAACCAACTTTCAACTGCATTGTGTGTAGAAAAGTCTATGAAGAACTTGAAACTCAATACCTGGACAAAATTGTGGTTCTGTTGGAAAGGAAAAATGGGATATTGACTCTCAGGTAGTAAATTAACAGAGTCTGCCTGAACTCTCAGCTCTCTGGCTTAGGTGAAAGGATAAATGTTGTACTCTTCATTGAGACAGGATCCATCAGAGGAGGAGCAGATGTGTGGGAAATTATGGCGAGATTTGGAACATACAGAATTTTGGGTGCCTGCGGGACATTTGGGGAATGTTTGCTAGGCAGTTGAGTATAGGGTCTGGGAGTCATGAGCAGAGTGCTGGTAGGTGAAGTCATAGGCATGAATAGAATTCTTGGTAGAAATACCAGCAATGAGAAGACAGGGTTATGAGAAATCCTTGAGGAAGATTCATCTTTAAGAGGAGAACAGAGAAAGAAAAATCAAGAAAAGAGGTTGAAAGACTGAGATTGAAAGAGGAAAAAGATATTTTCTCTTGAATTCTAGAGGAAGAACAAAGGGATGACAGTGCATAGTTTTGTCAGACTTTATTATGGGCTTTGCCACCATGCCTATGAACTGTCACACAATGAGAATAATGAAGTAGCCGGAAGTAAGAGTGAACAGGAAAAATTGATGGAGTACATGGGCAGAATGTTTTTGATTTTGCACAAATCATTCAGACAGGCCTCACTAATTTATTTTGTCTATTATATATACATAGACAGAAAATCTATTCTCTGCTCCCAGGAAAGGGGAAGCCTGCTATCATAGCTTTCCTTGAACACACAGTGCTGTTCTAGAAAGGTGGAGGAAGGGGACTGGAGAGTGCAGAATCCCTGCAGTATCATTGGTGACTTGGGCAACAGTCTAAAATCTTTATTTGAAAAAAAGTTAGGTGCTGCCTAATGGCTGCAGAGAACAATGTCAGTGGCTATAAAATCTTTAATGGGTGGCTCATAATTTCTTCCTTCCCTTCAAATAAAACTCATGGTTCTTTTTGCTCAGAGAGTTCTTGGATTATGACTTGATTTCAGTGCCACATTCCTCATGACAGCAACACAAGACAGCGGGTGGCAAGTGCCATTAACACCATTTTACATGGGGGAACCCGGAGAAGCCTGGGAGTGAGTCACATAGGGTCACGGCATGGCCAGCTCAGGGCCCAGAAACCATGTTCTCCCTCCAATTCCCCAGTGGATGTGACCTAGAGAGAAACAACCTATATGTGGGTAAACCCACAGCTTTCAAAGACCTTTCCCATCCATTTCCTTATTTAATTTAAGGCTTTGCCACAATCTTGCCACAGTGTTATATTTCCTATCTTGAACTTATCCCAACCATTCCTTCAAAGACTTAGAACTTCGATTATAAATTCCCTAATGATACACTGGCTATCCAGAGTCAAAGTAAATAATGATAATATCATTTCTTCTTTGGAAATGGAAAACGTTCTTTAAAAAAATAATAATAATATAATTTTTCCAGATGAAATGAAGCTTCTCCTGGAACAAAATGATAGTCAATGTTCCATTCAGAAAATGCCACTTGGAAAAGTCAATGAATCCATTTGGATTTCAAACTTCTGAGTCATTTGGGATCCCCTGATCTCTCTGCTTTGAAATTGTGAGCCACTTCCTATTCTTTTTATGACAGTTCAGAAGATTTACTGTTAGAACTTCTTATTTTTCCTTTCCTAATATTTTAATTTCTCTCATTCAGAATAAGTTGCAATCATTCTTTTTCAGTCACAAGATGGCTGCATTTGAGCTTAATATACAACCCCATGTAATCAGAGAGATGCGAATTAAAATAATCATAAGATGCCATTTCAAATGTTTCAGGTAGGCAAAGAGTAATAAATCTGGTAACACCGAGTGTTAGAGGTATGTGCTGTAGCAGGGACTCACGTGTTACCCAGGGCAGAGGAGGCTGGTACAAGCACTCGGAAAGCAACTTGACAAAACTTAGTCAAGCTCAAGTGATACAGATCCTATGACCCGGCATTTCCACTTCTTGGTGTTTCCTCTAGAATAACTCTTAACAGATGGACATAAATAAACACATACAGAAATATTCAGTGCAGGCCTATTAGCAATAGTGAAAAAGTAGAAGGAACCCAACTGTTCCTCAGGAAGATGAATGGATTGACTGTGTTTCATATTCAGCAGTGGACAGTAGAGACTCCTACAAATATCCATGTGCAGATGATCTCAAACACATTCTTTTTGGATAGAAAAGTTGCAAAAGGGCCGGGCACGGTGGCTCAAGCCTGTAATCCTAGCACTTGGGAGGCTGAGGCGGGCGGATTGTGTGAGCTCAGGAGTTCGAGACCAGCCTGAGCAAGAGCGAGACCCCGTCTCTACTAAAAAAATAGAAAGAAACTATATGGACAGCTAAAAATATATATATAGAAAAAAATTAGCCGGGCATGATGGCACATGCCTGTAGTCCCAGCAACTCGGGAGGCTGAGGCAGTAGGATCGCTTAAGCCCAGGAGTTTGAGGTTGCTGTGAGCGAGGCTGACGCCACGGCACTCACTCTAGCCTGGGCAACAGAGTGACACTCTGTCTCAAAAAAAAAAAAAAAAAAAAAAAGAAAAGTTGCAAAAGAAGAGTGTGGTACTGTTTAGGAAAAAATGAATTACACACATACAAACAGACTCTCATACACAAAACGTACACACTGAAAACATCAACAGGGATGATGTAGACTGACTTTAGGATGCTGGTCATGTCACGGAGGGTATGAGAAGCGATGAGGACAGAATGATATTTTAACAGTCTCTATTATTTTTTTGCAAAATTGAAAGATTGCAAAATAAAAATGAGAACTATCAACACTGTTTTCATCTTGCTGTTGAGTACATAGGGTGTGTTATATTCTCTGTCTTGCTCTACATTTGAAATATTTCATAGTTATACATGTTAAAATTGAAAGCTCCTGTTCTGGCAAAAGAGCCCAGCAGTAAAGGGAAGGTGATGACTAAATCAGATAGAAAAAGTCTGGAGCAGGACTTGGCACTGGTTTTCTGTAAATGGACAGAAAGTCCATATTTTAGACTGCAGGTGTTAGGTCACTGTCTCCACTACTCACCCACTCTGCTTTTGAGACAAGGCAGCCTTGGACAAAACATAAATGAAGGGGTGTGGCTATGTTCCAATACAGCTTTATTTACAAAAACAGACCTCAGGTTGGGTTTGATCTGTGGGCCATGGTTTGCCTCAGTTTACGGTTTCTAGAGGTAACTGGTTTCAGCAGACAAGCCATCTTAGGCTACAAGGGTGATGCTGGGGCCAGGGAACATCCGGATCTTTTTCTAGAGAGTTATTTGGGCAGATAGACCATTACCGTCCCAGTCTAAGAACCCAAATCATCAATGCAGTATCTTTAGTAGCGGAGGCTGTGGCAGTATTAGAACTCGTAAAAATAATCTCTGAAGTTTAACATTGTTGGGGATTTTGCTTTGGAGGTTTCTGTTTGAGTCTTTCTTCACTTTGGTGGTGACAGCAAGTTTATGCCAGGTGTGCCTATCAATATTCAGCCCTGGGAGCCTCCCTTCAACCTTCCAAGGATGCCCGGGAATTCTTAGGTCACAGAAAATGTCTCAGCCCCATCCCGATCCCCATTCCTGCATAGCCCCGTACTGCCTTGACCTGACTTCTACAACTCAGTAAGGTCACCCTGGGAGGGAGCTCATCAGCTTAGCTGTACCCTTGGCCTTTGGTCACTTGCGTTCACCTGTCAGGAAGGATGACTCAGCACTGCTGTAGCCTTTCCTAGAAATCAGGAAACTGTATTGCTCAAGCTCCTGTTGGCAGAACCCTCTTCAGGTCTTGACACTTCTAAGAAGGGCTGATAGAAGGGCCCTGGGATGCTTTAGCTGCCTAGATACTCAACTGCTTTGGCCTCTGCAGCCCCTGTTCTGGTATCTACCACGGCCAGGCCCAAGGGCGTTCACTTAAGAGAAAAACACTTCCACCGCCTCTCTCTCTGCACTACCAGCTTTGGCCAACCCAGTCTGCTCAGGCCATCAGCATTCACAGTCCTGACACCCCTTGCCAAGTGACAACATCGCCAGGCCAGAAGGATGGTTCATAAAACCAACAGCATTTATTTATGAGTTTCTTCTGCTAGAAGCCAACTACAAGATGTGAGAGTAAAATGAAGTATCCTCATGCTGTCGTTCCTGGCAGTTGTCACAACATTCTTGAGAAGTTAATTGTACGCCAACCATTTTTCTGAGTAGCAAAGTGATTCAGGACAGAGCAGGATGCTAAAGTACTAAATTCAGGTCCTGGAGGGGCCCGGTGACGTATGCACACAGGGACAGTTGGTGAACTGGAGACAGAGGCATGCACGTTTGTTCTCTCCCCCAGGAACCCTACGCCACCAAGGGCCGGCAGAGGAGGAGCTTGGCTTCATTGCTTTAACGCCCTGAAGAAAAGAGGCTGCAGCCTCATAGACACCAGGGCAGAATGCCTCTGGCCTGTTTGCCTGTTTGGACACTGAGATGCCACGTTACTGCTGCTGGGTGTGAAGGAGGAAAGAAAGGAGACACAGGAAAGGATAGAAGAGCCTGAGGTGGTCCCAGTCATCTAGATTTCAGCAGCCTCTCTTCCCTTTCCTGAAAATTGGAGGTTTGCTTTTCTTCTTAGGTTCCTGGGAGACACAACTTTTAAAGGTGATGCTTTGAAAAGTTTGAAAGCGTTCAAAGGACGCATGTTGTTAAACCGCCGCATCTACTACTGTTGACTATAGGAGCTTTGGTCCCAAATGAGTCTGAGCACGTTCTCTCCGACGACGAGGCGGACCTGCTGAGTGGCCGCACGCATTTCTGAGCCCGTCCACCCCGCGTGGGAAGCTGTTCCTGGAACCAGGATTTGAGGACCCGGCTGACTCTGTCAATCTTTCCTGGCTGGGACTCGCAAACTCTTGGTTGTGTTTACCCAGGATGTTAATAATTTTGGAAATCATTAAAATGGAACCAAAATACTTTCTTTTTAAGAGGCTACTGAGATCACAAGTCATTCCGCAAATATAATAAGCTGTGTAAGCTGAGCATGTCCAATACTCAACACTTGCCACGAGCCAGCTGGAAGCGTGGCCATTTTCATATGACACCTCGTGTGTGGAACTAAGGAGGAATGAGAAGAGCCTTCTAAAAACTAGGCCTTAAAAGTGCAATAATTGTGTTGGACAAACTGTTTTAAAAAAAAAAGAGAGAGAGAGAGAAAAAAAACTTTCTTTTTGTCCCCGCTCTCTGCTCTCAACTGCCCGTTGTCATCTCTGTGACCTAACTCCCGTGCTTTCGCCAGTGTCATCATCCTAAGGAATCCCATTAGGATTTTAAGGGACCCGCTTAGTTGTCACTTTCTATGCTCTTCCTGTTCCCTCTCCAGGCAGACCCAATGCTTTTGCTTTGCACCCTCACTGTCATTTGGGGTCACTGGTGTTCATCAAAGTTACCTGAGACAATTCTTAAAAATACGGATCTCAGATCTCACCCAACCTACTGATTCAGAATGCTTTGGGGTGGACCCTGGAGTCTGCATTCTAAAGCACCGCAGGCGATTCAGATGTTGTTGCTGGCAGGACCACGACTGTACGAACCTAGGCCATTGCTGCTGTTTTTAGCCAAGAGGCAGCGGTGCTCACCCGCAGCTCAGATTTCACAGCCAGGATGCCTGGATTTAAGTATTTTACATACTACTGGTTATATGATCTTGGCAATCTCTCATTGCCAAGATTGCATAACCAGTCCTCATCCATAAAATGCAGAAAACAGTAGTACCTACTTCATAGAACTCTGATAATTAAATAGGTTCATACAAGAAGGGAAGCTATCAGTGTCTGATGTGCTTTGAGAACTAATAAATATGTGCTACTAACATTAGCATGGATAAATTTATGACATTTATTAACAATTTGAGGAATTCAACATGCTTAATATTAAATTTTAGTCATTCTCTATACTTTGGGCTGATTAATATAATATTATAACTAATATTCGCTATTATAACTATATAGTGACATATAGGGAGATTATTGTTGCATGTCCACTTTAGGGGGTGCATGTAAAAGGAATGGGAGTTTATTCAGCTCTGTAAGTGGTAAATACGCAGAGAGGGAGTGAATAAACATGAAGACGATGCTGATGACAACAGCTGTGTCGGGAGCTACAGCTGTGAGACGAGACGGTTGTCATCTCTGTTGCTGGGTAACTGCTAGTGTGCCTTGAGGCCACTCAAGAAACTACAAACATTGAAAGTGGGAATTAAACTTTGAAGTCCATCTTTCCCTTTAGTCAGACTTCGGTTTGCCTCCTACAAGACACATTTCAGACAGAGTAAGACTCATTGCTCTGCGATTCCCATCCCCGTTGAACTTGTGTGATAGTGTCCTAACACAAAGACTGAAAATATAATACATTCCTGTAAGCAAGCTTTGCATTGGCATCAGACAGTTTTAATGCAACCTGGAAAATGTCTCTGTTCACTACCAGGAATTGGTTTTCACTATGAGAATCTAATTTATGACTCATTTGAATGATTTGAATATCTGTGTGCAGATGTCCCGTGCTAAATGTTATATATTATTTATAAGTCATGCTAAGCAGAGACGCAACAATTTTCCTAGTCTGTGTCCATTTCTAGCCTGAATACTGGTCTTTAAGAAACTTGCGAACCACACCCACCTTCCTTCTACTTTTTACTTATTAATTTTTCTAATCATATCCATGTCTAGTGGTTAATTTTGATGGCTCTGGAGGTAGATGCCTGGCTTTAAATCCTGGGCCATTGCTCAGTGGTCGTGTGACCTTGGGCAAATAACTCAACCTCTGTGGGCCTCAGTTTCCTTCATTATAGAGTAAGGATAATAATACCACCTCCCACTTCAGGCTGTTTTTAGGATCAAATGAAATATCTATCACCTAGAACATACTAAAACACAGTAAATGTTGGTTATTAACTATTATTGGTACTTCTGCAAACTGGCTCGAGCTATCTCTTGACAGCATTTGCTTTGCAATTCTGTGATTGTTCAACATGTGTGTGTTTCCTAACTGTATTATAAATTACTTGCTGACCATTTTGTCCCTCTCCTTGTCTTGGGGCATTATCTGGGTGCCATCAACAGCAGTACACAAATGTACTATTTAGTCACTTCTCGCCTCCACCTGCCGCTGGGCAACCAGTAGTCAGCCCCGCCCCGCCTGTCACCTCTCGAAATAAAACAACTCTACAGCACTAAAAGGAAAACCGCGGATCGCGCACTCCATCGTCCATCCCAACCAACCCCTCTGACTATTCTTCTCGTTGCAGGATGTTCGGAGGCTTCTCCTGTCCTTGTTCCTGGTGGCCGTGCTGGCGAGGGTGGCAGGAGCCCGGGAGAACCGGCCGGCGGGCGCCATCCCCTCGCCTTCCAAGGACGGCAGCAGTGACAACTCGGAGCGATGGCAGCACCAGATCAGGAGGTGCTGGCCTCCAGCCAGGAGGCCCTGGTGGTCACCGAGAGCAAGTACCTCAAGAGTGACTGGTGCAGGACGCAGCCACTGCGGCAGGTGGTGGCGAGCAGGGCTGGGGCAGCCGCCGTCCTCCCCCCCTCTGCCGGGCCAGGGCGACTCCTAACATCCCGCGGCACGTGGAGGAGGAGGAGGAGGAGGAGGAGGAGGAGGAGGAGGAGGAGGAGGAGGAGTCCTTCCCGTCCTGCGCCTTCTGCCGGCCCCAGCGCGTCACCTCCGTCCTCGCGGAGCTGAGTGCCCCGGCCTGGACCCGCCCTTCCGACTCAGAAAACTCCAGAAGGTGAAGCAGCGCAGGTGCGTGTCCGTGAACCCGAGCGACTCGGCCAAGCAGTGAGCGTCCCCGAGGGCGCAGGCCGCTCTGCACGCGCCCCCGCCGCGGGTCGCGCCGCCCCCGTCCCCGTCCCCGTCCCTGTCCTCCGAGCCCACTCACGCGCTGCCTGGTGTCCCCACCCCCGCAGCGGCAAGCACTTCTCTTGGGGCTGACGGTGTCCTTGTCCAGCACGTGGACCCACCGCAAGTGGAGCTTTGCCGATGTGTCCCTGACCGACCCCGGCCCCACCAGAGCCTCCGGAACCGGGTTGTGGATCAGGCCCGAAGGAAAAGGCTGGAAAACCACCGCCACCTGCCACCTAGCCGTCGGAGTGACCTTGCAGGTGATGCGCTGCCAGTCCGGCAGTGATGTTTCCACCGTGTGGAAAAGCGAGTAGTTCCCTGGCCTCCCCCGACACTCCGGCCCGCCCCCTCCCGCGGGCAGCGGAGGGCGAAGGATGCGTCACTCTGCTGAGCTGTCCCCAGACCTCTCCTGCGGGTCCCTGGACCTCTGGCTGGGCTGGGCGCGCTCCCTCTGTGATCCGGAGGCTGCCCTGGGCCTCCACTGTCACGCGGCTGTGGACAAGTCACATGAAGATGTCCATGGACAGGGGGTCTCTTCGCAAACCTGATACCAAGAAGACAACTTGAGCCACTTGGATCCCGAAGTGGCCTTCCCTGGGGACCTTGCTCACAGCAGGCCACACCCTCCCCCACCCTGAGCCACCATCACCCCTTCTTCCTCACTGTCCCCCCCAACCCCTTTGTGGACTGAAGACGAACTCTGGTGTGCATGCTATTACCGCTGCAGTTAGAATATTATCACGCACAAAAGTCTATGTATTAACGCTGGTTTTATAATTGACCTATATTGTAAAGAGTTGTTTTAAAAAAAAAGTATTATAGACCTATCCATATATTGTTTCACATGTTTTGCCTCTGGCTTTGCAGCACAATTCTGAGTAAGGAGAACAGCAGGTGATGATCTACCCAGAGATGTTTTTAACTCAGAAATAATGCCTGGTCAGCAGTTCACTGCCATGCACCTAGTTTAGATTGGGCAGGGAGATGGGAGGAATCGGATTTGACTTTGAATATTACGTCACGGAAGCTACTAAAGCATTGCAGCACAATGTAGAAATCGGGTTGGGACAGATGGGTGTCGGGAGGGGAGTCGTTTTAACCCAAAACTCAAAAGCCTGCCCATGCGGGGTGAGAAAGCCTGCTATTTTCACTGCCATGACACTAAGCAAAAAAAAAAAAATCCTGTTAAAAGAAAGAGAT
The DNA here is from genome assembly GCF_020740605.2 of Lemur catta. NCBI lineage: Eukaryota > Metazoa > Chordata > Mammalia > Primates > Lemuridae > Lemur > Lemur catta. The sequence continues at coordinate 708,113 of NC_059143.1, read as the reverse complement.
ATTTAACAATATAAGGAGTCAGGTCACTTTGTGGTATAGGAGGAAGGGTGGACTATAATATGTAGAATAGCAATCTAGTTGAACTGTCCTGCAGAAAACAACTCTCTTCCTTTTCAAAGTATAGACTGTACCAAGGTCCCTTTCACTTTAATAAGGGATTGTTGAAGTTTCCGTGTTGTGGACTCTTGATATAAAAAAGTAGAGATAGTTTATTTTCCAGCAAAATGATACTTTCTTTGGGTCCCTTTGCTAAAATGTCCTAGGAAGGCTTCCCTGTGAGTAGTGTGTATGGAATCTGACTAATGTGACCGAGATGCCCCTGCTGGGAGTCAGCATGCTTTGCAAACTTTTCCCTGGTGTCTCCCTAGCCAAGGAAGCTCCTGCCAAGGGAACGGTTCCCTAGTATGTGAGAGAGACCCTCTCCCAGCGTCTCTGGGGACTGAAGCTTCCTGACACTAGGCAGTGGCAGTAGATCTAGAGACACTCACCCAGAGAGCACGATTGGGCATGGGTGTGTTGGTGGATCTATTTCAGGTCTCTGCACTGCAAGGCTCTTTCCTGTCCCTTCTGTAACACCATGAGACCCGAGCAGCCTGTGCTGTTGGAAAGCGCTTGGCCTCGTAAATGGGTAAACACAGCCTGAAACAAGGAGGCAGAAATAAGAAATCTTGAAGGGCTGGAACCTGGGAATGGAGAGAAAAAGTAGAGAGGGTGTCCAAGGGCAGAATTGATTTTTGCATTTAGCGGAAAACCCCAAGTCAGACTCCGTGGCAGAATGCGCAGCAGGAGCACTGCGAGGGAGGCAGTGTGATCACGTGACACGTGATCAGACTGGAGGCTAAGGGGGTGCAGTAGGAGGGGAGTGGAGGGGAGTGTCTGCCCCAACTGCAAAGCCAGCCCCTATCATGTTACTAACACAGAACCCACCCAGATAGGGGGAAGACGAAGCTGAGAATTTGCAGAATGCAAACATGAGCACACTCTCTGTTAAACCCAGCCGTGGGTGTAGCAATGAGAGCAATATGGTATGCTGCAGTGTGAGGCTCCCTCTGGAGGCTGTTGTGTGGACAAAGTTTACCTTCTGATGGCTCAAATTGTATTTAATTGGTTTTTTTGTTCTCTTTATAAATGAAGAAAAGCTGTAAGTATAATGTAATTATTTTATAGGTATACTATTAAATTATAGAACAAATAAAGGTACTTTAGGGTTTTATGTGATCCCGGTGTTACGTGCCATGAAAGTGGAATTCTGAACTTGTTGCAATGAACAGTGAAGGAGCCCCGTGCGTTCAGAGCGCTTTTGTCTGACACAGTGAGTTCAAGCCCTAGCCAGCTGTCACCCCGTCTCCTTTGGGTGCCGGCATCTGCAACGAGAGTCAGAATCAGGCATCCAAGGAGCAGAGGTGGTGGGTGGGGCTCTCAAGCCTGGTCCTTGGGAGCCTCCAGGGCTCTTCCAGATCTCCCGCCGCCTGAAGACAGAATATTCTCGCTGTGCTCTCTGAATAAGGAACACTGAACAAGGAAGCCTTGGGAAATTCCTGCAAATAGACGTCTGCACTGTTACGCTCCTCTTCCGTTTAGCAGCCGGTGCACACCGCACCCGTCTCTTCAACAAGCCAGAATGTGTCCTCAGTTTTGTTCCTTTCCTCATTGACTTCTCACGGGTTTCAACATTTCTTAATTTAAGTACTTGTTAGTTTCACAATGTCTCCATTTTTCTACTAATTGACTTATCTGCCATTCAAGTAACTCAATTATCAATAAAAGATAAAAACCTTAAGAACATTGCATATGGTTGATTCACTGTGTGGACTTCAAACGAATTAAATTCAACTTACTAATAAATAATTCATCTCAATTAGTAAATGGGACAGAATAGTCCACTTTGGGATTCTAATTCGCTTATTTTTGAAGTTGGCTGACTAACTTTTAATTTATAAAGTTGAGGAAAGTGAATTTTTGCTATTGCTCAAACAACATAGAATGTATGTATTCCTAGAAAGCTTACCTAATGATTAATCTAGCACCACTGATTATTAATGTCTGCATAGGAGATAGCAGTAAGACCAAATCATAAATAATGCAATTAAAACTTATTGATTATCATGTTATCTTCTGAATCCTACTTAATCTCCAACCTTGCTTCCCTCTCTGCCCAGTTCCACAGCCACTAGGCCTCATGCACAGCAGGCAGCCTATCCACTTGACCAAAAGCCAAATACAGGAAACCATGCAGTTTTTATTGTTGTCCTTTGTATTCATTTGTGTTTCTGGCTTCTCCAGTATTCAGTCTAGAATATGAGGCAAAACAAACAAAACCAGGGAACTTACTGCCGTATTGTTCCTTGAATCCTGAGTTTCCTACCTGGTCTGCATCCTTTTCTCCACCTTTTAGGATCTTCTTATGTTTGTTTTATATATGTATATATACAATGCCTAGAGATTTTAGTGGGAGGAATAGAGAAAATGTGTCTACTCCATCTTGCCCAGAATCAGAATACCCCTGAATCTTTATAAGTTTTATCAGCCACTTGCTAAGGTGTATAGAGTGTGCAATTGCCAAGACCTCCAACATACCCCATATCTCTCATCTGGTCTCATCTGATAATCATATGGTGAATCAGGGTAGTGTTTTACAGAATGTCCATAAAATCCAGGTCCCTCAGGTGTAAGAACTTACCTAGGCTGGGGCAAGACCGTAAACATAAACTTGTTCATCCCATGGGAATGCAGAGTGCATCTAGTTCTCCTTCCTATAGGTACGGCAAAAACCCTCACATTTTCCAGATCAAGTTCTGGAGGTTGTTTTAATCTGCTCTAACAAAAAGAACACATTGAATACTGTAGCTACAGTATCTTCTGCCATGTTCCATTTGATTTTTGTCAGAGCCAGCAAAATATGACAGGGGCTACAACAATATTAAAGTCTTTGAGAGTTTTGTTAATTTCCTCCATTCCTTCTGTAGTTCAGCATTGTTTTTCTGATTTACTCATTTTGCTGTGGTGAGGAGCAGCTTTGGAAGCTTCCACATGTTCCTCACTACTGCAGTATTTCTTACTTAACAACTCCAAGAGTCAATATGAGGGTTCTTCAAACTGCCAAGACTGTCCCTTCCAATCATGTATTTGGAAATCAGAAATCGGGGGAAGAATCACCAGGATGGTCCATGGACCGGTGAGCCCACTGAGAGCCAGACCTTAGCTAGGACTCTAGCAGCCCTGTGGGTCCCCAAATTAGCAGGGAGCCATGGTGGTTCACTGGGGCACCAGGTTATTAGTGTCAGTTCAGACCTGGTGTTCAGTAATTCTCAAAAGTCTTGAGTATTCTTTTCTCCAAAGCATATTGATCTGAATAAGTGGTCCTAAGTTCCCTGATTAAGGAGTGGGAAAATAATAAATTAATAGATTTGCCCTGTTATTGCAAGGTTGTAGGAATCACCCACTCCTTCAGCCAGTGGAATCCAAGTCTGATCTGGAAACTAGGCAAGAGATTGTGCTTTTTATTGACCTGCTGCCCTCTGCTTCTGATTATCCGTTATTGGTTTCTTTTGACTGTGTAAATTAAGCAATACCCTTGTTGACCCCGTGTCTATCTTGTCTCCAGGAACACCATGTTCTGTTCACATCTCCAACAGTCCTTTCACTGGAAGCCATTACAGTCCTATCACGTTTTGCAACACCTGTGCTCACATTACTTCTGAAAGCTGAGCATCGCTACCTGGCTTATATTATTTTGAGATCTTGCTACTCTCATGTCCATCAGGGAGCCTAGTTTTATAACAGCATCTCTTCCTACAGTTGTCCCTGGCCGACAGATGGCAGCACTACTGAGCTGCTCACTAATGCTGCTGCCCTTCTCAGGAGCACAGGCGCCACTGCTTTGGGAAACAGAGACTTTACTAGAACATAGTTGGCTAGTGGGGTTTTTTTGTTTTTGTTTTGTTTAGCTTTACATAGCAAATGCACTTTAGCATGCCCACTTCTCTGAGCCTTTGGATCCTTTTATCTACCATGCGTCACGAAAGTTTTGCATTTCTGTTTCATTGAGTGTAGATCATAGCATTTGTGGCCCTCCAAGAATCATCCTAGCAGCTTATTACCACCATCCCTGGGGGATGTGCCGCAGTGATAATCACAGGAGAGTGCTCCCACGGTGATAAGTATCCCTTATCCAACTGAATGTCCTGCTCCCCTTCCTTGATCCTGCAGACCCAGGACACATTCTCCTGCTGCTTCTCCTGGCTCCTGCTGCAACTTCACTGTACACCCCCTCTCCTTCCTTAGCCCACCCCACACAGCCGCAGTAGAGGGAGAGCTTAACAACAGGCCTAAGTGGGTTCAAGGAAATTTGGGATTTTGGAGTCTCAAGTGCAACTACTTGGGTACTTCCCTCCCAATTTCAGGGCTTCTACTCCTTCCCTATTAGGGTTCTAACCTTGGCACAGGAGACTTGCTGGAGATGAGAATCCAACTTTCTCTGAAACAGCACCCCTTTTATAACTGAGTCCTTCTCTGACTGCAGGAGACTAGGGCCTGATTAAATGCTGCCAAAGAGACCCTATCTGTGGCTTTCACGCTCCACCTGAATTGATGATTGATTAATTACCCTGAGTCTTTTATTATCTCTTCAACAAACCAGTGCCACTTGGAAATAGGTATCCAATCCCAAAGTCCTTATGGTCACTCTGTCCCTCATAATTTTAAAACACCAAAGATATTGCACCAGTCAGTGAGTCCTCCCCACCATCATCCCATCCTAGTTTAGCCCCGGGTGAAGTTTTAACATATACTGTGACAGCCTGCCAGGGGCTGGCCAGCGAGTGAGCCATCTCCACATCTGGTTGGAGTGTCCTTCCTCGGGCTGCTCCTGGACCTGCCTGTCTTAGACTGGTTTCCCAAACTCTGAGAAAGGGTTGTCAGCAGGTTTATGGGGGAATATTGCAGAACAGAGACCCGTAAGGGTGTGAGGAAAACAGAATTGTGCAGCAGGAAAAACAATCTGGTCACAACTGAGGTCTTGTCTGATCTTATGGGGAGTTCTGGACCTGGATGGCATTTTAGAGTTGTCCCACATTGAAGCAACGGGGTCAGTCTTTGTAACCCACATCAGTCAGTCACCGCCCACAGGCCATCTCAGGAGGGGGCATGGATTTCCCTTCACTAAGGACAACTCCCGGTGAGGGATCCAGCCCTTATGTTCAGCGGGGCTCAGGGTGCAATGCAATGGGTGCATCAGGCCTAAAGAAGACGTCTGGGCACAGCACCATAATAGCCACCTTTCTGTGTGTGTTAGGGGTCAGGGGCCGGGGTGGAAATGGGAGGAAGGAGGAGACAGAGAGAGTAACGAATATGGAGGGCCTTAAAAGAGAAGCTGAGAAGTTCCACTTGATTGTGTAGGAAATAGAAAACCATTGACAGATCCGATCAAGGGTTACCCTAGCCCCAAAATGGAAGGTGATTGGACGGAGCAGAATCAGATCCAGATAGGCCAGCCCAGGGGCTCTCTTGCAAGGATGTAAGCTGAATATTAGGGCCAGACTAGGTAATAGCATTGGATCTGAAAGGAGGAGACAAATATGTGAAATATTTGCAGAATATGGTGACGAAAAAGACATGTTAGTGCAAGACATGGGGAACCCAATGTGAGTGAGGATCTGGTATCAGAAGATATTGTACTAATGTGGGTCTTCATAGATGTTGGGTCTGCAGTGATAGTGAAACAATATGAAAATCTTTTCCCTCATTTGAAGACATGGAACTGGAATTTGAGTGAGAAGCTAGTTCTAGAGAAACTGGTATAGGAGCAAAAAGATAGCAACTAAATCCATGAACATATATGACAATTCTAACAGAGAGGGAGAATAGAGGAATAGAGGGCAAAGTAACCTTAGAAAACACTCCTTTAAAAGAATAGGAAATTAACAATAATATATTATATAGTTTCAAATAGCTAGAAGGAGGCCACTGAATTCCCAACACAAGGAAATGCTAAATGTTTGAGATGATGGATATGTTAATTATCCTATCCTAATCCTGATCACTATACATCAGATGTGCTGTGACATCTGTGTACTCCATGAATATATACAATTATTATGTGTCAAATTTAAAACAAAATTAAATAATGGAAAGAAGAGGGAACATCAGAAGACATGAATAGCAGTCCTCAGGCCATGTCTGCCCACTGCATGACATAAAAGTGGGACCTTCCAATGCTTCATGTCACGGTCTTTCTCTTGCTGTACACAGTGCTTCTGAGCCTCCCCTCCTCCCCCCCGGGCGTCTCTGCTGCCACAGAGAATTTCAGCTCCTCCTCACCTCCCTAGTGGTGACCCGCCTTGCTCTGCTCTTTGGGCAATGCTACTTCTTTCTGATGAAGTACTGGTGGCCTCAATCCCACCCCTGACTCATTCCTGAAGGGAAAGAGCATGTTTAATCAACTAGGCACACATAAAGTCCCGAGCTACCACCTTCATCTGTCACATTCTGCTGCCAGGACCTTCTTCCTCTAACAAGACCATAGCTATTTAACAAGATGGAATTGCTCATTTATGGGAAGGAGGTCCTGGATACCAAATTATGAATGGGGTGTCTAATCAAAGCTGGAAACTTTACATTTTATGTTTGAAACTTTAGCAAAAATGGTTTGAGAGTTATCCAAATATTTACATCTGGAGTTTCTTGCTTTCTGTTTTTGTTTTTGCCATGATGTGTGCGTGTTTGTGTGAGTGTGTGTATATATAGATATATTTTAATTTTTGTTTTATTTGAAGAACCAAAGAATATACAATTTGTGTTACCATAGGCACCACACGTCTGATTTTCCATGTGCTGGAAGGCACTCTGTGGATGGAGTCTATTTCTAGCTCTATCCTGGAATTCTGTAAGCTAAATATTCAAATTTTTGATTCTCACTCCTTACTTGGAAAATATGAGCTTGCTAATTTATGAATATGCTGACAAATTACAGACATCACTTATAAAGCAAAATATGTGGACATAAAATAATTGCTGTGGGGCCATATTTAGATTGAGCCCATAACCATATCACTTGCTGGGACATGGTGTAAGTATATTGATGGGTTCTGACTCCACAAGCCTAAAACAAACAAATAATAATTCTTGCTGTTGATTAACCTGTAAAGTGTAAATTGGTCCTATGGTCCATTGCATGGATTAGAAAGTGATGTTAATCTCTAGAAAACCTTAGAATGTATGATAGGAGTATAGCTGTAAATCAGAAAGATTTATGTAGTCAATGAGGGTGATGTGGAGTGACTCCAAAATTGAGGTGAAAGGAAGTTTTGCATAAGTAGTACCATATGGGCCTATTGTGAAATACAAAGCCAAATGTTACTAAAATAATCAGACCACCATAGGAACAAATATGACCAGCGGCCTACAGACCACCCTGATTTTTTTTTTTCATTCTTAGATAAACATGGTTGGCTTGCCACCCTTCCTAAATAGCTCTGCACAGTGGTCTAGGGTGAGAATGTCCTGGTCTTCCTTGGGGAGGACGTCTGATAGGGTTGCTACAGTAATGTGCTTAAGCATATTGTCTCCTTGGTTCAACAGAATTGACCAGACAGATGTCATATTTGATATTTAAAATGAGATAAATTCCCAAAAGTCAACTGTAACATATTTCTATATTGACTTATGTTTCACATTGTACAAAATCCAAAAGAATCAAAGGAAGTAATCGTGAAAAATTCTCTCTTCCCATGTCAGATTTTCCCAGTTTTTCTTCTGCAGAAGCAACTGACACCAGGTACTGGTGAATGCCTCCAGAGATGGTCTAGTTTTGTTAATTTCTGGAAATTCAACACTCACATTGCCCCCATTTTTATCTATATGGGAGCTCACTCTACCTACTGTTTTGCTTCTTGATTTTTTTTTTCCATACAAAAATGACAAAGATACAAGCTTTTCCATGGATTCTATTCCCCTTAACAAAATGTTGTACATCTTCTATATCAGTAAAGTGCCCCTTACTCTTTCTCTTGTAAAGTCCAAATATTATTTCATTATTTAGACATTTCCAATATTTTGCTACTTGTTGTCACTTCCTAATATGTTTAATACATGGTTGGGCCAGTTCCTTTTTCAACTAGTCTTTTTCCCTCCAATTTTTCTGACTGTTCTTATTTATTTTTATGTAGGAACTTTGAAGTCAGCTTCTTTAGTTCTCACTCTCCTCAAAAAAAAAAAAAAAAAAAAAAAAAACAGAAAAGAAAAGAAAAAACGTTCCGTTGGTATTTTTATTTGGATTGCATTAAATGTATACATTTGTTTAGGGAGTACTGACATTGTCAGTTCCTTTCTATCTCAATTATTTTCATATAGATCTTTATATTTCTTATGAAATCTATTCTGTGTTATTTATCTTTTTTGGTTGCTGTGTTCAATGGGGGTACTTTTCTAGTCTTTCCACTGGATATTGTTTGTATACATGAAAGTTCTTGATTTCTGTATATTAATTTTTGGCCTAGTCAACTTACAACTTCTATTATTGTCTCCAACAGTTGTTTGGTTGATTATTTTCAATTTTCTGAGTAGATAGTCTAATAAATAGCAAATAAAAATTACTTCACCCTTTCCCTTTCAATTGTATACGTTTTTTTGTTTTCTCATCACCAGAACAGTGATAAATACCAATGGTGAAAGTAGACATCCTGGTCTTGGTCCTGATTTTTAATGGGATCACTTCTAATGCTTCCCCGTTATGCCCCAGGTCAACTTTATCTTGAGGTATTTGATCATTTAAGGACGTATCCATATTATACAGACCTTTTCTTCAAAAGATACTTAAATGATTTTTTAGCATTCACAGGAAGTCATATAATTTTTCCCAACACATGTATATTTTCAAATGCATGTATGTTATCATATTCAAGGCCAAACACAAATGATCATCCTAGTCTTCCTGGATAATGCCCTCTGCTTCATGATCTTTCTGATGTTTGCTAACATCATGTTTAGTATTTTCACATTGCTATTTTTCAGTAAGTTGGCCGATAGTATTCTTTCTTGAATAATCTTTGTTGGTTTGGTAGCAGCATTATGTTCACCAGCTATATGAAGTTGTGTGTGTTGGGGAGAGAGTAGGGCTGTGTTTGCAGCTATTAAATGTTTCATTATGAAGCAGGGTGGTGAGCACATCTGGCCTTGACTACTCTGATTCAGCCTCTCTTCCCTTACCCTAGTCTTATGGATAGACATCTTCCTGCAAATATGACTTGTCTGTCTGATTTCTCATGTAGGCAATCCTTTTGGCCTTAAAAATGTAATAAACCACATTCAGGGAAGTTTCTAATACCAATTGGTGTACCAGGTCCATTATTGCAAACATAGGAGTTTGAGATGTCACCTAAGGGTATGGCTTCACCTCGGAGAAGGAGACTCTGCCGGCTTTTTCTGAGACGTGTCTCCATGAGAATCCGAGTATCCTTTCTCTGCTTTCCCCCAACCCCCACATTTGGAAGATCTTCTATATATTTTGTGGTTTGGGTTTTCGATACCTCTCATTTTAATCAAAGATGAATCAAAGATGATGCATTTTTGTTCCTTGTTGCTTGGGAATGATTTCTGAGAGAAGAAGGGGTAAATGCGCCCTTTCTCACACTATTTTAAAACATTAAACCTCTTTCTATTGCTTTTGATTATATAACTAAGATGTGTTTTATGGGAACCAAAAATTTAAAAAAAAATGCAACCTCGAAAAGTCTGAGTTCTCTAATTGTCTGGGAAGTGGCAATGATAATGACAAGCTGGCATAACTCGAGGAATGATTGCACAGGATTTTCAGAGCTTGTGAGTAACAATTCCTTTCTTCCCCCCAAATTCTTCCGTCCACCACCCACAATCACTTCTCTTTTTACCATACTTTGTTTTGCTTTGCTTTTCCTTAACTTTCTGGCCTTTAATTGGATTGATAAGGTTATTTTTTTTTAATTCCTTCTGTTTTATTTTTGTTCTTTTAATGAATAGCCCTAAAATTTTAATTTATATTTACTTTCATATTCTTGTAACAAAGCCTAAACATATTCTTTTATTTTTTTAATTTCAGCTCTTCATGGGGGTACAAAAGCTCAGGTTATATACACTGTCCGTGTCCCGCCCATCCCCCTGAGTCAGAGCCTCAAGCATGTCCATTCTCCAGACTGTGCCTGGCACTCACCATGTAGTCATACCTCCATCCCCTCCCCCCACCCCCCACCTCCCCGAGTCAGCACCTTCAAGCATGACCATTCCCCAGACGGTGCGCAACGCACTCATCATGTAGGCATACACCCATCCCCTCCCCCCACCCCCCGTCTCAGTCTGATATGCAATTGGTACCCTTCCCCCATGTGCATTTAGGTGATGATCAGGGAAACCAATTTTCTGGTGAGTACATGTGATGCTTGTTTTTCCATTCTTTGGATACATCACTTAATATAGTGGGTTCCAACTCTCTCCAGGAGAACCAAAGAGATGTCATATCACTGTTATTTCTTATAGCTGAGTAATACTCCATTGTATACATATACCACAGTTTACTAATCCATTCGTGGATTGATGGGCACTTGGGTTGTTTCCACATCTTTGTGATTGTGAATTGTGCTGCTATAAACATTCGGGTACAGGTGTCTTTGTTGTAGAATGACTTTTGTTCTTCTGGGTATATGCCCAATAATGGAAATGCTGGATCGAATGGTAGGTCTACTTGTATCTGTTTAAGGTATCTCCATATTGCTTTCCACAGGGGTTGCACTAGTTTGCATTCCCACCAGCAGTGTATGAGTGTTCCTGTCTCTCCGCATCCACGCCAACATGTGTTGTTTTGGGATTTTTTGATAAAGGCCATTCTCACCAGAGTTAAGTGGTATCTCATTGTGCTAAACATATTCTTTATCACTATCTTTTGTCTTCTTTTCTTCTTAACACTTAAAAGCTCACCTACTATGTATATGGAGGGCAACCAGAGTTCATCTGGGTACTGTATCAATTTATGGAGGTTTTCCAGGCATGGTAGCACCCACTTCCACTCTTGATAGCATTCTGGTTTGACTCTACTTAAATATCGTATTTCCTGGCATTATTTTACATCATTGTTTGTTCACTTTTCATCTCTCCCATTAGAATGTAAATTCCACAAGGATGGGGTATTTTCTGTTTGTCCATCACTCCCAAAGCCTACAATAGTTCCTGGAGTGCATGAACCACTCTACAAACATTTGTTGAATTGAATGAATGAAGGGAATAGGGCAAGCCTCTTAGCATGTTTGAATTATTCCCTGAATTTCTCTCACCCATGTTGTTATCTAAAATTTTAGTTCCCTGTGTAAACACAAAAATTGTAGTTGCCATTGTTTACAATCTAGAGTTGATTTATTTCATGAACTTCTTTGCTGTCTGTGATTTCTTATATCACAATCCTTCACTTGGCATCTATTTTCCTTGCTGACATGTGCCCTTAGCAGACTGTTCAGTAAGGTTTTGGGGTAGTAAACTGGTGTAGTTTTCATACGTCTGAAATTCTCTCTCTCCCCTCCCATATGAATGATACTTCAACTTGGTAGAATGGTCGATTCACTTTTTCCCTTCCACAATTTGAAGACACTACTATTTTCTAACATATATTGATGCTGAAATAAAGCCTGCTTTGGGGTAACTAATTTTATTGTAGGTGATGTGTCCTTTCTTTCAGGACGTTTTGATATTTTGTGTTTTCCTAACTAGAGATTCACTTTGACCTTTGTAGGTGCAAATTTATTGATACTCATCTGGCCTGGCACTTGTCACACATGTTTAAACAGAGAGTATGTCTTTTTTCAATCCTAGAAAATTCTCAACATTGTTTCTTCAAGCTATTGTTATCTGGCTTCTCTACAATTTCCTTTAGTTTCTCCTTATGGGATGCCTCTTAAATTGGAGTCTCTCCATCTTTCCTGTATCTCTTTTAACTTCTCTAACACATTTAAAAATATTGTTTCTCTCTGCTGCACACTCTTCTTAAATTCCTTTAGTCCCATCTTCCAAATTGTTTTCTCTTAATTTGTATCCACCTAGAATTCATTTAGCTTATAATTTTTTCTATCTCAGTGAATTATATATTTCAAGTTTCTTTGTAGATACTAAATAGAATTATTAAATTATTTGAAGTTTGTGCTATTATTTGCATTTTTTGAAGGTGAATTCATTTTGCCATTTATTGGGTTGATTTCTTCTTTCTTCTTGATGTTTTTCTCCTGTGCTTTGGAGCTGTGTTTTGCAGAGTTGTCTTGAGAGGGTGCTCACACTCTTTTTCCTCTTCCCTCTCTATCTAGTAATTTTTCTATCATGTCCACCCATTCCTAGTCCAGAACCAGCCTTTTCTGGTGGCACTGAGCCCCTGCGTGGCAGTGACATTGGAGACATTGCAGATAGAGACTTGGGCCAAGAAGTCGGCTGGCCCAGGTTGGTCTGCTTTCTCCTGCCACCATACACGTGCTGGTCTGTGTTGGCCACATCATCTGGCATCCACTGCAGCTGTTTCCAGTTGACTCTCCCTGGTAGGTGAGAAGCCCCACATCTCTGGTAGGGAGCCTGGCTTGGCTTCCCTCTGCAGATGGGGCATGATTAGTTCTCCCTACCTTGCAGAGAGATCTCTGTTGCTTGTGCACTCTCACTCCCTTCCCCACCCCCTGCCCCATGCTGTATCTATACTTTTGAAAATATATTTTATTTTTCCATTTGGAACCAAAGGGAAAATTCCAATTTTAAACTCAAAGCATAAGGTTTCTCAAATGACAGAAACGTCTTCCTAGCTTGGAGCTACTAAAATGTCTTCATTAATTATAATTAATCTCAATGGAGTCTCTCCTTTCTACTTCCTTCCTTAACATTTCCCTTAGTCTTTACCACTACTCTTTATCAGTGAAGGGACATTTTTCAGTCCTCAACTTGCTTGTGTCCTGAAGCATTTGGCATAGTCAACACTCCCATTTTGCCTTAACCCATAAACATGTATGAGTGTCTGTTTTGTGCAAGGAGCTGGGGAGACCAGTGTCAAGAGATGTCTTGGATGCAAGTGACTTCTAAACTCAGATGCAAGTATTAGTTAACCAGATAAAAAGGTTGGGAATGCATCGAGCTGAGGGAAAACGTGAGGAAAGGTGCATAGTTGAGAGAAAATAAGCCCAAAAAGTACTCCAGACAGGCTGGAAGCCTGGAATTCAAGACAGATTGAGTCAAGAGATGACACTCAAGATGTAAACAGACATCAGATCACTCAGGACTCTGCCAGCCACACCGGAGATTTTGGATAGTATCTTGAAGCTGTGTGCCTTGGTGTATATGGTCAGTAAAATGTTTCAAGTAGGAAATTCAGATGTGGTGTGTATTTTAGAAAAAAATTTGTTGGACAATTTTACTGTACGTAACCTAACTAGTATTTCTCTTAATAGTATAGAAACATCCATCTCCAGAGTTTCAGGGAAAAGTGATTGCATTATTCACTTACTGGAATTAATTTATCAGTACCTATGACAACACTTTAAAACATTTCCTCTCTCAGAGATTAGGACGGCAGGATAAGAAAACTGATTTGGAAGTCTGCCTTTCTTCACTCAGGGTAATGCATTTAAGATTGCTACAGCACTTTAGTGCTTTAATGCTCATCTAGTCTTCTAGATGCTTCCTAGCCAAGGAAATATATTCTAGCCATTTCTTCCTCTGCACCACAAAAGCTCCTGAACTTCATCCGAGGAAGATATAAATACAAGATTTAAAAATGACAATAAAATAAAAAGAGTGGTTGAACATGTACTCACCATCAAATCAGTACTATTCGATCAAAACTTTTGTGCACATATGGAAGTAACATTCATAGTGTGTCAGGCAGGTGGGAGGGGGCGCAGGGGATGGGTAAACTCACACCTAACGGGTGCGGTGCATGCTGTTTGGGGGATGGGCACGCTTGGGCAATTTATGTCACTAAAGCGTTAGTACCTCCATAATACTCTGAAATAAAAAGGAAAAAGAAAACAAAAAGAGTGGTTGAACAGTGGGTTGTTTCTTTTACAGTTTAAAATGTTCCTTCTTTGGACCTTTTAGAGGTGTTGACTCTGGGGTCCTCAGGAGAAAGGCCCAGGATATGCTAACTTCTCTCCATACAGGCCATAGCTTTACAGGCCTCATGCAGTGATAGGTTAGAGAGCTTCCAACTCAGTTAGTCTCAGCTGCAGGGATGAAGTGGGCAGGGTACACCTCAATCCCTTTGTACCCAACAACCTGCTGGTCTGTAAGATGTGTTATCTTAACTTCCACAAAGTGGCGATTCCTTTCGGTATTTGAAGAACTTGAGAGGGGGCTTAGAAGGCACTGCTTAAAGCCTTACCTCTTTGTTTTACTGCTGATTTGGTTCATGATCCATTGAGATTATTTAAGTACTAAATACTACGCTAGCAAGTGGTTATATGGGTGATCAAAACACACTTGCTCCCTGTCCTCAGGGAACTTGGAGTACAACTGGCCAAGGCCAAGACAGACAATGAACAAGACAATAAATAAACACATCATTACAAATTGTGATCAAGGCTTTGGAGGGTAAGAATGGATGCTCTAAGAAAGGGAATAACCTACTTTAATGAGGGTGGTCAGAGGAAGCCTCTGTTAAGAAACAGAGGTGAGAAGGATTCATGCAAGCAAAACATGTGACAAATATTTGGGCAGAGAAAAAATTGGGGATCAAAGTTAGGAAGCCAAGTAGTTTATCGATAAGAGCAAATGGTAAGGTAGTTCTATGCCTCGGAATCTATTCCCCTATTTTCACAGCATCGAAGATCCTGGGTAGTCTCTTAATATGTTATATTTCCATTTATCACCTATTTTCAATATAACAGAATGGAATATTAATTATTTAATACCTTTTAAGGACTATCTGATCCTCGCAACTATTTATGTAGCTAGGGTGTAAGGCAAGCAATGGTATGGAGTATAGTAGTAACAGAGGCGCACGGAATCACCCTGGGAGCACCTTCAGACTGAACAGGTGGGCTCCTCTTCCCGTAATCTCTGTGAGGTTCCATTTCCCCATTTGAAAAATAAATATAATAGCAGCTACACTACAAGATCATTGCAAGGCCATAGACAATGTATGCAAATGGCCTGGCGCATATTAGCTGCTCAATGAATGTGAAGCAGAGGAAATAAGAGCCAGTTACATAACCCAAATATTTCCAGGCCTCTTATAACCAAGGCACCCTGGAAATGCAGAAAGGCAGAATTGTTAATTCACCAAACCCAAAGGAAGCCTGCCGGGCGTGAGGAGCTAGACATTCTCAAGCTTTGTTGCTGAGTGTAAGGAACTGTCGCCTTGTCAGCAGAGACCCTCTACTGATGCCATCCTCAGATGAATGCCAAGGGGTAAGCATTGTTCTGATTGCTCCGGGATTTTCCTGCCTTTAAATGATGATTTCACTACCACAGCCTCAGAGAGGTGAGCTACGAAAGATCGTCCTGAGTCAGTGTACCCAGGACCCCTAACTACAAGATTCAAGCTGAGCTCCGCCTTGAGTCCACTGCAGGGGAGGAATGCTTATCTGAGAATCCCCAAATATAACAAAGGGAAACATACATCCATACTGGATACCCCAAATCTGACTATCTCTGGCACGTTCCTCAAAATTCATTTTCTGGGCATGATCTAATAATAAAAATCCATAATTTTAGTGAATGGATAAACCAAATGTGGTATATCTGTGCAATGGGATACTATTTCTCAATAAAAAGGGAATACTGATACATGCTGCCACATGGATAAACCTCAAAGACATTATGTGAAGTAAAAAAGGAAAAAGACAAAAAGAAGACCCTATCTCCCTATCTTTTATGATTCCGTTTATATGAAATGCCCAGAAAAGGCAAATGTATAGAGACAGAGGGTGGACAAGGGGTGGCCCAGGGCGGGGGGTAGGAATGGAAAAGTGAGTGTAAATGGACATGAGTTTAGTTTGGGGGGTTGGGGTGGAAATAGTCTAAAATGAGATGGTGGTGATGGTTACGCAACTCTATAAATATACTAAAAATTACTAAATTAAAACAGGTGAATGTACGATTTGTACATTATATCTCCACAAAACCCTTTATTAAAAAATATCATTTAAAAAATCAATAGTTCTCACTTTAAGCCTCAGCTCAGAGGCAGTGATTTCCTGATGGGAAATGGCCTAAATCCTGTCACTCTGCAGCATCAGTCTGTGTGTCCAAATCCAACTCACCTCTCCGGTCCAAAAGCAAAACCAAAGTGGTTCCAGGGATGAATGTTCCGAGATCATGCAGGGCGCGGCAGCTCAGGAATGAGCTTGTCTCGCTGGGCAAGATGAGAAAGGAAAGGGCCTCTAGTCGGGATTTAATTGTCATGTTTTATTCACAGGAACTGGCCAGCTACTGTACACATCAGAAATTTCAAATATCCCTTGGCCCCAAAAACCTTAATTTTTCTTTTTCAAAAGAGATGAGCTAAAGAGAATAAAATGTTTTGTTTTTTGTTTTAAATTGCTAAGCTGCAAAAATGAACCAAAAATGTATTAACTGCCAGTGGGAGGGACAGGGACCATCAGACACCTCAGTCTTCAGCAAGGAAGCTCTTCTTCATGAGTCTTTTACCCCCTTATCACTGGTCTGAAAGATACATTGGAAAGAAAATTGCAGAGTGGGAAACTCAATTCGAACCCAAGTTTTAACTGTTTTCTATTTCCCAATTCCGTAATCAATGATTAATTCCTTTGCATATGTATAAATAGTCTGAGACAGGGAACATGTACTTAGGAGGAGCCAAAATCCACTCAGGGTCCAGGCAAAAGGGTTTTCATCCAAGGATATGGTACATATGTGCATGGAGCTCTGTGGACAGGAAACAAAGGACCCTGGGCTCTATCCCGTGACCCGGACATCAGCAGGCAGCTGCTTCCTCTGTCTCTGCTCTGTCTCTTGCCTCTACCTCTCTTTGTATCTGCCATGTCCTGCTTTCTCTGTTTACTGAACAGTGTGTCTATGGCCCGAAATGGCTGAGCAAGGCCAGGTTTACATGACTTTACACTCCGAGCACTCAGCAATGTCCGACTCATTCCAACTACAGACTGTGCCATCAATTTCTAGTTCCACCCTGACCCAACCAGCTGTGGCCAGCATAGGAGGGTCACAGAGTCTGTCATGGTTACATGGGCCCACACTGGAAGGCAGAATGACAGCCCCCAAAGATGTCAGTGTCCTAATCCCCAGCACCTGTGAATATTAATAACTATGTTACACGGCAGTGGGGAATTTAGGTTGCTAATCAGCTGACCTTGAGATGGGGAGAGTGGCTTGGACAACCCAGGTGAGCTCAGTGTAATCACAAGGGTCCTTATAATTGAAAGGGAGGCAGAAGAGTCTGAGTAAAAGATGCAAAGACAGAAGCAGAAGGCAGGGCGCTATGAGAAAGGGGCCACGAGCCAAGGACTGTGGGTAGCCTGCCAAGGCTGGGAAAGGCAGGGAAACAAAGGCTCCCATGGAGCCTCCAGAAAGGACAGAGCCCTCCTGACACTCTGGTTTTAACACGTCTGACCTCCAGATCTGTAAGGCATGTTGTTTTAAACCACTAAATCTGTGGTAATTTATTACAGCAGCATTAGAAAACAAAAAGAATGAATGTCTATGTTGAATGGATTATCCTCAGAAGGACTTCAAATTTAGGCTTCCGGCCTTGCTCATTAGCAAACCTAGGAAAATGTCCCATTAAGAGACTACTGGGGGCTGGGCGTGGTGGCTCATGCCTGTGATCCTAGCACTCTGGGAGGCCAAGGTGGCAGGATCTCCTGAGCTCAAAAGTTCAAGACCAGCCTGAGCAAGAGCAAGACCTTGTCTCTATTAAAAATGGAAAAATCAGCCGGGTATCATGGCCTGTGCCTGTAGTTCCAGCTACTTAGGAGGCTGAGGCAGGAGGATCACTTAAACCCAGGAGTTTGGGGTTGCAGTGAGCTATGATGACACCACTGTACTCTAGCCAGGGTGACAGAGTGAGACTCTGTCTAAAAAAAAAAAAGGGACTATTGGGAAAAGGTGCTGGTATCTTGTTTTTTGTGTTGGGTATGAGAATCTTGATTGCAGTTGTGAATTTGCAGTATAGCTAACCAGACATCTATATAACATCATATACAGAGTAGTTCATCAATTTGAGGCATTCGAATGACAACAGAATAGATGGAGACTAAGGAATCAGAACCACATGTAGTTTATTTAACAATTAACTGAGAGAATAAATAACATATAGGCTTTGTTAAAGTTAATGCCCAATGTTTTATTATAAGTTTGGTCTACTCTACCTTGACATATGTAACTGTCTTTCTTAGTTAGTAAGCATCTTCTCAGCTTCAGGAAGATGCTAAATGTTTAGGAAAATCAAGACCATACGATTAATACTTTTATGTTAAAAAATATTCATAAATTTCTTTCTTATGTGTAAAATAAGTTGTCTACTAGAACTTCAGCTTTGTAACTCTAAAATCAGAGATGGAGCAATTGATTTAGACTTGTGATTTTAAGACGAAATCTTCCTGACTTGGAACATTTATGTGAACTTAAATTTCACTGTATTTGTAAATTCAATTTATTACATTTATAAGAATTACTGAGTATTCAGGGAGGTTTTGTTTACTAGATCAAAATGCTTTTGAAGGAAATGGAATATATTAAATTTGCAAATGCAGTTTAAGGTTTAAAGGCATAAAGATTATAAATGAGGCCAGATTTAGCATTAATAACAGGCTCCCTAGAAGTGACAGTGAACAATTTCTCAAAACAGAATAAAAATGCTGTATCGTATTAAGGACTTTAACACTTCAGGAAGAATTAGGATCTTTGAATTCGTGACTTTAATAAATTGAACATTAATTTTTCACAAATCTCAATAGACTTTTTGGTATATACAACATTGCCCCTGATACAATATAAAACATAACCCCTCATATTTAAATCCTCTTTTTCTAGAATTAATAAACCCTTCCTCCAATCTTTCAAAGTTTTTCTAGAATAGTATATATAAAAATTTACTTTTGCTTTTTTTGTATTTATTTCTCCTTTCTACCATCCAGTGAAATCCCAGACCGCAGGGACAACATCTTATTTGTATTCGCTTTTGTCATATCTGGCATGGTGCCTTGGCACACAGTAGGTGCTCAATACATGCTGACTGAACACAATACAAAGTATCAGGGAAAAGAGAGATAGCAGAGTGACAAAAAGTCTCAAATTTATACTTATTCTCTATCAAGTTAGCTGGATCAAAGCAAATTGTCTCACGTGCATGTCCAAGATGATCTGAAACATGATTCCCATTTTGGTCAAGTCTCAAAATGCAAAACTCATGTAACACTTTATCTCTGTTTCCCATCCATTCTTATGTCGGTTAAATTCCACAGGAGTTCCTATTGGCCCTTTCTTTTTTTTTTAAGACAAAATAAGCTTTATTCATAAACATTACTTCATATAAAGTTAAAAACAAAGAGAGTGCCCGCTACGAAGGGATTATGAGAAGGTTCTTGGCCATTTCATTTAAAAGTTAGTTATCTTCTAAAATAGAAAATAGAATATGGTATAATTAGTCCCTGGTTCCTGAAAGCTACTAAGTAGCACATCTGATGCACAATCCTTAAGCAGCTACAGAAATTGATGTCAAATTCCAGAGTATACAAGGAGGACCAGATTTCTTCCCTCGTGGAAGAGAGGTCACAACATCTGATGCACAAGTGAATGATCCAATGACCTATTTCAGCTTCCTCAGTCATCTTTCAGAATTAATCTCTTCACCCTCTTTTTTGTTTAGGCTTGTTGAAGTTTTCTTCGTTTTGTGTGCCAAATCAAATCTTATAGAATCCTCTTTTCTTTGGATTTTTCCTGCCTTACTCACCTGGATGGGGAAAGACAGATCACAGGTGTGTTGATTTGGTTGTTTGAGGTGGTTCATAAAACTACTTGATGTTAGTTTTACGTGGCAGAATATTCCCTGGGAGAATTGTTTCAATGCCATGTTGATAAATGCTGTAGAAAAATTCATAGGAATCTTCTAGCCCCTTGGTGACAGGGCATCCTTCACCAGGGTATGCATACGGTTTGTCAAATATAATTGCTTTCATCCTGACCTGGATCCAAGAGGGGTCACGTTGTACGTGAACTCTATGGATGGGGGGAGGGAGAAGAGAATGAGATGTTCCAGCACTTGTAAGCCACTTTGTGATACCTTTCTGGCTTTTTGAAAGATTCCCCATCAAGGAAACAAGGAGAAACAGCCACCCTAAGGGGAGAAAGCTCTTGGTTTCATCAAACCCTGAGCCAAAGTCCACTCAGGAAACAGGAAGTTGTCTCTGTTGGTCCTTTAATGGCAGGTACTTTGTACTTCCCATCCTTGAGTAACGCTGATGCTTCCGAATTCATTGACACCAGATCTTGATTTCAAACATTAACTTTGTAAAATTAAAAGAATTTGGAAACAAAAACTTGAGCTTAAGGCCTGATTTTGTCATAAGCCTAATATAATGACCATCTGTGCAGCCTAGGCTGATCACTTACCCTTTCTGAATATCCTTATCCTTGGCAGGGAAAGGAAATATCAATATTTTCCTTACTGCATTTCCATGTTTATAAAATGCAAAAATAATTTATAAACTTGCAAGAACTACACAGACAAAAGACATACATGCTGTATGCCCATGATGACTATTTCTCTCATTTGTCTTGACAGTACCATCTAGATCTTTCCTCTTTCAAGTGTGGTTTGTGGACCAACAGGACTGGTCTCACCTGGGAAATTGTTAAATATGCAGAATCTCAGTCCTCACCACCACAAAACTACTGAATCAGGGGCTGCATTTTAACAAGGTCCCACAGCATTGCACATTACAGTTTGAGAAAGAAGTACAGTCTACATAGAACTGAAGGTGTATTAATTTCTTATTGCCACTGAAATAAGTCAACACAAACTTAGTGCCTTAAAATGCACAAAGGTATTATCTTACAGTTCTAGAGATCAGAAGTCGTAAAATCAAGGTGTCACAGGGCTGTGTTCTTTCTTGGGGCTCTAGGGAAGAATTCGTGTCCTTACCTTTTCTGGATTCTAAAAGCCACCTGTAGTCCTTGGCTTGTGGTTCCTCCCTTCCTTCATTCTGACCACTGCTTTTGTCTTCAGATCTCCTTTTTTCACTCTGACTTTCCTGTCTCCATTTTCACTAATAAATACCCTTTTGATTGCATTCAGTCTGCCTAGATAAACCAAGATAATCTTCCCATCTCAAGATCCTTAAACTTTACTCATTTCTACAAAAGGGTCCATCATATAAAGTAACATGCTCACAGGTTCTGGGGATTAGATTATGGACATCTTTCAGGGCTATCATTCCATCTACCAAAGATACCATGTGACTAAACATAGCTCGATTTCTCAGAAACCCATTTCAAAATAATGACAGCTGAATGACATGCTCTCATTCATCCATTCACTGTATCTTTAGTATGCTGGGGTCTAATTGCTCTCCATAATTAATCTATGCTCTTTTTTTCATCACTGTCTTCCATTCACACCCCTTACAAAACTCTACTTTTAGTCTCAATAGGTAACTTAGCCTCCTACTTCACAGAGAAATTCACAAGCCACCAGGTAAGAATGTCCTCAACTTCTTGACATTCTCTTTTTTCCTCCTATTTATTTATTCAGCAAATATACATTCAGTGTCAAACTATGGACTGAGCACTGTTCTAAGTTTTCAGATAAAATGGTTCCAGTGGTCATGAAGTTGACATTCATTTGGGAAGAGATCAAAAGAGAAATAATGAGGAAAAGAGGGAAGGAAGCAGAGGAAGGGGAAATGTCAGACAGTAGAGCATGCCATGCTGAGAATCTATAATGGACTAGGTAGCTACTTAAGAGAGGGTGGTCAAAGAAGCTCCTCTGAAGAAATGACATTTATGGTAGGATGTGAACACAAGGAGGAGCCTGCTATGAGAAGGTAGATGGTAGCACTCAGTAGAGGGACGTGGAGAGGGGATAGGGAAGCTGGTAGTCACTTACCATTGAGCAATTGCTGCAGAGGTGGTGGTTTGGTTGGCATCCTGGACTAGTTGCTGTAGAAGCTGTGGGTCAGAGTTCTACTGTCATATATGGTCTGGCCATTGCCTGCTTGTACATTACATCTCTCATAAAAATTTCTGATAACTTCAAAGACTGAGTAGCAAATCCCATTGCAAGTCAGGTTATTTTTACTTCTTTGCTTTCAACAGAATTGCAGGAAGGAATCTAGATCACTAAACATTTTTGAAGATAGGTCATTCTATGCTATTTTGGAATATATCCTAGAAGGAGTTAAGAGCATTAAATACAATTGCCTCAGTAAAACTCCCTGTATTCCCTCCACTTATTATATGAACAAGATGTTTGGTTTTTTTTAAAAAGTACTTTAATAAAAAGAAAAATTTGAATAGAGTTGATGCTGAAACTTGTTTAATTTTATTAATATATAATATGTATCCACAGATACATAAATCACACCACCACTGTTAGAAACTCCAAATGTACTGAGGGTCTTATTAATATTTATTGTCCTTTTAGTGTGCTCTCTAGTCTTTCTCACCTCTGGGGATGCCATTAACATGGTCTGGAAAACTTTTCTGTTCCCCCTCCACTCTTATGTACTGTGCTAAGTCCCATCCCTCTTCAGATTGCAGATTAGAAGTCACTTCATCCAGGAGCTCATCCTGGACTTTTAATGAACAGCTCAAGTTCCTCCAAGTGTGTTCTCAGGACCCCTAATTTTGGCTTCAATTGCACCTACCACATGTTGGGCCCAGAAACCAATACTCCAAAATATGGTGCTTTGACATGCTCAACTGAAGAATAAACCTCAAGGTCTCTCTGACACCTGCGCCCCACATCCCCCTACCCACCCACCTGCATCCCCTGTCTCTCAGTCTCTCCATCCTCCTTCTCTCCCAAAGCACAGGATGAAGTTGTTCTCTGAAGTTCCCTTCTCTGCTGAAAGTCCAGACCCACCAAAGAAGAAAATAATTAGCTCTAGTCCCTTTCCTGAGTTTTCATGAACCAAACTCATATTGCAGGAAGAAAGACTGAAGTCTGTCAACACCCTCCAGGACAGTTTTGTTTCCCTGTGGGTCTCAGGCCATTGTATGTTCTTCAAGCCCATTGAATCCTCCTAAAGATAATTTATTACTCCCCTAAAATCATCCACACTTCCCATCTCCCTTTTCCCTAAGATAAAGCTATCTGTACCCCATTGCATGGTGGAGTAATCACTCTAATTTCCCCCGTGCATGCTAATAAATGTGTCTGCCATTTCTCCTATTCATCTGCCTTTCATCAGTTGGTTTTTAGCAAACCTTCAGAGGATAAAGGGGAAGTTTCCCATTAGCCCCCACACATATTTTATGGTACTTGTCCATTTGCTTGTGTGTCTCTATCCCACTAGATTTCAGTCCTCTGAAAACAAGACAGTGTCTCATTTACCATTGTATCTCTAGGACCCCACTCAGTGCCTCGCACGTAGTAGGTGTGTCTTCAATGGATTAATGTACCTCCCATTTGCATTGTACTAATGCCAAGTTGCCAAGAGTGGTTAATATACTCTATGGTTCCTGGCTTTAGCAATTCCACATAAGAATGTGGCAGGAAGACAAAAACACGAGAGAAAGAAAAGACGGAATGGTTAACTGTGACAATAAGTGGCACAGAGTGTACACGCAACAGAAATTTAGGTTGGGCACAGTGGCTCATGCCTGTAATCCCAGCACTTTGGGAGGCCGAGGTGAGAGGATCACTTGAGCCCAAGAGCTTGAGACCAGCCTGAGCAACATAGTGCAACTCCATCTCTATAAAAATAAAAAAAAAAAAATAGCTGGGTATGGTGGCATGTTCCTGTAGGTCTAGCTACTCGGGAGGCTGAGGTAGGAGGATCGCTTGAACCCAGGAGTTTAAGGCTGCAGTGACTATGATAGCTTGGGTGATAGAGCAAGACTCTGTCCCTAAAAAAAAGTGCAACAGAAGTTGAGAGAGAGGGGCCATGGTACTTGATGGAATGATTGGAGGACACCAAATGATGAGGACCTTGAACCTTCACATTTCCTCTTTGCTATTTTTACAGTTCAGGACAAAGGCCATCTTTACTTTTGAGCCCTTGGGCAAGGTGATGAATGATTTATTTAGTGTCAGTCTTTCCGAAGAGTGGAGCCATCAAGAAAAGAGGGAGTTGTCGCCTGCCCCATGACCTTCATTTGCAATGAGTCCATGGCTTATAATTTCTATTGATTACTATTATTTTTGTGCTTAGTTTGTATCTGATCACAATTGATATACACAGGTACAGAATTCAAGATATTCAAAACCGCACAGAAGGCTTATTGCATCAAGTACATGACAAAGTGCCTCCAAAAGCTGGTTTGGTAATTGCTCTAGTTGAAAAATATATATTAATAACAGTATCTGCTTTCAAAATGGTTTAAAGGCTTACACTTTCATTCAAGTCATATACTGTACGGAGTGAAAGTGCTCAAGGGTTCTAACAATGAGATATTCTTATGCCTAGCATAAAGACAGTTTTCGAAAACCTTTTAGTGTGTCAACCTGGCACTTTTATTAAAAATTTCAAAATTCCTGACAGCAGGAATACTACATCAAAGATGTAAGTTTCCCGTGTGTGAAGAATAATTTTAATTCTATCATCACTGTTCCATATGACTATCAGGCAATAGTATCATTTCTGCTCATATGTTTGCTTTATTTACTAAAAAGTTATGCATGTTTATTTAACATATATCGATGCAGATTTCCTGATTATTCCTATTTTTTTAAAAAAAGTACCCAGAAAAAATTAAAGCACTAAACAAAACCTTTCAGGGAAGGAAAGCGAATTGCCGTACACGGGCTGGAACAGCCCCGAGTGTAACACGCAGACAGAAAACAGGGACACTCACAGCCTGGAAAGCTCTTCTGGGGACACGATTCGAGGAAGCGCAGTAAGGAGGTTTATGAATGTTCGTGGGAGGCAGTTCCGAGCCTAAAGGTCAATGAAAAACAAGGGACGGAGTTTGGGAGTGGGCGAGGGAGACAAAGGGTGCAGTCAGAAGATGGGCTTGGGCAGAGTAGCCAGCGAGCTGCGGGTGGGAGGGTGGAGGGTCAGGAATGTACCCAGATGCCAACTGAATCAGATCTATATAAAGCAGCAGGATGCCAAGAAAAGAATGCAAATAAAAATGTAGCCCCAAAACGGGTGACATTTTTGGAGCAGGTGATCTCTGGCTAAAGAGGAAGAGGTAGAGGTGAACAGTGAGAGTGAAGTGGGGAATATGTCACAGTACTTGCAATGCGTGACAAATGAAGTGTGCACACTGCTTTTGTAAGATAAACGCTGTATATTCTTTAGAGAAAGTAGCTATAGGGGTGCAAGAGGAGCAGTCAACTGATTTATAATGCAGAAGAAAAATCACAAAGTTTGCAAAAGATAATCACAAGGATTATCTTTTAATGTCATTGATACGTTGGATGAGATGGAGGGAGTTACTAACAATTGAAAATAAAGAATATCAAGAAAGAAAAAGAGTTTTGTACAGATGAATAGAAGAAACAAGGTACCACATGCTATGTAGTAAGTATATAAAAGTAGAGTATATAAAATGTAGAGTATATAAAATGTATGAAACCAAAACTATTACAATTATAATTATTTTGCATATCTGTGCAGCACACATTTAGATTTAACAAATATAGTAGAGGAATATTAAATATATTTTGGCATCAAAACAAAAAAGAGCCTGTTAGAGGTAACTGAATGTGTCCTCCTATAAATCATAGCAGCGTAAACGAGCATCCTTCATAGCCTTCACTGAAGGATCATATGCAGATAACTCATATTCAAAATTTCAAATCCAGCTACCTGAGTGGATAAGCAGAGAAGTAAATATTAGTTTCTTCCCTCAATTTATTTGCCTATGCAGAATGAGACTGAAAATATTGAATATGTTTGCATTTTTCTACCATGCTTTATAAGGAAGTTAGTTTAAGATCCTAGGGATTGAAAAACAAATATTGACTGGCCACAGAGATATTCTTTGTTGGAAAATGTTTGCTGTAATTTATAAACAAGTATCTGAAGTTGTTTGTTTGTTTTACAACGGATGTGAAAGCTTACACTCGGTTGATAAGAGTATAGGTGTCATTTTCTGGCATTCTAGTGTACTCATAATTTTGGCAAATTTTGTGAAAATTGTTCAAATGAAACAAACTTTAAAATAACAGACAGATTACATGAATTCTTGCATGCATTTTTTGAGAGTGAGCTAAGTGTTTGAAGTCCCTTCAGCTAGCTCTCCTCACAGGAGCTTAGCAGTTGCTATCTTTGTGTTACAGATGCAGATGCTGAAGCAAAACTCATGGTTAATGACCTTATTCAAGGTCACTGAATAAATCAGTCCTAGGGCTAGACTTCTAACCACAGAGTCATTATATGCAGCCTGTCTCCTGAGCCATGTTGCCATTAATTGACACTTTAAATACTTTCAGTTTTCAAATCTGGTTTAAAAATTTAATGTGATGATACCAGAAAAATGGGATCACACCACACACAAACACACACAATTTATTTTGCAGCATTGTTTAGTGCCAAGTAAAAACCTAGAAGCCTTCAGATCTCAGACAAATCCAGCCTGTAGAAATGTGTTATTTGGCCGACAGACTGTTGGAGTTTTGAAAACTTTGGTTTCATATTAGTTGACAACATTCAGAAATTAAGAATTTTGTGTAGAGTGACTATGAAGAGCAGCCTTGAATATTTTTCTTAATTTTATCTTTCCCAGAAACTTCCTAAAAAATTCAAATTTTTAAATTAAAAAATTACACTAAGACTTCAAAGCACAGCAAGAAAAACAAAAATAGACAAATGGGATTATATTAAAGAAAATGCTTCTGCACAGCAAAGGAAATGATCAACAGAGTGAAGAGAATGGAAGAAAATATTTGCAAACAATTCATCTGATAAGGGACTAGTAGCCAGAATATACAAGGAAATCAAACAACTCAACAGTAAAAAAATCCAAATAATCCCATTAAAAAGAGCAAAGGACCTGAATAGACATTTTTCCAAAGAAGACATTCAAATGGCCAACAAATAAATGAAAAAATGCTCCACATCAATAATAATCAGGTGTTGAGCCTAAGAATACTGAGTCATAGAAATGCCCCCTGTGTTTCTGGAGATAAGATTTGATTTCAGAAGTCAAATAAGGCTTTGCCTTAAAGAAAAAAGAAATGTGTTAGTTCAAAAGCTGCCTTGTCTCAGGAGGGCGTCTCCTTGGTCAGTAAAAGCTGCACTTCAAAGAGACAGCTGTAAACTGGGCCTATGGTTCTCACCTGTTTTGAAAGACAAGACAGGCCTCTCCTAGAGCCATGGGTTGCCAGAGCTGGCAAGGACCCCCGGAGATGAGAGCAGATCAGAGAGATATGCTAATGCCCACGCTGGGCCCAGAAGGAGCCACGCGGTTAAAGTGATTAACACAAAGCACAGCTCATGTTGACTTCTGAGATCATCTCTGTCCCCAAGAACACAATCACTGGAGCCAAGATGTCTCTGGTTTTTGCTAAAGTAATAGCCTTATCAGAAAACTTAGAAGTTTGCCCCAAGAAGATTTTACAAGTCATTGTTCCCCTAGTTAGAGTTAGTTGAAGGATCTGTAGTAGCCTTTTAGAAGACTTTGACCCTAAAGCAAACTGCCTGTTAGTATGTAAATCCTGTTGCCCTGGCAACGGGAGTTTGTATCTACCCTATATAACACCTATGTGGATATTCATTTTGGGGAGATATTGCTAGAGGGAGGAAATACCCCCATCCGGATACCCTCCTTTATCTATTTTCATAAACCTTTACTTTATAAACTATACCTTTGGCTCTGTGTATTATTACTATTATTTCTGTTTCCTACTATTTTTTCATCCTTTGCGATGGCCCCTGCCTGAGAGACCTGATCGGAAGGAAAAACCTCTTTGCGGGGAGCGCAGCTAACGCCCCGCAAACTGGCGTGGTCAACTTAGAGACCTGATCCGAAGAAAGAGACAAAACCCCCTTTGCAGGGAGCGCAGCTAACTCCCCACAAACTGGCGTGGTCAACTTAGAGACCTGATCCGAAGAAAGAGACAAAACCCCCTTTGCAGGGAGCGCAGCTAACTCCCCACAAACTGGCGTGGTCAACTTAGAGACCTGATCCGAAGAAAGAGACAAAACCCCCTTTGCGGGGAGCGCAGCTAACTCCCCGCAAACTGCCGTGGTCAACTTAGAGACCTGATCCGAAGTGTGATGGTCTTAGAAAAAATCTTTCCTCAAAATTGACTACATAGGGTTAAATTGTTAAAGAATGTTAGGAGATTCTAACTGATGCTATCTGCTTCTGTACTAAGCTTGCTGTTCTAGTTGATGAAGGAGAAAGGTAAATAGTCCTCGGGGGTTTAACATAGGTATGCTTGATTAAATAGAATAGATGATCTGTACGTTAATGATTATAATCTGCTTATGTCGCTAAGAAGTCTGTAAAATCACTAGGCCCCTGGTTAGTGAAACCTTGAACTATTAATGATTGTCCTGTCTTTGTTCTCTTTGTTTTACTCGTACATGTGTGCAGGCACGTAGCCCTTCTCCGGAGGGGCATAAAAGTCCTGTACAATTGCAGATCGAGGCCACTCTCTCCGAGCAGAGGTGGTCGCCGGCCGGCTAATAAAGACTCCAATTAGACTTTTGATCCTTTGTGTCTGATTTGTGCGCTTTCACCCTACAACATTTGGAGGCCCCAGCGAGATTTGTGGGAGCCAGGGTGCGGAAGCGCAGGCTGAGCCCTTCGCCGGGGGGAGCTCCTGGGAACTAGTACCCAGCCCCGGGAAGGCTCAACCACCCTAAAATTTTGTGAAAATTCAGGAGTCTTCTGTTTGTTTGCACCGGTGAGTTGTTCTGTTTCGTTTTGTGGGCCCTCTTTGATTGCCTGAGGGAGGCTGGACGCAGCTGACTCCCCTGGTTTGAAGCTCTGAAGGCGAGACGTCGCTTGAGAGCTAGGTCTCTTGTTTGGTTCTGTGTTTCACGTCTTGTCTGTTATGTGTTTATTGTTATGTGTTTGTTATTTTAAACGAGATTCTGTAATAATAATAATTTGGTCTTAAGTTTTATATAAATAATCTTGTGTTTCTCTTTGGAACAGATTGAAAAAGATGGGACAGGCCGCCTCGAGATCGACTGGTTGCACTAATTACTCTCCCCTTGAGTGTTTTATAAAGAATTTTACAGACTTCCAACAGAGAGCACGGCCATATGGTTTCACTGTAAATTCTTTTGACTTACAGAAGTTCTGTGAACAAGAATGGCCGGCTTTTGGGGTTGGGTGGCCACCGGAGGGTAGCTATCAAAGATCTTTAGCTGCCCGGGTGCAGACGGTGGTTTATGGGAACCCGGGACATCCTGATCAAATTCCCTATATTCAAATTTGGAATGATATCTTGGCAGATAATCCTCGGTGGTTGCGTCGTTGCAAAAAGGCGGATTCTCCGCCGAAAGCAGTCATGGTGTCAAAGGTTGCAGGAGGGCCGGGAGAGGGACAAGCAGGCCGTAAGTTATATCCGGTACTGCCGGGACAAGGGGAAGATCCCCTTTTGGAAGGACCCCCTCCTTACGTTACAACCCACTCCCGGGAATCGGGGCAATCGGAGATCGGAGTCCAGAGCCCACCTGATCTAGCAAGTCCCTCACATACTCGTAGTGGTTCCCAATATCAACCACCACCTGGTGGTCACATACCTGAGGTCCCTATCCTTCCGCTACGACAAGCACCTATGAACCCAGGGATTGACCATCCTCCTTTTATGATATATGTCCCTTTTTCCACCAGTGACCTGTATAATTGGAAAAATCAAAACCCTTCTTTTTCTGAGAAACCCCAGGGATTGATATCTCTGCTGGAAACTATCTTTTTCACTCATCAGCCCACCTGGGATGATTGCCAACAGCTCTTACAGGTGCTCTTTACCTCCGAGGAGCGAGAAAGAATCCGAAGAGAGGCTACTAAGACAATTCCGG
The DNA here is from genome assembly GCF_020740605.2 of Lemur catta. Classification (NCBI taxonomy): domain Eukaryota; kingdom Metazoa; phylum Chordata; class Mammalia; order Primates; family Lemuridae; genus Lemur; species Lemur catta. The sequence goes on along the minus strand of NC_059143.1, from coordinate 678,000 downwards.
GTCCGGACGGGCAGCCGACAACTGATCCTGTCCGGATTGAACGCGTTTTCCCTTCCCTGCGCCCTAATTGGGATCCGAATGATGATGAAGGTAAGGGGGCTCTCGATCAGTATCGCCAGACTCTGCTCCGGGGTATACGGGCTGCCGCCAAGAAGCCGACTAATTTGTCTAAGGTGAGTGAGACAGTTCAGGGACAAAATGAGGCCCCGGCGGCATTTTTAGAGCGCCTCTTTGAGGCTTATCGCCTTTATACCCCAATTGATCCTGAGGCACCCGAAAATAGGCGGGCTATTAATATTGCCTTTGCTACGCAGTCGGCCCCTGATATTAGAAGAAAGTTACAAAGATTAGAAGGGTTTGAGGGGAAACTGCTGTCTGAGTTAGTGGAAATTGCCCAGAAGATTTACAACAACCGAGAAGGATCAGAGGTTGTGCAATCAAAGAAAATGGCTAAGATCTTAGTAGCTGCTATGGGGAATTCTCAGAATCTGTGTGCGGACATGAATAAGACTAAGAAAGGAAGACATCCCAAGAAAGGTCGCAGTGATGTAGGACCAAACCAATGTGCCTATTGTAAAGAATACGGACATTGGAAGAAGGACTGTCCGCTCCTCCAGCAAAAGAAAGGGGACCAACCGGCTTTAGTTCTGGCAGAAGAGACTGAGTGACGGGGCCCGGGCTCGATTTTCATGAGCCCCCGAGAGCCCAGGGTCACGTTAAATGTAGGGGGCACTCCGGTGAATTTCTTGGTAGATACTGGAGCTACACATTCTGTTTTGCAGAAAGCAATAGGACCCATATCGGAGGTAAAAACCTCCATACAAGGGGCTACAGGAAAAACTAAATCCTATCCATGGACTAGGACTCGAATAACTAACTTGGGAAAAGGAACAATTACTCACTCTTTCTTGGTCATTCCTGAATGCCCATATCCACTTCTAGGCAGAGATCTGTTACACAAATTAAAGGCCACTATAACCTTCCAGGGAGACGTGACCGAACTCTCGTTCGATCAAAGCCCTTCTGCTATGCTCCTCACGTGCCCCTTATCAGAAGAATATTTGCTAACTGAAGAAATTTCTGAAGAGGTTAAATTGAATAGATACCTACAGGAGTTACAATGTAAAATACCTGGTGTCTGGGCAGAAACTAATCCACCCGGACTAGCTTCCCACCGCTCCCCCATTATTGTGCAATTGACTAGTACCGCCACACCGATACGCGTACGGCAGTATCCTATTAGCTTAAAGGCAAGAAAAGGAATTGCCATTCACATAGCAAGACTTAGACAGGCAGGAATTCTGGTGCCTTGTCAGTCGGCTTGGAATACTCCTTTGCTCCCAGTCCTGAAGCCGGGGACGAATGATTATCGACCGGTACAGGACCTGAGGGAGGTAAATAAAAGAACTGAGACTATCCACCCAACGGTGCCTAATCCATATACTCTTTTAAGTATGCTGCCTCCAAACCATCAAGTCTACACGGTGCTGGACCTGAAAGATGCCTTCTTTTCACTTCCATTGGCGGCGGTAAGTCAGCCCATTTTTGCTTTTGAATGGATTGACCCAGAGGGAGAATACTCGGGACAGTTGACTTGGACTCGATTGCCACAGGGGTTTAAGAATTCCCCCACTCTGTTTGATGAGGCATTGAGTCAAGATTTGGTTCAGTTTCGACAGAACCATCCCCAGGTGACTCTGCTGCAATATGTGGATGATCTCCTTTTGGCTGCACAAGACCAGGCAACATGCAAAAAGGCAACTGAAGATTTATTGCTTGAATTGGCCCAGTTAGGGTATAGAGTCTCTGCCCGGAAAGCTCAATTGTGTACTCCAGTAGCCACATATTTGGGTTATGAACTAAAGGGAGGAAAAAGAACTCTCTCCACAGACAGAGTTCAAGCGATTTTGAGAATTCCACAACCTCAAACAAAGAAACAAGTGAGGGAGTTCCTGGGTGCAGTAGGATATTGTAGACTTTGGATTCCTAAGTTTGCTGAAATAGCAAAACCATTATATGCAAGTACTGGGGGAAAAGGAGAAACCCTAGTATGGACTGAAACTGAAACAGAAGCTTTTGAAAGTCTAAAGCGGGCACTTGTGAATGCCCCAGCACTGACCCTGCCTGACGTGACTAAGCCTTTTAAGTTATATGTGGCTGAAGCACGAGGAATAGCGAAGGGGGTGTTGACACAGGAGTTAGGACCTTGGAATAGGCCGGTAGCCTATTTATCAAAAAGGTTGGACCCAGTAGCCTCAGGATGGCCAGGGTGTGTGCGTGCCATTGCGGCAACTGCTGCCTTGGTGAAGGAGGCCCTGAAGCTGACTTTGGGGCAGGATTTATGTGTAATTGCCCCGCATTCAATAGAAACCTTGCTAAAAAGCCCTCCTGATAAGTGGCTGTCAAATGCTAGAATAACACAATATCAAGTGTTGCTATTGGATCCGCCTAGAATTAGGTTTTTGAAAACTGCTTCCCTTAACCCTGCTACCCTACTTCCGGACACAGAGCCATCAGAACCTTTGCACGATTGTTGTGAGATACTGGAATCCTTGACAAGCCTGCGGCCTGACCTTACAGACCAGCCTTGGCCGGACCCTGAGGAAGAGTTATTTACGGATGGAAGCAGCTATGTGGATGAAGGAATAAGGTATGCAGGGGCGGCAGTAGTTACTAAGGACCGGGTTATATGGGCACAAGCCCTCAACCCAGGGACGTCAGCTCAAAAGGCCGAACTTGTTGCCTTAACTCAAGCCCTCAGGTGGGGAAAAGACAAAGTTGTTAATATTTATACGGACAGCAGGTATGCTTTTGCTACTGCACATGTTCATGGGGCACTCTACCAAGAACGGGGCCTTTTAACTTCAAGTGGAAAAGAAATAAAGAATAAATCTGAGATTTTAGCTCTTTTAGAGGCTATATGGCTGCCGAAGAAAGTGGCCATTATTCATTGTCGGGGGCATCAGAATGAGAGTACCCCTACAGCGAAGGGAAACATGTTTGCTGATGTCACTGCTAAGGAAGCTGCCCGAAAACCAGTGGGGCCTCTCCATATTTTGCCTGTTCTGCCTGAGCGACTCTTGCCGCCCTCGCCGGTTTATTCAGAGGGAGAATTGGAATTGGGAAGGACTCTAGGAGCAACCACCGATCCGGGAGGTTGGAAAATCCTTCCAAGTGGCAGAACCTTAGTCCCACAGCACCTGGGTCGCCGGTTAATTGAACAAATACATCAAAGCACGCACCTAGGAAGCACGAAGGTGGCAGAACTGCTTCAACGAGACTATTATATACCTAATTTGCATCAGATGACCCAACAGATTACGGCCGGATGCCTGACATGTGCGCAAGTTAATCCAGGTAAAAGATTGAACCCCCTCCCCGGAGTCCGGTTGCGAGGACAAGCCCCTGGGGAGCAATGGGAAACTGATTTCACGGAAATCAAGCCAGGCAAGTATGGATACCGCTACCTGTTGGTATTCGTGGACACTTTCTCAGGATGGGTAGAAGCATTTCCCACGAAATCAGAAACAGCACAGGTAGTAGTAAAGAAGTTAGTAATGGAAATTGTACCTAGATTCGGCCTTCCTTTAGCCCTGGGGTCCGACAATGGCCCGGCATTCATTGCCAAAACTACTCAATTATTAGCTCAGGTATTACAAATTAAATGGAAGTTACATTGTATTTATAGACCGCAAAGTTCAGGTCAGGTAGAAAGGATGAATAGAACATTGAAGGAAATATTATGTAAGTTAAGAGCGGAGACGGGCGAAGACTGGGTGAGCCTCCTTCCTTTTGCACTATTAAGAACCAGGTGTACTCCATATGTCAGAGGTATAACACCATATGAGATAATGTTTGGCCGTCCACCTCCACTGGTTCCTAAAGTGGGAGAAGAGAAACTAGCTGAATTAAGTGACCACGCTCTTCTTAAATCCCTGCAAGCCTTACAGCTGAGCACCCGGAAGATCCACAACTTAGTCAGGGCTGCACACTCTAGTCTTGCTAATTCTCCTTCTGATAAAGTTTCTCTCCAGGTACAGCCCGGTGACCTTGTTTGGATAAAGAAACTCCAGCCCGCTACTTTAGAACCAAGGTGGACTGGACCTTTACCGGTGATTCTCACCACCCCTACGGCTGTAAAGGTGGCAGGGAAACGCCACTGGATTCACCATACCCAAATCAAGAAAGCGACTCCAGTCCAAGAAGAACGATGGACGGCTCGGCCCACCGAAGATCCACTAAAGATAAGACTTTTAAGACATTCCTCTGGAACATCTTGATGGGGGTGGTGGCGACGAGCCCCCACCAGCCTTTAAATTACACTTGGGTGCTCACGCGCACAGTCGATGGGACAGTGATAACTCAGAATGTTACAGTCTTTTCTCCCTTGCTATATTTTGATTTATGTCAACTTTTAGGTAACACTGAGCCTGTGATGGGGTTATTACCTGAAGGGAGGTTCGGAGCCTACGGATGTGGCAATATTAACATAGAAAAAAACATGCAACGTATTAGATATTATGGTTGCCCCACCACAGGCCCCTCGCATTGTCATGCAGATGGACAATACTGTATAGAGTGGGGCTGTGAGACTATAGCTAGTTGGATAAACAGTGACTCTGATATTATATTAACAAAAAAGGCTCCTAGGTGTGTCTCTTCAAATACCTGTAACCCCGTAACTATAAGTATTAAACGGGGCCAGGATCAGACTTGGGCCACAGGGAAGACCTGGGAATTTCACCTGTACGGAGGAGGGGGAAAGAAGGGGCCAGAAGTTTCATTCACTATTCAGAGATTTACCCCCGTTCGTCAATTTAATCCTATAGGCCCAAACCGTGAGATTTATTTAGGACCTGAATTACCGACACAAGCCATCCTAGAGCCTACAACACCAGAAAAGAGCTTGATGTCAGAGCCACGCCGAAAGCCTGTGTTAAATTTGTTAAATTCAGTGTATAAGTTTGTTAACCAAACAAAGCCTAATATAACTCGAGATTGTTGGCTCTGCCTTAATCCAGAACCTCCTTATTATGTAGGGATTGGAGCCATCCGACCCCTAGGTCAAAATGAAAATAATATAAGAAACTTGACTGCTGAAGAAATATATAAGCAACATTTATGCAAATGGGGTCAAAAGCCCAAGCTGACTTTAGAAGACCTACAGGGACAAGGGACTTGTATTTACCCTGTGGGGTTCCCCATATCCCAATCTCCCTATATGGCGTCATGTAACATTACCATTCAACTAAATAATTTGACAGATCCCGAACCTAAAACACTCTTGGTGGCCCCAAATGGCACGTGGTTTGCATGTACTACAGGTATCACCCCTTGTGTCAGACCCGCGGTAATTATGCAAAAGCAGGATTTGTGTGTTCTATCTCATATCGTGCCTCAAGTCTACTTTTATTCAGGAGAAGGCGGACGAGAACATCTTCAAGCTTCTATCCCTTGGCGGCTAAAACGAGCCATTCCAGTTTTGGTACCGTTATTAATTGGACTAGGCATTGCAGGCTCGGCTGCTGTAAGTACTGCGGCCTTAATAACTGAAAATCAAAATTTTAAAATTCTGAGTCACCAGGTAGATTTAGATTTAAGTGACTTGGAAAAATCCATTAGTTATTTAGAACAATCAGTTGATTCACTGGCCGAAGTAGTCTTGCAAAACAGAAGAGGGTTAGATTTATTATTCCTGAAACAGGGTGGATTATGTGTAGCCCTAGGAGAAACTTGCTGCTTTTACGCCAACCATTCTGGAATTATTCAGAATAGTCTTTCCCAGGTAAGAAATAGAATTCGGGAAAGAGAAGAACAAATTAATGCTGGACATAACTGGTATCAAAACTTGTTCACCTGGTCCCCATGGCTCACTACCTTGTTGTCAGCCATAGCCGGGCCATTACTGTTACTTTTATTAATAATACTGATCGGTCCATGCATACTTAAATGTTTAACAAATTATGTTCAAAGGCACATACAAGGGGTAAAACTGATGGTGTTGCGTACTCACTACCATCATATTTGCGATGATGACCTATGATAACTATCAAGGATTTGATATTTCCAAGAAAACCAGTGGGGAATGTGATGGTCTTAGAAAAAATCTTTCCTCAAAATTGACTACATAGGGTTAAATTGTTAAAGAATGTTAGGAGATTCTAACTGATGCTATCTGCTTCTGTACTAAGCTTGCTGTTCTAGTTGATGAAGGAGAAAGGTAAATAGTCCTCGGGGGTTTAACATAGGTATGCTTGATTAAATAGAATAGATGATCTGTACGTTAATGATTATAATCTGCTTATGTCGCTAAGAAGTCTGTAAAATCACTAGGCCCCTGGTTAGTGAAACCTTGAACTATTAATGATTGTCCTGTCTTTGTTCTCTTTGTTTTACTCGTACATGTGTGCAGGCACGTAGCCCTTCTCCGGAGGGGCATAAAAGTCCTGTACAATTGCAGATCGAGGCCACTCTCTCCGAGCAGAGGTGGTCGCCGGCCGGCTAATAAAGACTCCAATTAGACTTTTGATCCTTTGTGTCTGATTTGTGCGCTTTCACCCTACAACACGAAGAAAGAGACAAAACCCCCTTTGCGGGGAGCGCAGCTAACTCCCCACAAACTGGCGTGGTCAACTTAGAGACCTGATCCGAAGAAAGAGACAAAACCCCCTTTGCGGGGAGCGTAGTTAACTCCCCACAATCAGGGAAATGCAAATCAAAACCACAATGAGGTATCATCTCACCCTAGTTAAAATGACTATTATTAAAAAGACAAAAGATAACAAATGCTGGTGAGGATGCAGAGAAAAAGGAATTCTTATACACTGTTAATGGGAATGTAAATTTGTATAGCCATTATGGAAAACAGCACACAGGTTTCTCAAAAAATTAAAACTAGAACTACCATATGATCCAGGAATCCCACTACTGGATATTTATCCAAAAAAAAAAAAGGAAATCAGTATACCAAAGTGAAACCTCCACACCCTCATGTTTATTGCAGCACTATTCACAATAACTTAGGTATGGAATGAACCTACATATACATTAACAGATGAATGAATAAAGAAAAAATTGGTACATGTAAAATGAACTATTATTCGCCACAAAAATGAATGAGGCCAGGCATGGTGGCTCATGCCTGCAATCCTAGTGTATTAGGAGCCAGAGGGGAGAGAATTGCTTGAGGCCAAGAGTTAGACACTGGACTGGACAACATAGCGAGACCTTGTCTCTATAATAAATAAATAAATAAAAACACCAAAAACCCCTTCTTTAAAAAAAAAAGAAAGAAATCCTATCATTCATGGCAACATGGATGAGATTGGAGGACATTATGTTAAGCGAAATAAGTCAGGCACAGAAAGATAAATATCACACATTCTTATTTATATGTAAGAGCTAAAAAAATTGATCTTATGGACGTAGAGAATAGAATTGTGGGTATTAGAGACTGGAAAGGGTAGGGAGAGGGGAAGATAGGGAGAGGTTGGTTAACAGATACAAAATTATGGCCAGTTAGAAGGAATGAGTTCCAGTGTTCTGCAGCAATGTAGGGTGAGTACGGCTAATTATAATTTAGTGCATATTTTCAAAAAACTAGAAGAGAGGATTTTGAATGTTCATAGCACGAAGTAATGATAAGTGTTTGAGGTGATGGATATCCTAATTTCCCTGATTTGATCACTACAGATTGTATGCATGTATCGAAATATCACTCTCTGTCTTATAAATATGTACACTTATTATATGCCAATTAAAAATAAAAGGAAAACAATTAGATGTGTAAGACATAAAAAAGCAGTATTTAAATGAAACATAAAAGATATGAAAAAAAGTAGTCTAAAGAAGAAAAAGAGATGGCAACACAAAGAAAATTAGATGTTAGGGAGAAGGCCAGCTAATTACAAGAATTGGGAAATAAAAGTTCTTTAAATAAATCACAGATTATTAGAATCATAAGCAAAGAGGGGACAGAAATCTGTCATATTTTGAATGAAGGAACAAAGACCCAGTAAATGTAACAGCTTTCCAAAGTTAACAGGCCAAATTTTGATTTGTGATTCAGAAATAATGCTCAGTTCAATATCATCTCTCTATCCAGTTTACTGTAGCTGTTCCATCAAGCCTTAGATGAGATCACAGCCCAGGCTGAGAGCGTGACTGCAACCTCCTAAGAGATCTTGAGCCAGAGGCGCCCAGCTAAGATGCATTCAGATCACTGCCCCACAGAAACGGTGAGAGAACACATGTCTATTGTATTAAGTCCTAAATTTTGGAGTAATTTGTTATACAAATTCATTTCTAGGAGTTTATCCCAAGAAAATCAGAAAATTATTCAAAGATGTATGTGAAGTGATAGCCATCAAAGATCATTATGGTATAGACAAGTTGGAAATAACATTAACATCCAAAAATTGTGGCTTATTTAAATAAACTAGTACAACCTCTGTGGAAAGCAATATGGAGATACCTCAAAGAGATACAAGTACTGGGCATCTACCCAAAAGAACAAAAGACATTCTATAAAAAAGACATCTGCACTAGAATGTTTATAGCAGCGCAATTCACAATTGCAAACATGTGGAAACAACCCAAGTGCCCATCAACACATAAGTGGATTAATAAAATGTAGTATATATATATACCATGGAGTTCTACTCAGCCACAAAAAACAATGGTGATATAGCACCTCCTGTATTATCCTAGATAGAGCTGGAACCCATGCTACTAAGTGAAGTATCCCAAGAATGGAAAAACAAGCACCACATGTACTAATCATCAAATTAGTTTTAACTGATCAACACATAAATACACATATAGTCATAGCACTCATCAGGTGTTGGGCAAATTGGAGGGGGCAGGAGGGGGGGTATATACACACCTAATGGGTGCAGTGAGCACCATCTGGGGGATGGACGCGCTTGAAGCTCTGACTCAGGTGGGGCAAGGGCAATATATGTAACCTAAACATTTGTACCCCCATAATATGCTGAAATAAAAAAGAAAAAAAAGAATTTAGATTAAATAAGAAAAAAAATGCAACTTAAAAAAAAAAGAAAACCCTAAAGAATCCACCAAAGAATGATTAGAAATCATGAAAAAAATTAGTAAATTTGCAGGATACAAAATCAAAATATAAAAATCAGTTGAGTTTCTATACACTAACAATGAATTATCTGAAAAATGAACTAATAAAACTATCTCATTTACAGTGGCACCGTAAAGAATAAAATACTGAAGAATAAATTTTACAAAGGAGGTGAAATATCTGTACACTGAATATTATAAAACATTAACAACAAAGTTAAAGATACAAATAAATGGAAAGATACAACAGAATTATCATGCAATTGTATATTTCATGATACATTGACATAATTTATTTCTGTTCTTCATCCAGAAGAGCAGACCTTTCAAGCATCATCAGAGACAGGGTAGAATTCACCAGGCATGCTCATTTCCTAGAAACATATATTTTTTAAACACTCTCACCTTAAAATTAATTGTTCAATGAAAACACCACTACTAATTTAGAGCTATAACAAGCTTTATTTGTCCGTGCCATTATTGCTTTATGAATAAAATCCTGTCATTAAGCTTTAGTTCCGTAGAATCTAATATTCTGAAAGGCCTACCTTCTAACGGTGAAGCTCTTTAATACTCATAAATCTCATACTCGCAATTGACCAAGAGGGAAGTGAGCCTCAGAGACCGCCTGGGTCCAGCCATTCTGGCGGGGGATGAAGGTCCTCTGAAGTCCCTGCTGGTGTCTGGGCGGGGCAGCAGAGCTGGCCTCCCGCTTTCAGTAATTGGTAAATAACATCACAGCGTGGGCTGCTCTGAGCCCAGCCCAGGTGGTGTTAGAGCACCGCTTCTCAGAGAGGAAGCAGGAGGCTAATCAGAACTGTCAGCGTAATTCCTCTCTGCTCAGTGTCAGAAAAGAAGACTTGTTTGTGTCAAATTATGGGGCTCAAGACATTTTATTTTGACATGGTTCACCAGAAACAAAGCTGAACCTGCCACTAGCAGAAAGGAACTCTCAAACCTTACGGAGTTGCTCCATTCTGATCACTTCAGTTCAGTTCTGATTGGATTCACAGAGAACCTACTATTTAAAAACCATTGGCTGGGAATCTGAAGACACTAAGCGGAAAAAGAGCTTGTCTATTCTCTCAGGGTTGGTTGCTGAAGGGGTTGGTGACACTGGGCGAACCACACCCTGTCTCTGGGCCCTCACTGCCCCACCTGGGAAAAGCAAAGATGTGAGCAGTTGAATTCTTAACTTCGATTTGTGTCAAAAGGGATGTTTACAAGGAAATAAATTACAGAATTTTCTTAATCTAGGCATCCTTAGAATGCAGAATAGGTTTTACCTTAAGTTCCATATGTTTTTAAATGATAGTGTCATAAACATAAAAGAAAGGCATATATATGGCCACAATGTTTAAATTATTTTATTTCCATTGGTATTAGAACATTGTAGTCTCTGCTTTTGTCATTGAGTTTTCTTATTCCAAGAAGCAGGGCAATTAAATCATACAATTTCGAAGTAATTTTTCAGATATTGGAAATTATTTTCTAGCAAAACCACCATGAGATTACTTTTCTTCCTTACACGTTTATAGACATCAGAACCCGTATCCCCATGTGAGGATGCTGGAAGAGGTGGGTGGAGAGGGGTTACCCTGGCTAGCGTGGGCCCCCATGGCCAGCACACTGGGGGTGTCTCCTAACTGGAGTTGGGGTGATGCTGCAGTCAAGGTCGAGTGCAGAACCAGGAGCGGGTGATGGCAGGTGGGCCAGAGCAGGGAGATCCAGTGGGCTGCCCAAGGGGTTCAGAGGTGTCCCCTGAGCCTTAGTGTGAAGACACACACAAGAGCATGACCAGAGAAGCCAAAGTAAGCAAGAGAAGTTAAAGCAGTGCAGGGATTCTGGGAGATACCTGGGACCAGGTACACCTGGGCTGGGGGACACCATGGGAAGCCAATCAGGTTTAAAGAGTCCAGCAACAGGTGTGTTGGCTCCCACCTGGGATCCCAGCACCTCGGGAAGCTGAGGTGAGGGAATCGCTTGAGGCCAGGAATTCACAACCAGCCTGGGCAACAGAGTGAGACCTCATCTCTACAAGAAAATAAGAAAAATTAGCGAGGTGTGGTGGTACACACCTATGGTCCTAACTACTCGGGAGGCTAAGGCAGGAGGATCACTTGAGCCCAGGAATTCCAGGCTGCAGTGAGTTATGATCTTGCCACTGCACTGCAGCCTGGTCTACAGAACAAGACCCTGTCTCTAAAATAATAAATAAAAGGATTATAATATTTTAAAAATGAAGAGGCTGACAGGTTAACAAGGAGCGTGCTTATGGTGACCTCATATCTGGGCTGTTCCAAGACAGTCCCAACTTCATATAGTGTTCAACACCCTGTCAGCTCTCGCATCCCAGGTGCATTCATTCACTGAGCAGTATTTGGCACCTCTGCTGTGCCAGGTGCTGGGCTGGGGCCTGTGACACAGTCAGAACCAAGGGGACACTCTGCTCTCAGCTTGCTGACTGTCTTACATGGGGGGCTAAGGATTATAATAGAGTGTGTAGTAAGCAGACTACTATGTAATTCTAAGGATAACCTTATCTTTCCCTCAGTATTGTTACAACTGCTTGCCATTATGCTGACTTGATGCTCTTTTAGGATATAAAGGATTTTAGCAAAGTTCCCCAGAGGAAAAAACCACCCAGTGCTTTGGGGATAGAAGAGAATGTGTACCTGACCTTGTCTATGCTAATCACGAGACCTCCCACTTGGACAGATTTGCACTGACACCTCCTGCCAAACACCTGTAGTATGTCCTCCCCTGTTTCAGTTACTTTCTGTCTCACGTGCAGACCACTTGCGACCAAAAGATTCTTATCACAAAGAAGGAGTAATATTATATAGACACGTGTTTATAGATGGATGGATGGAGGTGGAGGGAAGGGTGGTGGGGTTGGACAAGTATTTTACAAGTCTGTATGCGCCGCAAGGTGCATCTTCAGGTTTGTGGGTTGCCTTATATACATTTATTGTGTGAGGTTTTCATTAGCTTCCTAGTTAAATTTGTAAACCTTCTGGAGCAATGCTCTAGTCATAAGCAGTCTACCCTCTCATGGCCGATTGAGAAAATGACATGCATGCGTTGGGTTGTGCCCAGTGTGTGGTCCTTAGGTGCAGTGTGGCTATGGTCACTCCTGTGCAGGTGTCTTGGGGCACACGAGCCCACCTGCCTCTGGTGACACAAGAAGGAATGGGATTCCAGAGTCCTGTGTTATGCCAATACAAGCCTTTTGGAGGTTAAAAAAATTGAAAAGCCAACCACGCAGATGACAGAAGTCACATGAAGATAACAAAACAAAAATGAATGTGCAGAAAGCACTGGACGTTTCAATTCAGGGCTGTGGGTCAGAGTCCTGAGCACTGTGTTTCCCCCGCTCCATTCTTGCTGCACACCCTGACCCGGGCGGCTGGAGTCAGGCTCAGCAGTGGGACGGCGTGACCTCATGGGGTCCAGGCTGCACGTCCCTTTCATGGGGGAGATTCTTGTGCTTTGGACTCTCCAGAACCACAAGGTGAGGGTGTGGCCAGTGTGGGTCTGGGGAGGCGGGTGGTAAAGGGGACAGCTCTGTGCATCACGCAGAATGTGCCCTAAGCCTGGGGAGTCCCAGTGGAAGAGTCCCCAGAATCAGGGAAAGGAGGAGTGGTGAGATGCTGCTCTTGTGGGAAGACAGAGGCTGCAGGGGGAGGGGCCAGGGTGAGCTGTGAGCAGAGAGTGGGATCCAGGGGTGACCTAGAGAGAGGGGCTGCCATGCTGGGGCCAGGGAAGAGAATCACCTGTTGTTCAGCTCACATTCCCCTTCCTCCTCCTCCTCTCCCCCTCCTAGGCCCAAACCCTCCCTGCCCATCCCCCTCTGGCTCCCCCTCCACCTCAGGATGCCACACGGGGGTGCTATGGTCTGAAGGCCCAGATCCCCCCAATCTTATGTTGAAATCCTAACCTGCAGTGTCATGGTAATGTGAATAGAAGATGGGATCTTTGGGAAATGATTCGTTCCTAAGGGCAGAGCCCTCTTGAATGGGACGAGGGCCCGCATAGAAGACCCCAGAGAGCTGCCTTCTAGCACGTGGGGACACAGAGAGAAAGGGCCATGGACGAATCAGGAAAGGCTCGCCAGAGAACGAGCCTGCTGGTCCCCCTTGTACCTGTCAGCGTCCGACCTGGGAGAGAACGAATTTCTGTTGGTCATGAGCCCCCGGTTCATGGGGTTTTGTCACAGCAGCCGGAATGAGCTAGGACAGGGCCACAGGGACGGGCACGGTAGGCTCACAGGCACATTGTAATTTATTTTAAATAGCTTTATTTTAGGCCAAAGAAAATGTTTTAACATAAAATATTATGCTTTCTCTTTATGATAAATATAGGGTAAAATATGGGAAAAGGTACTGTATAGAAATAAATAGGTAAATAAAAATATTTATTCTGAATTATATCCATGTCAACTGTTGTAGTCTTTTTTTTTCAAGTAGAAATGCTACTTTCTGTGAAACACCTTTAGTTTTTCATAGTTCCAGCAGTACTTGGTATCTGAAAAAAGAAAAACAATCCAATGAGAGTCTGTCAGTCCTGCTGGTGGCTGAGTCGGGAGGGGTGGCTGAGAGGGACGGACCCAGGGCCACACTGGGCTCCTGTGGGAGGCTGTGCTGAAGTGGACAGTGACAGCCACAGGGGAGAAGGAAACCTCCCTGAACTTAAGGTCACCCTGAGGGGCAGGATATAGGGGCCCTGTCCCTGCCCTACCAGGACCTGGTTCTATCAGCCACTTTCCTCCTTTGTTTGCAGAAAAGCACGGCTGCCCAACCGTCTGCACCCGCAGGCTTGGAAGACAGTCTGGCACGACCCTTCCACGTGTGCCTTCCCGAGGGACAGCCTCCCCTGTTAGGCCGACCTGAGTGTACGGTCCTGAGCTCAGCTGCGGAGCACGTGTGTGATCCCCTGTGGCAAGAGCTCCCCCTGCTAGGAACGCAGCTACTGCTGTGGCCCACCCGGTGGATCAGCCCCACCAGGGTGCCGCGAGCTCCGGGGGGCTCACCCTGGGCCCAAGCCACAATCTTCCTCCCCGAACCTTTGCAATGGCCCCAACGGGCCTCCCCACGCCCTCTAGCTACTGTGCAGTCTGTGCCCTTCACTGTAGCCAGAAAGACTTTCATTACTTCTAGAATATGAGCCTGCAAGGCCTGGGGCCCTCGCAGAATTTGCTCCACGACAACGCTGCCTTTCAGGGCTCATATTGTTCCCACATCAGGACTTTTGTATATGCTCCTTCCTCCTTCTGGAAGGTTCTTTACCTCCCTGCTCCCCCACAGTCAACTTCCCTGATCTTCCAGATTTCAGTTCAGCTTCATTTAAGGAAGATTTCTCCAACCCCCAGGCTAGGCCAGACCTCGGTGGATACCTTGTAGTTCTCCACAATGGTACATCATCGTAGCCCTAACCTGGATTTCACTGCTCACCTGGTCGACACCTGCCTCAGCCCCAGTGATCCCCAAGTGGCAGGGACCCCGGTGGTGTCCAGTTCGCAGGGGCCCTCAGGGGCTGACGGTGCTTACGAGTGTGTGTTCCCGGTCGTGGGTCCCGGGAGGGGAGGGCGTGAGGACACTCGGCATCTCTGCGTTTCGTTCCCGTTCTGCAGTAGACATGATGATACAAATGGTCTCTCCCTCATCATGGTTGTGAAATTTTAAACAGATAATAGTTAAAAACATTTAAAACAATGCGTGAAACATGGTAAACGCTGTATAATTGATGATGAGACAGTGATGACAATTGAATTCCCAATGGATTAAAGGCCTTCAGGTAAACAGTAAAACCATAAAGTTAACAGGAAAACTGTATATAGCCTTGTTACCTAGGAATGAGGAAGGACTTCTGAAATCAAAGTTAAAAAGCACAAACCATAAGTCAAAAGAGGGAGAGACAGAGAGATTTAATTACTTAGGGGAAAAGTAAAAACTTCTGTTCAGCAAAGGGCACTATGGACAAAGCTAAGACACTGATGACAGATGGGGACATTATTTTTCTTCTAATGGCTAAAATTAACGAGGAGAGACTAATGTCTTCAACATGCAAAAGCTCCTATAAATTCAAAAAAACAAAAAGAAACAGGAACCCCCCCAAAACAGGTAAAAGAATTCTCAGAAATGCAACCCACACGTGGCAGGTGTTGAGATCACCGGTTGCTGGCGCAGACAGACTCCCAGCGACGCGGGTCCGCCGCGCACCTGCCACGCAGGCGGGAGGGGCTGGGCTGGCAGGTGCGGGCGGCGGTGGCAGCCAAGCCCCCCCTGCACGGGAGGATGAGACCCCCGCCAGCGGGGAGTCTGCCCGAGCGCCATCCTGGGGCACCTCGGCACCTGGCCAGGTCCTGGCCCTGGGGGAGGGGCAAGGCGCTCCTTTGCCAGCCCCAGGGGAGTGACCAGGACAACCGCCTGGGACCCGCACAGCCACTCAGAACAGCAGACAAGGCGGCACCAAGCAACCTGGACCCGGCGTCGCAACAGGCAAGGAGGGGATGAGTTCCCCGAGAGGACACTGCCCAGGCCAGTTTTAAACACCTGCAAACCCAGCGTATTTCACAGGACACACATGCAGGATGAGGCATGGCGGCCCATGGGACACACACATGCAGGATGAGACGTGGCGGCCCATGGGACACACACATGCAGGATGAGGCGTTGTGGCCCATGGGAGGAGGGGGCTGGACAGGAACCGGGAATTATAATGGGTCTTCAGACCGTCAAAGTCTGAAGACTGAGTAACTCAACCCTGGGCCTCTGGAGTTAAAAGGAAAATAGAGCGGGGCGGGGGAGGTTATTGAATAAATAAATGTTCTCTAGAAAGTTCCATTGAATTCTGCTGAAGCATGTGGCGCTCTCAATGGTGAGCTGCTTCCTCCACGGGGTTACACCTCAGCACAGCGATCCTGAGTGTCCCCTCCGCCGTCCTCCTCGCTGTCACACAACAGCCCCAGTGTAAACGTCGCAGCGTCACCGCAGACACCCCCAGCACACACCGCAGACAATGTCGCATGGCTCCTCCCGCGCCAGCCCCTCCTGCGACCCGCCAGGCCGTCCTCCACGCAGTCGCAGCGCGATTCGATTGTGTTACTCTCAGGCTTCAGACCTCTCCGCGTCTCCTGAATCCAGTGAAATCCTGGCACGGCAGGCCGGGCTCGCCACAGTGTGACACCTTCCTCTCCCTCCGGCCCCTCCCCCACCGCGCCCACCCAAACGCGGCCCCGCCGCCTCGCCACGCCTCGCCCTGCACCGCCGTTCCCCGCCATCCTCCGAGGATCAGCTCCAGCCTCCACCTCACACACCCCGGGTAGGGCTGACCCTGCTTGAGCCACCGCTGTGCCTTGTGCACACCTGAGCCTCCGACACCAGGTTATGTGCCCTCCCCACGGTTCCTGTGGCCCCTAGGTTTGCCCAGACTGTGGCACCGTGGGGTAACTGCTCGGGTACCGTCTGCTTCCCTTTTAGATGCAGGTTCCTTACAGAAAGAAGCAGGTCTCGCTAAAAATTAAAGTCCTGGCCCCTCGCACAGTGCTGGGCACGGAGCAGGAGCCCCAGAGACATCTGCTGAATAGAGGAATGAGTGGATGAATCTCGCGTACCCGCCGGCAGTGACTTCCTACATCTCTGTCCCTCGTTAGGAGACGGGGCCCTGGAGAGCAGGCAGGGCCTGAGTCCCGCCTGCATCGCCGGTGTCTGGACGGAAGCCGGCCTTGCGCAGCAGGGAGAGGGCGCTGCACGCTGGCTATTCGGGTATCTGGACAACTCACGGCCCCTGTTTCTCTGAGACCCTAGCAGGAGCCGGGACAACCTACAGGAGGCCTGGAAGACTGGGGTGGCGGTGGGGGTGTCTTTGGAGCCCACACTCACTCCTCACACAGCTGACTCCAGGGTTCTCCCAGCTTCAGAGTTCAGGCAGAGGAGCCGCCAACAGAAGCCAGGGCTCAGCCGGAGGCGTGCACGCCCAGCGTGTGTGTGTGTGTGTGTGTGTGTGTGTGTGTGTGTGTGTGTGTGTCCGCACATGCCAAGGAGGGGCTGTGGGCATCTGGGTGGTTGGAGAGGGGAGGGTCAGCGCAACAAACAGCACTGCAGGAGCCAGGGAGAGCGCAGCGGCTGCAGGGTGACAGTCAGTGGGGATCAAAGGCTCAGCCTGCCTGGCTCAGGCTCTCCCCGGCCCCTCTGCGGACCCTGGCATGGAGCCCTCCAGCTTGCCCTGTGGTTTCACAGGGACGCTCCTCCTCTTAAAAAAAAAAAAGGAAGGGAGGTGGCTAATTAAAAACAAACAAACTGCTTCTCCTCTTTCCTCAGCTCTCGGAATCATCTCCAAGATTTAGAGATCTTTTTCTTCTAAAATCAAGGGGAACTCATTTTTCCCGACAGCCACCTTCTTGCTGCTGAAATGTATGGCCTGAATCCTTGTCTGCTGGCGGCTTTGCATGATCAGCTGAGAGCACCGAGCCCCGAGTCCCAGCCCTGGTCCACTGTGCCCCCATTTTCCCACCTAGAAAGAGGCAGCGCCTCCCTCCCGACAGAGCTCTCTGCAGTCACGGAGACGTCCCGCCCTGCGCCGTCCGTCAAGGCAGCGCCCACCACACGTATCTTTGCAAGGTGGCTGCGTGACAGAGGACTTCATCTGTGATTAAGCTGGTTCATTAGTGTTTAATTAGTTGGACAGCACAGCTCTAAGACCTAAGGGGGCTCTAACATCACAGCCCATTCTGACAAGGGCTCCACCATCTCTCCAGCTCTCGCAGGGACTTTCACCACAGAGTGATAACTTGGGTTATTTATTTTATGTGGAGCCTTTAAATATAGGATGGGGGTCAGAAAGAGCAGTGTCAGAGAGACAGCTTCCTTCGAAGGTAAAAGACAAGACTAAAAACAACGCACTGAAGAGTCGCGCCTTGCCCCCACCCCCCTCCCCTCTGTCTTCCTGCAGAGGCAGCGCGGGTTGCAAGGTGAGGTCCAGGCAAGAGCAAAACTTTCATCTATCGCATTTACTTCCTTCTGCGTAGTCCTCCATCTCAAACCCAACACCTCCCAGCCTGCCCCTTGGGATCTGTTCTGATAGCAGTGACTGTAGCTGTCGTGCTAGGACCGGTGACTCAGGGCAGGAGCTTGGGGACCTCAGAGTTACCAGGACACAACGCAGGAGACCTGGGCACACCCGGTGCTCCAGCAGGCACAGGCACAAGAGCTGTGCGAAGTCCGGGTGCTTCGGCATCCTCAGGCCCTGAACATGCTGTCGGCTGAGTCCCACCCGTCCCCCCCAGGGCCGCGTGAGCACGGTCTCTGTCCTGGAGTGCTGGCTTTTCTGCCCTTGGGCACATTTGCTGATTCTCCCAGTACAGGCCAATGTTCCTCTCCCCAGAGGCTTCCTGGCAGACCGGTTGGCCCTGCCTTCTCTTTTCTCTAACCTTTCCGTGCAGCCCCGGTCACAGGGTCACTCACAACCTGCAGTTCTGCACAGCTGTTGTCTCAAACACTTCTGTGCTGTCCCAGCCAGGCCAGAGCCTTCCTGTAAGCAAAGGCTGAGCAATCTATCTTTCTTTTCCAGCCGGCAGCACTCAGCTCAGACCTTGCCATACGCCACCTACTCCACTAGTACTTAATGACTGATTTATTCACCCAGAACCCCTTCAAGAACGCAGTCGCACTGGCCACCCTGACCTTAGCAGTGCAGACAGCAAACTAACCTGACAGGGTTGGACCCCAATGACTCGATGCGGCTTTCTTTCTCTCTCCGACTACTTACTACTGACTGGAGCACCAGAACGTCCTGCCCAGCTCCCGGGACCCAGCTTCGGCTGACGCTGCGGGGTTCCTGCTCCTCAGGGCTTCCGCAGCCACACGGGGGACGGCCGGGGGACCATCATAAACGTGCACGCGACAGCCGCCTGGTTAGTGTAAAGGGCAGGTTCGCGCCACACAGGACTGGCCCGGTCACAGGGTCAGTCAGGGCAGCAGCCAGGACACACCTGTTCTTTTCCGCTACAGTAAAAATTCCTTTTCTCTCTGCACACATTTCTTTCCTTCCAATTTCCACAAAGTGGCTAGAGACCCTGCTGGACAATCCTCAGACGTCTTGGGAACCCACAGGAAAGTGCTCTGATGGGCTTTTGAAGCCTAAAATTCACTGTCTAAAATGAAAATCCCCAGCACTTGGGGACCTGGCACTTGCCTTTTGAAAGCAACTTTCCCACCACCCCGCTGTCCTTCCAGGCTGCCGTCTCTGCCGTAAATCCTTCCTTGGCCGCTGAGATGTCTCCTCACCATGGAGCCCCCCGGGCCCTCACGTGGCTGAATGGCCCACACCTGGGTCGGAGCCCCCGAGGAACTGCTCTGTGACACTGTGGAAAAAGGACAAAGCCACACAGCGCAAAGGCCCAACCCTCACACGATACAGTCAGGAAAGCCACTTCGCAGGGCCACGCCGCTTCCACGTCTGTGACTCCAACACGGTCTGGCTCACAGGACCCGGCTATCTTGCTTTGGACTTCTTGGCCATAATTAACACAGGCCAACAGGACCTAAAGTTCTCCTGGTTCTTCTGAGAATGTTCAGGAAGTTTGTGTAGGCAGGCGATACAAACAATGTCTGCATTCCTGCCCCGTAGTGAGGCTCAGAGCCTGTGACGGTTAGTTTTATCTGTGAACTTGACAGGGATAAGGAATGCCCAAACAGCTGGTAGAATATTTTTCTGGGTGTGTCTACGAGGGTGTTTCCAGAGAGGTTAGCTTTTGAATCGGGAGACTGAGCGCATCGCTCTCACCAGGGTGGGCGGCAGCATTCGATCCACGGACGGTCTAAACAGAAGCGAATGTCGAGGAGGGACGGACCTCCCTCTCGTCTGGAGCCGGCTGTCCGTCTTCTGCACTCAGACATCGGGGCTCCCGCTTCTCTGGCCTTTGAATTTCAGCCCCTCCATCCCCCGTCAGGCCTTTGGCCTCGAGTAGCAGCTGCACCGTCGGCTCCCCTGGTTCTCAGCTGTTCACCCCCGACTGAACCACACGACTGGCTTTCCTGGGGCCTTGGCTTGCAGCTCATGGGGCTTCTCAGCCTCCACAATCCCCCGTTCCAGTCCCCATGATCAATCTGACCTTATATCTGTATATCCGTGTCTCTGTGTCTCTCTCTCCATACACACGCATGTGCACACGCACACATGTCCTGTTGGATCTGTTTCTGCTGCTCTGGAGAACACGAATACACAGACTCATCTGTTCCGAACCACTTCCAATATCCCTTCATAAAATCCCTTCATAGAAGGTGCCACTTTTGATGATTTTGTGCTCTTGATGAGGCCCATGATCATTCTCTTAAGCTGTTTTTCCCTTTGCTTTTCCACGACCTGCTTCTCAGGCTGGAGGTGGCACAGCCACAGGCCTGTGCACGGAGCATGCGGAAGAGCGGAGTGTCTGTGGCGCATCTTCAGGGAACATCAGTGTTATGATAAGATTTGAAAGAAAGGAAGTGAATTTATAAAGCCACCCCTCCCCTCCCAACGTGGAAGCAAAGAGGGAGACGCGCCCCAGGAAAGCAGCCTCAAGCCTCAGTTAAAATGTTACAACTTATGCCCTTGTTCACTTCCTTCCTGACACCTCCTAACACTCTCCATTATTTTATCCAAGTGAAAATTTACTTTCTGTTGCTTTGCTTTCCCTCACTAGACGGCAAACCCCCCAGGCAGGGCCCAGACCTAGCTCCGCTCTGTGTCCCCAGGGCCAGGAACATCTCCTGGCCCACAGCAGGTGCTCCCAAAATACCTACGAGATGACAAATGCTCGAGGAATCAGGAAAAAATGGCTTTCTGGAGAGGTGAGAGGTGAGAGGCAAGAGCAGGAAATAGGAAGGAGGGGGAAGGAGAATGAAAAGCGAACTAAAGGTTCCTTGGAACCGCAAGGCGCCAGGAGCAAAGGGAGGGAAGGAACACGAGGCCGGGCTAAGCTTGGTCCGCAGGGCGCGGGGCGGCTGGAGCTCTGCGCGGTGGGAAGTGACGGTCAGACCAGACCTGCTGTTCTTAGGGGTCAAACCAAATTATCAATAAAGAGTCTCGGTTGCCCTGCAGAGCAGGGAGCTGAGCAAGACACGGGAGGTGGAGGCACGAACCCTTGCCAGGACTGCTGTTCAGTGAGGGGGAAACGGTAACCCCAGCTGTTCTCCCAGTGTTCCTTGTAGTCAGTCCCCACACTGGGTGTCCGCCAGGCCCGTCTCCTCCGCCCAGAGGCCGGGTCCGGGTCTCGGGGAGCAGGGAGTGAGCGCTGTCCCCTGCCCGGCCTGCAGGGCCTGGGCGTCCAGCACGTCCTCGCGGCAGCCCCCAGCGCCCTTCCCCTTGGACAGGCTCTTCCCGATCCGCAGGTTGGAAAACACCAGGCTCTGGGGTCCCACTTGCTCTTCTTCTTGCCGGGCCCCCCGCCGCCCCCTGCCCGCTTGCTGCGCTTGCCCCGCGCCTTCCTGCCCCGCTCCCCTTCTCTGTGGCTTCCACATCCCTGGGCCCCAGAGCGTCCTGGGCGCCGCCGCCTTCGTGCCAGGCACCCCCTGCGCCCCTCTCAGCTGCCCATCCTGGCTCCCCGTGTCGCCATCCCGCCGCCGCGCCACCGTCCCCGGGCACTCAGGCCACCCGGCCCTCCTGGGCCCCGGGCCAGGCCGCGGGGGTCTCCGGCCCAGTCAGGCGGCGCGGGGAGGCGCGGGGAGGGGCGGGCCCCAATGCTGAGGCTGTAGCTGCTGCTGCTGGGGCCGGCGCTCTTTCCTGTCTAGGTAAATGGCAGTTTGCTCAGGACAAAACCTTGGCATCCTGCTCCATCCCTCTCTGTCATTCACACCCACATTTGGTGCATCAGCAAGTCCTGCCTGGCTCTGCCCTCTACACATCCAGAATCTAAAACTTTTGCTGGTCACGCTGCTCTGCCCCGCTCCCCTTCCGCTCCAGCCCAAGCCTCTTCCCTGCAGTTTTCAGTCTCCTGGCCTTCCTGCTTCTGTGCTTGTCTTCCTGCGGTCTATTCTCAACACAGCTGCTAGGACAATCCTATTATAAATGGAAATAAACAAGCAAAATAAAGAACAGCTCTCCTTTAAAACAGCCAGTGTTGGGAGAGGGAAGGGAAATACAAGGCTCATGATGCCCCCTGCTCAAAGCCTTCATCTTGCTCACAGCGGCCTCTGTGGTCTGTGCCCCTTCCTCCCCTTCTCTCCTCCTGCTCTCGCATTCTCTTGGCTCTGATCACACGGGCCTTCTTGCTGCTTCTTGAACACATCAAGCAGGCTTTGGCCTCAGGGCCTTGGCATGTGCTTTTTGCTCTTCTGGAATGCTCTCCTTCCAGATCCTACATATCCTCACAGCTCCCATGTTTTCTGCTCATGGGACACCTTATGGGGAGGCCTCCTCTTTCTTATGTAAACCAGCACTGCCTCAGCACTTCATTCCCCCAGCACTGTCTGCCCCTGCATTGTTACTGCCCCTCCATAGCATGTAACACCACTCCACATACATACTGAGTACTTAGTAAGTACTAGGTGTAGTGCTAATTGCTTTTCAAGTACTATAAAACCTAACCCTTACAACAAACTCATGAGGTAGGTGTTATTCCATTTTACAGATGAGGAAACCAAGGCCCAAACGGATTATCTATTTTGCCCCAGTTCACACAGCTAGCATGTATCCATGCTGGAATTTTTCTCTAACAGCAAACCAGACTAGACACCTCTCCTTTTCATCCATAACTTGTAAGAGAGAAAAAAATGCAGTATAAAAATGTCCAAAATGCAGATGTGATTTCAAAAGACATTGAATGGTTTAATGCAAGGAAACCTAGGGCAAGCAGTGCCCTGCTGAGCCAGGCCTATTCTGAGTGCCTTATGTGACTTCCCCGGGCCTTTATGACACCTGGCCAGACAGCTCTCCTTGTTCCCGTTTTACAGTCAAGGGTGACAGCCAACCAGGGTTCTTCCTTGCACTGTGATGCCAAATAAGTATGGAGACACGGGTGAGATATGTATGTGAAGGAAAAAAATTCCCAGAGAACTTGTATAAACCATGCATAAGCTGAGGTTAGCTTTAAGGTAGAAAATAATACTGAAGTTAACATCCAGTTCTCCAATACTGAACTCAAGTCTTTGAGCTTCTCATCCCCCGAAACATATAGACTTTTGTTTGTCTAACAGGAATGTGCTACAGATGTTTGATGTAACATTGTACAATGTTAAATCAAATGCTGTGCTGTGAGTATATTTCTTGGTTCAGTGACATGATAATTCCCACCTTCATCTTTTAATTTGAAAGTTACCAGCACACCCCCCATCGGCTCTAATGGTGATTCTCAGCCTTTGTCTGTGTTTAACAGCACGTATACCCAGACATTATTCATCAGAGTCATTTAAATTTTTGTTTTGTGTTCAGAAAAAGGATTTTCTGGTTTCCCTTTTCTTGTTAATCATATTTTATGTATCAGATTAACTATCTGATGACAGTAAAATGCATGTGTTTCCCCCCATATTCTGATAAAAGTGCCATAGAATTATCTTCAGAAAATTTTTCTGTTTCTTTTCCGTACTGTGTTTCTAATCAAATGGCCTGTTTTCAGCCTGGTTTTGTGTTAAAAAGATGGCTTACAAAACAAATGCTTTTTTTTTTTCCTTTTTGGATTTTCTATGTGATCACCACCAAATATATTTAACTGATATTTTCTTTTATGGGTTGATTTAAAAATTCTGATCTGCTTTACTGAAGTATAATTTACATATAACAGAAGTCACCAATTTTAAGTGTACAATTCAACGAATTTTGACAAATGTACGTGGTTGTGCAACAAGCACAATGTCACACTGTAGAACTTTCTGTCACCCCTGAACGTTCTCTCATGCCCTTTTGTGGCCCTTCCTGGGCCGGTTTTTAGAGTTGTTGATAGAGGATTATTGGCTTTCACATGGGAAAATACAGTACGCTCCATGAAATTGGGGGTGGCGATATTCCCCCTGCAAAGATCACCCACTGTACCCTCCGTCTCTGGAATTCTCTGCGGCCTGTCGTTCCCGCCCTCTCCGTGTCTTCATTTGTGTTCCACCAGCTCTTTATCTGGGCCCAGACAGTGACCAATACCATTTCCACCCATCAGCTTGGTGACATGTGCCCTTTAATGGAAGACTAATGAGGCCTAATAGAAGGCGTTTCCCGGGCTTATTGATGTTCCCTGCAACTTTGCAGGAGAGAGAGATTTAGGTCAGAGCCATTAGAATTTCTCTCCCTTTCCCTGAAATTGTGTGGACTGTCAGGACAGTAGGCAGGTAATGTTTCACCATGTCACCTTCCTGCGTTAGATGGCTGGGGCTGCTACATAAACAAAGTACCACCAACCGGGTGGCTTGACAACAGAAATGTATTGTCTCACAGTTCTGGAGGCCGGAAGTCCAAGGTCAAAGTGTCCGCAGGGTTGGTTCCTTCGGCTGGAGAATCTGTTCCAGGTCTCTCTTCTGGCTCCCGGGGCTTTGCTGGCCATCTTTGGTGTCCTCAGCAAGCATCACTCCTATCTCTTCCTCATCTTCAAGTGACATTCTCTCCATGTGTGTCTGTGTCCAAATTTTCCCTTTTTATAACAACACCCATTGTACTGGATTAGGGACCACCCTAATGGCTTCGTCTTAACTAACCACATCTGGAGTGACCCTATTTCTAGATAAGGTCACATTCTGAGATACTCAGGGTTTTAGGACTTTAAAATATTTTTTTTTGTTTTGGGGACATGGTAGGGGGACACAATGTAGCCTGTAACAGTTTTCATCACCAACATGTCCCACAAAATCACAAACAGTACAACAGTAACGCTTTGCATTTGTACAGCAGGCCCTGTCAGAAGTAAGGCACAGATTTCTACAGGTTCTCAGACTGTCGGCTACATGCAGATCACCTGGGGGCGCTGTGACACGTGCAGACTCGCAGATCCCGTGTCCAGAGGCTCTGATTCACGGAGGCTGGGTGAGGGCCCAGGAATCCATCATTTTTAACAAGCACGCCAGGTGTTCCTAATGCAGCGGATCCCAATTTGGAGAAATCCTGTTGTAGTTTGAGGAACAGCTTTGTTTCCAAAGGATCCAGGCACTGCTGCTTGTGGAAAATGAAACAGAGCAGCAGAGGTTGGATGGAGCATTAAGTGCAGTGGGTGAGAAAATCTTATGTCCGAGTAGTGAAGACATCTTGCTTGGAGATATTCCTCTGGTCCTTACTCAGTTGGAAATATATATGGGTTAGAAACATACCGTGGGCTAAATTTTAAGCTATGCAGGTGTTTTTGTAGGCCACTGCCCTTCCCTGCAGGAGCCATCCACGCCTTTCTTCCGTCGGCCAGAGCTTCCTGTCCAGAATCCAGCAAGCAAGAGCGGCCTCCAAAAGCAGTGGAAAGGGAGGCTTTGCCATTGCAGTGCCCCCTGCTCCTTCCCGAGTCTCACCCTGCCTTTACATTCTCTCTCCTTTCTTAGGGAGGATCTTGACTCACAACTTTTCTCTGATCCTCTCTGTTGAGATGGTTGGTTTCCTTCTTAAAGCACAATATGTTCAGTTCCTTTTTGTTTGTTTTTTTACCTCTCTGCTAAATTCTCTAGGAGATGGCTGGGCATGGTGGCTCACACCTATAATCCTAGCACTTTGGAAGGGCTAGGGCGGGAGGATCGCTTGAGGCCAGGAGTTTGAGACCAGCCTGAGAAACATAGCAAAACCCCATTTCTACCAACAGTAGAAATATTAGCCAGGCATGGTGGCACATGCCTGGAGTCCCAGCTACTTGGGAGGCTGAGTTGGGAGGATCGCTTGAGCCCAGGAGTTTGAGGTTGCAGTGAGCCATGATGATGCCACTGCACTCCAGCCTGGGCAAGCCTCTGAGAGGGAAGAGACCTGAGCTTCATTGTTCCCATTTGTCTTTTTTTGTTTTCTCCTCTAGCACCTGCCTTAGTGCCAGGCACATTTTAGGTGCCCAACAAATACTTGTGGAATGAATGAATGAATGAATGAGTGCTGGCCCCATTTGTAGGTACACCATAAGGATAACCGTGGAGAGAAGGTGTTGAGCCTTTAAATCATCTCGGGTGGGCCGAGTCCGTGTTCAAGGCTGAGCCCCGGAATCCCAGGGCGCAGATTCACCACTCGGCAGGACTGGCTGCTCTGTGAGTTTCCTCCCAGCTGCTTCTTGACCATTCTGGAAGAATTTCACATTGCATTTACATTAAGGAGAGGCCTTTCCTTACTCAATAGTTGGAGGAAGGGAGCTGGACATTTTAAGGGAGGTGGAAATTTTGTGGGAGAAGTGGTTTTGGAACGTGGGGGCTCTTTGAGGCCTGGTGTGCACAGGGCTTGTGGGGCGTGTGTTGGGGCAGGAGGGGCAGGAGGGCCCAGCAAGCAAGTGGCAGCCAGATGCAGATTTCTCCTCTTGTGCAGCTTTGCTTTGAGTCGAGAATTACCTCCCAGAGACAGGAGATGGACCCTTGCCCTGGAGAGATTGGCTTAGAGGCATAAACTTCCATGAATTTCAGACCCAGTGGGGAGCTCCTGACCCTCTAATTGAGCTCTCCCTGGCATTCCAGAGCCATCCAGGGGGCTGGTGGATCTAGCAGTAACTGACTACTACACACTGGGGGCCGGAGAGACAATGAGTTTTAAAGCTGCTCGGAAATCCGTGATTGAAGAATCAGGAAATCCTTGCCTCTCTCTGGGTTATCAAATTTAAAGTTCCTAATTTAAGAAATAAAGTTAAGGAAAATTAGTTATGGGAATTTAATGAAACCACCGGCATTCTTGAGTTATGTTCTGGTCCCGTGGCGCCCCCTGCTGGAAGCACTGGTGCACTCCCCCAGAATGTCTGTTTGCCCAGCTGCCATCTGGGCCAGGAAAGCCGGCAGCAGCAGGGGATTCCAAGAATTCATCGTTTAGGCCCAGTCTGGTGATGCTAAGGGAGAACATAATTTATGGAAGTGCTATGGGTTGCATTGTGGCCCACCCAAAGGGATATGTTAAAGTCCTGAGTCCTCATACCTGTGAAAGTGACCTTGTTTGGAAAAGTCTTTAAAAGGGTCTTTGCAGATATTGTTACAAAGTTAAGATGAGGTCACTAGGGTGGGCCCTTAATCCAACATGACTGGTGTCCTCACAAGAGGAGAAGAGAGACACTGGGGGAGAAGGCCATGTGGCAATGGAGACAGACACTCCAGTGAGTGACGCATCGACACACCAAGGAAGCGCGAGGGCTGCTAGGAAAGGGCTGCGGAACTGATCCTTTCTTGATGCCCTCAGAAGGTTCTAACCCTGCCAACGCCTTATCCCAGACTTCCAGCCCCCAGAGCTGTGAGACAATACGTTTCTGTTGTCTAAACTGCCAAATTTGTGCCGCTTTGTCATGGCAGCCCAAGCAGGCGCATATAGGAAGAGGGATTTTGAGTCAGAAGGCCTGGTTTGAGTCCCAGCTACCACTTAGTCCCTGTGTGAGCTTGGATGAATCATTTCAATTTTTCTGAGCCTCAGTTTTATTAACTGCAAAATGGAGAAACACAACAGTAACTGTTTTCCTCTCCAGGGCAGGGGTAGAAAAACTGTGGGGATGGAGTGTGATTGTGTATATAAAAGCATTTTGTTCACTGTAGAGCACTGTGCAATGTTATGTTATGACATAAGGGATGGTGGGAGGGAGGAGACTGAAGTGATTAAGAGCAGAGGCTCTGAAGCCACTTTGCCTGGGTCTGTGAGTGGAAATATTATAAAGGAGTTAATCATGAAACTTAATTCTCAAATGAACCAAGAGCAATGATGCCCAGGAGTGGAGTTTTAGTAAATTAGAGAAATGTATCAGTTATCTTTTGCTCTGT
Organism: Lemur catta; assembly: GCF_020740605.2. Lineage (NCBI taxonomy): Eukaryota > Metazoa > Chordata > Mammalia > Primates > Lemuridae > Lemur > Lemur catta. The sequence goes on along the minus strand of NC_059143.1, from coordinate 650,056 downwards.
AACAAATTACCCCCAAATGAGGGGCTTAAAATGATAAACATTTATTATTTTATACAGTACCTATGGGTCAAGAATCTAGAGATACTTAGTTGGGTACTTATGGCTTGGGGTTTCTTTCTCTCTTTTTAGGCCATTTAAAGGACTTTAAGGTTTGGAGTCTTTTGTGAGGTTGTAGTCAAGATGTTGGCTGAATTTGCAGTCACCTGAGGTTTAAGACAGGGCTGCAGGACTCACTCTGTGTCTTTCTGCAGGGAGGCTCAAATGTTTGCACTATGGGACTCCTCGTCCCTGCCACCTCCCTCTCCTGCCCAACCATCTTGTCCAGCATGGCCTTCCCTTTGGCTGTGGTTCTCAACTTTTATGGGGTCACAGGCTCTCTGAGACATAATGAAAATTAGGGACCTTCCCTCCAGTAAAGGCCACATGTTCATTTACACAGAATATTCTAGAAAGAATTTTAGGAGGCTCCAAGGTTAATCAGCAGTCAGGCCCACAGAGAGCTCTGTAACACACAAATCTATGTGTGTAATTCCCTGATGAAAATGTTTCCAGACCGCTATTGCTCACAGGATAAAAGCTCTTCGGCACGCCAGCTATAATCTGACTCCAACTCACTTTAATATCGATAACTTATTGTCATGTTGAATGTCTTCTACAGGTGGGCACTTTGCATGCTCCCTAATCCTTAGAAAAACCCTGCAAGCAGTGGGGTTCAGGATTCTCATTTTGGAGATAAGGAGAGGCTCAGAGCTGGGGTCTGGCTAGTGCAAGGCCCCCCGAGAGTGAATGGCTGAGTTTAGGGGGAGCCGGGGTCTTCTGACTGCAAAGCCAGCATCCCTCCTTCTGCAGGCCCAGCCACGCTGCTCTGCCCCATCCGGCTGCTGCCGGGCACACTCCACACCATGTTCTGGTGCTTCAGAACGACTCGTCATCTCCAGATGTGCTGTGGGTTTTGCGCAGGTAGCTGTCTCTTCCTTAAAGGTCCTTTCCTCACATCTCATTATCTTCCTTCTCCAACCTTGTTCTCTAATCGTTGTGCTCTGATATCCTGTTCCTTCTTCAAGACTCAGGGTGTCAGTTCTTCCATGAAGCTTTTCATGGACTCCCTGGTCCTAGCAAGATGGGGTCTCACTATGTTGCCCAGCTGGACTGGAACTCCTGGGTTCAAGAGATCCTCCTGCCTCAGCCTCCTGAGTAACAGGGATTACAAGCATGCACCTCCAAGCTCAGGGAGACTTTAGTTCCTTGAAGGCACGTATCAGGTGTGCCTTTCTAACTCTTTTCTCCCTAGCACTTCACGGGCTTGGTGTTGAATGGGTATTTGTTGAGTGAGTGTGTGAATGAGTGAATGAATTAAAGAATGAATGGCATTTTCTGTGAGAATGCTCACTAGCTTTTGTGTAAATGTGGCTGGGATCTACGGTGGCCTGGGCTTCAGCAGTTTGTAGGACATCTTTAATGAGTCTAGGGGTAGAAGTGTGGTGCCACACCTGAAAATACCATCGTTTTCTATTCCTTAACATTTTGGCACCCAAGGGGAGAAGCCCCAGAGTTTACCTGGGCCTAGCTTTAGCAGTTCCCTCTCCTATTTTAACAGACAGGACAATGAAGACTCTGAGAATGAAAGTCTGTATCCGAGATCTAATCATCTGATCCTCTGCTGAACACGGCCTGGGAGCCAGATGTCCTGAGCTGTGTGCTGAGATCTTTTCCTGAAGATGTGATGCACATTTGAGTACGGGAAGACGTGAGAAGCCCCTTTGAGGACTTGTAAAGGCTCTGCCCATCTGTGAAGTCTTTCTGTGTGTTAAGGGAAACGCGGATTTTAAACAGACACTTCAAGCAGTTGCTTTGTTGTGGTTTCATTTTAATAAGAAAAAATATAACTATGTGGATGGTTACCTTGACAAAGTGGTAAAAAGGATATACATCAAAATGGTAATAATTGTTGTCTCTGGGAGGTGAGAATTTGAATTATTATGATTTTCTTTTTAATTTATGTTTTCTAATTTTTCTATAAGGTATATGAATTTCTTATGTGATTAAAAAAAGTCTTCTAGTTGTTAAAAGAAAAATGGTCTGTGCATAAGATAAGCTATAACTGTAATTTAATTTTGTGACTTTTCTTTCTTAACACAGATAAAATCATGCATATTTTGCACTTAGCATAAGAAGTGGCTTCAAGAGCAGCAGGAAGTCTACGTCACTTCCATCAAGATTATATACATTAATATAAATGTTCAGTGAAATAATTGTCTTGAGTGTTGTCTAGATCTAACATCTTCAAGGAATGTCAGGAAGCCTAGAAGCAGAAGGAGGATGCAGGGTATGTTTCTAAATGTTTTACTAAGTAAGTGAGTGTGTCCAGCAGTGAGGAAAATCCTCAGTATTTTTCTTGTCATTAACTTGTTGATGGATTTTCTTTTAAAGAATTCAAGTTGTGCTGTGTTGCGTATTTAAAAAAAAAAAAATCTATCCTAGGGGAGCATGAACCAAGGTGGGACTGTTCCGACTCATTCACCTCTGTGTCGACAGTGCCCTTTGGCAAAGTCATTCATTCATTCATACACCTGTTCATCAAATACTCATTGCTGCCCCTTAGTTGCAGGTGCCGTCTGGTTCCTGGGGAAGCAGCGGTAAAGAAAGCAGGGATCCTGCTCTCTTGGAGCAATACTTGCTTGTGGAAGGAGACAGGATGTGGCTGATAAATAAATATGTAGCACATCAGCGGTTGGGAGTACAGTGGGAGGCAGATGGCAAGGGGTCGGTCAGGCATGCTGGGTCGGGTCAGGGTAGGATGGTGGTGGGACTCTTCCAGAAGGAGACATTTGAGCAGAGACCTGGAGGGAAGAGGGAGGGAGCAAAGGCTGCGGGGACCTGGGGAAGGAGCCTTCTGGGAGAATAAGGACCCTGAGGTTGGAGAATGCTGGGCGGAGGCAGGGGGCACAGCACAGTGAGCAAGTAAAGGGGTGCAGGGCAGAGTATGGGGGCCGCTGAAAGCAACTGTCCCCCACTCCGAGTGGGACATGATGCCATTAATGGATCAGGCACAAGAATCTCTCAAAAGAGGCGCTGGGACTGGGAAAGACTCATGGAGAGTCGGGCAGAGGGGCAAGGCCCAGACCCAGGGAGCCGTTAGGGGCTGTGGTCACCATCCTGAAAGATGACAGAGCCTTGGAGCAGACGGGAGGGAAGTGGTTGGATTCTGAATATATTTTGAAGGCAGAATCAACTGGATTTGCTGATAGATGAGAAGTGGGTTTCCCCTAAATAATGGGGCAGATAAACTCTATGATCAGAGCGGTCTGAGGGGCGTTCCGGTTATCTACTGCTGAGTGACAAACTGCCTGCACTTGGGGGCTTAAAGCGTCAGCAGTCGTTTGATCTGCTCACCGATCTGCAACCCGGGCAGGGCTCAGTGGGGACGGTGGCAGGTGGCATTAGTTGGGGCAGCTAAAAGGCTGGCTGGGGCCATCTGAGGCTCGTCGCTCTCAAGTCCAGCTGTGGATGCTGGCCATGGCAGCTGGGCTCCAGGAGTGGCCTCCCAAGAAAACAAGGTCCCGGTCCCAGCAGTGCTGAACACAGAACAGATAATCACTACAGTTTTAAAAAAAATGTTTCTGGAATGATCACACTAAGACTTTAACAAGGTCCTTTGTTGTAGAAAAGCGCTTACCTTAGTTTCTCCTATTTCCTGGATCTGGCTTCTGGACCGGGCTGAAGGGGGTGCCCTGGGGACCCCTACCAGGGGGCTAACTTACTTAGGGCAGGGGTTTTACCACTGTCAAGAGGTCTTGTCCACCCATATGGGTCCTGTCCTTGCTATGTCATCCCAAGACTCCAGGCTTGGTTCCTGCCCCCTTCACAGAGAAGGGTTAAGGAGCCCTACATACTAAGTGATTTTTAAGTTATTTAGAAGGATGGTTCTTATCTCAAGCTCATAGCACAATACCTGTTGACTTCTTAACTTCCAGGATTCAGTGAGCTTAGCAAGTCACTTTGATTACCTAAATGCAGTGGCTCCAGAAGCTGGCCCTGGTAGTTTTAGCAAACTTGAAGGATAGACACTGTAGCAGTTTTTGAAACTGACAAAGCTATTAGGACAAGCAACCTTGTGTTTAGGAAGCTCAGCTGCATAAGGGATGACAGTAGAAGTCCCGGCATGTCTGTTGCAGACAATCCCTAATGGGGCTCACAGAAAGTATCCTCTGGTTGCACACAAGTGGGATGCACTGTCCCCCAAAGGCTGAAGATTTTGGGGAGGTAACAGATGACCAGAGACCTCAATCCCTGCATCTCCCAGTTGCTGCCACCATTCAGAAATAAAGGAGAATTCTCTCATTTGTGACAACAAGAAAAGTTTCCTCTGCTCTGTCATTGTCATACAAAACATCCTTGATGTAGTTGAGGTACGCAAACTCCTTCACAACAATGCCAACGTTTCTGGCCTCAAACCACATATCGGCATGAAAGGCACAGGAGCCGCGTCCAGGGTTCACGGCTGTCCCCGCCTCCTGCGTGGGCGTTCTCCAGCCACCGCAGGACTCCCGCATCCCAGCGCCCTCGGTCCGTGCGGCTCCCGGCGGGGAATTACCAGCTAACCAGGCGGGAGACGCGGAGCCCGAGCGCTGGGCCGAGGGAGCACGCGGGCCGCGGGGACGCTGCAGCACAGACGCAGGCGGGAGAGCCGGGAGAGGCGAGGGGGAAGCCGGAGGGCAGGGGTGGGACAGGGTCACAGGGCCAGCACCGGGATGCCAGACGCAGGGAGAAGGTGGGACCTGAGCGGGCAGTTTGAGGGGATGCCCCGGATTCCTCCACCAAGACTAGACTCGTCCCGATGCTGAGTCCGGGACTGCCGGGTGGAGGACAGACTTGGCCGGCCACGCCGGGCCGCACCGTCACGTGCGGGGAGTTAGCTGCGCTCCCCGCAAAGGGGGTTTTGTCTCTTTCTTCGGATCAGGTCTCTAAGTTGACCACGGCAGTTTGCGGGGAGTTAGCTACGCTCCCCGCAAAGGGGGTTTTGTCTCTTTCTTCGGATCAGGTCTCTAAGTTGACCACGGCAGTTTGCGGGGAGTCAGCTGCGCTCCCCGCAAAGAGGTTTTCTCTTCCGCTCAGGTCTCTCAGGCAGGGGTCATCGCAAAGGATGAAAAAATAGTAGGAAACAGAAATAATAGTAATAATACACAGAGCCAAAGATATAGTTTATAAAGTAAAGGTTTATGAAAATAGATAAAAGTAGGGTATCTGGATGGGGGTATTTCCTCCTGCTAGCAATATCTCCCCAAAATGAATATCCACACAGGTGTTATATAGGGTAGATACAGGCTCCCGTTGGCAAGGGCAAGGGAATTCGCATGCTAACAGGCAGTTTGCTTTAGGGTCAAAGTCTTCTAAAAGGCTACTACAGATCCTTCAACTAACTCTAACTAGGGGAACAATGAGTTGTAAAATCTTCTTGGGGCAAACTTCTAAGTTTTCTGATAAGGCTATTGCTTCAAAAAACAGAGACATCTTGGCTCCGGTGATTGTGTTCTTGGAGACAGAGATGATCTCAGAAGTCGACATGAGCTGTGCTTTGTGTTAATTACTTTAACCGCATGGCTCCTTCTGGGCCCGGCTTGGACATTAGCATATCTCTCTGATCAGCTCTCATCTCCGGGGGTCCTTGCCAGCTCCAGCAACCCATGGCTCTAGGAAGAGGCCTGCCTTGTCTTTCAAAACAGGTGAGAACCATAGGCCCAGTTTACAGCTGTCTCTTTGAAGTCAGCTTTTACTGACCAAGGAGACGCCCTCCTGAGATGAGGCAGCTTTTGAACTAACACATTTCTTTTTTCTTTAAGGCAAAGCCTTATGTGACTTCTGAAATCAAATCTTGTCTCCAGAAATACAGGGGGCATTTCTATGACTCAGTATTCTTAGGCCCAACAGTCACAGGCTTTCTTGCCTGCGTTCAGGATCAGGCTTCGGCGTCCCTCCCAAGCAGCGCCTGGAACTGAACCCACGCAGTGACAGGTGTGTGCACCCGAGCAGGGCTGGGGACGGTGTCTGGCGGGGGCGGGAGGGGCACGCGGAGGCCTGTGTGTCCCGGGGCCGCTGGGGAGCAGGCGGCCGGCAGGCTGGATGCCGCGCTCCTCCTGCGGGGCTCCCCGATCCAGAAAAGCGGACTGTGCTTGTGCTTCCGCCTCCGCAGGGCCCTGCTGAACCCGGGGGAACCGGCAGTGGAGACTTCCAGACTTCCGTTCTTTTTTTTTAATCATCTGTCTAAGATCCAGAGACTGCGTTCTTTAATCTGCAACCATGTCTCTCTCCTGGGATTAGTGGTGTGACACAGGTGGCAGAGACTGGGACTCTCGCACTCGGGTCTGTGTCACCAGGGCAGCCTCTGGCCAGTTCTGCTTCTTCCTGTGTCTCCGTGGGCATGTGCCACCACGCCGGCCTGGCGAATGAATGAATGAGTGAAAGAATGAATGGGCACAGCCCTGACCCCCGCGACTTTAAGTGTCCGGGCCTGGCCCGGCTCCCGGGGGACGGAGCCAGTGGAGGTGCTGAGCGATGAATCCCGGCCTCCGCGTGGCACCGCCCGGTCCTTCCTCCCCTGCAGCCCCTGCCCTGGGCGGAGGCAAAGATGTCGCGGGGAGGGGAGGAAGAGAATGGGAAATCACAGCTCAAAGAGAAGCCCACGTCCCCACCCTCACTCCACGTTTTCCTCTTTCTTGCCTTTGTCTTAATTATCTGCTAAACCACAGGTGTTATCTCTCAGTCCCTGCGGGTGAGGGAGACAGGACAGGACAGGCCGAGCCGGCGGGCCTGGGTCACCGCCCCGAGAGGTCAAGCTGTCGGGGGCTGCGGGGTCTGCGGGCTAGGCCCCTCCCACGGGGGCTGGGGACCATCCCCACCACCTCTCCAGAGGACGGAGTGAACTCACAGCGTGGCAGCCGGCTGTCCTCAGAGCGAGTGCAGAGGGGGGCAGGGAGGAAGAGAGACCTGAGAGAGGCCGCCGTGCCTTTTGTGACCTGCTCTCTGAAATCACGGCTGTCGCTTTCACCTTACTCTGTCCCTTAGCTACAAACAGCTCTGTCCTGCCCACACCCAGGGAGGCCATTAGGCTCCACCTCTTGGGGGAGCTGTCTTGGGCCTTGTGGAGACATTCTAAAGCCACCACACCCCTGCCGGACCCCCTGGCCCACCCCCACTGTGCTCCACTCCTCTAATGAGCCAGGCATTTGCCCAACTAATCCTAAGGGGACTGGAAGCTTCCCGTAGGTTCCCTCAGGCCCAGGAATCCTGACACCCTTTTCACTTCCTCCTCAACACAGTGTCTTGCCTGTGGCACTTCTAAATATGTTGATTTAATTAATTCACACTAAAATACGGAGGCTTGTCAACTCACTGCATCCAAGAGTGCTTCCCATTTTAAAAAGAGGCAACATCACTCCAGAAAGTAACTCTTTAACTTAAAGGAGAGACTGGCTGGTAGAATTTTACATGTGCTTGGTTCCTGAGCAGAGCAAGCTAGTACCAGAGTGACCCAAGGTGACCCTGCAAGGTGGGGACACACACACACACAAGAGGAAGAGGGACCTAGGCTGGCCTGCTGGCCAAAGCATGTGCGTGCTCTCTCTCTTCTGCTGTCTCTGTCTCTCTGGGCCTCTCTCTCCCTCTCCCTCTCCATCCCCCTTTCTCTGTCTCCGTCTCTCTCTTTGTCTTGGCCTCTGTCACTCAGTCTCTGTCTGTCTCTGTGTGTGTGTATCTTCGCAGCTGACCTGGCATTCTGAACCCCTCCCCTGCACTGTGGGCCCCTCCTGCTTCTGAGCAGCTCTGTTCTCTCTTTACCTCTCTAATTTCCTACCCCACCCCCACCTTCAGAGATTATTATTAGAAGATTGCTGAACACTTACTTGTTTCATTTAAACAAACAAAAAGAAACAAAATGTTTATTGGGATATACTGTGTGTGTTATTTCGTAATCTACTTCTTTCATGTGAACATTTTATAGTGAACATTTTCCCATGCTAATATTTTTCTGGTGTATTACTACATAGTATTCTACTATAAGAACATAACAAAACTTATCACTATTGGACATTTTAGATATTTAAAAAATTTTTGCTATTAGCAATAGCATTGTGTTGAGTATTCTGGTACTTAAGTCATTATCTACATCTGTGGCCATTTCCTTAGCATACATTTCTAGAAATAGAATAGCTTGATTAAAGGGATGTAAATTTTAAGTTCCCGGTGCATGGAAACAAATTAACCTTCAGAAAGTCTATGCTAATTTCCACTTCTATCAGCAATGTGTGAGAATGCTGTTTCTCTGTACCCTAGATAACCATGGCTACCATCAATTTTTTTCTGTTATTAATTTTTAGTTTAATTCTCTTGTGGTCAGAAAATATACTTTGTATAAATTCAATCCTTTTAAATTCATTAAGATTTGTTTTCTAGCCCAGTTTGTAAGTCTACTTGGTGAATGTTCCGTGAGCGCTTGAAAAGAATGTGGCATCTGCTATTGTTGGATGAAGGGTTCTGTAAGTTCCAGTGAGGTCTAGCTGGTTGCCACTGCTGCTGAAATCTGTCCTGTCCTCACTGATTTTCTCTGTGCTTGTTCTGTCAGAGCAAGAGAGAGATGTTGGAATCTCCCATTATAATTTTGGATTTGTCTATTTTCCCTTCTGTCAGCTTTTCCTTCCTATGTTTTAAAGCTCTGCTATTATGGGCATACACATTTAGTCTTGTTGTACCTTCTTGAAGAATTGACCTGCCTGTCATAATATCACATTCATCTTTATCCCTGGTAATATTCTCTGGCCTGAATTCTATTCTGTCTGCTATAAATATAGCTTTTCCAGCTTGTTTTGATTGGTGTCTGTATGGCATATGTTTTCCCAGACTTTTACTTCTTAACTACTTGAGTCTTTATATTTAAAGTGGGCTTCTTCGTAGACAACATAATTTGAGATTTACTTTGTTTTTTTTTTTAAAAGAAAGTGACAATTGCTGCTTTTTAATTGGAGTGCTTAGACAACTTATTTGATGCAATTCTTGATACAGTTGGGTTCAGTCTCTTATCTTGCATTCCCCCCCATTTTTGTGCAGTCTGTTCTTTGTTTCATCTTTCTTTTTTTCTGTCTTTTTTTTTTGGAGTAATTGAGTACTCTTTACAATTGTAGTTTATTTCTGGTCTTTGCTTATTAGCTATGCCTCTTTGTTCTATTATTATTTTTTAGTGGTTGCTCTAGGACCTACAATATACATCTTTATCTCATCCCTGTCTTCCTTCATGTGTAGTATAAGAACCGTACAACATTTCTGTCTTCCATTCTTTGTGCTGTTGTTGCTGTAAAATATTATGTCTCTATGCATTGTAAAACCCATAACAGATGGGTTTTTCTTGGCTTTAGACCAGGGGTTAGCAAATTTCCTGTAAAGAGCTAGACAGTAAATATTTTAGGCTTTGAGGGCCATATAGTCTCCATTGCAGCTACTTAACCCTGCTATTGTAGCACAAAACCAGCCACAGATGAGACAGAAATAAATGAACATGACTGTGTTCCAATAAAACTTTATTTACAGAAACAGCAGGCAGGATTTGGCCTTTGGGTGGTAGTTTGTGATCCCTGCTTTAGATAATCAAAAATTATATCAGAAAGAAAAAGATATTTTTATATTTACCTATATATTTCCCATATTTAACACTCTTGTTCTTTCTTTATTCTTTTTATGAGATCCCACATTCCACTTGGAATCATTTTCCTTCTCTTTGAAGAATCTTGTTGGATATTTCTATAGAGATACCTACTGTACATTAGCTCAGCTTTTGATTGTTTGAAAAAATTTTTATTTTGCATTCATTTTTTTCTTCCATTTTTTTATATTTTGCCTTTATTTTTGAAAGATATTTTTGCTTGGTATGGAATTCTAGGCTGACATGACTTTTTCTTGCAGTACTGGAAGGATGTCTCTCCATTGTCTGCTGACTTCCATGGATTCTGTCAGGAAGTCAGCTACAGTTATTATCCCTTTTTACCCCACATAAGTAATTTTTTCTGGCTGCCATCAAGATTTCTCTCTTTATCTTTGAGGGTTTTTTTAGCATTTTGACTGTGATGCTCAGGTGTGGTTTTCTTTGTGCTGATCTTGCTTGGGATTCTCTGAACTAGGGTCTGTAGGTTTGTAATTTTTTTTTTTTAATCTTGGAAAATTCTTGGGTAGTAGCTCTTCAGATATTTCTTCTGCCCTATTCTTTCTTTCTCACTCCTTCTGGGACTCACACTAGATGTGTGTTAGGCCATGTGAAATTGTGGTATGGTGCTTGGATTCTATCACCACTACCATAACCATTTAGATAATGTTTACAGTAGGGCAGGCATTATTCTAAGCACCTCACATATATTAACTCTTTTAATCATCGTGTCAACCGTACAATATAATTGAAAACGTATTACTGTTATTCTGACTTCACAGGACTTGGGAGAGGGGTCTGGACTAAAGGGGAGGAAAATAGGACACATTGTGGAACCCTCTGAAGACCGGGGCTATGACTACAAATGTTATTCTAATACTGAAGCTAATAACTCCATCACTTAAATTTGTTTCAGGGAAATACATTCAATCAATCGTTTGTTCATCAGACGTTTATGGGCTGTCTCCTGTGTGGCAGAGGCTGAACAGCCAACAAAGGCTGATGATTCTCCCCTCCCGGCTCCCTCCTTCTTCCCTCGGACACACAAGACAGTTTGAAAAATCAGTCTCCACCCTTCCACCTTCTCCTGGAAAGACACAGGCTTTGAGCTCTGGGCCTGGGTCCCCCGCGGAGGCCAGGATTGCCTTCGGCTGCAGAGCGCCTTTGCTGCCAGTGCTGCCACTGGGCCTCCTGTTCCTTCGGCCTCAGATCTCTTGCTGCTCCATCCTAATGACAGGTTGATGTGCCAGTAGCTTTGTGGCCCAGGCCTCAAGCTGGGCAGCTCAGCTGCGTCTTAGGATTCTGGGCTTGTGAAGTTACTGTGCAACAGCCTCGTGTCTCTGTTTTCTACGTTGTATACTCCCAGAAAGTAAGTTTGTGGGTATTTGATGGGCTGAAAATCCTATAAACTGTACTTTCCTCATTCCATTTTCTCTCTGGAATGCAGGTTATTAAAGTGAGAATTAATGCACACCCGGGACAGTTCTGGGGTACACCTGTTGTCCAAGTGTAATCATTAATTGCATCCTGCCCATTTGCTCACAAATGAATACTGGCTTATTAGGCGAGAAATTATATGGTCATCTGAAGTTAAGAAACCTCAAAACCAGTTTTGTTATAGCTTCACTTGTTTTCTCATCTGTTCACATAAATGTTATGAAGGTAGACGAAAGATTAGAAGGAAGTGCTTTGAACTTACCAGAAGAAAGGCACTGCAGAAGTCCAAGGTGGTTTACTATTGTTGTTATAACTTTTATTATGCTTGCTGGCCTGTAACAGATGTGCTCTGGTTTAGGACTAGTTAAAACTTTATGTTAGGATCATAATTTTGTATATCTAATTATATATTCTTATGAATTTATGTGTTGGGAGCGGTCTCTGATTACGGGTGAGCACATAGCCAATAGAATCATTGCTGGGAGCCTTGTCAGGGCCCTCTACCAATCACTTCCCACCACCACTACCTGCAATGGTATATAAGCCCGCTGTCCTTCCTGTTCAGGGTCTCTCGCCATGTAACTAGACTAGATGCCTCATTAAACTGCTGTTGGAAGAACTCCAGTTTGTTGCGTCGTCCTTGCAGGCGAGTGCGGCGCGACAAGTGGTGCTGAAACCCGGGAACTTCTCGCACCGGCGGAGACGACCTCTTTGGAGGTGAGTTCAGAACCACAGCAGCAGGGGCGGTTTTATTTTGGACCCCTGCCCTCTTCTGACGCCGGCACCGGGTGCTTGTGACCTACCCCATGGGGAACTCTCCTAGTTGTCACCTGTTGCGGGCCCTGCGGGGTCTTCTGGCCGCCCGGGAGTTTCGTATCCCTGACTGTGTCCTGCGCCATTTTGTGCAGGACGTGGACCGGGTGGCCCCATGGTTTCTCCACTCGGGGTCTTTAACGATTCCGAGTTGGGATAAGCTAGAGCAGGACCTTCGTCGTGCCCGAGAGTCTGGTCCCCTTTGGGAGTGTGTTCTCCCTGTGTGGGCACTGGTGCGCTCCTGTTTAGAGGACGACCGTTGCAGCGGTCCGGTCCGGGAAGGTCAGCAAGTACTCAGTGATCATCAAGATAGTATGTCTGAGAGAGGCAAAGTGGGTCCAGCTCGGCCGGGGCGGCCGAGGAAAAGGCCGGAAAAGAAACGTAAGTCCGCGGGTAAACAGGAACGGCGGGGACGCCCGCCGCCTGAAAGGGACATGGAGGAGGTGGCTCTCAAAATGGCCTCCCTCCACATGTCGGCTTCCTCTTCTTCCTCTCGTCCTTCTTCTTCCTGTTCTTCTTCATTGTCTCGCTCTTCTTCCCGTTCGCGTTCTCGCGAGGCGGAGGAGGGGCTGTCTGCGCAGGAGAAGGCGGAGCTGGAGGAGGCGGCGGCTAGATATGAGGCGGAGCGTAATCGCCCGCCCCCGTACGCTACTGCCCCTCCTTTTCCCGTTGCGGGATCCGCCCCTCTAAATATGGAGGGCGGAACCTCGTTTGTGCCTCCCCGAGCTAGAAAGAAGATACAGAGGGAGTTTGCTTTCCCCGTCTTTGAGGACGCTAATCAACATCGCTTTCACGAACACCTAGATTACAAGCAACTAAAAGCTTTGGCTGAAGCTGTCAAGGCTTATGGGTGCAATGCCGCTTACACCCGTGGCCTACTGGAACGGCTAAGTGCGCATGCCATGACCCCCAGTGATTGGGCTGGTACCGCGCGGGTCTGTCTATCCATGGGGCAATATTTAGATTGGAAATCCATATATCAAGAAGCCTGTATTAATCAAGCTCGGCAGAACGCGCAGCAGGGCCAGCCTGCCTGGGATGCCGATATGCTCTTAGGACAGGGTCGTTGGCAGAATAATCAGCTTAATTTTCCCATTCAGGTCTATGGCCAGATTAATCAATTGGCTATAAGAGCCTGGCAACAACTGCCTAATCGCGGGGAAGTTGCAGGTAATTTAACCAAGGTCATCCAAGGCCCTGCAGAACCGTTTTCTGACTTTGTGGCTCGGATGGTGGAATGCGCTGCAAGGATTTTTGGCGATGCCGACTCGGCTATGCCATTAGTGGAACAGTTGGTTTTCGAGCAGTGCACGAGAGAGTGTCGTCATGCTATTGCCCCTTGGAAGGGAAAGGGCCTCAGTGCATGGTTAAAAGCTTGCAGAGAAATTGGAGGCCCTCCCACCAATGCGGGCTTGGCGGCTGCCATCCTCGCCGCTAAGGACACTTCCGAAGTGACTTGTTTCAAATATTGGAGGGTGACCCTGATATACTGTCCCCCCGTTCGTTCACCTTTGAGGCTCGGCAGGCTCTCGCTAAGGTCGAGGAAGCTCTTCAGCAAGCTCAGTTGGTCCGCATCCAACCGGACCGCCCCTTTTCCTTGTGCCTCTTGCCCTCTCCCGTGGCGCCCACGGCAGTACTCTGGCAGGACGGGCCTTTGCTGTGGATTCATTCACATGCTTCTCCGCGGCGTGCTATAGAACATTATCCTACGCAGGTTGCGGATTTGGCCTTATCTGGGCTTTCGTTGTCCCTTTCCCACTTCGGTATTTACCCTACAGTTATTCATTGCCCATACACCAAGTCCCAGACTCAAGTCCTTTGCTCTTAAATTCTTGGGCAGTACTCTGTTGTATCTTCCCAGGAGACATAGATAACCATTACCCTAAACATCCCCTTCTTCAGTTTGCACTTCGCAATCGGCTTATCTTTCCTCATCTGACTTCCCCTGAGCCTCTAATTGGGGCTACCATTGTTTATACTGACGGGTCATCCACAGGCACCGGTAGCTATGTAATCAATGATCAGGTGTTTACGGCCCGCTTCGCTTACTCTTCTCCCCAGCACGTTGAATGTGCTATCGTTGAATTGGTTCTCCGAACCGTGCCAGAGCCCCTTAATATAATCTCTGATTCTGCTTATGTTGTTCAGGCTGTCCGTCACTTGGAAACAGCCCATTCTCTTAACTCTCGCAGCACGGTGTTCTCCTTATTCTGTGCTATCCGTGCTGCCATCCATTCGCGCCGGTCCCCATTTTTTATAACGCACATTCGGGCCCATTCCCTTTTGCCGGGCCCCATGGCGCGCGGCAATGCCCTGGCGGATCATGCCACTCACGCTTATTGGGTTGGCTCTCCGTTGGAGGCAGCTCGCCAGTTTCATTCTCTATACCATACTCCTTCACTGACGTTACGTCTCAAATTTGGCCTCTCGCGGGCAGCCGCACGCGATATTGTGCTGCAGTGCGCGGCCTGTGCACCTTTTCGTCCAGCACCTCATGTAGGTGTCAATCCTCGTGGTCTTCGGCCACTCCACTTGTGGCAAATGGACGTCACTCATTACTCCTCCTTTGGTACTCTTTCTTATGTCCATGTTTCTGTTGATACCTGCTCTGGCATAATTCATGCCACTCCCTTGACAGGTGAAAAGGTAAGTCATGTCATCACCCACTGCTTAGAGGCTTGGGCTGCCTGGGGTAAACCTCAGGTTATCAAAACTGACAATGGCCCTGCCTATACCTCACAAGCTTTTCGTCAATTCTGCACACGCCTAGGCGTGGAGCACCGCACGGGCCTTCCCTACAACCCCCAGGCCCAGGGTATCATAGAGCGTGCCCATGGCACCTTAAAGGCCTATCTCAAAAAACAAAAGGGGGAGACGGGGACGAGCCCTTTGGGCTTACGTACCCCTAAGCCTGTGCTCTCTCTCACCTTGTTCACTTTAAATTTTCTTTTGCTGGATGATCAGGGGCGCTCTGCTGCGGACCGCCACGCCAACCCCGGTTCCCCTTTATCAGAGCAGGTCTTGTGGAAGGATGTCCTGCTTAACAAATGGAAAGGCCCGGATCCGGTTGTGAGCCGGTCCAGGGGAGCTGTCTGTGTTTTCCCGCAGGACACTCCTGATCCAGTGTGGGTCCCGGCACGCTTAACGCGGCGAGTGCAGCGGTTGGCGGATGTGGAGGATGCAGATGATGGGGCGTCCGCTGCCGGGGATGCTGCTGCTCCTGACCTTTCTGCTGCTAGCCGCATCGGTGACGACGGACCGGCGCTGGGCCATCCTGTCGGTGTTCCCGAGACCGATGCCGGTGACCCATGATGCCCAGATCTTCCCCCGGCTGTTCGCTACTAATGCCTCTTTGGGCCTTGCCAATCTTACATGGAACTCCTCCTCAACATTTGAGACGTCGGTCCACGCTATTCAGCAGCGTAATCTGTCTTTCCCCTCCACACCTGTTTGCCTCTGGCCCCCTTTTATCTGGATCACTGCTACTTCCTCTGGTCCTGGTGTTCTCAATTGCTCCACGGCAAACTGCTCCTATGCCCGTTGCTGGAATGCTTCCAGCCAGTCCATGGCAATTGTTGCCCGTATGCCTCGGCATATTCCTTGGCCGGTGGAGGCTCCTAGCTTCTTGACCCTTTTCCGACAGCGAAGAGATTTTGGCGTTACTGCAGCTGTAATTTCCACATTGGCAGTGACTGCCGCACTGGCAGCCGCTACGGCTGCAGCGGTAGGCTCTGTTCAGACAGCACAGACGCTGAACAACCTATCGGCATCTGTGGCTACAGCTCTGGACACACAATCCGCCGTCAACGCGCATCTGAAGGGTGGTATCATGATACTGAACCAACGTGTGGACTTGGTCCAGGAGCAAATAGATGCCTTATGGCAGCTGGCACAGCTGGGCTGCAAATGGCGTTTCACAGGACTATGCATTACCGCGGTACCGTTTGATAATGCTTCCGCCGCGGCCAACAAGTCTCGTCAATTATCTGCTATGTTGACAGGACACTGGTCTAGTCAATTTACTGCCTTGACCCGGCAGTTGCAATTGGAGATCACCCACATTAACTCCACACACCTGGACTTGACAGTGACCAATGGTCTCTTTCCTACATTTCAGTCAATAGTCCGAGGAATTCGGGACTGGGCTGGCCTGGGGTCCCTAGGGTTCATGGGGATCCTGGGAGCAGGTTTCGTGATCTGGGGGTTCCTGCGCGTTCGTGCACAGCGCCGCAGGGACCGAGTGGTGGTTACCGAAGCCCCAGCCGCCCTCGAGTGTGGTCAATCCCCTGGCATCTGGCTACAAATGTTACGCTCCGAAGGTCAAGACCGCCTCCCCTCTCGCACAGCGTGACATGGCCCATGCACTCTGAGGGGTTTCCCCATTGCACCAGATTGTGGCGTGTCACCCCCTTACCAGCCGTTGCACCTCCCAGAGTCTCTGCTCATTGCACGGGAGACGGTGGCCTTTGCACCTGCTTCAGGGACTCCACCCCCTGGATCCGGACCTTGAGGTTGGAGTCCCCAAAGCTTGTGTTGCAAAACAAAAGGGGGAGCTGTTGGGAGCGGTCTCTGATTACGGGTGAGCACATAGCCAATAGAATCATTGCTGGGAGCCTTGTCAGGGCCCTCTACCAATCACTTCCCGCCACGACTACCTGCAATGGTATATAAGCCCACTGTCCTTCCTGTTCGGGGTCTCTCGCCATGTAACTAGACTAGATGCCTCATTAAACTGCTGTTGGAAGAACTCCAGTTTGTTGCGTCGTCCTTGCAGGCGAGTGCGGCGCGACATTTATGAATTTTTTTTTTCTTGAGACAGAATCTAGCTCTCTTGCCCGGGCTAGAGTGAGTGCCGTGGTGTCAGCCCAGCTCACAGCAACCTCCAACTCCTGGGCTTAAGCGATCCTACTGCCCCAGCCTCCCCAGTAGCTGGGACTACAGGCATGCGCTAATTTTTTCTATATATATTTTTTAGTTGGCCAGATAATTTCTTTCTATTTTTTTTTTTAGTAGAGACGGGGTCTCGCTCTTGCTGAGGCTGGTCTTGAACTCCTGACCTCAAGCGATCCACCCGCCTCGGCCTCCCAGAGTGCTAGGATTACAGGCGTGAGCCACTGTGCCGAGCCGAATTTATGAATTTTTTGAAATGCCTTTTCTTTTTCTGAAGACCTTAAATTGTCTTCACGTCTCTTTTCCTTGTTTCTCCCCTGGGTGCCCTGCCCGCCTCCCCAGCCTCTCTGCTCCCTCCCTGGAAGAGCGAGCGGTGGGCAGCTTTGGAGCGGTGGGTGTTGGGGGAGCCGCGGGGACTGTGCCTGGGCGACACATGAGCTTCAGGAGCCTTTGGCTGTTTAGAGCAGAGACTGGCTGCCTTTTTCCATAAAGAGTCAGACAGAAAATATTTTCGGCTTTGCGGGTCCTACGGCCTCTGTGGCAGCTGCTGGCGTCTGCCTCTGCAGCACAGACAGTAGTTACCAAATGGAAGTGGCTGTTTCAATAGACCTTTATGTACAAAAAGGCCCGTGGGCCACAGTCTGCTGGGCCCCCAGTCTAGGGAACAGTTTGGGGCCTGGCCTTGGTCTGGAATCTCATCCCAAGAAGCCAGATGCAGGAGACAAGCTAACACTTACAGGAGGCCTCGGGGATTCCTTTTGCAGAGGCAAAATAATCACCCCCTTCTCTCTTTTGGTAAAATGGGGTTTGCTTTGGATGCTGAGGGGTAGGTGCAGCGTTGCTCACTAGCAAGCAATTAAAGGAAAGAGCTGCTGGGTTTGACCGTCAGCTGGAGGTGTCTAGACCGCAGGGCCGCGCCAAACCCTCTCGCCTCCCACCCCTTCCCCTCTCACACCGCTGCCACCCTCATTTCCGTATTGACCTTCTCTAGGGAACGAAGAAAAACTGTTTTCATGTGAGCGAGCGGTCCCTGAAGTAGCCCACCGGGGGAGGTGGAGCACGGTGTCAGAACCGGCAGCTGGGGGGACTGTCGCGGCCCCGCATGAGTGGCTGAGGCTGCAGGGTGGTGGCCTTGTTGAAGGCGGCGTGGGCAGCTCAGGCCGCGCCCCCTCCGCCCCTGCTCCGCCCGACTGCGGGACGGCTCCCCCGGCCAGCGCGCTGGGGCCCCCAAGACAACGGCCCCGTGGGGCCTTGTGCTGTCATCACTGCAGCAAGTGACGCTGACAGGCGCTGACTAGGGCAGAGTAGGGCCCCTGTGTCCGGCGTCCTACAAGGCGAGGTCCGTGTGTGCTCCCTGACTCACCGCAGCGTCACCGTGGACCTTCCGTCAGGGCTCCCTGTCTCTGTCGAGGGTCGCTACCCAGGGGCGACAGCAAAGGGCTGACGTTGGCAGTGGAACCTTCGAGAACAGCTCTCCTTTGAGGGATCCTCGTTGCCGGCTGTGACTGAGCAATTCCAGTTTACTGAAAGCTTCATGCAGGCAGTTCCCGGGTCACCTGTGTGTCGGGTGCCCTGTGTTGGTGACAGCCAGATGTCTGGAGTCTGGAATGGAGGGTCATGGAAGCAACGAGGGTACTGTGCTGGGGTGGCGGCGGCTCCCTGCCTGCTTAGCCCCCCGTGGGCTGCAGAACCCGCCGGGGTCGCAGAGACGTCGGTAGGATCCCGTCTAGCTGCCCAGCGGGAGGGTCACAAACACCTTGCGCTCCCTGTTCCTCTCCACGGAGGCCTTTAAGGCTTGTGGCTTTCAAGGCCCGAGAGGCCCAGGGAAGGGGACAAGGAGCAGGAGCCGCCGGCTCTGGGCCCAAGGGACGCGGGTGAGGGGCTGAGCTCAGGACAGAGCATCCTGCCTGGGTAACCGCCAAGCTGCGCCCAGGGCTCCGCTGGCTCCTTTATGTTATTGAATATAATAATGTTCGTTTTTTATTCAGTATCAATGAGCATTCATTTTAGAAAACTTAAAAATATAAATAAGCAGAAGGAAGAAATTTAGATATCCCATATTCCTGCCAATTTGGTATTAATAATATGGACTTCCAGAGTTTTTCTATTGTCAGACAAAAATTATGGGAGGCCTTGGAGCTTGCCTTGGACTGAGCGCCTGCCCTCAGCCCTGGAAGACTAGACCAAGCCAACATGGAGTCACTCATGCTGAACACCACATAATCAAACTGAAACTTTAAGGAAGGAGATAGATCCCCAAACAGACCAGTTTTTCCTGAAAACAGGAGATTCCAGTCTAGCTGAGTCGGCATAATAAGGAAGCTGCCTCCACTTTAACTCTTAGGAAACAGTAACCTGAGGAAACCTGAGGGTAATCAATGGGCTTTTTTCCTACTGTTCTACTTCCTTGTTCCTGGGTTACAAAACCCACTGTTCTGCCATTACCCACCGGGAGCACTCATTCTGTTTTATAGAGTTGCCAATCAAAGCCAATTAGATCTATAATAAAATTTGTTGTAATTTTGTCTTTGATGCTATGTATTCATGTATACATGTATAATATTTATATATTCACACACTTTCCATAATGTTACAACTTGTTTTCACTGAACAATATTTTGTGAACATTTTTATGTCATTAAATATTTTCCTATTGCATTTTAAAATGGATAGCTATAGCATAATTTACTTAACCAACTTCCTATTGTTGGACTATTTGGTTTTTCTATCAAAAATGACCCTGTGCTGAGCTCCTTGAAGTTGCAGTCTTTGCGTGGATCCACCGTATTTCCTTTAGACAATTGTAAAAAGGCCCGAGTGTGCATGAGTTAAGGCATTGAATAACTTCTTGCCAAAGTGCCTTCCTCACCCAGTGTGTGAGAAGGTTCACCTCTATCTTTCCAACACTGACTATTTAAAATTTTAAAAACTCTGCCAAATCTATAAACATTTTGTTGCATATTTTTCTGTATTGGTGAGCTTGAGCATGTTTATATGTTTTTAGCTATTTGTGAATTGACTGCTTCCTCTTTTGCATCACAGCTCTGGTGTCCCTGGGTTGTTACAGCCTTTGGAACTGGAGTGCGTGGATCCAGGTTTTATTAGCCTTTGAAATGGAAGCACCTGCTCCCGGCAGATAAACCTGCAGACCTTTCCAGGGGGATTAATTCTCTGTTTCCAACCCCCAAGGCTGGCGCATCCTTTGAGCCGCCTGTCCCGAATGTGCAGAGCCAGGAACACCTTTCCCTGCCGCACCAGTGGGAACCCAGGCCTGGGAAGGGTCTCACCTGTTTGGAGCTACGAGCTTTTAGGTAATAGGAATGGGAAATAAAATTGATCAGTAAAACAACAGAAAATTATGGAAGGCCTTAAAAGGCAAGAGAGCAAAAATATCCATCTGTGGTTAACAGATATTTGCCTTATTTCCAGTTTTTGGCTAAATACACTGGGTGTCAGTGATCTGGTGTGTGCCTGTCTGTGGACACATGCCTCATTTTGTCGTGAGTATTCACCTAGGAGTGGGATTATTGAGTCAGAGTGTAGGTGTAGGTTTAGCTTTAGTAGATAATTATGTCAAATAGTTTCCCCAAAAGACCAAAAAAGAATTTACCCTCCAACCAGCAGTGTATCATGGGTTCAGTTCCAGTTGCTTTAAACTTCACTGACGTGGTGTTTCTGTTCTCTAATTTTAGTCACTCTGTTAGGCTTCTTATTTCTTTTAATAAGTTAATTGGGTACCACATATAATATTAATTTTGTTTTTATTTTGTTTAGTTTTAAAAATTTATCTTTTAATGTCTTCTACATTTTATAGAAACCCTACTTTCAAGATTTTATACACTTTCTAGTAAAAAATTCTGGGTGGATTCCCTTCACGATAGTTTTTCACCCTTTCATACACCACCTACCTATATGTTACCTCTTCATGTACAGACGCATTTCTTTTTGACAGTGAGTTCTTGCCACTTCTCATTCAACCTAGGAAATGGTATCCAATACCTGACTCCTAAATTTGGTCTTATCCTGCTCTATGAAAATGATATGACATAAATATTAAGCTGATATAAATTCTGCGTGGATTATTCTCAAATCTCCTTCCTTTGAAAGTAAGTTGCAGTGTAAAGAACATGGCTTTACAGCCAGACTGAGCTCAGCTCATGTCCTGAGCACACAACTTACTGGCTGTGTGACTTTGGGCAAGTTAGGTAACCACTCAGAGCTTTGGGTTCCTCATCTGTAGCATAGAAATAACAAAACCCAGCTCTTAGGATTGTTGGGATGAAAGAGGAGACAGCATATGTAAAGTGTCCAGCATGTAATACTTACTCAGTTGATAGAAGCAAATACATCAGGTGATGTATCTTTATCATATAGTCCTCAGTTCACAAAACTATTTAAAAAAGGCATCATCTTATCTACTGTCTGTACCTAGATAAAGGTGAAAGAAACCCAAATTATTAAACATTGCCTTGACTTCATTTTACTGTTGTTTACCCTGCACCCCAGGTGAACCCAAACATCCTATATGACATTCCTGATCTTGCTGCAGGACAGACAGAACTTATATAAAATCTTATCTTTTGATGCTCAGAATGTTACCAACCAAAACAGTGCTCTTGCAGTTGTTATTTTGAGGGCCTTCTGCAGACTTATGGGTTAGAATCTGCCTGTTTTTGCCACATTTTGTGCAGATCCATTGTGCACTTGACACTTACACCTAGAGGGGTGGGCTGCTGGGCCCCGGCAGGACTCTGCCGAGCAGCCTGGAACAAGGGCCACTGCGCACTCCGCAGCTAACTTCGCTCTCGATGGCCAGAGGTCCATCGCCACCACCAGGGTCAAGGTGCTGGAGCCCAGTCCACTTAGCCCAGATTCTACTTATTGACGCAAACGCTTTAAAAATGGACAACTGAACAATGGGGGATGAAAAATTCAGGATCCCAAAGGTGACCTGAAAATTCTCAACCTGTCCCTACCCCTCCCCTGTGCCAGTGTGCACACATGCACTAAAAGGCACTGACACCAAGAAGGTGCCAGCTTGTTTAGGCAGGAGGCGTCCTTGTCGATCAAACCTTCAAACACAGACTCAGTAGAAACAAGGAACACTTTTTCCCCCAAGGTTAAGCACCCGTGCCCTTTGGAACAAGGAATACTAAGGGAGAGTAGGATTTACAGTGTCTTTTTGGGAATGGTTCTGGAACACACCCGTGGTGCTGTGACTGAAACCCACCGACCGCCCCAGGTGAGGCGCATCCTCGCACCCCCCTTGGAGGCCATTCCTGGTCTCTGCCGTCGTGACTGCCGTTGGGTTTCTAAACCTGTCCTCCTCCCTGAGCTAAAGTGCCAGGTTTCTAATAGCTGCCTGCCAATGTCCCTGGGGAAGCCCAGTAAGCATTCCAACACGAGTTAATCATTGCACTTCAGTTGCTGGCTCCCCTTCCCATCCTTTTGTTTCTGTTAAGGTGACCACCATTTTCTTGGGCCACTTTCTACACTACTCAGAACCGATGTGCCGTGTTGCTTTAGGTGAAGGGCTACAGCAGCCGTACCTGCAGGAGCCCCGGGACCTTCCATCCCTTCTTTCACTGTGCTGTGATCTGCATCGGGGCTGCCCAGGATCGAGGCTCCGCTTCCCAGATGCACCTGTCCCTGCGTGTGGCAACAGGCTAAGTTCTGGCCAAAGGGCTGTGGGTGAGACTATTGGGTGTAACGTCTAGATCACATCCTTAAAGGGAAGAGGGCTGGTCCCTTCCTCCCCCGTCCTCCATCCTGCTGCCGGGCACACGCGAGGGGTGGGGAAGCCAGTCTGGGGAACGCGAGTTCCGTGGAGGTGGCCGAGCAGCCCGAAGGGGGAGCCGGGTCTTGACACCGCGCAGCTGCCACACCAGCCTTCACTTAGTGTTTGCCTGGACGGCTGCGAGAGGGAGCGACAGTCTACCCTGTGTAACCGAGACTACTGTGACGCTCCGTTAGGGCTCGTGAAACTCACCCCAGTGAAAACGGCCACCAGGGAGACCCCCGTCCCCCGACTCTCCAGCGGCTTTGACTCGGGGCCTTCGCCCCCGCGCAGGAATCAGACTCTGATGTGAAGCAGGATTTGGATGCACCGACGCCGGCGGCCGGGAAAGCTCCAGTGAGAAACCCGGGTCAGTCTGACACGGTCTCTAAACCCCCGCCACCCTCGCTCTTCCTCCGCCGCCGCATCCGCCCGGACACCCAAGCTCGCCTTTGGGGACGTCACGGTCTGTCTCCGGCCCTGCAGGCCTCGATGTTAGGGGCCTCCCGGAGGCTCTCCGTGCCTGCCTGCCTGCCTTCTCCATTCCCGCCCTTTCCGGGCTTTGACACCACAGTAATGTCTGTCAAAAAGTTAGCACGATGTCTTCGCTTCCCCCTTGTGTCTCCTCAGTGGCCCCTGTGTCAGCTCAGCCGTCCCCACCTCCCATCACTCGCGCAGGCGAACTCTCCCCCGCTGGGTGAGTCCCTTGCCCTGGGAAACCTGCCGGCGTCGCCTCCGCTTGTGTCTTCGCTCAGAGGGAGATGCCACAGCGGCAGTTCCGCTGCCTGTGCCTTTTCCAGTCCAGAGGTGGCCCCGTCGCCCAGAAGGCCAAGCCCATGGCTTCTCATGCTGACCTCTGCTTTGCCTGAAGTCCCGCAGTGCCCACACCCGGTCATTTAATTATTCTGGGTGTGAGGTTTCTCTTACTAATTCCAATAGCAGGTAGAATCATTAGAGTTTTGGAACTATCAACTATCAACTATCAAATGTGTGACTCCCCAAATAGCAAATAAATTCAGACAGTCCTAATCAGACCCCCCTTTTTTACTATGCCACAGCCCCAACTACTGCTTTGATCATGTTAGAATAAAATCCAGAATCAAACTCCTGAGGAGGCCACTGAATGCCAGTACCTAGAACAGAGTGCCTCCTGCAGCCTGGGCTCCCCACTGTGCCCTTTGACCTCAGTCACACTTGCTTCCTGTTTAGAGTTTTGGAGAAACAGTGGCGTGACAGCCCACTGTGCATAAAGCACGTCAGGGCACATCCCGGCCAAGACCCAGGACTCCGAAATTTCTTGAGTTCAGTCTGTGCATCATCACAGCACATCTCTGACCTCCCTGTGTCAAAGACAGAGTCCCTTTTGTCACAAGCAGGACAGGAAAAGCCACACAGCAATCTGGATGATTTAAATGTATGAGTGGATTTTTTTCTAGAAGAGCCCAGATAGACTCAGAAGTGACATCTAATTCCAAACACAAGACCAGGCATATAGTGGAAGCATAATACATGCTTGCCGGCTGTTTGACAGTTGCAGGGCCTATGTCAGTTTCAGCTGCGGAATGCAGCTCTCTGATCTCAGAGAAGAAATTGTCCTCCAGTTTCCCTTTTCCTTGTCACATTGCTTTGTGAAGCCTTTCTCCAATTTCTTGCCAGCCTGGTTTTCATTTCCTGCCTAATTTCTATTTGTACCTGCTTTTTTGTGTGTGTGTGCTTTTTACTAGAGCTACCTTATGGAGAGCAAGCTACAGTGATGCTCCACAGAAAAAATTAGGCTTTTGTGAACTGAAATAAAATCTTAAGGCTCCTCCCCAACCCCCGCACTGGCTGACTGAATGGAGCCCCTCTTGGCCAAGCGCATATCCTAAAACTAAATTGCCTGCCAGGAGGAAGGAGGTCAGACTTGCCTCATCATTCCCAGCCCCCTTCTTGAGGACATCCTTTGTAACCTATTGACAGGCCTAAGGGTATGCAAGACAAACCTGCCGGCCCTTAATTTACACAACAAATCTATGTCCTGTGTCTTGTCTCTGATTAACAGCTCCTTATCTTAAAACATTCCAAGCCTTCAGACAAAGCTTCATGTCTTTAACCAATTACAAGTCAAGGAATCTTTAAAACCACCTATAACCTGTAAGCTCCCCCAACCCTCCAGATGTCCCACCTATTCAGGACAAACCGATGTATGACTCCTACGTATTGATTTATGACTTTCCCTATAGCCCCTGTCTCCCTGAAATGTATGAAACCAAACTGTAGCCCAGCCACGGCGAGTCCACTTGCTCAGGGCTTCTTGGCCGTGGCTCCAGGTCATGGTCCTCACATTTGGCTCAGAATAAACCTCTTTAAAATTATTTTACAGAGTCTGGCTTCTTTTCTGTTAACACTTTCTAGGGTGCTGAGGTCTTTCTTTCTCTTTCTTTTCCTTCCTTCCTTCCTTCCTTCCTTCCTTCCTTCCTTCCTTCCTTCCTTCCTTCCTTCAGTACATTTGAAAAGTTTGGTCTAACATTTAAAGCTGGGGTAGAAATTACAGGCACTCAGATGCTTTGGGCAATTGGAAAATTCCTCCAGCCCCGGAGACTTCAGTGGTGTGGCAGAATTTGTTTAACAAAGGAATTTCAGTATCTTAGTGATTTGCTGTTTACTCTGTTTACAGTAGCACGTGTTTACTTTGAAGCTTAGCAATAGTAGGAGGCAGGGGGGAGTCATATGTCAATCATTTCTTTCTAACTTCTGTAGTTTTTTCAGTTAAGGGAGCCTGTGAGTCAGCGGAAAGGTCATTGCTCTGCAGATTCTGAGGGAGCAGAGGGGGAGGGCAGCAGGGGCTGAGGGTGTGTTTGGGGAAGGTGGGGGGCAGCCCGCAGTGCAGCTGGGAGGGTGCTGGGAGGGTCTCCCAGCCCGCAGGGCCTGGACGCCCTTGACCGATCAGAGCGCCTGGCAGAGCTGTCACCGTGATTTAAAAGCCCTGAGAACATAAATTAGCAGGAGGTCGGTGGATGGTGTCATTCTGGCCCTGAAAGGCTTCCATAAATCAGTGACACTAGAGCCCCAGCAAACTTCCTTCCAGTGGTGTCTGGAGCCCTCCTTCCACTTTGCTTGGACACGTGGAGAGCAGTGAGTCCTTGAATGGGTAGGATGTTGCCACGTGGCCTGCCCCCCGCCGGCCTGCAGACCCAGGCAGCTGGGTTTTCACCAGAGGTTCAGGCTTCACTGATGGCAGAATTTCAGGATCCTGGCTCCACGGTAGGACTCAGGTTCTGGTCTCTGGGGGGTCTTTGACGGTCGTGGCAATGAGGGAGTTTCTAATGAAACAAACTGTCACATTGGATAAACACAATGGAGCTCAGTCTGACCCAAGAATGGTTTGTTCCTTCCTTCTACCCTTTGTGCTTTGTTAACAGAATGTCCCTGGCACTTGTGCGCTCCAGCCTGCTGCCAAAGGCTTAACTCTGCCCTCGCGTAATCCTGGGGACACTGTCAGAAGGTCAGCGGAGTCCCTCGTCAGAAGGCAGAGGCGAGGGCTCAACCCTGCCACGATCCCCAGGACATTGTTCAGTTTTAAGGTTTAAACTTATTCCCCAGCGCCAAACCCTGCTTCCCACCGCAGATCACAAGCTCCTCCCTCTAGCTGGGCCAGAGACTTGGGGTCCCGGGTGTCTTTAGTGCCCCTCTATAAAGCAAAAACGTGCCACCTGGACAGCAGGGGCCACGCGGTTACTTCTCTGCATTCTCATCAATTCCATGCTCTAGCAGGCCTTACCTTTTAGGGAAGAACCAGGAGTCACACCAAGGTCACTTCTAGTAAACTTTTGGCCCCTTCACTCATTTACTTCTGCTAGGCAAGTAGGCACCAGGGCATCTTGTAGTCGAAAACAAAGTGGGAAACCTGACCTCCCGGTGGCTCTTAGGAGCTGAGGAATAAGATCCAGGTGTCTCTGTACTCAGCCAATTTGCGTTCTTGTCTTCCTTGGAATGCAAGTTCCTTTTACAAACCACAAAAGGCAACTTACAGAGAAATAGCCCCAAGGTTCTTTTGCTGCCCCGTGGGCTCTGTGGCTGCTCAGCCCAGGAGGTGCGGTCATGTCTTCATGGTGCAGGGGACAGAAATGCCCCTGCCAAGAGGGGAGTTGGTTGGGCTGCTTCACTGTGGCAGGACAGGAACAGCCTTAGCCGTGGACTTGCAAGTACTTGGCTTGTTTGTTTTGGTCATGGGGACAGGAATAAACAAGGAGCACTAGACAGATGAAGTGCCTCAGCACTCCTGGAAAACACACATGTCACACACAGGAGCGCAGTACTGTCTGTTACCTAAGTGTATACAAGTGGAGCATCCCTTATCCGAAAATTCAAAATCTGAAATGCTTTAAAAGCTGAAACTTTCTGAGCACTGAGAGGACACCACAAGTAGAAAATCCCACACCTGACTTTGCGTGACAGGTCACAGTCACAACTTTGCTTCATGCACAAAATGATTAAAAACACTGTATAAAATTAACTTCAGGCTACGTGTATAAGGTGTATATATAAAACATAAATGAATTTTGTGTTTAGACTTGGGTCCCATCCCCAAGATGTCTCATTATGTATATGCAAATGTCCCAACATCTGAAATCTGAAGCACTTCTGGTCCCAGGCATTTCAGATAAGAGAAACTCCACCTGCGACCTGCCTCCCACATGCCTTTGCTTATGTCTCTGTCCCGGCTCTGCCGCTTTCTGGCTGTGAGCCTGGCACAAGTTATTCCTGCCTCTGTCCCCATTTTCCACTTCTGACAAATTAATGGTCTCCCACAGGATTGCTGTGAAGATTACATGAGATAATACATGCAAAGCTCTTTGAATGGTGCTTGGCACAAAATAAGCACTCAGATAATGTTTTTGCTAAGATTCCTATATATCTATGTATGGGTTTGTTGTTGTTTTTGTTTTTAGTCAAGGATTAGAGCTCATTTCTTGTCTTTCCTGGGTTTTCTGAACTCGGGCTGTGTGAGTGCCATCGACCTGCCCTTGCAGCTTCTCAGCCTGGAAGATCGCTTGCGTCTTGGGAAGGATCCTCTCAGCGCTCCTCTAGGAAAGCAGCCTTGCACAATCACGCCTCTCTTTCATGTCACCAGAATATTCTGAGCACAGAACAGTCTCCAGCATGGCTGCAGGTTTCTGTCCTTTGTGAGGCGTCCCCGCGGGTCCTGGCTGCCACCCTAGCACTGTTCGGTTGCTCCCGGAGCAGCCGGCAGGGAACGCCAATCAGCCTTCCCGCTCTCAGGCGCGGGGTTCTGACTTGCCAGGGGCTGCTCTAAAGGAGATCAGCCCTGCAGATCTTGCAGTCAGGAAGACAGAAAACTGCCTGGGCTTGGAGAATCTCTGTGTGTTTATGCAAACAGAAATTTAAAGGACAGAAAGCTGCAGATTATACCTGCTGGGAGCTTAGCAGCCACGTATACCTACCACAAGAGACTAGCTGTGTTACCTTGGGCAAGGTGCTTAACCTCCCTGAGGCAGTTTCTTTGTGAAAATGGGGCAGAAGGCAGCGTGGCCCCTGGGATTGTTGGAAGAGTCTCGCTGTAGCTGACAGATGTAGCGATATTGGCCACTGGGTGTTTCCGCAATTGCCGGCGTCATCACTGCATCCCTACTCAGGGGAACGGAGGCAATGTCGGGGCCCCATCTTTTCTCTCCCCTGACCCTCCCACCTCCTTTTCCTCTCCCTCCCAGCTCTACTTCTCCTCTTCTGCTCTCCATCCCCTGGATCTGAGGGCCAAGACCCACACCTGGGGTAGGAGGGGCCTCCAGGAGTGGGCCCGGGCTAGCCCGGGGGAGGCTGAGCGACCAGAAGGGAGGCGAGGAAGGCCAAGGGGAGCCCTTCGCCACGTCCCCTTGGCTATGCACGCTGCACACCTCCTCTGCCCCCTTGGTCACCTCAAGCAAAATTAGCCACCAGCCTCCTACTGTGCTGACTTTCACCCCATTCTGCCCCACGGGGGCTAAGAGATGTCAGCAAGGATAACCCCCCAGAAGAGCGTTCTTTACACCTGGTGCGCAGAACTGTGCTGCCGTATGGACCTCGCCCTGGGCGGGGCGTCTCTGCCATCCCGGACACCTAACTGGCAGCTGTGGGCAGGGCAGCTCTGGGGATCCGGAAGCCGGAGCGGGTGGCTGGGTGGGCCGAGGGTGCGACTCCAGCTGGGTCGGAGGCGGGTGAGGCTCAGCGCCCAGGCTCGTCTCGGCTCAGTTCAGGGGGCCATGTAGGCCAGGGCTGACACCTGTGGTTTGGTTGGGGACAGGTCTGGAAGGCTCCACGCCTCTAAACTTCAAACAAGGCTGGGTCTGTCTTGCAACTGGAGGGCTGGTCTTGATGCCTTCTGTCCACAGGGGTAGCTTAGTTTGTTTCCTTCAAAGGCCTGGGTCTCTTAGTGGAGGGATAAGGAAAGGGTGGGTAAAGTGACCAGCTTGTCCTGGGTTCAGCCCTGACAATCCTGCATTCCAGGAAGCCCCTGAGTCCTGGCCGCACTGGGAGGGTGGGCCGCCTTGTGGGCTGTAGCACGCAAGGCGTTGATCTCAGGCTACATCCCAGCAAGGGAGCTGTGTGGCTCTGGGGTGTGACAGGCACCGGGAATGCTGCCCCGCTGGACGGGGAGGAGCGGCCGTCCCCGCCCACCGCCCAAACTGCTTCCTCCGACGTTTCTCACCGCACCTCGTGAACGGGGAGTTCTGCAGCAGGAGGGTCAGAGCAGACTCATCGCCAAGGGGGAGGCCTGGGAAGAGCTTCCTGCCTTTGTCCCGGAGCCCCTCCCCCCCGCCCCCCAGCGCTGGGAGCGGGGCGCTGGGGCCCGGCCCGCACCTCCCCGGCTGCGGCCCTGCGCCTTCCCTCTAATCGGCCCCTGCACCCAGCCGCGTGGAGACCTGGCAGTGACGCACCTGGCCCGGGTGCTGGGGACCCGCCGCGGGCTGCTGCCGGCCTGGACTGTGCCCCTGCCCGGCGCGGCTTCCAGCCGAGCGTCCTGTGCCCTCAGCCCTGCCGAGACTGGCTCCGTTCTGTTTGGGGACCGGGCCGTGCCCTTTAACCCCGTGCTGCAGGGGAGCCTCGTAGCGGAGGAGGGGCCGTGACCCGACGCCAAGCCCGTCCCGGAGCGAGCGGGGCGAAAGGCGGCCCCTGTCCCCGCCCTGCGCCCGTCCCCTCCTGCTACTCCGCGGGTCCCGACCCTGGGCGTGGTGGGAGGCAGAGTGCGCTCGGCTTTCCCGAGCCCAGGGCGCAGCTGTGCTCAGGGTGGCTGCAGGGTTCCTGCACCCCACAGGCCTGGGCCAAACTCCAGCGTGTCCCCAGAATCCAGGGTGGTCCATAGACAGACAGGATCTTGGACTCCAGACAGACGGGGAGTCTTGGGAGAACAGGAAACAGTCCTGTGCTCTCAGCTGGCGGCGGCGGCGAGGTGCCCGGGACGCGCGTTGAAAGGGTGGACGGACCCACTCACAGAGCGGGAAGCGCCTCGACGCGGAACCGGCTTCAGTGACTTAGGGGTGTCTAGACACAGGACAGGGCTAGGCTGGAAGGGAAAAGGCTCATTTCTAGTGCACGTCCTCCCCCCGCGGCCTGCACTCTCCTCCGCCACCCTCAGGCCACGGGGCAGACGGGGCAGGCGAGTCAGACAGCGCGAGGGAGGCTGGCCCGCATCTCCCCGCCCCTGCGTCCCTGACGCTTCGGCCCCGCGCGCTCTGCTGCCGCTGCAGCGCACACGGTCACACACACAGACACAGTCACACACAGACACGTACATATACATACACTCACACAGACACATACTTAGCCACCAGCACACATAAACATAAACACACACTCATACTCAAACACAAACATACACAAGTGCAACACAAAACATGCACACAAATACACACAAACATACATACACTCACACAAATACACATACAAACACACACAAACATGTATACATACACTCATACATACAAACTAAACACATAGACACAAACACACACTACACACACACAAACATGCCCCTATACACATAATCATATACACATATGTATCCAAACACACTGTATACAGGCACACATGAAAATACACCCCCAGATACCCTCCTACCATCTGAGGGGTTGGGATATAAGAGAAGACATGAACTTTCCATCTGCACTTAATTGTCATGCAACATGCTGGTCAGCAGTTTTCGTACAGAAGTTTTCAATGTTATGTCTGCTTAAAATTGCTCCAAGTTTTACTTGACGGCAATAGTTTAATGCTATAAAAATATATTGTTAGAACCGGTTCCCGGTTCGGCCCCAGGAACAGAGGGGCAGAGTCCAAGGCTGCAAAAGGCAAAGGAGTTTATTGGCTGGCTCGAGCCAGGGTCCAAGTCCCAGAGCACCAACGCAGTGGTCTCTTTACGAACTAGGACCCCGCCCTGGGGTAAAAGCTAAGCTTTTATGCTTTTCAGTAGGTTACATACGCTGTGCACACCATTCCCCCTCCCCCCTTAGTTCATTTGCTCCTTCAAAGGTGGCTTGATCGAGTTGTCTCCTAATTGGTTGGCTCCAAGGTGCTCCATGTCCCAATACTTTTCCAGCTGTTTTGCAGAGTCATTGGGCGGGAAGAGGACCCATCCCAGGAACTCGTGACTTAGGCCCACCCGTCTTGGGGAAACCGAAACTTAGGCCTGTGTCAGGAGATTCAGCCTGTCATGGAGTCACTCCTGCTCCCCCTTCTGCCCTTCAATATGTATATACTTGTTATGGTTTGTAGCTTCTAAAACATGGTCACCTGCTCTGTGTTTACAGAATTTGACATAGCATTCTTCCTCAAGGCTTTGTGTTGTTAGTTTGCTTCTCCAAGTCATCGTCTAAGTCCTGCTATGGTAAATGTCATCCCGGCCCAGCCCAGTTATGAGTTTCATTGTTGAGTTCTGCATTAATGAGGTCTGAACACGGTTCACTCAGGAATCCGGGTTGTCTGGCAGGATTTGCGACTGTGATCTGTTTTGTGCGATGTGCCGCCTCTGCCGACCACCACCAGTGTCTCCCGGCAGTGGAGGGATTTGTGTGAGGCCAGCTCGCTATTGTGACCTCAGCATTCGCCCTTCAGGGGACGGAAGTGGCTCTTGCTGTCTCAGTCCACTGGAAGCCCTCCCAAGAGAGCCTGGCCGACTGGCTTTGACTTTCAGTTCTGCCACCCGTGAGGGTGTGACCTTGGAAAAGTTGGTGCTTCTCCCTGCCCCTTGGTGCTCCTGTGACCTGGGCATGGGTGACGCCTCTCTTTCAGGACTCTTGTGAGGAATAAATGAGACGTTTTAGTAAAACATCTACACTAGTTTTACAATTTGCAGTTGTGACCCATGAATGAAATGAATTTGGTGAGTTGTGACCAACATTTTTAATAAGTTAAGTAAATTATGAAAACTGTCAATCAGTACCCAGGGGAAAAAAAGTTAAGTAAAATAGAATAGATATTGGGGATATGGTGTTTTTTTGGAGGGCGATGAAAATGTTCTAAAATTAGATTATGATGGTGATTGCACAACTCGGGAAATATACTAAAAACTATTTAGTTGTGGACTTCAATTGGGTAAATTTTGTGGGATATAAATCACATCTCAGTGAAATTGTTCATAAAAAAAGATTAGAGAGCCCTTAAAAAGCCCATCACGCCCTACCTCTGGGATTTGTGAATGTTATTATGGTATGTTCGACCTCATCCCGAAACTTAGGTGTAAAGATAGAAACTATCAGAGCGCGTTACATTTAGGAAGGGTTAACATCGTTTGCTTGAAATATCTGTGCAAATGTGTGTGCGAATGTGTGTGTGTACGGGGGCTGCAACAGAGACGCGTTTCCTAAAACATTTAGAGCCATTGGCCTGGCGCCTCCCCAGTCGGGATAGGCATTTAACTATGATTATTTGTACCCCTCCTACCCTGCCTTTCCAGAAACGCAAATAAAAAAGGAAGATGACGCCCATGTTCAACCACTGACCTCAGGGTGCTGGTCTGTTTTCTGACATGAAAGAGGGGAAATTCGGACCAGCTGTAGGAAACCTGTTACCTTCCCACTTCCACGTGCAGACGCACACACCTGTGTGCACCCTCTCTTTTCAAGTTAAATAAACACCACACCCGCTAGAAGAACAAAGAGCTGGCCTATCCCCAAAGACAATGTGCCTCTGGGCTTCTGGTTTTGGAGGGTTTGTAATGTTTGCTTTCCAGCAATCTCCACTTGACTCCTTCCCTGTTTGATTTGGTTTTAAATACCACAGTTTAAACTAGCTGTCTTCCTGCCGTGACCCTGGGCTGGGTACAGGTTCTCTTGACAGATGCGTCAGGCCTGCACAGCCCCTTCTCCTCTAGGCTAGAGTGGGCCGGGGGGAGCAGCAGACCTGGCCATGGGCAGGAACACGGCTGCTGTGGGGGGGACTGCAGGGCAGGGACCTCAGCCACTGCCACCACTGGGACATGGACTTAGCGCTTAGTCAAGGAAAACAGATGAAGTCATCCAGTGCTTGGTGACCCTTGAAGATGACCAAGTTCTAAATGGCCTTGGGATGACTGTTCCATCAGGGATGAAACCATTGCATTTCTGTGGCTTTCTGATGATTGTTTCACTTGGGTTCTTTGCCCCGTAACACCCCTGGGCAGCCACCAGAGGGCTCTGGGGCAGATGCGTCCAGTGGAAAGACCAAGTTGGAAATGACAGGACTGGCACCTGCCTCCTCACTGAAGCCCAGGAAATCAGGAAATTGACTGAAGAATTCTTAGAATTTACTCTAGTTTTTTAAGTTCTGGGTTCAAATTCCATTTCATGTTATAGATAAGAGTGAGACAAGTACTAATTTGTGGCTACATTACAACTGACGTGGGGTAGTGGATTAGCCTCTGGTTGGAACTAGCTACCCTGGGAAGGCCACGTTAACTCTTTCAGGTGACTTGGGATCCCTGAGTGCCCGGAGCAAGGATGGTTTCCGAGTAGATGGTCTATAGCACATGGCTGGATGGTCTATAGCACAGGTGGATGGTGACGGCTGGTGTTAGATGGTTCATGACGTAATATATGCGGTGGTGGGTAGAGCCCACTTAGAGTCCAGCTGCCTGGTGAGAATGTGGGCTCTTCCTCCGACTTGCAGCTCAACCTTTTTGCCTCAGTTGCCACAGCTGCAAGATAATAGCACCTCACTCATGGGATTTGTTTTTTATTGTGTTTCAATAAACATTACATAAAATTTATCATTTTAGTGCTTTTAAGCATACAGTTCAGTGGCATTTAGTACATTCCCATTGTACACGGTCGTCACTATCCATCCACAGGACTCTGTTCATCTCCCCAAACTGAAACTCCGTACCCAGTGAGCACCAACTCCCATCTCCCCCTCCCCAGCCCCTGGCAGCCCCCACTCCACTTTCTGTCTGTGTGGATCTGACTACTCTTAAGTACCTTATACAAGTGGAATCACACAATATTTGTCCTTTTGTGACTGGCTTATCTCGCTTAATGAAACATCTTCAAGATTCATCCAGGGTGTAGTACGTGTCAGAATTTCCTTCCTTTGTAAAGCTGACTCATGCTCCACTGTATGGACACAGCACATTTTATTTATCCGTGGATGGACACTTAGGCTGTTTCCATCTTTTGGCTACTGTGAATAACGCTGCTGTGAACCTGGGTGTAACAGCATGTGTTCAAGTCTCTGTTTTCAGTTCTTTTAGGTATATACCCAGGAGCAGAATTGCTGGGCCGGTCATATGGTAATTCAATGTTTCATTTTTAGAGAATCTACCATATTGTTTTCTACAGCAACTACACCATTCTACATTCCTACCAGCAATGCACAAGGGTTCCAATGTCTCCACATCCTTAGCAACACTTGTTATTTTCTTCTTCTTTTTTTAGTAATAGTTCCCTGGGATTTTGTTTTGAGGGTCCGATGAGAATGTATGAAAAACACTTAGTGCAGCATAGTGCCTTGCTCAGTAAATGCCAGCTGCCCTTGTTATTTCCGGTTCTCCTCTCTCTTGTAGAAATAGAGCAGACAACGACTTCCTCAGACGCTGCTCAAGTGTCCAGTTGTCTTTCACATAACATTGGCCCTGGAGCTCCAAAGGTTTGCATTTGGACGGCAGCGGCGGATTCTGAACCTCCAGCTCGGCTCTGGGAAGGTCCTATGTTGCTCTCGGTCCTGTCAAGCTTTGAGATTCTCGTGGGAGGGGGAGGCAGCATGGCTTGTAGGCTACCCCAGAATGGGGAGGCCTTTCTGTGTAACTTCTTAGGGTCTTGTTCTTGCCTGGGTTTTCACTATCTCGTTGGTTTTATTACCTAGCCTAGCAAACATAAGCTCTCCATAGAAAGGGGAGCAATGAGAATAACTTGCTCATAGCCTACAAATTCTTCTAAGAAAAGGTATAGTGAAGAGACACAAAATTTTTCTTTGGATTATTCTAGAAATGTTGGAAAACAGCTTTATTTAACACTTGATCAATTTAGTTAGGAAGAGAATATTTTAAATGGAATAACTGAGGATGAAAATGATTTTTATTTTCTTGAGTGAGGCAGCATGTTAGAGAATAGGACAAAATAAACGTCATTTTAGGTTGGAAGACAGTTAACTTGAACAATATTTGTTCCTTGATTTAACATTCCAGAAATGGATATGAAAAATGGGACCAACAGCATGTTGTGTGTATATGGTATTTCTAAGCCATGCCTTGGGTTAGTTCTATTTTTCCGTCTCTTCCTTCGGCCGAAGACTGTGCATTTCAGCTGTATTTCAACTGCATGCCTAGGCACCACCCTGACCGTGGGGTTTATGCCGTGTCCCATAAAGAGAAAGCCAGAGAAGGAAGTTTTGGATTAGAAAAACCAGGAAGAATCTAGTAATGTTAAAAAACAAACAAACAACACCCCCCCCAAAAAAAACTAACAACAACAATAACAAAACAACCAAAAAAGAAAAGGGTAAAAGCTTCCTTCAGTCTGGAACTTTGCTCAGAAGATTCGGGGCGAGTTGCTAATAGGCCTTCAGCTTGGTTTTCCTTCTGTTAGGGTGGAAAGCTTGGCAGGTGCTCACGGTGCGGGTGGAGGAAGATTTCTCACTCAGAGATTAAACAAAAAAGTAAAATTTATTTTGTCTTTTAGAAGGACAGTGGGAATGAGAGAGAGAGAGAAAGGGAGAAAGAGAGAAGAGGGGGACAGAGGGCAGGGAGACACGTGGCAGCCCAAAGAAAGAGGAGAGGCTCCAGCAGCGAGGCCGGGTGGCTGCTGATTTTAAGGGGGATGAAGAGAGAAAAAAACAGTGATGGCCGTCGGTGGAGAACAAAAGCGGCAGCAGGTGGATGACAAAAACTGCATGGATGTCAAAGTCCAAGACTTGGTTTCCTGCCTTTCCTTGGAGAAGGGATTTTCACAGGAGATGCGACTCTGTCCTCATCCTGAGACGTGGTTGAGGCTGGAGCTCTTCTCCTGCTGTTTACTCAGGACCTCTGGTAAAGCAGAGTCTCAAAAAACAGTTTGAAAGAGGGGGAGTTACGTCTCTTTTCTGTTCATTCAGCTTTCTTCAGAGGTTGTGCGAAACAGAACCGCCGGTTCCTTAGCGAGAGAACCCGCAGGAGTGGTCTGTAACTGGTGCTGGGGAAACGGGGGGGGGGGGGGGGGGGGGGGGGGGGGGGTATTTTTCCTGTTATTCTTGCAAGGCTGCTCCTCCCACCTTCAGCCCCTGTTTGAAAACAAATCAAAATGTAAAAAATAATAGTCTTTATTTAAATCTTTATTTTCCTTGAAAGAACTCATTGGAGGATTCTTTATTATTATATACATACACATACATACTGTATATGCAAGCATATAATGTTAATATATGGTATATAATATATATGTATGTAGTATATATGCATCTAGTGTAAGTATATAAATATATAATACATTCAGGTGACTAATAGTTTTGAGGGGTCATAGCTTATAAAATTTGGTGGCCCTTTTTCAGTGTAGGGTCGAAGAGGGCAAGCTTCCCCTTCTGCTGTTGAAACCACAAGGCGGTGTCAGTCTAGGTCCGGTTGCCCATTGCAGTACTGAGACAGGGAGGACTGCCAGGGAAGAACGCAGTTTTCCATGTGACAGATGTCTTGTCTTGTCGGGGGAAGGGGAGAAGCTGCCTCAAATCCACCCCCAGCTGGGGGAGGCCCCGGCGTTTGGAGGCCGGCGGGTGTGGTTGTAGCTGGCAAGGGGCCACGGGCACTGGGGGCAGCGTGTGGGGGACGGTGGGTCCTGGCATCAGGAAGTCTGCCCAGGGCCTTCAGAATCTCCGTTCCTTTGTCCTGCAGAGAAACCCACCATTTCTGGGAAACAACTCCAAAGGTCAAGTAGTGAAGGGGAGAGGATTATATAGGGGTCACTGAGGTTTGTTCAGTGGGGGCCGGTTACACTTCTCCCTCTGAAGATTCACTGAAAATGAACTGATAAAAGTCAGATTAAAAGGAGCAAAAGGCACACAGGCTTATTCACCAGGCATAGCAAGGGGCAGTTGCAGGAGCGAGTGCCCCGTGGGGGCCAGGCACCTGCACACCCTCCTCCACAGGGCAGGGCCTGGGCCACGTGGGTAAATGACAGGGATCCTCTGAGCCCCGCGGAGGTGGTGGGCAGGGGAGGAGAACTGCGCTGGGAGCGAAGGCCGTCTGACTGTGGCAGGTGAAGTCCTGCAGGTCGTCTCTGGTAGGTGGAAAGTCTGTCTGGGCCTGGTGATGACTTTCGTTCTTTCATTCATCTTTCCTGGTTATTTGATGAGATTCCTAGGGAGGGGCTCTTAAGACAATTGCATTTCTTTTTGGAAGAAAGCTTTCTTCGTCAGATAAGGAAATTCTGGAGCAGGTTCCTCCAGGTGCAGGAAAGGAGGACACAGTGGGGGCCGGAGGGAATGGGAGTGTCGGGGGAAGGTCAGAGAGACCTGGCTCTAAGGCCTATTTCTGAGGTCTTTCAGTTTTCTTCAGTTCAAAGCACTCAGCATCCCCAAGTACTGTATTGCGGGGTGTCAGTTTCTGTGGCCCAACATAAGGGGAAAAAATACAAAATATCTTACTTTTGCAAAAATTTCCCACCAAACATGACTATGTTAATGCATTGCTCAAGCTCCTCCCAGGTTCTGGCCAGAAGCTTAGCTGTGTTGGCTTCCCAGAAACCTACCTCCAGGCCCCTGTGATTTCCCTGGAAGGTCCCCTGCAGCAGCTCCTTGAATGAGTGGCTCCTTTGTCACCTGCTGTCTTCTGAAACCATTGGTAATGGCAGCTGGCAGCTGGAACTTGATCCTCCCACCAAATCTGGGATGTAGCAGAAGTAAGGGTCTGAAAAAGGGCAAAATGTTTTACAAGTTGTTCTCTTGTCAATGGAAAAGAAGCCAGACTCTGTAAAATAATTTAAAGAGGTTTATTCTGAGCCAAATTTGAGGCCCATGACCTAGAGCCATGTCCAAGAAGTCTTGAGCAAGTGGACTCGCTGTGGCTGCGTTACAGTTTGGTTTTATACATTTTAGGGAGACAGGAATTACAGGTAAAGTCATAAATCAATACATGGAAGGCATACATTGGTTTGGCTTGAAAAAGTGGGACATCTCAAAGTGGGGGCTCACAGGTTACTGGTGGCTTTAAAGACTCTTTGACTTGTAATTGGTTAAAGAAATGAAGCTTTGTCTGAAGGCTTGGAATGTTTTAAGTTAAGAGAAGAAAGTCTGTTAATCAAAGATAAGCTACTGGCTCTGTACTTGTGTCAGTTGAGGCCCTGCAGGCTTGTCCTGGGCAGCCTTAGGCCTGTCAATGAGCTACAGAGGATGTCCCCGAGAAGGGAAGGGGGAGTGATGAGTCAGGTCTGACCTCTCTTCTCATGGCCACCAGCTCAGTTTTAGGGTATCCCCTTGCCAAGAGGGGATCTATTCTGTCAGCAGGTAGGAGGGGTGGGGGGAGTCTACAGATTTCATTTTAGCTCACACCGTTTAAAAACGCCTTGCCATTTTTGGGAATTAAAACCTGCATTCCTGCTGGAGGCCAGTAATCAAAGGGGTAGAAAAATGTTCTTTGTTCTTTGTATCTTAACCCACAGGAGATGGCTCAGCAGAATTGTCTGGACAGAGGGTCACCGTCCTCACTGGAGACGCTGTGATTAAACAGCAACAGCCTGAAGCTGAAAAGCCCCTTAAGAGCTCTGTGTTTCTGCTTAAAGGAGGATGATGATTCTTTGAGACTTTAGGATGAGAGTGCCACCCTCCCCAGTTGCTGGCAAATTAATAAACTTCTCCTTCCTTTTCCTCAAACCAATTGTCCTCATTCTTCATTTGGCCTCAGGGACAAGTACTGAACTTTCAGTAACAGGGACATGCTTATCTTAAGGGCCTGTGCAAAGGCCAGGAGCAACAGTTTTTAGGAGAGAGTCCCACTGCTTTGGTCTTGAAGTGAAAATGCAAGGAAAATAGCAACAAAGGTAGAAGTGGAGAAGGGGAAAAAAAGAAGTGGGTTGGGGGTTGGGGGGGAGCATGGGGTGGGCAGACAGCTACCGGCTGCAGCGATTGTCCTTATAGCCATGAAAGGAAGGGGGAAGATCCTCGGCTTCCAGTGGAGCTGAAATGGGCGGCTCCTTAAGATCGTGAACTGGAGTCTGGGAGGCTGAATTATTCATGAGAAGGAAGCGTTTGGCAACCTTGTCTCTCCCGGAGCTGTCTGGGCAGCGGGGTGCTGGGATAGCCTGGTGTCTGCACACACCGGGCCAGCCGCCAGCAGGTCCGCGTGTCCACTGCTCTGGCACCATGGACAGCTGTGACCACCGCAGAGAGATATCTTCAGGCTCAGAGTCTTGGATTTTAGTCCTTGTCCTCTGCGTGTCAATCTTCTGTCCTCCCAGCTGCTCTGGAGGGTCTCTGCAGGAGGGGAAACAGCAGACACCCAATCAGAGCACGCGCTGCAGCACCTCTGCCCTGCGTTCTCACGTGGCCATGTCAGGAAAGGCAGGGGGCTGAGGAATCGTCCCCACTAAAGAGACATGACCAGTAAATGAGATGTGTAGCCTGGATTGGATTCTGCGTTGGGGAAAATTGCTACAGAGGACATTACTGGATAATTGAAGAACCTGGTATATGGATTGTAGAGTAGATAATTGTATCTATTTGAAATTTCCTGAGTTTGAAAATTATTCTGTTATATGTGAAAGAACATCCTTGTTCTTAGGAAAGAAATGCTGGAATATTTAGGGGGATGGGGAATGGTGGCTCTGCAACTCACTTTCAAATGGTTCAGGAAGAAATCACAAAATTTTATTATACATATTGTGAAAATAAGTAATTTAAAATCTAAGCTGTTGAAACTTTAAAATATTATGAGCCACAACAGGCAGCTGTAACTTTTATTTCTCTGATTGTTTATAGATTAGCTGTTTCCTTACCCACATTGTTATGTAAAATGTTTGTAAATGACTGAAGGGTGACAAGGAAGA